>NC_090021.1:102941456-103578123 GCF_037176765.1 Anolis sagrei | reverse complement strand
GCTTTTAGTTTCTTTTGGCTACACACAGAGCGCAGAGAGGCAGCTCCACATGCACACAGGTTTTCTTGTGAGGCTGCCTGTGCCAATCAGAAGAAAACTGCTCACGTGCAATTTGCTCTGTGTTCTATCTCAGTACCATTTTAGAATTGCTTCGCTTGCTTTTGGACTCAATTTCAATCTTTTCCTTTGACAATTTAATTCACTTTTTAAAGTTTAATATCTTTCATTACTTCCTTTTTTACTATTTTGCTAGGGAAGTGAGGGTGGGCACTCGTTTTCATCCCAATAGCCCTTAAAATGACAGAAAGGAGAGCCTTGGAATTCCTGCCATTTCCACCAATGGGTCAGATCTTCCTGGAGCAAAAACTTATCTTTGGTCTGCCAGATCAAAAAATGGCAGTTTGCCCTCCTGAATTCGGGCAACTCCCCCAAAAATGTATTGGGGATAGCCAAAAAAACAGACACCGAAAACAGCATGGGGGTTCACCGGAAATGCACCCCCCTACTCTACAGTCATTTATGGATCTATTGCCAAGACTCTACTTCTGGAAGACAATCATACTCGGCCTATGATGATAATGACATCAACAATTCTGGATTCTCTTGTTCTGTGTAGGTAATTTTAATTGCTAACATGGATTAATGTCTTTGACTGTTTGTGTTATAGACAGGTCTTCTTTTCTTGATCCCTGACTGACATCCATTTCCAAGATAGTGAAGAAACTGGGATTCCTAACCCTAGCATACCATATCTTCTAATCCACATACTCCAAATAAAAGATTAATAGCATATCACAATATGCTAAACATGAATTATTAACTAAACAATTGTTACTAGAACATATGTAAACTATTGCTGCTAGAAATGAATATCTGTAAGGGTCACTTCAAAGCTTTCATTTTTCACCAGACTCTATGCTCTCCCTAAAACATTAGGTCTATTTCCCCCATGTTTTTAAATGCACACATATACATTTTTAATTCAGTAAATTATTGTGCAAATTAAGTAGTATCACGAATATTTCAGCAGAAACAACCTACAAGATGTTGTAAAGTCAGTATAAAAAGCAAAACTTTCAAGCCCTGATCCACAGAAGTGGCCAGAAAGATTCCATGGTCCTGCAGGAGCAACACAAAATGACTCACATGTGTATATTGCCACTAAGATGACTGTTCCATAACCAAACCTGAAAACAGATTGAATGGAATCATGTGGCTTCCGTTAACCCCTTGAATTTTTCTCCCAAAACATCCCAAAATTTGTGGGTTTTTTGTTTTGTTTTATTTTTGCAGCCAAAAATTGTATGGAGAGAGTGTTGGTTTGAAAATGTTTTCTGTTGTATGCCTTCAAGTAGTTTCCAACCAATGGTGATCCTATGGGAATTGTGTGACTTTTCCTAAAGTCACCCATTGGTTTTCATGGTTGAACAGGGGCTTAAATTCTACCCTGAAGTCATAGTCCAACACTTAAATTGCTGGAAATCAGGCACGTGCGATCAATAAAAATAAGGAGGTGCTGGCAACTATAAATATTTGGAAACTGCATATTTTTACATTCGGATTGTGGGTGTGTCTTAATTTAAAATATACATTGAATATGCTTAATTTTAAAATATATGTTGAATTTGCTTTTAATTGTTTTAAATTAACATTCTAATTTGATTGTTTTTAATGCTTTTTACATTTTTATACAACATTTTAAGTTGAACTTTTTTTGTGTAATGTATATTGTAAGCTACTTTGGGTTGCATGTTGGTAGAATGATGACATATAATCAAATGAATAAATAAACTACATCCCATGCCATTCCAAATTATTCCTGCAAATGGCCAAGCCAGCCATGGAGTTTAAATGTGGCAAACATGCAATAATCCTGTTGACATGAAAACCCTAAAGGGAAGGAATATTTCATTTTAATTTCTTCACTGCACATCTCTTACCAGAATGTATTTATATACTCTCTTTTATCTTAATGGACCATCCGGAAAGTTCCAATTCACCATATATTTTACACAGACATGGTTGAAGAATTTTTTTTATTATAACAAAATTTCTATAAGGAGATCAAGGACCCAAAGTATAGCTAATAATGTTTGTGTTGGACACACAAAAGACATACATTTTGAATCATCATAATTTCTTACCCTTCTTTTCCTATGGATTGAGTGAACAACAGATATAAATATAGCAACAAATAGACACATGGCAGTTAGAAATAGGAACACCAGTTAAAGATACATAATAATTTAAGACAACATTAACATTAGCTAAAAAAACATTTTCAAGTCATAATTCAAAAGGTGGTACTTTAAAAAACATATGCCTGCCAAAAGAGATTGGTTTTTAAAAACCAGCAGCATGTGCATTAACTTATGCTGTCATACTTAGACAGACAGCAACCTTACGGCTTTCTAAGTGGAAGCCATCAGAAGAGGGAGGGATCCAGTCTTGGTTGCCCTCTACTTGCCTCTGGGGCAAAGACAACCGCAGGGGATGCTTTGGGAGATCCCTCCCCCATCCCACCTTGCCTGGCTAAATGATGGAGGGAAAGCAAGGAAGGGGAGGAGGAGGATGCCACTGCCAAACTCCCCCCCCCCCCAAGAGGAAACATCAGATCATTAGTCCTCCCATGGTTGAGATGCAAAACCTTTGGGAGAAAGTAAGAGGGGGAGGGGGAAAGAAAGGAAAAATGGCAGTAGGTTGGGAAAATAAATTATTTTCCACCCTTCATCCTCTCTCCCGCCTCCTTTCCTTTACCCTGTACTCCCGTCCCTTTCACTGCCTCAGACATCTTTTGCTAGCTCATATAGCACCCAGCTACTCAGAAGGGGCAGCCAGGTGACAGCAGCACCTCACCATTACCATTGACTACTAGGGGTGTACACAACTCAAAAAACCCTGCTTCATTTTTCTTAATGAAATTAGTACAACCCCATTTAAATTCTAAAGTGTTTCAGAAAAAGTTGTAAAGAGTCTGTATCGGATCTATTACGGAGTTCTGAAAAAGTCATTAGTTTTTCGTTATGTTATCAACCCATTTGCACCAATGGAAACACTAACAGTTTTTCTCCCTCTCTTGGTTTCAGAGCTATCAGGAATAAACTTGCTACTTTTGTGGCACACATTTACCACTGTAAGCCCTCAAGTTTTAGGACATTTCATTCATCCATTGATTTTTAGGATATTTTGAAGTTCTTATGAATTTTTTAAAGAAACTACATGAGATATCTACTCGAATTTCTCTACAATGACACAAAATAACCAGTGCATCCTTCCCTCCAAGTTTCAGAAAGATTCACACATCCATTCATTTTAAGGGAATTTTAAAGGTTTTGCCCATTTAAAAAAATCCAAAAGATGAACTCCCTGAAATCTCTCCTCAGTGACAGAACAGAAGCAGGGCATCATTCCTGCCATCTTTCAGAAAGACCCACTCATCCACTTGTTTTTAGGAAACTTTTAAAGTTTTACAAATAAAAACAATTATACGGTATTTATAAAAAAACAACAACAAAACAATAAAAAGAACCCCCTAAAATGAATCCTATATTGACCCCCCCCATACATACACAAAGAAAGAATTCTAAGCCTAGTTGTGTCAATCCTAAAAAGAATCGCTTGCAAGAAAAGCCATCCTGAATGAACAAATTCAATTAGTTGTGTGCTATGTTATCACTAAGCTTAAGCTATTCATTTGCTGCTGCCTGCCTGTGACCCTCCTCCCTTCCACTGTGTGCTCACAATGGCAACCAAACCCTTGTGGCTGCTGTATTTATTGGGATTTGCTTGCGCTGAAAGAATAAGCTGACTCACTGGGACGTAAGAGTTATGCGCTTCTTATGAAAAATACATAACTTGATATTTTTATTTGTTTGTTCAGGGGTGCTACATAACACTGTCTTCATAAGTACGGATTTAATAAAACTCTTACGACTTATAATCTACATCTGGATTTTTGCCCAGTCCTATTGACTATAGCGGATGGATAGCAAAGTCATCCTAGACAGTGTGTGCATGTCTGTGTGTGTGTGTGTGTGTGTGGGGGGGGAGTCCAGAGGTCTTGAGACAGATGATGAATGACTGCCCCATCCAGTGTCTGCACCCACTGCCACCTCGTGATGCCACTGCAGACAGCATATCTAGCTCTCGAATCTCTTCTGGCAGGATTTAATAAAACTCTTACGACTTATAATCTACATCTGGATTTTTGCCCAGTCCTATTGACTATAGCGGATGGATAGCAAAGTCATCCTAGACAGTGTGTGCATGTCTGTGTGTGTGTGTGTGGGGGGGGGGGAGTCCAGAGGTCTTGAGACAGATGATGAATGACTGCCCCATCCAGTGTCTGCACCCACTGCCACCTCGTGATGCCACTGCAGACAGCATATCTAGCTCTCGAATCTCTTCTGGCAGGTCATTTCACAATTTGCTGCAGAAAAAGTTAACAGTTTTCAGTCCAGTCTTGGGTAACTGAAGAAAATATGCTCATGGAGTCCTACGTATAAAGGATGGATTAAATGGGATAAAGTTATCTCCTTGTTACCCTGGCCCCATACCATGCAGGGGTTTAAAGGTACAGCCAACAATTTATAAATTGCCAGGAAACTTATTGACAACCATTGTTATTATAATATAGGTGTAATACAAGCACTTCTAGGTGCACCAATCTGCATGCCATGCTGAAGTTTCTAAACTTGATACAGAAGTAGCCCAATGTACAGCACATTGCAGAAGTCCAGCCTTGAAGTTACCAGAACATGCACTGCCATCTTTACATAGCTCGAAATATACCAGTTGTTAAGCAAATTTTAAGATATAGAATTTTTACACTTACTAGAGAAAAGATGTGCCAAGATATTTAGCTTATACAGAGGACAGAATTCAAGCACAGAGTAAACCCAGACAAATGTGAAGTAGAATGTTGAAGTGGGAGAGTTTTATTGACTGCTTAGAAACTACAAAAGAGGGTTTTTACCTACACTTGAAAAGTTACTTTTATGAATAATGAATAAAAGAGGGTGTTGAAGTCATCCATAATTGACAAATGACAAGATGACACTCTGTAAGCCAGAGCATTGTTGCCCTACTACTTTCCTATGGATGATTTCATGAGGTCATTATATCAATTCATTTAAAAGTAACTTTCTGTACTCTGGTTTTGAGCGGGACTTGCAGTAGCAGCTAGGAGCATGTATTTATATATCCTGAGTTCAAGCATCACTTACTGCTATACTACAAACGGCTAGAAGAAAAAGCAGTAAGACATATTCTGTGGAGACTTTAACAGATGGCAGTTTGTATTGCTTTATCTTGTATTTAAGTGCTGGTTTATATGACCTTGAGCATTTCTTTTTTTTCTTTTTGTGCAAATATAGGTTATAAACACTGTAAATAAAAGGCACATAAGACTGCATTACCTCATTGTAAACTCCATTGAACATAATGTGACTCATTGTAAGATTAAAATAATAAGATGCTACTGATCAGCCTACCAATTTCAGGAATTTAACTTTACCAGCTGGTATCACAAGAATTAAAAGGTGTTCATCACTATGACCTAATGCTGCTTTTGTTATTATATACTTACAGGTTTTCTAATTTATGGAGAACCCATAAAATGTTTTTGGAAGGATTTCAGAGTGTATGAATTGTTCAAGGTCCATTCAGTGGGTTTTCATGGCTGAATGAGGATTCAAACCCTAATCTCCCAGTCTTAATCCAACATTCAAACCATGATACCATACTGGAATACCAATGGCAACTCCCAGAGTGGAACAAATGGAATAGCCACACACCTGATATACCCATTAGGGGTGTGCAAAAATATAATTGTTCTTCATAAGTTGTATCAAATTTGTTAAATTTGTGCATACATATCAATATTAGAAACATGCAGGAAAGGGAGGAGGGAATTTTAGAATTGAAACACTCACCAATCATTTTAGTTAAGATTCAGTAATAATCAGATGCCTCCCAAAGTCAGTTTAATTTTCAGTATAAGCATTAAGCAACTTTGGCCAAAAGGCCATTGCTAGTGTTTTAAATTAAGATGTTTTATTCATTGGATGTTTTATTCATAGGGGCTATTTGTTCATTTTGTATTTTTCTATGGCACTGAATGTTTGCCATCCTTTGTTGAAAACCAACCTGAGTCTCCTCGGGGAGATAGGACAGATTATAAATGCTGCTGTTGCTGTTGCTGTTGCTGTTGCTGTTGTTGTTATTCTTATTCTTATTAGACCCTTTTGCCAGTCACCATAAAGAAGGGCAGCTGGGGGTGGGACTAGCAGAGTTGGGCAGGAGACAGAGAAGACAGCATTCTGGGAAATATAGTTTGGGAAGGGAAGGCCCTCTGTGGCAGAGAATTAAAAAGGCTCTGCCCTAAACTACATTTCTCAGAATGCAGTGCATAGCATCAGAAATCTCCAATGAGTATTTATTTATTTATTTATTTGTAGTGCTTCTACCCTGCCCTTCTCAACCCCCTAGGGGGGAATCAGGGCGGCTTACAAAAGGCACAATTCGATGCCCAACAATTCACAAAATACAATATACAATTTAACGGCAACAGTTATTACTAGTTAAAACAATCAAATCAATACAATAACAGCAATAAAATCATTTTGTGGTCAATGTTCGCCGATTTATAAATCCAGAATCCATCCAGCATTGTCATTGCCCTTTCCTACTCTGGTCGTCATTGTCTTTTGTCCATCTGCCAGCTTACCCGAAGGCCTGGTCCCAAATCCAGGTTTTTAACTTCCTCCTGAAGGAGAGGAGGGATGTTGATGACCTAATTTCCCCGGGGAGCGCATTCCACAGGTGAGGGGCCACCACCGAGAAGGCCCTGTCCTACCAGTCTCACTTGTGATAAAGGTGGGGCCGAGAGCAGGGCCTCCCCGGAAGATCTTAAACTCCGAGGTGGGACGTAGAAGGAGATACGTTCGGACTGGTACTAATGCAGCCAGCCGTTTAGAGTGAGCCTGATAATAATAATAATAATAATAATAATAATAATAATAATAATAATATTGAATCTGCAAAGAGAGCTAAAGAAAGTAAGTGATAGTATAAACATGTGCTAAGTTGAAGTTAAGTGCTTAATTATGTGTCATACAGACATTCAAGGGGATTGCTGTTGTGGCTTTTTTGGGGGATAAATGTTTTTGGCTAAACTTTAAAAATTCCCCAAGATTCGTAGACGTGTGAATATTTCTGAAACTTCTGGGTATTGATGCCTTGGTTATCTTGTGCATTGTATATAAAATTTAAGTAGATAGCTCTTTTAGTTTTTTAAACTGTTGTTTATAAAAATTCAAATTTTCCCTCAAAATTAGTTTATGAGTGTAATGCAGTGGAAAATGTGCGGTACAATTATAGTAAGTTTTATCATGATAGCTCTAAAACTGAGGGAGAAATGAGTTCTAGTTTCTCCACTTGCTCAAGTACTTAGTGAAAAAGTAACAAAATTTTGTTACTCTCATTATAGTAATGAAAATTTAATAATTATACTTTAGAAACACCTTTAGAAATGAAACTGCCCCCAGTTTTTTTAATGGCTCTGGAATCATTTTATTATCAGCATCATCACCAGCACTATCATCATTATCATGATCATGATTTCCTTCTCATCCTCCTTGTGCTCCTCTTCCTCCTCTTTGGTACTAATGTTTAGAAACCATACAGAAGAACCATGGCATAAAAAGAAAAAAAATAGACAAAGCCACAAAGCAGTTGACAAAATGGGTTAGAGTAGCAACTTACAGATGATGTGTTTCCTCTGAGTTCTTTCATCTAATATTTGTAAGCTCACAGCAGGCACAGCCAAGAGTATTTTCTAGCGAGTCTTATTGATTCACATAGGAATAACAAATAATACCTGAGGCTTGCACTTTTTCCAAAATATCGTAGCTACCATAAGGGAATAAAAAAGAATCTCATTGTTCAATCTGATTTGTGCTACAGTTTCTCTAGTTTGCTGAGCATTATGGTATTTTTTGAAGAAAGAGGTCTTTATTGACCAAACTCAAAGTGATGAAGGAACACTCCTTCTGGTAATAAAATCAGTTGGAGAAAATCTGAGATTTTACAGCCCATTAAACTGCTATTAAAGACCAATGGTGAGGATTTCGTTCAGAGATGAACTTGTGCTGCGTGAGAATTCAACAGTGACACCAGAGGAAAAAGAACGGAGGGGGGGACCCAACATGACTCTTATCAAAGTCCATGCTATTAAAGAAATGAAACTGGAGCTATACAAAGCCAAAGACACCAATTACAGGTAATGGTGCAGAACCAGGTTACATCAGCATTGAGTTTCAGGCTGTTCGCATTACATTTTACCTGCATTTGCAGAATGTTGAGCCCATGTCAACTTCCACTTAGAACACAGTTGATCACAGAGCTATAGAGAGTCAAGCTGACACACAAGAGGAAGAGAAAGGTTCTGGGTCATGTCCCCGTTGGATTTTAATTCTTTCTCATTAGGCACAGAAATAAAGCCAAGTGCCTGTTTGATTTTTGAGACCTAAATTCATGAATATGTATCGGATGCAACAAAGTCACCAAGGTCTTTGAAGCAAAGACGGATGGGAAGGGGGTGAATGCAGGACATGTCATGTAGAAAAAATGAATCATTTCAATAGGAAAGCATGTGAAGATTAAAGCACCCCTTGACTACTAATAAGTAGTCATGTCCTTTCTTTTCCCCCCATCATGCATGTAGGATAATGGAGATTTCAATTCTTGACACGTTGGCCCAATTTCCAATCTGTTACTCATCCACCTATATTGTGCTAAAATGGCATTTATATTATCTGTCCAGTGGTGCAAAAACAAGAAAAAAGGATGTGTTAAGGCACCACTTATTAGTGAGCTGAATCTATCATTGTGGATAAAAGCCTTTTTATTGGCCTGTTCTATTTTAATCTTACTTATTGTGGAGGAAAAACAAAGTATCAAGACACATTGGGGTTCTTTTCTTTATTGTCAGTTATTCAAAAAATAAGAGTTTCATCATTTTCGTGAGATTTGCATGCTCACTCTTTAAATGCAGTTGAAGGAAGCTTCAAAAAAGAAAGGGTGCGTAAACACTTATATTTATCATATCAGAAGTGAACTGAGGGTGCAGTCATAATATATTAAAAAACACAAAGTGTAAAAAATTGTCATTATACTAAATACCCATTGATCAGAAGCTGGCCATTTGGAGTGCCTCTGGTGTTGGTATAAGAAGGGCCTCCATTGTGCATGTGGCAGAGCTGGACCTGCATTGCTCTTCTCCACACTTGCATGTTGTGGACTCCACTTTGTGGCCCCATTTCCTAAGGTTGGCTCTGCATCTCGTGGTGCCACAGCACATTCTGTTCAGTGCCTTCCAAGTCACTCAGTCTTCTGTGTGCCCGGGGGGAGTCTCTCAGTCAGTATCAGCCATGAGGTTCTGGGTTTTAGCCTGACACTTTTGGGCTCTCACTTGTGAGGTGTTCCTGCGAGTATCTCTGCAGACCTTAGAAAACGATTTCTTGTTTTAAGGCACTGGTGTGCTGGCTGATATCCAAACAGTGGTTGGCCGGAGATGTCGCTGCCTTGGTCCTTTGATTGTTGCCTGCTACTTCCCAGCAGATGTAGGTGGTGCAGTACTAAACAGTATAATTTCTCCAGTGGTGTAGGGTGTAGACATCCTGTGATAATGCAGCATGTCTCATTAAGAGCCATATCAACTGTTTTAACATGGTGAGATAAGTTCCACACTGGGCATGTGTATTCAACAGCAGAGTAGCGATGTGCAACGGCAGATGTTATCACTGTATCAGGTTGTGATTTCCAGGTTGTGCCAGTCAGTTTTCATGAGGTATTGTAACTAGAACCCACTTTTTGCTTGATATTCAAGCAGTGCTTCTTGTAGGTCAGAGCACGGTTCAGGGTAATTCCTGGATATTTGGGTGTGCTGCAATGCTCTGGTGCGATTCCTTCCCAGAACTTGAAATGCTTGCCTGTTCTTACAATGAAAAGCACACATCTGTGTTTTAGAATCAGCTGTTTTTTTCCTGTGATAGGCAATAAGAGCACCTAAAGCTTCAGAGAGCTTCTGTTCATTTCAAAGCTCCCTGCTTGGGCAGTGAAGAATGATCAACAGCATAGAAGGTCTCTGTCCCTTCTGGCAGTGACTGATTTGTGTAAATGTTAAACATTGATTGAGCAAGCACACTCCCCTGAGGTAGGCTGTTCTTCTGTTTTCACCATCTGCTTCTCTGGCCCTGGAATTCAACAAAAAGCCCCTGTTTTGTGGCAGATTTCCTATAAAGTGGGTGAGTTGGTAGTCCTTTGTGATATTATAAGTTTTTCTCAGGTGAAGGTGATTACCAGAAGCAACTTTCAGCATCCACACTGTAGAATTAATACAGTTTTGACATCACTTTAAATTGCCATGGCTCAAGGCTATGGAATCATGGGACTTGTAGTTTGTTGAGGCACCAGCACAATTTGGCAAAGACTAAAGACTTCGTAAAATTACAACTCGCATTATCTCAATAGCATTGAAAATGGCAATTAAAGTGATGTCAAACTGCATTAATTGGACAGTGCAGATGAACCCTAGGCAAGAAAATGTCATTTGCATGCAGTTGTACATTATCTCAGTAATCCTTCCAGCAACCTTGTAACATGGGTCAATGTTATCATCATCATATCCCAGATTGGAGGAGGGGTGGGCTTTAGAGACAGTAGTTTGCCTGAAGCCACCCACTTAATTCATAACTGAGAAGATATTTAATAGGAAATGTCTTGACTCACAGTTCATTCTCTTTGCCTCAACATTACAGAAGGCCTCGCTTCACTCCCAGTGGTTTAACCTTGAACTAGTGTATCAATTGAACAAAATGAAGAAAAGTCCTGAAGAGCAGTCTTTTGAAGATGGCATACATGCATTCATAAAGTTTAGGAGCTGTGGTCCTTTCTTAGAAAGTATTTTTACTATTCAACTTTAGGTGCTAGTTTTCAGATATAAGTTTGCAATGCAGTCTGTAGCTATGCTTGTAACCCCTGTGCTGCTATATGTTTTTTCAGAAGAAAGGAACAGAAACTGTCTTTGCTCTTGCTTAAATCACTTATAAAACAATTCAGTGGAAATGTTAATGAGAATCGAGTTGCAATGAATCAGAACATTTATCTAGAAAAAACTCAGTGGGATTTACTTTTCAGAGCTATTGAACTGTAAGGTCATGCCCAGTCTGTATCTTTTGCGAAGTTTCCATATCATCCTGATGCTTACACAAATTTTTCATGTGCAGAAAGGGAAATAGACAGGAGAAGTTATTCTGCACACAAAGCAGCTGATATGGCAATGGTTTCAGAGGAAGGAACTGGCAAACCACCTTGCCTAAATAAACCCTATTAAACTAATGGAAATGCCATAGGTTGACAGGCAACTTGAAGGTAGATGCATATATCCACCCAAACCCCAGATTTTGTTGGATGGCAACTCCCAGAAGCCCTAGCCAACATAGTTAGCCTATATGTTCACATCCTTCCTGCCAAGAGGAAGGCATGTCAAGCCAACCCTGACTGGGACTGCCTTCCACCTGGAAACTGATGCCCTCACTGTGGGAGAAGCTGCAGATCAAGAATATGGCTCCACAGTCACCTACGGACCCACCGCCGGTACTACACTTGGAGAAACATCATCCTTGGACTACGAGGGATTGCCTAAGTAGTAAATAAGTATATGTTTACATATAAGTCTAAAACTTTTGGTCCAAAATCTGCCCCAAAAAGCTTGGGGTGACTTATCTATGAGTTAATCTGAATGCATGTATCTTAGCTCTTATTAAAAAAGGGAATTATTCCCTTTTCTGAGAAGAGTAGCAAAAGGCAAGAGCTTGGTCCATCCTGGGAGAATATAAAAGAAACACTGACTCTTCCAACTCTTCCTGACATTTGCCACTTCTGACCTTTCTAGCTGCATGGGCAATGAGGAAGATGGCAGGGGTGACTGGCAACCTTTTTTTTTTAATTGTTTTATTGGTTTTTCCCACTCCCACCCTCCCCTCCTTGTACATGCTATTTATACATCAAACTACAGAAGTTACATTTGAAATATCAGTCTCAGTCTTAATTTTTCTGCTCCACATCCTAACACATTCTCTAAATAATTCCGAACTGGTTCCCACATCCTCTTAGTTATTGTAACCTTTTCAATTTTATCTATATTATTCCATTTGCAATTTGTTATTTCCACATTTAACATATTCACTATATAGTTATACCAATTAATCAGCGTCCATTTTGTTTTGTCTTTCCAACCCCTCACTAAAACAATTTGCGCACAAGCGATTAATTTGTCAACCATTTTTTCCTTTTGTATATTCTTCACTCCTGCTATTCGTGCATGTAGTATATTTCTATTAATTATTACTATTTGTAAGTTTAACATTCTATTGATTTCCCCTTCAATCCTTTTCCAGTATTCTTGCACTTGATCACATTCCCATATCATATGATTAAACACCCCTCTTTGTTCACAGCCATGCCAACACCTATCCTTTATCCCTGGTACAAAGCGTGAAAGTTGTGCAGGAGTTCTGTACCATTTTTGTAACATTTTCCTTCTTGCTTCCCTTAATACATTATACTTTTCTTTTGCTATATTACTTATTTCCCTTTGGATGTCTTCCCTCTCAATTTCCATATCCAATCTCCATGTTTGGAAAATTTCCTCTATTATTTCTTCTTTTACTGTTATAATTTGATCGTACAGATCTCCTGCCACTTTCTTCTCCCCTCTCAAACATTTCCTAATCACCTTCTCAAATGGACTATCCTGTTCTCTAATTTTCCCCCTCCGTCTAAAAATTTCCTGTCTTATAGCCCAGCTTTGAATCCAATTCCCTGACCCTATCCAATTCTGAATTTCTTTTTGTTCTACGGGGTTTCCATCCTCTGTATATAGATCCTCTACTAACCTTTTCCCTCTGCTTTCAATCAGTCTCAATGTTCTGCCTATCATTTCATCATTATTATAATTCATTTGCCATATAGTTGCCATCTTATTCTCATTACCTGGATTTAACTTCTTTCTTTTTTCCCACACTTTTACTGTTCCTTTAAAGGGTTCCTTAAGTTCTGTTTCCTCTCTCCTCTTCCATTCCCTAAATATTATTTCTTTTCCTTTAATATTATTTATTATCTTCTCCATATTTACCCATTTTTTTTCCGTATACTGTATTTCCAGCAATCTTTGGATTTGAAATGCATCATGATAAACTTCCAGACTTGGGATCCCCCAGCCTCCCTCTTCTTCTTTTGCATTTAACCATTTATCCCTTATTCTGGGTCTTTTCCCGCCAACTGCCCATATTCTTATTCTTCTGTCCCATGTCTTTAATGTTTTCCTCTCTACTGTGTTTGGTAAGGTTTGGAGTAAATATAATAATTTCGGTATTATGAACATTTTCAATGCCCTTATTCTGTCCACTCTTGTTAATGTTTTCCCTTCCCAGTTCTTAAGTTGCTTCTCTATTACTTTCCACTTTTGTTTGTAATTCCCCTTAACTATACTCTTTGGATTTTTGTATACCCATATTCCTAAATATTTTAGCTTCTTTGATCCTAATTTTAATCCTGATATTTTCCTAATCTCCAATTGTTCTTTTGGTGGGGTGTTAATACATAGTATCTCTGACTTTTTGATGTTAACAAATAATCCAGATATATTCTTAAACTCTTCTAATTTTTTTATCATATCTTTTATCATAATTAATGGTTGATTTGTAATAATCATTGCATCATCAGCAAAGAGATTCAGCTTTATTTCTTCCTTTTCCCCTCCCTCCTTTTCTATTTTATATCCTGTCCACTTGGTGCTATTCCTAATACTTTCAGCTAGTATTTCTATCGCTATTACAAATAAAGTGGGGGATAATGGACATCCTTGTTTTGTACCATTTAAAATGGGTATCTCTCCTGTCCTTCTGTCGTTAACCCTTACTCTTGCCTTGCAGTTACTATATAGTTGCTGCAATGTTTTACAAAAGTTTTCCCCCATATTCAACTGTTGACATACATTTAATAGAAATTTATGATTGACCTTATCAAAGGCTTTGTAAACATCCAATTTAAGAATTCCAATTTTTTCCTTATTCAAATTTGCATGATTCATTGCGATTACCACATTTTTTATTGGATCCCCAATTTTTCTTCCCTTCACAAATCCATATTGATCTTCTTTAATTATTTTTGGCATTATTGTTTCCAATCTTTTCGCTAAAATTTTTGTAAATATTTTGTAATCCTGATTACATAGACTAATAGGCCTGTATGACCCTGGTTCTGTTAAATCTCTTCCCTTTTTTGGTATAGTAATAATTTCTGATACCTTCCAGGTTTGTGGGACTTTTTGCTTAGTGTATATTTCATTAAACAACTCTGTTAAATGTGGTACCAATTCTTCAATATATGCTTTATAATATTCCGCTGGGAATCCATCTGGCCCTGGTGACTTAGCTCCCTTTAACCCTTTAATTACCCCTAATATTTCCTCTTGTGTTATTGGTTGATTTAATAACTCTCTGTCTTCCTCTGCAATTTTTTCTCTAATGTTTAAGTTCCCTTGTACTACCCTCTCCTCCTTATATAAATCTTTATAATATTTTGCCATTACCTCCCTAATTTTACTTTGCTCCTCTTGTTCTTTCCCTTTTTCATCTTTCAATTTCTTTACCCAGGTTTTTTCCTTTTTCTTTTTCAAATAGTAAGCCATCTTCTTCATTGATTTTATATTCCAACTTTGGGAATAACTTTTAACATATAAATACTTATTCATTATATTTATTTCCTCAAAAGCTTCTAATTGTTTTCTCTTCTCTTTTAATTCTATCCAGATCTTTCTATCCCTAGTTCTTTTATGTCTGTCCTGCAAGACTTCTATTTCTTTTAGTATCTTATCTTGTTCATTCCTCCATCTCCTTCTGAGATTTGCCTCTAAACTTATACAGTGACCCCTTATCACAGCCTTGCTTGCATCCCAAATTATATCTTTAGTTACTTGTCCATTATCATTGATCTCAAAATACTTGATTATTTCTTTCCTTATCATTTCATATTCTTGCTCTCTACTGTTTAAAATTGTATTATATCTCCAGGTTCTTTCTTTTCTCTCTACTTCTAATTTTACTTTTACTCTTAATGGTGCATGATCTGACAAATATATTGGAAGTGTTTTTGCCTCTAGAATCAATGATTGGTTTGTATTTTTCCCCAAAATATAATCTATTTTACTATATGTATCATGTCTTCCTGAATAATAAGTCCATCTATTGTTCTCTGATTCCCCTTCTAATAAGTCCTGCATGTTGTATTCTCTTATATTTAATTTCCTATTATTATTTTGCCTTGTTGACACTAATTCCAAATTATAATTTCCTGCGCAAAACAATTCCCCTTCTGCAAACTTATCCACCTTTCTGAATACTTGTTTTATGTACCTTTTTTGGTTTTTGTTTGGGGCATATATACAAACCAAAGTCATTCTAATTTTCCCTATGTTTCCTTTTATCATTACCCACCTCCCCTCTGAATCCCTTTTTACTTTTTCCACCTGGAAATCTAATGTGTTTTTAATTAAAATAGCCACACCACGTGATCTATTTGAACCTCGAGATTCATAAATTTGACCCCAAATCCTGTCATTAAATAGTGGAGTACTATCCTGCAATCTTTTATGTGATTCTTGTAAAAATAGAACATCCACCTTGTTATCTTTCACCATTTTCATCAGTCTTGCTTTTTGGTTTTGAGCAGATAAGCCATTGCAATTATGTGAGACAATTACAAACTGAGCCATAACAAGATATTGTTTACAATTACCCTCCTGTAGTTCCTTTTCCCTGTTTGCTTGTGTCCCCCTCCCCCTCCCCCAATCCCCTCAGAGTCCGGTCTTCTTCCTCTCCCTCTCAGAGGAAGACCTGAAAGAGAATTCCATCTGTTCTGTTCCATCCCAGACTCCCCTGGTGGCTGTGTTGCCCTTCTCCAGCTCCCCCCTCCTGCAAGTTCTTAAACCCCATTTATCACAGTTCTATTATTTTTAGGATGCTTCTTTCTTATATCCCCACAGTGGATCTTGTTTCCATTCTTTTTGGTTCTTCTCTAAGCTTTTGTCGTTTCAGTTCTCGAATTTCTTTCTCGTATTCCCGTAGTTGCTGCAGATTCATTGCCTTCAGATCTCTTAAAGATTTTTTCTCTTGTCTCTGATTCTCTTCCTTGTCCTTCGCATCTCCAATAACAAATAATGTTTGAGGTGAGCATAACTCTGTCAGTCCAGCTCCTTCTGTATCTCTCGTCTCCAAATCTGTTATCTGTCCAGCTGTCTTGTAAATGTCCTTGACATTTTTACTCCTTTCCTTTCTCCGTGTGGAACTCTGAGCTTCTTCTTCTTTATCTGATTCCTCCGTCCCATCCAATGCTCCTCCCTCTGTAACCAGTCTTAGTTTCCTGAGCATTTTCCTTCCACTGTCCAAATTAAAAGCTTTATAAAGTTTACTGTTCTTATAGACGATCAAAGTTGCTGGAAACACCCAGGTGTAGCGTTGGCCCTTGTTTTGTAAGGTACTTGTAATTTCCCTCATTTCAGCCCTTTTGCTCAATGTCTCTGGTGATAAGTCCAAGAGTGGCCAAACTTTTTTACCAGCAAAGTTCAAGTCCTTGAATTTTTTAAGCTTCCGAAAAACCTGTTCCTTATCTGACTCTTTCGTGAATTTAATTAAAATGTCCTTGGGTGTATTTTTTCCTCTATAAGCCCAATGCACTCTCTCTATCTGCTCTGATGAAATTTGAGCCAATGTCTGTAACCATATAACAATATCCTCTTTCAAACTCTCCTTGATTTGGAAATCTTCCCCTCCACCTCCTCTCAAACGTATGTTTGCACGTCTGGAACGATCTGCCATTTTTGTCAGCAATTTTGTCTAGGAGTTGTTGATTCGCATACTTTAATTGAAGTATCTCCTCTTTTTGTTTCTTAGTCTCCTCTGCCACCTCCTTGATCATTCCCTCGTATTTTTCCACCCTGCCCTCAATCAGTTCGAGCCGGGAACTCATCACTTTAATTTGCTCCTTTATTTCATTATTTCCTTCTCTTACGCTATCAGTACTTATTTTAAGCTCTTGCAGATTTTTCATGATTCTGTCCAATTTATCTCCCCACTCTGCTCTTTCCGCTCTCTCCGCCATCACGAAAACTTACTTTCAGTTTTCTCAGTCACCTCAGTCGGTGAGTTTGTTATTTTAGAGATTTATAGCTCCAGGCACGTCACACCACAACCTCTTCGGCTTCCCTTTCAGTCCGGGTCCAGGTTGAGGAGAAATTTATGGATTTATAGTCTTTTTAGGCTTTTTAAAAGCTTTTACTGCTTTGCAGTCAGGGAGCTGTATCAGGCGCGTCTATCCGAGCTGACGCATCCCACAGCTGGCACTGGCAACCTAAGTTAGCACTGGTGCTTTTCCTTTTCTGTCGAATGATCCTTTGTTGACCAATCAACAAACCAAGGAGACCTCCTTTCACTCATCCTTTGGTCATCTTACATGGGGGGGGGGGGTGTGTGTGTGGGTTCATTTCCATGTTTCACTGAAACAGGGTGCCTGGTGCCTAACAAACTTTTAAATTATCCCCCAACCTGCCATGAAACTTATTTAAGGTAACACCTAAGCCAGTTATTAGGCTTGTGCATGGATTCATTTTGGACATTTGTCTTTGGCTTGTTTGGTTTGTTTGGCTTTTTTTGGGAGGTTGTAATGGCATGGGCTCCACCACCGTTTTTTTAACAGCTACAACAGGACAGTGGCTGTTGAAAACCAGCTGCTTTCGATTTCTTTTGGTTACACGTGGAGTGTGGGAAGGGAGGCAGCCGCTAGAAGGAAAAGGATCCCAGGAACTTACTTAGGCGATCCCTCGCTTTCCGAGGATGATTGTCTTCCAATATTCTTGTGGGTCTGTATGTGGCTGTGGAGCCCTATTCTTGCTCTGCATCTTCTTCCGCAGTGAGGGCATTGGTTTCCAGGTGGAAGGCGGTCTCGGCCGGGGTTGGCTTGGCACGCCTTCCTCTTGGCACGTTTCTCTTTTTCACCCTCCACTCGTGCCTCCTCAAATTCTGCAGCACTGCTGGTCACAGCTGACCTCCAGCTGGAGCGGTCAAGAGCTAGGGATTCCCAGTTCTCACAGTCTATGCCAGAGTTTTTAAGGTTGGCTTTGAGCCCATCTTTAAATCTCTTTTCCTGTCCTCCAACATTCCGTTTTCCGTTCTTGACTTCGGAGTAGAGCAGCTGCTTTGGGAGACGGTGGTCGGGCATCCGGACAACATGGCCGGTCCAGCGGAGTTGGTGGCGGAAGACCATCACTTCAATGCTGGTGGTCTTTGCTTCTTCCAGCACGCTGACGTTTGTCCGCTTGTCTTCCCAAGAGATTTGCAGGATTTTCCGGAGGCAGCGCTGATGGAATCCTTCCAGGAGTTGCATGTGACGTCTGTAGACAGTCCACGTCTCACAGGCATAGAGCAGGGTTGGGAGGACAATAGCTTTATAAACAAGCACCTTGGTATCCCTACGGATGTCCCAGTCCTCAAACACTCTCTGCTTCATTCGGAAAAATGCTGCGCTTGCAGAGCTCAGGCGGTGTTGTATTTCGGCGTCGATGTTGACTTTGGTGGAGAGGTGTCTGCCAAGGTAGCGGAAATGATCAACATTTTCTAATGTTACACCATTAAGCTGTATCACTGGCATTGGAGAGGGGTTGGCTGGTGTCTGCTGGAAAAGCACCTTGGTTTTTTCAATGTTCAATGACAAGCCGAGTTTCTCGTATGCTTTTGCAAAGGTGTTTAGAGTGGCTTGTAGATCTTCTTCTGAATGTGCACAGACGACGTTGTCATCAGCATACTGGAGTTCTATAACAGATGTTGTTGTAACCTTGGTTTTGGCTTTCAGTCTGCTGAGGTTGAATAGCTTGCCATCTGTCCGATAGATGATTTCCACTCCGGTGGGAAGCTTCCCATCAACAAGGTGAAGTATCATAGCAATGAAGATGGAGAATAAAGTTGGGGCAATAACACATCCCTGTTTGACACCTGATTCCACCTTAAATGGGTCACTTTAGGAGCCATTGCTGTCCAAGACTGTTGCCATCATGTCATCATGGAGGAGCCGCAGGATGTTCACAAATTTGCTTGGGCACCCGATTTTTTGGAGGATGGTCCAGAGAGCGCTGCGATTCACTGTGTCGAATGCCTTTGCAAGGTCGATGAATGCCATGTACAGAGGTTGATTTTGTTCTCTGCATTTTTCCCAGGAGGTGAGGTTTCTTAAGCCCTACCTTTTCTCTTGATTTGGAAACAGAAAGGAGATTGAAGTGCAAGGGAAGGAAAGGTATTCTAAAGGGCCAGTTCTCCTTTCTGGCACCTCCAATCAAGAGAGAAGGGAGGGCTTTTTAAAGGAATCCCAGGGTAGGATTCCTCTAGGTTGATCCCTCTTCCTTCCTTGGGAACTAGAAAGCCCCCTTAAAATGTCTTGGAAAACTGCCTCCTGCAGAGAGAGCTGCATGCACCTGAAACTCCTGTCTTCTCTAGAGTAGAAACAGCTTTAACGAAGCATTACACCCAGGTTTCCTCTACAGACAGAAGAAAAGGATAAGAGAAAGAGTGTTATCTTAACTCTGATGCTTTTAATCCAGATCATAATGAAGGATATAAGGCCAAACAATGTGTGAAATGATGGGAAGGGGAGCCTGGGAAGTCTCCCCCCTCATTGCCACTAATGGGCTGGATAGAAAACAAATATTTCACCTTCCAGGATCAAAAATAGATTTCTGTCCACCTGAATTCAGGAGGCTCTTGAAAAACAGATTGGGACTTCCACCAAAATCCAGGATACCGAGATGGATAGCAGTTTACCTGGATTTCATAAGCCTACCTAAATCACCTAAACAAGGTAGGGCAGGCAGAAAAATAAAACCCTAAAAGGAGAAAAAATTTACTTGGTTCCAAAGCATCATCTAAAGTACACTGAAACAGAGGTGGGAGGGTGGGTCAACAAAGATCCAGAAAAGAGAGGGCAGGTGGGAAGTGGTCACTTAAATAGGTTTAGGCCATTTCCCCTGCCCTCTATGCATCCTGGAATACACACTGGAACATACAAAGAATAGCCTCCCATTGTTGGAGGCCAGCAAAGAGACCTCCTGCACCCATCAATGGGTTTGCAATGGGGAAAATCTAATTACTTATCTACAAGTTATTCAACATCCACAATTTTGACCCAAAAAACCTGTCCTTGACTTATATATGAAGTTGACATACAAGAATACAAACAGTAATCATCTGGATGCTACAGTTCAACAATATCTGAGAGCCATGTTTGAAAGCCATTGGAATATATAGGGATAAGAAGGAAGACAGGAGTACTGAACTTGATCAACTTTTAACATCTTGTAAGGATGATATCTGCTCTATGCTGTGCTTGTGAGCTGGAAGTCTTTGACTTTGATATGGGAAGGTTGCCAAGTTCATAATAAAATTAGAGGCATACATGGATGTGTCCATATCAAAGTATGAAAAAAATTCCAATGACTAATTTACCCACCTCTGTTTTCACAGAGAGGAATTCATTTTAAAAACACTTGGGCTGGCTACAGTGATAATTGCATATAATATCCATTATCTTTTAATATGAATTATCCTTCATCACTTGTTACATTTATCTGTGGATCCCTTCACAAACTCACCAGACGCTCAGATTCCAATTTGTTCTCTCAGCTTGACTAATGATGAAAAGTACCAAAAATGACTATTATGTGTTTATAAATCACCTCTTTTATCCTGAGGTGACTTTGGGATTTCATGCTTTTGAGTATTGTTTTGCTGTACCATGTTAACATGAAACATTCATTTAAAGGAAACAGAAAACAGTCATTACATTTGGTAGGAAAAGTTCTAAACCTGATCCTTTTTCATGCATATAAAACTGAGACATTAAATAAATATATTCCCAGTATTCACACCAGAAAGAGAGAATATTTATTGTATGTTTAACTATGTTGAGAAAGTGTTTGCTAGCATAGATCTAGGTGTTTGAGTCAAATAGGTTTTTGCACTGTTTTAATTGTTCATTCTTTCTAAAAGCTCTTATTTATGAATTCACCTATACATTTTGGGGATATAAATATATACTTTGACATAGATATATCATTAGTTAGTTAGGCTTTGTATTGCAAAATAAAAAGATATCATAGGAAGATAAGGGTCAAGAAAGAAAACTATGAAAGACCCATAGCAATAGAGAGAAAAAATTAGACTACTTAGCCTGTAATACATGCACAGAAAGAGAAACACAGATAAATAGACAGACAACCAACAACTGACATTCAAAGAGGCACAATGAGAATATACTTTAAATAACACCCAACAATCAGATTTTAAAAATTAAAGAATGTCTCTTTTAATAAAACTGAGACACAAGTAACTACTAGAGTGCTGTTCCAAAAGCACATACGATTGTTTGAACACTTTCCCCTATTATATTTTTGGAAGTCTTTTTTCTTTTTTCCATAAGCTAGAAGGAATATTCTTTTGATTAAATATGTATTTGTAAGATGTAAGTGCTGTACAGCATTGCACTTACAGATGATATTGACCCTCACATGAGTTGTGTGTCCACAATGGCAGTGCTTTGTTGGGGAATTGATAACTCATGGCTTGAGACTTTGTGATCTGTTTGAATATGAAAGCTTTAAAAGAGTCCAATTGTGGCTTACAGCTTTAATTCTCAACTGAAAAAAAGGATAGGATTAGAACAGGGATAAGGATAGATAGAAAAACAGACAGATAGATGGATGGATGATAGATATGCGCATTTGACATATTCCATGTATATATGGAATAAGTAAAGCATACATATCTATCTATTTTCAGGAAACATATGGGTCCACAAGATAGGGGGAATGTGGTACCTGTGTTCTGTATAACACATATATATTCGGTTATAATTCTTTAAATACAGAGTGATACTTTGCATATTAAAATTCAGATATTTTAATTTTTTGACATCTGGATTACAAAATGCTTCTTTCTCATTTCCCCAGTACTGAGTCTGACTGTGAATATAAATAGGAGGTTTATATATTCTCTCTACTTGCTATTCCTTCTTGTGGTGACTTCTGGGCAGGCTTACTAATGTTTTTTTTTTTTGCAGGTCAACGAGCCATGTTGGTGTTGAGCCTTTGCCTTGAGAGGTTGAAGACCATTGGGTTAATTAACTCTACCAGCCATTTCTGCCATTTCTTCTCTGTTTTTTTAAGCAGCCAAGAAGAACTTACTATTTAAATTTTGGTAATAAACATAGCTAATGGAGTTTTAAATGGCATTTAAATTATGTCTAAGTAGATCTCTAAACTCATTTAGCAAACAAATAACTATTAATGGTTTAGATGAAAAGTCTTCTGTACAGGGTAATGGGCTTTGAAGGGAAAGCAAAATGGGTCAGTAGAAATCCCTGATCATATTAGCTCACATTTTATATTTTATTCTATCAGACATATTTTAAGCTAGGCTGTTTCAAGTATGTCCCCTATCAAATATCAACTGTTGCAGTGGAATGGGTCCAGACAAAGGAGACAGCTTGAACATAGGTCCCATTCGAATTAATATGAAAAGAATGTTCTTAATGGCAATAAAGTTTGTGCAGCATATGTATAAAGTATCACACAAGGTTAATCTCAAGATAGAGACCTTTAGGACTTCATTGCATGAAGCTGCTATTCCATGACAACTTTGCTATCATAGCTAATGATACATATTGGGATGAGCACATTTGATATTTAACCTTTCTTCATTTGTGCAATTGTGCCATTTTGCCAATCTGTGGTCCTGCAATAGTACTTCTGCATACCCTCATAACCTCAATTTCCCGCACTTCTGCCATTCCTTAATTTTTTTATTTTAGAGCAATTTTGAAGGTTCAGCAATGAAAAACAAAAAAGCAAATATAACTGTTAAATATTAAATAAACGGAAAACAGATAGTTAGAGAATAGTGAAGGTGAGGGGTGAGATGGGAAGTGAAGGAGAATCCCACTCCTCAACATTTTTTTTGTCATGTCAGGAGCGACTTGAGAAACTGCAAGTCACTTCTGGTGTGAGAGAATTGGCCGTCTGCAAGGACGTTGCCCAGGGGACACCCAGATGATTTGATGTTTTTATCATCCTTGTGGGAGGCTTCTCTCATGTCCCCGCATGGGGAGCTGGAGCTAATAGAGGGAGCTCATCCACCTCTCCCCGGATTTGAATCTGCGACCTGTCGGTCTTCAGTCCTGCCCGCATGATAATGTACTATTTATGGGTTTTGCCTGTCATAGCAAGGGCTGGATTAATCACAAGGAGAAGGCATAATGGCATTGAAATGCACACAACATTATGCAATAGGGGCCACCATGGCTTCAATACCAGCTTGCCTGTCTCATATGTTAAAGTCCTTAATGTTAGGAATATTTAAGGTTAGATGAGAGAAAGTGCAAATGCCCACAAAGCCTTCCACAAGCAATAAAAAGTATGAATATGTTGTGGACATCACTCTTCAGTAGGAAATAAGAAAGTGAATCGCTGAAACAAATGAAATTGTGTCAAGCTAATGACAGAGTCATCACCATTGTCATCATTGTCGTCATCATCATCATCACTGTCCTACCGATCATGTATCTCTTGCACTTGGCTCCAGCAGGTGGATCTTAGGGCATTAGTAACAAAATAAAAGAGAGAGCGAGAGAGAGAGAGAGAGAGAGAGAGAGAAATGTCACAATTTTGCAATGTGCTACAGTAATCACATATTATGTGTTCACTTCAATACAGTTAAAGAAATGTATACTACAATGTTTGCATTTAACAGTTACATTTGTTCTCTGAAACGTGGAGTATAAACTTTATGAAATTGTCACAATAACAGAGACAGACAGAATCAAATGCAATTTGATATAGCCATCCGGTCTTTGAATGGAAGAAGAAAAAAAACAAATTAATTCACAGTATACATTCACCGGAAAAGAGATCTTTTCTCCCTTTAAGTGAACCTGAGAAATGATCAATGCTGGATTTGCTGAGTTTGCAGATCAGAGTAGCTTGATGATATCACATGATAACTGCTCTCTGGAGTGCAGAATCCTTATTTAGTTTTCTACAGTTAACAGAATGATGTTTTGCTAAAATAACTGAACCACTTAGCTCAATTGCTAAGGTTTGTTTCACACCAAAGAATAGTAGCTTTGTAGTTACATGTTCAAATGAGAGAAAAAGTGAAAGTCCAGTTTGTAGTGAAAGTTAAAAAGACCACAGTATATAAAGATTAATGAAACTACATGTTATGTCACTTGCAACAGCAGCGGAAATTCAGTTCTTCATGCATTGCCAACTGGAATGAGAATTACCAGCAATCATTACTTATCCAAGTGCAAGGTAGATGGTATACAGTTTGATCCTACATACATTTCCTCAGAAGTAAGTGAAATTGATTTCACCTGGATTTATTCTCAACACTTCAGTTGGATTTAAACTCTCAGTTGGATTTAAACTCTCAAACTCCTCTCTCTGTTGGATACATAACATGCTGACCTCCTGTTGTTTGTGTTTTGCTCTGAAAAAGTGGTTCCCAACCTTTGGTCCTCCAGGTGTTTTGGACTTTAGCTTCCACAATTCCTTACAGCTGGTAAGATGGCTGGGATTTTTGGGAGTTGAAGTACACCTGGAGGACCAAAGATAGGGAACTATTACTCTAAAACAAATGTGTGTGGGAAAACTGTCCTGACCGACCATGTTAGAGTATCAATTAAAGTTTGGATAGAAGTTGGGTTGGAATAGTAAAGTGTCTGCCTAAATAGCCTAAAGACATCAAATTCTGTCTGATTTTACAATCTATGTAGAGTCATTCCTATTTGGTACTTGGATGGAAGATTGTGCTATAGATTATATTTCAGGGCAAGGAACAAAGAAATCTAGGTATTCCTGATGAACAGTTGCTGGGATCATCATAAGTAGATATGCAACTTGAAGACATGTTCACACAGTCAAGGCTTTCTTTCACTTACCTAAAGAGTATGCAGAAGATGGAAATGTCAGACTGACACCTAATTGATCTAATGCTTCAATTTGTGATGTAGTTATCCAGAAACAGGGTGGAATAGTAAAGAAGGAAACCAGCAGAAGATGTATAATGTTTTCGGTTGTTAAGGACTATGTACAGGCAGTCCCTGAGTTACAAACATTCAATTTACAAGTGACTGAAAGTTATAAACAGGGATGAGGCAGCAGGAAGTGAGAGAAATCTATCCCTAGGAAGGGAAATTCACTCCTGGAAGAGTTATCATAGGGAAAAGGTGTCTCAATTGAAGCTTTCTCACCAACCCTTGTTTCCACAACAAGCCACATTTTTCAAAATACAATTATCACAAGGACAGAAAGTGAGGTGAAGAGGGGAACAGATAGAAAAACAAATACCACAGAGCAGTTAACCCTTCCCTATGCTATTCAAAACCAATACTCTCTTTCTCTCTCTTTCTCTCTGTATCGAGCATAAGACAGGTTTTTCAGCCTTTTTTTTTTTGAGCTGAGAAAGTCTCCCTTGGTTTATAATAGGGTCAAGCCGGACAGGAGCCTGAAGGCCATTGCTTGTAATATATGATATATTTTTCTCTCCTTTTCTCCTCCCCTAACAGTGTGTTTTCTTTTCCAGTCAAAAGGGAGGGAAGGAGCTCTTGAATCTTTTCAGAATTTCCACATAGTTAAGAACCACAGAGGGGAGTTTGATAATAGTCAGGAGCGGCTCAAGGTGGTATGCAAATTATGCTTTTTCATAGAGTGTGCATCTCGGGGGGCGGTGTGCGTCCCTCTCCCGGCGTTAGGAAGTGCGCAGGGAAAGAGGGGCGATGCAGGGCGCACACTTCCTAACGCTGGGAGAGGGATGCGCACCGGCATTGCCAGGCACTCAGGAAAAGAGGCCTCATGCAGGGAGCATGCCTACCTCCCCAGGCTGGGCTCCCAAGCCTGGTGCCCAGCCTGGCGAGAAAGGCGCACAGAGCAGCCGGGGGGGGGGGGGCTGAGGGGGAAGCTGCCAAAGCCTTCTTTGGCAGTGCCCTCCTCCTTGTCTCTCTGTTGCTCCATGCCTTCTTCGCCAGGCTGGGCTCCCAAGCCTGGCATCCAGCCTGGCAAGGAAGGCACATAGAGCAGCGGAGGGGCAAGGGGGAAGCTGCCGAAGCCTTCTTCGGCAGCGCCCACCTCCTTGCCTCTCCATTGCTCCATGCCGCAAAGTTTCCCTTCCTCGCCTGGCTGGGCTCCCATGCCTGGTGCCCAGCCTGGCGAGGAAGGAGCGTGGAGCAACAGAGGGGGAAGCTGCTACCACCGAGGCCCTCTTCATGCCTCAAAGGAGTTTGTGTGTGTGTGTGTATATACACACACACTCCTTTGAGTGGTGGTGGGGGGCACCAAAATTGAGTGGTGGGGGGCAAAATGATTGGTTGGGGGGTGCCAAAATTCTGTTTGCTTACCCCTGAAAATTACCTGGGGCCGTCTCTGATAATAGTTTAACACTTTCAGCCACTCCATGGAACATGGTTCAAGAATATGGTTACTCTCAACATATGCCATTCCATACATGGAATCCCTTTTCACAATGGAATAATTTCAGAATACCATATTGAGGCATATGGTTTTGAGTCAGATGTGACTTACAGAAAATCTTGATGTGAGTGACTTCTGTGAAATAGGTAAAATATTTATCGTGGTGAGCTTCCATGGTAGATATTTTCATATTACCATTTTCAGGCTCTTTGTTATAGCTTTTGAAACAGCCTCTAATGGTGGGTGTTTCAAAAGTGGGGAAAATACACTTTGTGTTCTAGTCCTAACTTTAAATAATGTTGTATTCCACTTTGAACTATATAGAGAGGCACGTAATAAAATATTACTACTACTGCTACTACTACTATGCAGCTAGCCGATATTTGTTGAACTAATGTCAGGGGACAGAGTTTGGCTCTTTGGAAGAGCCATTACAATGTGGAATAGGGACTGAAGGGATATTCAAAAATTGATATCTGGAATGTTAATGAGGAAAATTCTAGATCAGGTGAAATCCTTCATAGTTCAGGACTTAAGTACGAAGGGTGTATTAAAGGTCTTGAACCTGCCTGTGAAGAAACCACTGTCGGATGACCAAAATATTTTCTGGGAAAGAGCGACTCTTCATCATATCTTCTACCAAATTTCATCCACATATGAGGTACCACTCTCTGACAACAGAGGGAAATGTGAGGGAAAATAGCAAGTCCTAGCAGTGAGACAATGCAACAATGGACGAGAATGGGGCACGTGTGCACAACATGATTATGATGGACCATCAGGTGACACTGTGATTCACTGCACAAGTCCTAGAAATTTCACATGTACATGTGTATGCTATTATCCATGATGAAATGCCTGAAAGGAAATCATTTCCTAACTGATGACACTGTCATGGATGCTTCGAATGACTTGTGTGACTCCTAGGAGAAATACGTTTTGCCAAGGGTTGACAAACCTGGAACACAAATGGGAAAAGTGTGCCAAAGTGGAGGGGGAGTACATGGAGCAATCATGAAGTTTCATTGTTATCAGACAATCGTACCACAGGTGATGATTTTCTTGGCATTTTTTTTCAGTGAGAAGAAAATTGAGAAAATTGTTTATGTTTGTCTGTGAAAATAACATTTACAAAAATTTATATCCCAAGTTGAGACTAAAATCCAGAGTGGGTTCACTGACACAGTGACATGGAAACCATTAGCCACTGCCTTCTGTCTCCTTGGACACATCTACACTGACCACTTATATCAGTATGCAAAGGGATCAGCTCTGCAGTAGCTAAACCTCTCACTGGACATATCTGTATTAACCCAGTCTTGGCTTGAATTCTGTGCTTTGTATGCTCAGGTGGCCTGGGGATATGGGATGGCTGTCCCCTCCCAAGCCCCAATGTCTCAGCTCTCCCCAGCCATGACATGACCTTACAGTCAGAGGTCTGCTAATTTTCCGTCAGGCCTCAGGCATCACAAAGGAGGATGGAAGGAAAAGATCCTGTGTAGGAAACAGCTAACTGTAGTGGATGGTCCCTTTTAGGGTAGTTGTCCAGTAGCAACAAACTGTGTTAGGCATGGCTGGACAGTGAGGACTCTCAGTTGCCTCAGAGATGGCTAAGGAGTCCCTTTCAGGTCACCATGTGGGTCCAATCTTGTTAGGGCATGTAAGAAATCAGTTGATGTGTTAACTAAAAATGCAAAGCATGAAGCTGATTAGTTGAGCCCGGGAGTTTGGCCAACAGTTACATTTTCAAGTTTGAGCTGTGCAGGAGCTCAGAGATAGAGAGAGAGACAGTTCTTGCTTCATGAGCTGCTGGAAGGAAATCTTCCACATGCACACCCAAAGACCATTTAAATATCTCTCAAAAGGATGTTGTGTTAGTCAATGCAACTGATCACATGATTGTATATATGTTGTTCTGCATTACAAAGAGTAAACTACTTGTTCTTTACTGATCATCTGTGTAGCATATTTTCTTTCTCTGGCAAGACAGTGTGTGGCCTGATAAAAAGAAAACTATGCGTGGTTTTCATTACGCCACAAATCTGACATCTAGGATGCTGGATTGGGCTCACATCATCAGTCTGTGTATAAGGGCTCTTTGTCCTTCTTCCAAACTGATGCCCCTTTAATATTAATATACAAAACAACTGAACTAGCATTGTACTTTGTTCTTTTAATAGAAACCTTCTTATGTAAGGAGAGAAAAAGAGAGTGAGAGAAGTTTATAAATCACATTCAATCTGAATTAAATTACCTTTGATGAAATATGGCCATGGGCTATTCTGATGTAAAAATTTTAAGAATAAATAAATATGGGTTATTGTCTGGTGAATTAAGTACTTTCAAAGCTTCATTGATTTCAGTGTCAAAGTCAAACAGATGCTTCTGAATCTCTTCCAAAGTGTTTAGCTTTGGCTGAGGGGAAACAGTATAGATACATATTGAAATGACATAAGAAATGTGTAACTACATAGTGGACTTGATCTACCCAAACCTGAGCACTTAAAATCCTATTCAATTTAATGAGAAATGCAATGGAAAAGATCACTTGCTGAATTTTCTCTGAATTTATAAACTTTAAATGTGCTTTATCATAGCCATATTTTTAGCCTGGACATTTGATTACTGAAACAATACTGGCTGGCAACACATCGCACAATATAAACTACAGACACATATATTGCAATTGAGTATTAATTTCATGCTCTACCATTTTTCAATTTTACCTTAAGGAGTGCATGTGTTTAACTGCATTTTGAGTTCTAAATTTCACTAATAATTTAGGCCAGCAATATTCTGTCCCAATGATTGTTATTGTTTTGGAGCCAAAGCCAGGAGAATGCTCAAGGAAACCAATTACTTTTTGTCACTATTCATAAGGCAGATGAAAAACATGCATGGAGGGCTATATGCCAGTTACACTTTTACATGCTTTTTTGGGGGGTAGGGAGGAGCAGAATGACAGAGTGGCCAAACAAACACAGAGAGATTTGAGCTGCGTACCTACAAATGCCTTATAAAGCTTAATATTATATGTATGTTTCCTTTAATCATGAGAGCTCTTTTTAAAATGTCTTAGGAGAAAAGATCATAACAAATAAGAAACTGGTTCAAAGTAGGCATGTCTGATACAAAATGTCATATTTTACTGGTTGACACACACTCATCACTTTGTTTCACAGGACAGTAAACAACTTAAAAGCCATTGGCTAACTTGATTGACAGTAGCCTTGGGCATTCCTCGGGTAGGGGGATATTACAAAGAATTAAGCTTTTTTTTACATAATCAACTTCAACTATTAATTTTTAAAAAATCAACTTTCAAAAGAGGAAAAGATTGGAGACATTAAAAAGAGCAGGAACAATAAATTATCAAAATTTCTCATTTGGATAAGTAGTAGTTTTAATAGTTTCCCCTAAGCACTGAGAGCACTCAATTGAACATCTGCTTTCCAGCTGTACCTATTGATATATTGCTTGTATTTTAGCCTCTTATATTTTAAATGTGTCTATAAGGTTGTTTTTTTTCCAAAGGGGGAGAGAGAGCCACACTACCTGACTTTCTGACAATGCCTTGATTGTGAAAGATATAAAAATGTCAAAAATTCTGTGGGCTATTTTATGCCCAGGATATTATTTTTCAATTGAATCCAAAGACAGATGTCTATGAACAATTAAACTATTCTCCAATCACACCTTGTTCCAGCTGGGACTATAGAATTAAAAAGAAATAAGTCATCATGATTCACTTATTTCACATGTTTCTAGCATTTCCTGCATTGATGATAGACTCTTATTAAACAATTCTGTTGATGGAAAACGTATATTGTCCGCTGCTTGAACCTCTACAGTTCATTCTTTGATATTGAAGTTGATTTTTCTTCTCTTCTTATAATTCATACACTTAGCAACTGGCTTCAAAAAATCCCATTAGATCAAGATTATGTTATCTAAAGCTTGCTAAATCCCATGTCAAGTTTCGAAGAGTTTAGTTGTAAAGTGAAACACTGAAATGTACTGAGCTGGAAGAACCAACTTGACAATCAAAACGAATGTAACATGGCATTTCATTTAATGGAGGCAACATAGAAGAATATGTACCCATTCCACTATATCAGAGGGAGATGTTACCATCCACATTATTATTCTCCCCATCAGCACATAAACAGCTCAATGTAAAAACTTTAGCAAAAGACCATACAATGTAGAATGATCAATTAGAATATTGCCAGTGTTTTAGATTCTCAGCAGTTCATTCAGCCACAAAGGAAACATTTCCACTTCCATCTGCTGTCTAAGAAGATGGTTAATAAAGAAATCATGTCATATCTCTCTACTTTGTAGATAGACAACTTAAAACATGTGTTTCCATATTTTCAAGGAAATACAAACTCTTTGTTTTCCCTGAATGCCATTTAGACCAAGACTCTTATGTTTTGCACAGCTAATATAAAGCTGAAGAAGAAATCTTCTGATTGATTTGTTTAATTTCATTAAATGACACTAAAGGAGCATGGGTTGCTTTTTTATCAGTGTGAGCAATTAGGAGGATATATTAAAGTTCATAATAGATTTGATTAGTTTTATAGAATATAGGCACACATATTAGTTCTTTGAATAAGGAAATTAAATTCTAGCGAGTAGTGATTTCCTTTTCAAAATGAGGATTCCTAAAGTATAAAAGAATATGATTATCTGAGAGATAGTGGAACAACAAAGAAACTCAAAACAACAAAGAAATGCAGGGTTTTTTTGCTTCACTTTGTGGAATTGTGAGTGTGCTAATCCTGTTCTCTAGCTACCCTACACTTATTCCATAGTTCACTAAACTGGATTTATATTTAGATTCTGTTCAAATCAACAATAGAAATAATAATAATATCACAATATTGTTCTATTGATTGGGTTTGGATTGTGTTTCTTTGTATTTGTACAGATAATAGCAAATTTAACGTGGCTTGCAAGATAAATGGAGTTATATATATATAATAGTTTCTCACATTTACTTTTGAAGTTGATCTTTTTTCATTTCTTCACTAACTTCAATTGTTTTTCAAAGACATGTCTGGGTTAATCTAGAATATCAGCCTGGAAAGTGATATTGCAACACTTTAGAGCAGGGATCCTCAAAGTTTTAAAGTTCATGGTCCCTCAGACTGTTGGGGTGGGGGGCGGGGAGATGACGATGACAACTATAGTTTGAAAAAGACATGAAGATAAAAGTTAAATACTTGGGAATTTGGCTAACAGGCAAGGTGTCATTAATATTTGAAGACAATTATGTCCATGTTTGTAAGGAAATAAAGAAGGATCTTTTCAATTGGAAAAAAATAAAGTTATCTTTACCAGGAAGAATTGCAGCAATAAAGATTAACATGTTACCAAAGATGATGTTTTTGTTTCAGACTGTGCTAATTCTCTTAAATAAATCCCCATTCACTCAATGGAGTAAGGATATCACAAATGTTGAATGAAATGAGGAAAAGCCAAGAATCAAGTGGAATCTTCTTGTTGGTCATAAACAAAGAAGTAGACTTGGTTTACCAAACCTGAAGACTGTATTTTGAAGCAACTTTTTGTGGATGACGAATTGGATGATGCTAGAAGATGAGAGAATTTTGACTATAGAAGGTTATGATTTACCGTTTGGTATGACAAGTCCAAAATAGACAAGAGCTTCACAAATGATATTATGAGAAAAGCACTTTTGAGAATTTGGTTAAAGGATAAATTGAAAGTTGAACATAAGACTCCATTTTGGATTTCACTGCAAGAAGCTTTCCAGGTGATAAGGTAAGAAGACAAAGAGGAGTGGATAAGATACAAGACAATACTCAAGTTCATAAATAACCAATCTATGCTAAAATCAAAAGAAGACATATCAGAAGGATTTATCAATTGAAATATGAGACAAGTGAAGAACATGTAAAAGTTTGTATGGTAAATTGGGCAAAAGAGTTTGGTCATGAAATAAATATGAACATATGAACATATGAGAAGGAATGTAGAACAAAGGATTTAAATTTAAAATAGCAAATGAATTGAAAGAAAACTTTTATGAAACCTTTTACAGGTGGTACATCATTCCAGTAAAACTTGCCAAGATGAATAAAAACAAAAGAATGGATAATAAATGTTGGAAATGAAAGACAAAAGAAGGGACTTTTTTCCACAAGTGGTGGACCTGTCATAAAGCCCATGCATATTGGACAGATGTTAAGGAAACAATCCAAACAATTTTACAATACAATATCCCATTTTCATCAGACATATTTTTGTTGGGACTGGCAATGATATCATCAATAAGAAAAATATTGTCTTCTTTCAAAATGCCATAACAGCTACCTGAATAGTTTATGCCAGACACTGAAAATCAAGTATTATTCCATCTGTAAATGAATGGTTGACCAGTGTATCCAGTGTAATAGCTCATCTCTTTGCAGAACTCTTATATCCTACCTTAATTATTTTGGCCAACTCGCACTATTGATATTTTTAGTAACCACTCTCTCTCTCTTTTTACAGATAGAGAACTTTATCCACAACTAAAGTAGAAAGTTTTGAAGACTACTTATGTTACTAAGTGCAGTGAAACTAACAGTATGGTGCAAATACAATTATTTCAGAAACTAAGTTCATGTACCATTGCTATGTCAAACATCACTGTTTTGAACAATCTAATTTGAACATACATAGAGAAGAAAATCTCTTAAATTTGTTTGTGGGAAAGTGAAAAAATTGTCATGGGTGGGGTAGTTCTTTCATTAGTTACAAGCTGGCCAAAGGATTTGTCTGTGCATCCTTTTCTTTTGGTACAGTCACCTGCCCAGCAGTCTACTGTCTTTTTGGCTGCAATTGAAATACAGGGCAAGCTATCATAAATAATTCCTTCTGTGCTTTTTTTTCTCCCAGAAAAGACAGATTACTGGGGAGGCTGCAGACTTATTGAGGGACATATAACATCGAGGAAAGGGAGAATGAGACATAGCATTAGGAGTTTCTTTGTGGGGAAATAAAACATTTGAGAAATGACAGATTTTGGCACAGTGCTATCATACATGACCATTGACCTTATTGGGACAAATGCATGTGCTACTTACAAGACATTTTCAACTGTTATTGTTAAGACAAGTCTGCCAATTGGGTCAATTCCTTGAGCAGCCAGATTCAGTTATGATAATACATATTTTGATTACAGTAGTATTCTCTACATGGGTCTAACTATAGAAACTGCTTAAAAATGTCAGCAGGTCTGAAATGATGTGGCCAGAATACTAGGCCAGTTACAGAAAGCATATAATTTTCTTGTTAATCAAAGCATTTGTTTTCAGGTTCAAGTCAAATTGCTGCTTATGAGTTATAAAGCACTATAGGTCTATACTATCTGATCCCCCCTCCCTCTCAATACAAAAGTCCACTTTGCAGGGCTTTCTCTTGGCACCACCACCATCACAGGATCCCATGAAGACATGGGAGAGCGCCTGCTCTGTTGAACTCCCCCCCCCCATGATCTTTTGCTGGCAGACAAATAACATTTTGTTCTTGTCCGCATGTGATGAGTAGTTGCTTCTTCTGAACAGAGGATTACTATATTTACTTTTTAAACTTTTGCATGCTAAAGGATGATTTTGTACCATTCATAGCTATGAATTTAATGTGATGATTTTCAAATTATGCTTTTAAATTTTATAAAATCTCATGCTTGTTGTGATCTTACTTAGTACCAACTATAGGAAAAAGGCAACATATAAATGAAAATACTATACATACTCATGTATAAGTCTAGAAATTTTAGCAAAAAAAAATTAAATCCAGAAATCTTAGTTGAATCATCCATGTGTCAATGTGGGTACTGTAAAAACTCAATACTCTCTTCTTTGAATATGGTGGCAAAAGGCAATTGTTCAGTCCATCCTGGGAAAGCCAAAATGAAGTACCAACCTGCTGCACTCTCTTTACTGTGGTGCTGTTTCTGGTTGGGTTTTTTTTAATGCTTGGGTGGGAAAATACCATGGGCATCTGACCCCTTGAGGAAGCATTAGGTGCTCTTCTCTCACCATAGAATGACACTCGACTGATTCATAGGTCATATTAGAATCCATAATTTTGGCTCCAACACATGCCTGCAATTTGTACATAAGGTCGACTTATACATAAGTGTAAACAGTGGCTAAGTTTCAACTTTAAAAATCAGCAGACTTTTGATAATTGTTAGGCTGAGTTTCACAATGCTTATAATATTTCTTTTATGACTTCATCATACAGATTTGTTTTATGATATATTGTATTGATCTACTCTTTTATCAATTATTGCATGCTTAAAGTATTTATAAAATAATCTAATTTAAAAAACTGCAAAAAGCAAAAAAAGTCAAAAGGGAAAAACCGTTTGACATGCTTTTCTAGATTGTTAGCAGTCAACATGTTTGGTAAGGCCTAAGTCAGTTGTTCTGTGTTCTCAATTGTCTTTCAAGGAAACATGATTAATATTGATCAGAAGTATTGATAAAATGAACTTATTAGGAAAGAAATAAGCAGAGACATGAACTACAGATATATTGCTTGAGGTTTCACATTGGATGATGAGATGGCAATGCTTAATTAGTATTCAACGAAATCCTTCGGTAAAATTGGGGGTGTTCTTTGAGCAGGAGTGGAAGTAATTATTAACAGAAGATGAAAGAATTACACTCACCTAGCCATTAGTATCAGATTGCAGGCCTTTTTTCAGGAGGTGAGCAAACCACTATGTGGGAAATTATATACCATGGGGATATATGATGTATTGAGGAAAGAATTCCAACTTTAAAAGATCTAAGCTTTCCTTTTCACACAATTGCCTGCCATAAAACAATGATGAATTCTTGTACTTGCTCTTCTCACCACCGTATTATGAAAGATGCTTTCTTAAATACATTTATAACGACCCTAATATTCATCAGAAACTGCTGAATATGGAAGATGGCCTTCATAAAAGTGATCAAAGAGGTTGCATATTCCTCACAATAAATCAGGAAAATAGCTTTGGGAGGAAATAATACAAACAGCACAATAACTACAGCAACTTCACATTTTCAGAGTTTTTAAAAAAATAAAAGAAGAATTAGAGAGATATGATTGAGAAAGGATGAGTACATTGTCAAGTCTGATTATGACAAACCCACTCTTTCTCACTTCCATATCTACCCTATACCATTTTGTTGCTGAAGTGAATATTTATGCACATTTTACACTGTGCATATTGCTAGATGCATCCCCCATTGTCTAAAAATAATCTTTTTTTGCATACATTTGAAACATAAACGTTCATAATGGAGTGGATAGCCTAGAAAGTGAAAAATGTATTCTACCTATCAAACCTAGTTCAGATATCTGGTAGGGTATTCAACACAATTTTGAGGGTAATGGGTGATGTGAACTCAAACTGAACATAGGTTCTAATATTCTATCAGAATTTATACTGTGCTACTGTACACCTTCATAACTTTCACCAGTTCACCAGGAAGTAGATTGGATTTCAGTCATTTTGCACACCTCTAATACACCTTAAGGGATTTCTTTCATGCGCTTTTGCAGGAATTTGTTGACTGGCCAGCACAGATTGAAGCTAGCTTCTAACTATATTCAATGGAGAATATAGATGGGCTAATGCCACACTGACTCTCATATAAAACTTTCTAAAGCTTTATTGTCAACATTCAGCTTTGTACAATCTATATTTAACTGCAACCTCTCCCTCTGCATACATGGTTATTGTAGTGAACTATGATCTCCAAGAAAACTTTCTTACCATCTGAAATGCTGACTTATTTGCATGCCTACATATAACTTAAAGGACTATCCATGCTGATATGAAATGCATCTGGTATTTTTGAGCCATCTTCTCCATGCTTTCTTCCCCTAAAAGGCTTTGTTTCTCACTTGGAAACTGTAATTTTCCTATTTGACATGCACCATCTCACCTGCTGCTTCAGGTAATTACACACTAGAACTCCTGAAAACCACTGGCCTTTTATTAAAATCTGCATTACGATCCTTCTGTCAGTTGCTAAGTGTTTGCTACCTGTGGGAGTCTAGATGATACAGCTCAGTTCTGAACGTCAAATAGTCACTTCAGTCCAATTAAGGTCTCATTGTGTGACATTTGTGGCTATTTGGAAGGTATGAAAAATGGCATTTTTTATACTCCATTTAATGGTATGGGTTTCTGACATATGGAAGAGGGAAACGTTCCAAGCTAAGACTGTATAGTTATTTGCTTTTTTAAAAATGTGATGTGATAGTGACAAGATTTACTTGTCTTAGGCACCATGATAAGGAGGAATTTATATAGACTGTTTAAGATAAAAGAATATGTTTTGCCTTTATATTACTGACTTTTTCATAGGATTTGAGATGTTTGCTATTATGTCTCTTCAAGTCAGCTACAACTCATGGTGGCCCTATCTTAGGGTGTTGCTTGGAAAGGTATATTCATTGGAAGTTTCCTCTTAAACTGAAAAAGAATGGTTTCCAAGATAATAAAGTGTTTTTTTTTTTTGAAAGTGGGATTTGAACCTTGGTTTATGAGAGCCCTAGTCTGGTGCTGAAACCATTATGAAACTCCGGGGCATTACCATCAAGAAAAAAGTCAGTTTTCTATCAGATGACACCATTTCAAAGGGCCCACAGAATTCATTTCATAGGCCACCCCAAAGTTAAACCCAAAAGTTACATCAGCATATCCTTTCCTATAATCTTCAGACCTCTCATGTTAGATTTGTGATGATACAATTCTCTATTGCATATTATATTATACCACCAATGCTCTTAAGGGAGTGGCATTTTAATATTCTGAAGTTAATTTCAAGAGACAATAAATTTGGCTTATGATTGCCATAAATTGAACATGATTAGAAGGAACACAGCATCAGCAACCAGATTATCACAAATGTGCTTATTTATCTAAGAACATGGTATTAAAAGGAAAAAGACTAATTATGAAGCAGTAGCCAATCTTCTCAAAAGATCAGTGGATGGATTTAATAAATCTAAGAACTGGGCATCTTCCAGTCCTGCAAACATTTCTGTCCCTATCCCATCCCCCCCACCCAGACTGCAAAAGTTCACATATGAATCATATTCAGTGCAGAGTCCCGTCCCACCCACCCCCCAATAACAAAGAAATATGTTAGCCTTGAACATGGACCATTATTTTTTTTCAAAGCTTATATCTGCATGAAGGGGGACTGAACTGCCCCATTAAGACGGGTTGAACTTTCATCAGTCTAAGCCTCATTTTATTGCTTATAGAAATGACACCTATTGAGCTAATGATGTAAAACTTGGCATTTATGATATGCTCAATGAGTTCTACAATTGTTCTTTATTCCAAGCTATTCTGATAAAAACTTCCAATGGTACAGGAAGTTAAAAGATGCTCAAAACGAACACATTTACCTTTTTCTATTTCATTTTTCTGGACAGGCATGCTATATATTTGTCAAACTTTAGTGAAAACTGTGTGTGACCCTCACTCAGGCTTAACCACGAAAGGACTCTTTCATTATTTCACTGGCTCAGAAGTTCTGATCAGCAATCCGGACAGACAGTAATGTATTCATTTAATACAAGAGTTTAAGCCTATTTCATGTTGCCTAAAAACCCATCAGGACAAGAAATCAGAAGCTAAAATATGCTCTATAATTAGAAGTGATATACAGAGGCAAAAATTGTGCTTGCTTGCACCTGACCTTCCATGCCCCCATTCTTTCCTTAGTATTTCAAACTGTTCAGATGAGAACAAGAAAATATGAGCCTCCTTAGGTCAATCTTGTCTTATCTCATGAAGCATCTCATGGTTTTGTAAGAATGGTCTTCTTGTGAATTGATTCATTCACAGTCATTGCTTATATGCTTTCATTGGTAATTGGTTTGATTTTTTTTGAAAAGGGGAATGGCAATTCCCCCTTTTGTATTGCTTTGATTGTTTCATTTAACAAATCCATCCTCCATTGTTCCTCAGTTTACGTTGCAATCCTCTAGGGCAGTGTTTCTCAACCTTCCTAATGCCGCAACCCCTTAATACAGTTACTCATGTTGTGGTGACCCCAACCATAAAATTATTTTTGTTGCTATTTCATAACTGTAATTTTGCTACTGTTATGAATCGTAATGTAGATATCTGATATGCAGGATGTATTTTCAATCACTGGACCAAATTTTGCACAAATACCCGATACGTCAAAATGTAAATACTGGTGGGGTTGGGTAGTTGCTGGGTTTTATAGTTAACCTACAATCAAAGAGCATTCTGAACTCCACTAATGATAGAATTGAACCAAACGTGGCACACAGAACTCTCACAACCAAGAGAAAATACTGCAAGGGTTTGATGGGCATTGACCTTGAGTTTTCGAATTGTAGTTCACCTATTTCCAGAGAGTTGTAGGTTCAAACAATGACGGATCTGAACCAAACTCAGCACGAATACTCAATATGCCCAAATGTGAACACCACTGGAGTTTGGAAGAAAATAGACCTTTACATTTGGGAGTTGTAGTTTCTGGGATTTATAGTTCACCTACAATCAAAGACAATTCTGAACCCCATTAAGGATAGAATTGGGCCAAACTTCCCACACAGAATCCCCATGACCAACAGAAAATACTGTGTTTTCTGATGGTCTTTGGTGACCCCTCTGACACCCTCTAACAATCCCCCCAGGGGTCCTGACCCCCAGGTTCAGAAATACTGCTCTAAGGAAAAGACTGCCAATTTATTTATTTACCTTCTTGGCATCTTGATACTCAACTAGGATACAACTCTTTAGTATAAGTGATATTATAAGAGGCAAAATTAAGGTGCAGATTTTAGGAACCTAGAACGTTGGGAACGTTGGGAACCTAGATGTTGCTGGAATGCAACTCCCAGAAATGTTCACCATGAACCCTGCAGACTATGTTTTATGAGGACTGAAATCTTAGAATGTCTGGGAATCCAAAGCTGAACATCACTGTCCCAAGGCATCCGATGGAGATTCAAGGAGTGCTTTTCCAAATAATAATAATAGTAGTAGTAGTAATAATTTTTATTTTGTACCTGCCTCTCCTCAAGACTTGAGATGTGGCACAACAGTTTAAAACACATCCTTATAAAACATTGTGTAAAACACATATATTAAAATGTATTTCTATGAAATACATATATTAAAACACACAGAATGAATATTAAAAGACAGAAAACACACAACATGAGTTTAAAATTCATAGTTAAAAATTGACTCAGCAGACCTGCCAGAAAAGATAGGTCTTCACTTGTGTCTTAAATTTCAACAGCTGATCTACTTGTTGGAGCTCTAGTGGCAAGTTGTTCCATAGTTGTGGGGAAGATGGTGAAAAGGTCCTCTGGGTGACAGTTGCCAATCAGGTTCTGGCAGGCTGGAGCAGATGCCCCCCAGAGGACCAAGGTGTTTGGGGCTGATTATATGGAAGAAGGTGATCCTGTAGGTAATCTGGACCCAAACCATGTAGGGCTTCTAAGGTCAAAACCAACACTTTGTACTTTGCCCAGAAACTAATTGGCAACCAGTGGGGTGGCTATAGTAGAGGTGTAATAGGATTATTCCTGAAGGTTCCTGTAACCACTCTGGTTGCCATGTTTTGAACTAATTGAAATTTCTGAACTTGGTATAGAGATAGCCCAATATAAAGTGTATTGCAGAGGTCCAACCATGAGGTTACCATCTTTAGGTCTTGCAATTCTAAAAAGGGGCACAGCTGGCACATCATGTCCATGTGGCTATTTTTGACTTAGAAAGCCAATATGAGAACTAATCAGGGACTCTTTTGCACCATTATCTTAGTGCGACTAAGATGGTATATATCTGATGTGATCAGACCTTATTCAGCATTTTGTTTGAAGAGCAGGAGCCAGTACTGGTCGCTTCTCCACGGCTTTGAATCAGCAAAATCCTACTCAACAGGAACAAGGGAAAGGATGTGTTTCTTTCACTATCTCTCATCTATAATATTTGGAAGTATGCATTTAGGTTCTTTCATGGGTTTTATTGATGAAGACCCTATTTTTTAAAAAAACAAATCAAACAGCTGTGGTCTTTTAAATAAATATAGTATCTTGAGTTGTGTCTATTCTGAGGTTCCACCTACACTGAGTAATTGCATTATATGTCAGTGTAGGTGGGGCCTTGTTAGGCTATATGCAACTACTCTACTGATTGCTATCCATAAGTGTTTGCGGTAGGCCATATCTCAGAAGATGAACTGACTTGCTCTTCCTTCCTTCCTTCCTTCCTTCCTTCCTTCCTTTTTTCTTTTACCCTGTTTCACCTTAAAGGATTGTTTTTTTTATTTTCAGGTTGTGGAAATCAGAACAGAACTTAGAAATTCGATAAAGGAGTACTCATTCTGAAATTATCCTTATGATTTATACGAGTAATTATAAAACATTTGACAAATGAGAAATTGAATTGCAGAGCAATTCAGTGCCTCTCTAGTATGTTTCCAGACTTCTCATCCACAAAAAAGCATCATTACACTCTGCATGAAGTCATATCCTCCACAGATTAAGGGAAAAGGGAGATTTTAAATGTTGCCTACTACTTCAATATTTTTACAGATATACTTTGCCAACCCTGATAAGTTTATTTCCATGAGAAATAACTTAGTGAAACATTTCAACAAATAAATAAATAAATAAATAAATAAATAAATAGCCAAAATAAATAAATAAATAAATGACCTTGACAAGGAGATGGGTATGCCTGGACTTTATAAATGTTTCACATGTCTTATCTCAGTACGCTAGAAAAGATGAAAGTTTGTTCCTTCATCATCATGCAAGCAAAGTCTGTCTTAATTTCAGAGTCCATTACTTCAGAAGTGCCTTTGATTAATGCTCTAAGGAGAACCAGGCAGGGAAGAAGTCCAGTCTCTAAAGTTAGCAGCATGATTTAATAATAATAAAAAAATGTTTGTAAGTAAACCCTTGAAACAAGTATCCAAGAGATTATAACACCCAATTGCGATTTTTAAAAGTGCTGAACTAACTTAATCACCCCATGTCTAGCCTACATTGTAACTCAATTAATTTTGAGGCCCTGCACTAGATGTAAATAGCTCTTGATATATTTTAAAAGAGTGGCTTTATGATTGCACCTTGCTTTATCCTTTGCTCCTAAATTCACTAACTTGAAAACAAATATTACTGAGAGCAATGGGACTTGCTGGGAAACATTCACAAGAGAAGCAATAGAGGTTGAAGTAGAAGTTTGAACACACATTCTTTTCTTTCGCACACTGTTTTTAATACATAGACAGAAAGAGAGAGGAGTCTCCCCCTTTTTCCTGGGGTCTCATCGCTCTGCCAGATTGTTCTTGCCTTTTAAGAAAACAGGATGAAAATGTAAAGAAAAATACTGCCTGTTTGTTTAAAACTCAAGGGGATCTTAAAGTGCAGCTTCAAGTCTGATTCAGACTGATCAGCTGTCCAGATGGGACACCACCACTACAACCACTCATTAGTGAAGGAAAGGAGGATGGATCATGTTTCTGTTGCTGTCTTCGCTATTCCCGGCTAGCCACAGAGCTCTGTGCTCCTGGCTGCCCTTGACATCATGTTCTGACATCAGCAGAGGTGCCCATGTAACAAGGAAAAAGGTGGAAAGATAGGCTTTCTTCTTCTTCTTGGTCATGTGGGCATCTCTGTTGATGACAGCATGTCACCAGGAGCTTTCATGGAGCTCTGCTCCTGGATGGGAGTGCTGTTGGAAAGTGAGGTGATGGTCCAACAGGGCGGATGTGATCTTGGCCTGGTTGGATGATGTGAATGCCAACTTGCTGTCCCAATAGATTTACTCACAGTCTTATTCAGAGAAGCACACCAAGACAATTGGCTAGACAGAATGAACTAGGGTGATCATACATAGGAAGAAATAAGAAGGGGTTTCTATATGAGCATTATTCATCTTTTTTCTGATAAATTTGGTAGTTTGCTAAATTTAGATAAATCCAACAGCAATGCCCATGAGTGGACTTTAGTTTTGGATCAGATAGTTGATGGAACTTTTTCTAGGACTTACATATGAATTAGCCACTTTAATACATACATAGTTTACATACATTATTTTTACAAACGAATGATAAAAGTAACTACGTAAAGGGATGTCTTGATGCAGTTCCACCTAGTAACAAAGGAACCTTGTAAAAAGGACTTGATCCCCATCTCTGATTCCAAGAATTTAAGTTTATTTGTGTGTTCTATCTCTGATAACTGGATAATTCTGGATGCTGGATCCAGAAAGAAGCCCTCTCCCCCTCCCTCTCCCTCCCCCCTCCTCTCTCACACAGACATGATCAGAGAGCAGATCCAGGATTTTGGCAAATATACCACCACATGCTTCCAATTTTGTTCTATTAGCCTTTTAGTGACCTTCAAGAGATGTGACCTACTTTTCAGATAGCTCTTTATAAAAAAATCTAGGGAAGGGGCAATCTAGTTCAATTAATATTAAAATCAACTGGAGCTTTGATACTGACTTCAATACAATTATCCCAGGATCATAGGCATTTCACACAGTTCTCTTCATCTACACGTGTCTGTCCAAAATTTAAATGTTTCCCAATGGAAAACTTACCCCCATCATGGTTTTACATCATTTATAAATTTGATTATAACATATCTTCTAGCTGACAATCTAGACATTTTATTCTAGATTACGTCTATATTTTGCCCTACATCTGAATTAACCGAACAACAATGAAAAACAGCCAATCTATGAAACTGGATAATGAATGAAGTATCAGACCTTAAAATCACAAATTGTTTTCTGGAATTTAAATTTTACAGGATTATTACAATTTTATTATTTCTAATACCAATTTTCCTGAGTGCTATGTGTATTGAAACCTTATTTAATTAGACAAAAACAAACCAGAAATGCATTTTGCTTTAAAAATCACACTTCATATTATTTTAAAATGTGGGTCAACTCTCTTTCAAACTAATATATATTTCAGAAGAAAAAGTTGACCCCAATTGACCCCTATAGTCTGTAAGCGACTGGGAAGACTGAGGACCTTATCACATTGAGGTCCAAATGGTGGGCGATAGTGGGGGATTTGCCATGCACTGTGGCAAATCTGGCAGGCAGCATGGGAACCTGTCACCTTGTGCCCCACTTTGCCCACATTTCCCCCTTACCCATTAAGCAGAGGAAGCATCACTGCCCAGCTTCCCCCATGCTCACCCTGTTCTTCTCAATATGAACATGGGAAGCCTGTGTTCTCTTTTCAGTGTGCTAGGATGCTTGCAGGATGTTGGAAGCACAGATCTCCACTGAAAGAAGCCCTAAGATGTCTGATTGGCTCAGGCGAGATCCATGCTTCCAAAGTTCTGCAAGAATCCTAGGATGCTTAAAATTGTTAATGTGATGGGGTCCTCAGAAGTTGTGGTGCCCCCAGGGAGGAACTAAAAAAGAGGAAGGAACCTCAGTGGTGAACAAGTACACTGATGGAAACTTATGTTCCACCACTATGTTTTGCCAGGCTTAATGAATCTCAGTCTTCATGAAATTCCCACCAAAAAGATCCTAAAAAGTGAAAAATCATGGGGCAGGATACAAATAAAATTCGTAGTTCTTACATAGTATAGGGGGAAAACTTCTTGATCTCTCTCTCTCTCTCTCTCTCTCTCTCTCTCTCCCCCCCCCCCCCCCCCACATTCTTCACTGTAATAAATAGCATACATTCATTCGAGGAGAGTGGGGAATATGTGGCCATCCCTGTTGCAGCCCAGCCATATGCGGGATACCTTTTCCCCAAAATGAAGAACTAATTAACCCAAATATAGCTCAGCCAAACGGTATTCAATCCACTGATTTAAAGTTTATTAAATAAATGAGTGTTCCATAGAAAAGGCTATTTCAAAAACACATTCCAAGATTTAAAAATACAAAAGTAATTCTAAGGTATGTGGAACAGAGCAGAATGAAAGCACATCCAAAGTATAGGATTCAAAAGTCATTCCAAAATATATTCTACAGTCATAGTATTATTTGATGAAGCAACAAAGTCCAGTACTGAGAATAAAGCCATGGAGATTCCTTTCTCTCCCTCAGTTATTCCCTGGAGGCACTAAAGTCCCCAAAATTTAAACAAAGCACTGTATTCAAATGAAATTCCCCAATCACAAACAGAAAAACAAGACATGAAACCAAAGCAAGAATCTCCTACTGCGGAGCTCAAGGAAAAGTTCTGAAATTCCAATGATACACTCACAAAGAGCAACCAAAGAACATAGCTTAAGAAGCCTAATTTTTCCCCGTGGAGACACTATCTGTCTGACACCTGCAATCTCTCTGTTTATTTTTCAAATGCTGAGAAAACTGTAACTGCCTCTGCTTGGCACTATCTTGTCATAACTGAAGACGCTGAGTTCTAGGCAACAACCTGGCATCTTCCACTTCCCTCAAATTCTTCTCAGGGTCAGGGAAAGTCTCTGGCAGAATTTCATGTGAAACATTCTCGCTAAGAGCAAATCTATCTGCAAGACAATTCCCATCATCAAGGGAAAAACTACTTTCTTCCTAAGGCAGTACAGAAGTAGCGAGCTCCAATTCAGGAGCACAAGGCCGCACCAAAGGTTTCCCCTCCTCCTCAGACCAGGCCTCAACAATACTGATGTCGGGGCTACATCTCTCACATTCCCTCTCCTAGATTTTGCTGGTTGGAACTGATGGGACCTGCAACTCACTCATGTATGGAGAATAGCACATTCTTCAAACATGCAATAGAATCAAATGAAAAAAGCTTCTTTCCTTTTGAACTTTACCACTTTTCTGTATCATGGTACATTTGGAATTATATTTTTCAGTGTTTTCCTATAAGGAAAAAGAAAGGAAAATAGAGAAATAGAACATCAGAAATAAGGTGGTTTGAATATGGAACATTATTTTTTCTAAAACAGCTACAGCAATCAAACTCAATGTTCATGGTTCTGCTGACTACATATTGGCTGTCTTGCAAGATACTTGAAATAGCGCCAGAGTTCTCATATTTCTTTTCTTTATGATAAATGTTTCTATTCAACATACTGCTATTTGTTTTTTTTTTTATATGACATGCATGTGTATCTTCAAACAGAGGCAAGAACTGAGCCTGAAAAAAATGTTTTACATATGCCAGTTGTTGCAGCAATTATCATGATGTGAAGCAATTGATTCAAACAGAAATAAATTCTTTTTATAGAACTTTGATTTCTTTTTTGTAAAAGGATGTAAATAGTAAGCATTCAAATATCACAAAGCCATTCAAGTATGGCTTTTGGTATTTACTGATACCTGATAATTTTCTTGAAATCTTTCTTTACATCTATTTTTTGTAAAAAATAAAATATTAGATTCAGCTGTTTGTTCATAATAGCTTTACAGTGCATTGCTCTAGTTGTTGCAGGTTTTTTTCTTTTCAACATCTATGTGTTATTAAACAAAATCTTGTATTGAAAATGGCTCTGTTCTATGCTGATTGTGCCTTGTTTTATGCTTAGTGGTTTCTAAACTTATATAAACCTTTATTGAGGATACTGTTACATGTCCCCCTAACTGGAGAAGGTACCTTTGTGAACACATGACACAGGCCTTTCTTTGTAGAAGTACTTTGGTTGTGGAGGCTCCACCTCTGTTTCTGCAGTGTATCAAAAAACTTGTTTAAAATACTTGCTTTAAAACTTGTAATAAAATTGTTTTTTAAATACTTTTTCTCTAATTCTACAGCATTTGGGAGGGGGCTTCCTGGTGGGCAAGGAAAAGCAAGTAGCAAATATTTAAATAAATAAATAAATAAATAAATAAATAAATAACTTTGTTTCAAAAAATTACATTACATCAGAACTGCATGACCAACCTACTACCCCAAACATCTTTCCTGGATTTGGAAATATCAGATTTGACTAAATCTTTAACAAGACAAAGGTAGTAGGCTGGGACATCTTTGCAGTTTCCTTCTCCAGTAAAGATATTTTTCCTTTGGATTATAATTACCCAGTTTTACCTATAGAGGACCTAAAAGCTTTAACAGATGAAAGAGTAGAGACTTCTTGAAGAATTAAATGTTCTCATAGAATCATAGAGTTGGAAGAGACCGCATGGGTCATCCAGTCCCACCCCTTCCCTTCCACCACCACCACCAAGCAGAAAAAGCAGAATCAACCCCAGGCAGATATTCATCCAGACTCTGTTTAAAAGCCTCCAAAGAAGGAGCTTCTACCAGACTCTGAGGGAATGAGTTTTACTGTTGAACATCTCTTTCTCTGCCTAAGGCCCATTCCACGCAGCTGTATAAAATCCACATTGAACTGGATTATATGGCAGTGTGGACTCAGATAACCCAGTTCAAAGCAGATAATGTGGATTATCTGTCTTGATATTTTGGGTTATATGGCTGTGTGGATGGGCCCTAAGAAAGAGGCAATTAGCCACACACAAGACAGAGCTAGCCTGGATCTCAACTAAAATTACTTTATTGCTGTTAATGTATTTGAAATTTTATTGCCTGTCTTTTATTACCCTTGTCCCACTTTCCGCAGGGACCTAAAGACATGAATATTCTGGTGTGCTTTTGACTAGGCAATTCCCTGGATAGCCGGTTCCAGCTAGGACCCAAAAATCTTGTCCTCATACTTTACTATTGTTGTATCCAAAGCTATAATGATTAATTGCTGCTATATGATATATGGACTTTACCCACTAGCTCTATATTCTTGCTGCACCAGTCTGCCCACCCATGACGAGACACTGAATTTTGCTATTGGTTGTTGGTTCTGGTGTTTGTTTTATATATCGCTTAATGTTTCATTTTGTTTTATATTGTTTTATGTTATTATCCTGTTGTTATGCATTATAATGTGTTAGATTTTAGCTATATTGCTGGACTTGGTCCCATGTAAGCCACCCCAAATCCCTTCGGGGAGATGGAGGTGGGGTATAAAAATAAAGAAGTTGTTGTTGTTGTTGTTGTTGTTGTTGTTGTTGTTGCTGCTGCTGCTGTCTTCAGTACTTACATGGCCAAGAAAGTAGCCAAATTCTGCACTGATAGCCCTCCAGACCAACTTAACTGACAATAGAAGTAACATCTGAAACAAAATGTAGATTTGTGGCTTTAACTTCATCACATTTATTTTCCTGGATTATTTTAATTATTTTTTTTCTGATGAGGTATTTTGCACTTTTTGATTGGCCAATAAAGGATCCCTGTTTTGTAGATGTTGACATTTGTTGTAGTGAGAACCAAGTCTCTCTTCATCTATTGTGAACTTAATAATTCCATTAAATTTTCCCAAGTAAGTATGTAGCTTACTGTACCTTTGCTGTTATGAATAAGTGTACTTCATTTTTTAATATTGAATCTAGATATAATTGAATACAAATATGCCTTCCCTTTTTTTCAAGTGACATTATTTTATTTTTGAGTATAAAACATTCATATATTACCATGCTGGGTGGGTCTTGTTGATGTTGTAAACCGAAATGTTTGGAGAACCAGGAGTTTCTACCTTGGAATGCACGGTGGAAATCTTAGAAAAGGACCATGGATGTTACAATGTATATAAAAGGACTGCTCCACAAACATACATATCTTCAATAATGTCATTTTTTTCTTTCCAAAATTGTTATTATAGTGTGTGAAACATATTGACAAAATTGCATTAGACTTCATACTTTCTCCCTGGTATTACTGGCATGTCAAAGGAACAGTGTGGATATCACAGGAGTAACTAGAAAACTAGCCAGACCATGAAGGTCATGTTGACAGTTTACAATGCATAATTCTTCCCCGAGGTGTACTCCTGCATCTGTTTTAGACATATTCCTATTATGTATGTGGCCTGAAAGATATTTGAGCAGGTGAGTATCCAGGAGACATAGTTTAACTTCTGTGTCTTTTGAAATCAATCCATCAAAATAAATAGCAATAATGTTATGGGATGTGAAGAAAAAGCAAGGTAAGACATATTGGTCAAGATTAATTGTTGATAAATTATTTGGGAATGAACAGTGAAATTTTTATGAATTTTTATTTCAACAATATGTGCTTTCAAGACTTTTTAAAGAGACATGTTGATAGATCACCTTTCCCTTTTTTGAAAAGTCTGTGGGCTATTTCATACATTCATGTAATTCCAAACCAATATGCAATAGCTCTCAACATTTCACATCTGAGGGCCAAGCTAATCGGTCTGCCAGACACTCTAAAATTGATTTCCTGAAAGATCAGCCCTCCCCATGTACAGTGGTGGAATTTTTGCCTGCATTCTGGATTAGGAGATGTATCACATATATGTGACCATGACGTATCTTCCATCCAACCTTCCAAAACACTTTTTCCCCAGATAGCTTCTCCACAAAAGATTGCCATGTCCTGGCTGAAGGACAGTAGGAGAAGTGGTAGACAAGTGTCTGGCCATTTGTTTGTAGCTATAAGAATTCTGTGGGATCTCTCAAGTGTTTGCAAGATATCCCAGAAGATAATATAATCACTGTGCATCCAGCTATAGCTGAACTCTTTTTCTGCCACTCCTTCAACTCTCAATTGGCCAAAAATTATGGATTGGGTTGGAGTGCATCAGATTAAAACTTGTATGAGGAGATTTTGATAATTGGGCACTATGTACAGCTCTCTGTCTTCAATTACAACCCCCAAAATTGAATTATGAAAGTTTAAGTTGGACGTAATTCTCATGGCTCACTAATAGGATCCCAGCCTTCATTGGGAGATAGCTGAGAAATGTTTCTTCTTTCCCTAGATAATGTGCCAATATGAATTGATTCCGTATTGTGTTTCCTTAATGGAGAAGTGTAATATAGTTGCCCATGCCATGCAATTATTTTCCACACCCCATATTTTAAGAATCCAATCCAGTTATATGACATAATTTGAATAAGTAAAATAGAATGCCAGGGAAGTTTTTAGCAGTTGCCTGATCAAATTAGCATCCTCCACAGAACGAATTATAAAACAAAACAGAAAATAGGATGATCGGTTATAAATTTCCCAGGTAATAAGTTGGATCTAAAATGGCACTTTATTTTATGATAGTGTGAAAAGTTTCCTGATCTGTAATTGCTGCCTAGGATGGATTGAACTCTTCCTTTGCCTGTGTCATGAGGGGATTACCAGTCTACTCCAGCCCCCCTTTGGAGCCTATTGTCTTGGCAAATCCCCTTCTTTTTCTATGGAGGCCTCCCCCAGGAGAATCAGCTAGCCTCATTACGGAAGAACACAATGGCTCTGCGGAGAGTCCCCAGCTGAGCCATGGATGGCATGTTGCCATTAAGTGTGGGTGCCTAAGGAAGCAAGGAGGCTTTGTGAAGACTTGGCAAACATGCTGGTTCGTACTTAAAGGGGAACAGCTTCATTATGGCAAAGATAAGGATAAAACCAAACCCTTGGTAATATGCCACCCTCTTCATGGATTTTATATTCCAACTATGGGAGTTACTTTTTGCTGCCCCTGTAAGCCAACTGCCTGTGTGTTGTTGCTGCCTTCTCTGCAGCTCCTATTGCTGCCATTGTCACTGGCAGCCTTAGGTATGCCACAGCGGAAGCCTTGTTATCTGCCCATCATCCCTGTTGCCACTAGCAGGCCTGCTTCTTCACCATCATCGGCATGTTGACCAGGCAGTGGTTGACCTGGAGTGCTGACCCCGGTGCCAGCTGCTGTTTCACCTTGCCGGTTGCCAGTTGGTGGGAGTAGGGATGCGAGTCATGGCTGGTGGGTTGTCCCTCTCCCCCCATCCTGCCCCCTCTGTAAGGGTGGGCATTGCGGGGATTGTGGGTGCCAGGTGGGGAGTGCGCCTTGCCGGCAACAGCCCAGCTCTCCGGGAGCATGTTTGCCACAGCCCCAGCAGACATCCCCCCTGCCCTTGCCTGCCCCCTTCCTTGCTTGCCAGGGTGGAAGGCCTCACTGTATGCCATGTGGCCAAGCCGTTTGGCTCCCTCATTCTGTGCATGCAGCGGGCGGAGCGGACGGCCACCCTGGGGACACTGCTTCATTGTGCCAAGTTGTTTTGAGTTGACAGGCCTCTTTGACGGGCCGGTTGGACGGTGGGAGCATCCATCGAGAGCGCATTCCCTCTTTCAATATTTAAATATTGTTTATTCCGCTTATATTAACTTTATTGGTAATGCTTGGCTATTGTATGATAAGAGATTCCGACTAGAAGCAGCCCGATACCCCTCATTATGATGGGATTTGATAGATTATCAGCTGTGGATGGATGTGCTCACACCAGCCCACCCCATATACGGGGAAAGAGCCGACAGTGGCCACACCATACAAAATTCCAGGCCGGGACAATCCTTTCATCAACCCACTAGCCAACAACACCAACAACAGAAGCTACTCTGTTGGGAATGCACTTCCCAAGGAACATGCTTGTGAAAAGGGTGTTGTTTTAACCATTCATGTTCAATCTGCTTTGGCCTACATGAAGTCAAAAACTGTAGCAAAAGCAAATCTAACTGACCTAATCAAAAAGACAACCAGTTCCAGAAGCACAACACTGGCCCTGCTACCTTTCCAAAAGGGTCCCAGTCCAATTAATTTAAAACAGTTGGAAAGGTGGCTGATCCATTATCCGGATCCGGCCGTAGCCAGTTACTTACGTAGCGGTTTTAGAGAAGGTTTCCAAATCCCATCTTATGGCCCTAGAGTACCTTATAGAGCCTATAACCTTAAATCTGTTTTTGGCATGGAGGATGTGGTACAACAAGAAATTGACAAGGAGATAGCAGAGAGTAGAGTGCTAGGCCCCTTTTCATCACCACCGACTCCAAATTTGAGAATATCCCCACTGGGAATTGTTCCCAAAAAGGCCCCAGGCAAGTTCTGCCTCATTCACCACCTGTCCTATCCTAAGGGCAGGTCGGTTAATGACGCCATCCCAGAAGAATTTTGTTCGGTACAATATATTTCATTTGATGCCGCAGTCCATAAAGTGACAGCCAGAGGCCCAGCAGCAGAACTAGCCAAAAGTGACATCAAATCGGCCTTTCACCTGTTGCCAGTTCATCCATCAGATTTTGAGCTACTGGGTTTTCAGTTTAGAGGCCTTTACTATATAGATAGGGTGCTGTCAATGGGTTGGTCTGTTTCGTGTGCAGCTTTTGAAACCTTCAGCACGTTTTTGGAATGGGCTTTGAAAACAAGATCAGGCCTATCGGGGGTAGTACATTACCTGGATGATTTTTTGTTTATTGGAAGATACAGCACAGGGAAATGTGAATTCCTGCTGAACACATTTCAGGGCAAGTCAACTGGGGGTTCCATTAGCCAGTGAAAAAACTGAAGGCCCGGCCATGTTATTGACCTTTTTAAGTATTGAGCGAGACACAGTTCACCAATTCTCTAGGCTGCCCCCCAAAAAAATTACCAACCTTGTGGCTAATACCCATTCATTTAGGTCAAGGAACAAAGTGACGTTACAAGATTTTCAGATTATTTGTCATCTGAACTTTGCCTGCAAAGTGATAGCACCTGGGCGAGCTTTTCTGCATAGGCTTTCACTAGCAACTGTGGGAGTCACACTGCCTCATCATCGCATTAGAGTAACCAGAGCCATTAAGGCAGATCTTTCAATTTGGCTTCAATTCCTTTCTCATTTCAACAGTGTGTCTTCTTGGAGGCATGATCTTTTATTGAAGGACACCCTTCAAATTGCATCAGACACCTCGGGAGCCATCAGCTTTGGAGATGACTTTAATGGAGGTATAACCTCTGATTTGACATTTCTCAATTTTTTTCCCCATCCTGGTAGCCGTAACTGTGGGCACAGGAGTTTCAAAATGCTACCATACATTTTTGGTGTGACAACCAGTCAACGGTACAGGTTGTTAATTCTCTCACGTCACGATCAGCCAGAACTATGGAAGCTGTCAGAAAGTTTACCCTCCATTGTTTAATCCATAATATAATGTCTAAGGCCTTTAATACTGCAGGTACAGATAATTCCTTAACAGATTCTCTGTCCCGTATGCAGATGGAACTGTTGGAACACAAATGCCTTAAAGGGCCAGACTCAGAGTTAGTTCCAAAACAGAGTTTATTAAACAAAAAATTAAAAAAGACCCAGAAACACTTAACTCAATGCCTCTGGTCAAAACTCAAAGGTAGAACCAGTCCTGGTTTCAAAAGGTTAACCAAAGTAATGATCCGGATTATCCGGAGAAAAGAACCGGATTAAACAAAGTTCTCCGAAAGTCACTCAAAATGACACAGCATGTAAATGGTTAACAAAAGCAAGAAGCCGCAGGGAAGAAAGTTTAGTCAAGCAAAGTCCAGGGTCGTAGCAAGCAGAATCTGAAGTAGCAAAGTTCCAAAGTCTACAGAAGCAGCGTCGTAGTCAAATCGGTCCAAGGTCAAGGAGGGGGGAAATCCACACTCACTAGAATCCAAGCCGAGTCGAAAGCAGACACAAACAGGAGCAGCAACCTGCAGATCCCAAACCCAATGCAGAACACGGAAGAGGCAGTGACAAGTCCAGACAGTACCCAATGCACGAACATATACCAACACCTTGCCTTCTGCAAAGTCTCCCCATTTCAGAGCCCACTTTTATTACACATCATCCTCATCAGAAGATGAGCTGACCACAGCCCCATGATTATCTCTTGTAGCTGCTCCCAACTCTGCACACGAAGTCCCACACCCATACCTCTACCTTCTACATCTCTTGTCAAGACTTAGATCCCCCCAAGACTCATTTGGATCCCCCGATTGCCAGTTTTCACTTCCAGAAAATCCCATATATATATCACTAGATGTTGGCTCTGCACAAACAACTTGCACTTCCTTTACCTTAGTCCAATCCACAGTGTCATCCCCGTTTTCCCCACTGTGGTGAAGTGTGAATTTTAACCTGCAGTTATGTATAATTATAGATAGGTGTTTAAAAGGGTAAGTATTTAAAATAGCATAACTGGGGAGATGGTGGCCAGCTCAGCTCACTCTGATCTGGGTTGCCATGGAAAAAGGGGAGGAGCCAACTGCCACTTGGCAGGGCAGGCATTTTAAAACAGTCAGTCTTTACTCTGTGAACTACAGGAAAGGCTGGTTCTACTGTATTGAGAATCAGGAAAGCAGTCTGTAGTCTGAAAACTGCAGGAAAGGCTGGCTCTATTGTGTTGAGAACCAGGAAGGTTTCAGCTTTTAGCCTGTGAGGTTTAGATAGGTCAAGTTGACTTATTTTGATTAGTGGTTAGTATATGAGTAAAATTGGGGAGAGAAACCCAGTAAGCATCTGTACTGCAACAGAAATAACATAAGGAAGCTGGTACCTGAAGTGATCTGTTAAGGAAAGAAACACAGTTTGAAGGAAAATAAGTTTAAAACCTGTCTAGTGAAAGCAACAGTCCTCTCAAGAGTTGTTTTATTAAATGTTATAAATGTAACCTCTAAAGAAACATGCTTCTAAGAGTTAAGAAACATTGAAACCATTAAGCTTCTTCTATACTTCTATAAACTTGTTACACTTTCTCTTAAAGCCAAGTCTCTGTTACAAATACTTTCAAGACAAGCAGCGCTACACATTGAAGAAAGACCAACAAAGTATTACAAGCTATTAGCTGTGTTATCAATTTTGTAAATCCATTAAAATTAGTAGGACACCCTGATAAATCAGTGATGTCCCTTCTGCTTCTAGTGTCCTCTTTACAAAGTGGTGGCATCTTTACACCCACTCTGTGACCCATCATCCCCAGAGAAACCCTCAAATGATTCCTCTTCTGTAGATGCTGTAAGTATATCCTCTTCCTTTGTCACTCCTCATCCGATTCCTGCTCCCGAGTAACTCTCTTTGTTCCCCTATTCCCATCCATTGTATCTCCCTCCTCTCCTTCACTCATTGACCCTTCATCCCCAGAGAACCCCTCAAATGAGTCCTCATCTGTAGGTGCCGTAAGTATATCCCGGATCCTTTTCCTCTGTTGTTCCTCATCAGACTCCTGCTCACAAGTAACCCTTTTCCCCCTTCTGGCACCCATACTACTGCTTACAATGTTACTTACAGGCTCTACTACAACAGGAATGCTTCATGCAACTTGCCCCCACCACGGATGCCCATTCGTACATCATGCCAGTCAATCTATGGGAAATTGGAGTTCAGAACTAGTCAGGGGCATCAAGTTGGCTCTGGCCCTGAGTTCCAGGAGGTCTTATGTCAGAGCCGTCCAAGAATTCATTGATTTCAGAAAGCTTTATTCATTGAGCCAGATTACGCCAATTCCGTATGACCACATGGCACAATTCACCATTTTCCTCCATGAAAAGGTTTAGCCCCACAAACATTAAGAGCGAAGTTATCGGCCATAGCTTTCTGGCTCAAGGCTTTCCTGATTTCACTTCAGATTTCTGAATAAGAAAATGGTTGAAAGGCCTGTCTAGGGAAAAAAGTAGGCCCCAAGACAATCGGGCTCCTTTGACACCTACAATACTAAAAGGGTTAAAAGAAATCTGGCCCCAAATTTGCAAATCACAATATGAATCAAAATTGTTTCACATGGCAGCTCTCATGACCTTTTTCGGTGCACTTAGAGTAAGTGAGTTGGTTGCTAGTTCAAAGTCTGACCAATCACGGCGAGCCCTAGCATTCACAGATTTACGTTTGTACCAAGACAGTATGCAATTATGCATATATCGTTCAAAAACGGATCAAAAGGGAAGAAGTTGAGTCATAAAGTTACAAAAATCCAGTGACTCGGATTTATGCCCAGTGATGGCTTTAGCCATGTATGTTACAGATAGAGGTATTGTTGTAATAGAGCCTGTTAGCAACACTGCAAGTGGTAGTATGGGTGTCAGAAGAGAGAAAAGGAGTGCTCAAGAGTTAGATGAGGAACAACAGAGAAAAAGGATCTGGGATATACTTATGTCACCTACTGATGAAGATTCCTTCGAAGGGTTTTCTGATAGTGAAGGGTCAATGAGTGAGGAGGAGGATGGAGACACAATTTATGTGAATAGGGGAACTAAGAGGGTTACTCGGGAGCAGGAATTGGATGAGGAGAGACAGAGGAAGAAGATCCGGGATATACTTACTGCTCCCACAGACGAAGAGTCTTTCATGGGTTTCTCTGGGAGCGATGGGTCTGGGAGTGATGGGGAAGGGGATGACACACTGGATTGGACCAAGGTGCAAGAGGTTCAAGATGTATGTACTCAACCAACATCTAGTGACACATTTGTGGGGTTTTCTGGTGGTGGGGATTGGCAATCGGGAGATATTGAGGAGTCTTGGGGAGAGTTAAGTCTTGACAAGAGGTGGAAAAGTTGGAGGGATGGGCTTCGGCGTTCGGGTGCAGAGGCAAGGACAGCTGTGGGGAATGACAATGGGGTGGAGGTCAGCTCATCATTGGATGATGAGTTGTAAGATAAAGGTAGGCACTGAAATGGAAGAACTTTGCAGAAGGCAAAGTGTTGATTTTGTGCCTTGGGTTTTGTCGCTGCCGCTTTCGTTTTGGGCTTAGGTCCTGGATCTGCAGGTTGCTGCTTCCGTTCGTGTTACAACTCAGCTTGGTGAGTGCGGATTTCCCCTCCCTTGACTTCGGACTGCTTTTGACGACGACGCTGCCTACGTGGACTTTGGAACCTCGCAACTTTGGACTTGGCTTTCTTCGACCTCAGACTTTGTTTGACTACAGCTTTTGCTTTGCGGTTCTTTGTTTGTTCGTCCTTCATTCGCTGTGTTGTTTTGATTGATTTTGCAAGCACTTCAATTTAATGTGGTTCTTTTCTCTGGATAATCTGGTTTATTGCTTTAGTTTGCTTTTTATGCTGGAACTTGCTGCTGCTTTTGAGTTTTGACCAGGGACACTGAAGTAAGTGTCTCTGAGTCCTTTTTACTTTGTATTAATAAACTATTCTTTTGGACATACTCTTGAGTCTGGCTATTTAAGGCGTCTGGGTTACAACAGGTATAATGGATGGGCCTTTGTTTTACCGCCAGAGGGGATTGCCATTGACAAAATACCAATTCTGGTCAGTAACAGACAAGGCACTCCACAGGTTGGGCATAAAAAACCAGAGATTCAGAACACATTCCTTCCGCATTGGGGCAGCATCCATGGCATACTCCATGGGTTACCCAGTTGAGACAATTAAGACCCTTGGACGTTGGAAATCTGGGGCTTGCCAGTCTTACATCTGTGAAGTTCAGTTATAGTTACAGTTCTTATCTTTTCAGATACCAGACGGGTCCTCGTGTGTGGTCACAGTTCCGTGCACTGGGCAGAGAAACAGGCTTGTAGAAGTCCCTATGGTTAGCACCTTGGCGTTTCAGCCCTGGCATTGGTTGATTGGAAGGGCCGAAGAGGCCTGAGATGGGATGGTTTGATCCCTTTGTTTAAATCGGGGACCTGTTTCCCCCCCCCCCCCGATGTTTTGATCATTCACCTTGGAGATAATGACCTCGGCTTACTGAAGGGCATGGCGCTGTTCCTTCAAGCATTGAGCGACATTCACAAGATTAAGGTGGCATGGCCTCATGTACAAATAGTGTGGTCAGCTATTATTTCTCGGCCTAACTGGCCAGGTGGTGATGGCAAAAAGCTTGATGGGGCTCGTAGAGAGTCAATAGAGCCATGAAAAATGATATGGCTAAAGGCATGGGTCATTACATATCTCATAATGAGATAAAGCACAATAACCAAGAATTGTTCAGGGTTGATGGTATCCATCTGTCCGAAAAGGGTAACAACATGTTTCTTTTTGATATTCAACAGGCTATCAAGGCAATCATAGGGGATTTGGTGGGGAACAGGGGCTAAACAGACATTTGCCCCTGATCCATGGCTGAAACGGTAGGAAAAAGACACATCAGGTGTACACCCAGGCACCTGTTTTTTTGTGTAGGCCAGAAGCAAATTCCCCTGGCTAGGGTTTAAACAACCCAGGCGGGGGATGACGTTGATGGCCTAGGAACAGGAGATGCTTGACCACAAGTCCTTGGGGCAAAATTCTCCGCTATGTTTCCCTTCAGGTCATCCGGGTTTAATTTCAATGGAGGCCTGGTGTTTTGCCCAAGTTTGTTGCCAGGGATGGGTCGGGAAGGACCACTACCTGGTATTTAACTCTCACCAAATTCCAACACAATATCAGGTTTATGATGTAGTTAATAGTTATGAAAATTTAAAAAACTTGGTAACAGTTAATAAAGTTGTCCAAATTTGATCCCAACATATTTGTGTGGTCTCTTTATTTTGGGGGGTTGGATGGCAAAAGCTAGCTTCCTGACACAAGCATACTGTGTCTGTGATTCAAAGGGGTGCCTGGGGTTGTGTAGTTATTCTGTCAATAGATTTTAGTACCCATCATTCGTGCCTCCCTGAAACGCATGCTCTGGAAGAAAGTGATTACATTTAGAAGTGACATTTAGAAGTGGCAATACTTCTTCTGCAAATTGCTTGTCACTTAAAATAGATTGTTGATACTGTGTCATCAAATGATAATGTAGGATATAATTAGTCCTTTTCAAAATTTTCTGCCTTTAAATACAGAAATTATACACATTAGGCATGCCTCTCAAAAAATACGATGTATCAAGGCATGCAAATCAGTGTGTCTTTATAAATATTTTCTTAGGAAGCAGAACATTCCATTAATACAGAACCAATCAAAAAGAGCAGCCATTAACATCTACAGGGTCATTCCTTAGCCATCTTATCAGTGGCAGTCATTTTCATGATGAAATGTCAAATGCAGTCAAAGTCTTAGAGATAACTTAGAAGTTCTATTTTGTGAAAGCTTGCCAACCACTCATTGAACTTGCCATTATTTAACTTTTTTTCTGGGGCAGAGGTTAGAAATATTGTGAGTTTGGCAGCAGTAGAACAAAAACAGTGCATACTTTTAATTCTCTTTATTGGTAAATTCTTAAACAGAGCCCTCCAGCTTCATAAGATCCATTTCCATTAAGGATACAGTGAGATGTTTTGCCAGGATAATGAAAAGATGTATTCTTCCTTGTCTTTTCCCCCCAGAAAGGCTGCTGAAAGACTATGGAACTTCAAACTGGGGGTTCAGGCTAAAATGTCTCATAGAGTGGGAGTGAGAATTCTTGCAGCCCATCACCCCCCCCCTTGAACTTCTTCAGCCTCTCCAAATACTTTAAACCACTCTTCATCTTTGTGGAAAATGACAGTTTTCATTCCCTAAAGAGTAGCAGGTTTGCATTAAAGTAAAACTCAGAGCCACCTCACACCTCGAACCTCATTGCGTGGGGCTTGAGATCCATTCTAGCAAACTGCCAGGACAGAGCCAGAACAGATGGAGCACATCACATGGCTTAGGGATACTTCTAGCAGGGCTCCATCATGGCTCTATCCTGGAAGAGTCCTGGGATGGAGCCCTGAGAACACAAGTGGCTACCCATCTTTTCATTAGCTAAGCCAGGGACAGTGCAGGGGGGAAGCCAGGCAATGATGATTTCCCTCATGTGATGGGGAAGGGAGCGATGCGGATGATGCAGGGCATTAAGTACAGTTTTCCATGCTGCCCAACAGATTCTCCCACTGTCTCCTGACTTAAGAACCTCAGTGTGATGAGGTCCCTAGTCTTGCTCCCCAAAAGGTTTTTACAGATATTACAATGGACTTGCAATCCCTTTTGTTTTATTTAAGGACTTGGTGTGTGGTATGTGGCAGAACCAGGGAACTAAATTTGGGTTCCAATTGTTTGAATCCTTTCTAACCCAGTTTTAGGTTGTCAATTTTGGAAATGAGCTGTTTTATATACTCAAAAATAGAACTGTATTAAACAGTAGTGCATAGTGGTTGGCATAACTCAAGGAATTGTCCTCCCATCGATCTGATTTCCCCTTAGAACCTAAAATCCCCCTTTTACCACAGGAGAATTTTGGAAATGTTTAAATTGCATAATCTGTTATAATTGTGTGGATGGTATAAACTTATCCAGAAAGAAAAGGAAAGAATAGATTAATTCTACTATGGGAAATGACTTTATGGTTTTACTTGTGGTTAAACTCTGTAAAGACCAATATCTCAATATTTTTGGAAACATGTGCATTTTTTTTAAATGCCCTCTCCATCCACGTGAATATAGCATTGAAAAGTGTGAATGGTATTAACTGTCCAATTAAAAGATGGAATGTGTGTTCTGTGTTTAAATTAGATTTTTGTAAGTTTTATCTTTTTAAAGGGAAAATCATTTCCTTTTTCTTAAAAAAAAAGTTATGGCTTAGCTTAAATCCAACCATTTTATTTTACATTTTACATTTTATTTTCAGACTGACTTTTTTTTAAAAAAGTGGTGAGATTATTAAAGTCTTTTATAATTTTTGGATTTTATAATTTTTGCATTTCAGACGTTTGTGTGAAATTCGTTTAAAGAAAGTTTGAACAACAATTGCCTTTTTGTTTATTTACTTTGCTGTTGTGATTAGACTTCACCTTTCTTGCAAAATGGAAATTTTAAGAGTCATGGCACTGGGAAAAGCTAATAGTCACACTCAACATCTTGATAACAAACTCAGTCTCTTTCTTTTTTTCCTTTCCCTTTCAAGTGCCTCTTTCTGTCTCCTCTTGTATGTAAGGTCTGTCAATCTGTCTGCACTTTGCTGTGAGTATACATGACATTTTCTCAAATGAACAGGAGCAATGCCAGGTGGGGTATTTAAAAAGTATCCATGATGGCTTAGAAAGTAGGGAGTGAGGAGAGAGACAGAAGGGGACTTCCTTAAACTTTATGAATTGTGGTCATGAAATTCAGTGTTTTGATGAATTCTCTCTTTATGATATGTGAGTCAAAATGTTATACCTCTGGATCTGGCAGATATATCTACTTGAAAAGAAATAAAAAAGCTTTCAGAAATAGCCAATTGATCTACTTCATATATTTGTGCATGTGGAATACATAATAGATTTTTGTGAGATGCTGAAAGTAAATCCACCCTTGAGGCAATAACATACATAATTCTCTCAGTTTTCAGTTTATCAGAGTCTATCACGTGTTTTGTGTCTCTTACACTTGTAGAAATCTGTCATGTTTCGCTCAAACCATTGGCTACATGGCTTGATTGTAAATCTATCATATAAAACAATTTTTGCAACCTCAGTGATAGGGTATTGTTTTTACAAGATCTACCTAAATGTATGCCATATCCCATATAGCTAATGCTCCAGTGTGTGTGCAGGCACTGGTATTTGTCTAAGCCCACCTTTTTGATGTTGACATGTGTTTACAAAAAGAGACATGCAATCCCACACTAACTGGCTGTAAGATGCCATCTAAAAATGTGTGCATTTCTTAAAACTGGATTCTATTTTCCCGGAGTATGATGGAATTCAATTTCTAACTGCACCTGGATTTCACTCAGGAAGGATTGGATTATGCTTCTCTTTAATCTATTGCAACTATATCATAAAACATAAGTACAAAATATGGGAAACTGTCACACTTATGAATTTCACTTTGAATTATCAATGCATGGCTTTTTCCAGCTATATGTTGCTGTTTTGTTTTTCTAGATGGGTTAGATCAGCAACAATTTGGGATTTGATGTAGGGAAGCATCAATTAATCTATGGGGAATGTATTATGGTGGGGAGATGGCTATAATTTCACTGTGCATTACTCAGTTTGATGTTTTGTCTTTCATTGACATATTCATCATATGGTACACCAGTAGTTGCTGAAGTTCAAGTAGCTGTTACATACACAACCTTCTCTAACACACATTTAAAACCTAAGGAATATGGTCACTTTAAACGAAAGCATGGTATTGTCACTAAAATATTTGTTCTCCTTCCATTATGTAACTTTATACATGTGGCACAAGCATTAAAGGAACCTTGTGCTCCCTCCCAGGGCATGATGGGAGTTGAGGTTTCATTTTTTTCTTCCCAACCAATTAGAGGCCTGGATGACCTTGTCTGGCCATTCTCCTCTCCTCTTGTGGCATGTGCTTGGGACTTCAATTCCCAGAACCCCCTCTTGTGATTTTTTTTTTGGCTTTTATATATATAAAATTTTATTAGTAAATTTTCTATAAACAGCATTTAAAAACAAGGTAGAGATGGGGGGGGAAGGGGGGAGGGAGGGATTTTTTTAAATGTTAAAGGAAAAAACTTTTTTTAAATCCAAAAGATTAGTGGATTGTCAAATGTCCTGAAACTTGGCAGGCTTGCAGTAGATGATGTGGTCTATAAATGAGGTGAGTTTCATGCAAATTAGCCTCTAAAATTTTCCCATTAGTGCTAATAACTGAATTTTTCCAGCATGAAAATGGAAACTCTTCCTGGATTTGGAAAGTTCCCTAAAAATGGAACAGGGGTGCAGCCGAAAACCAGACACCCAATATGGCATGGTTTTTGTTGTTGTTGTTGAATTGCACACCCCTAGTGCTTTGACTGCTTTTTCTGTGTTGCAGAAGGGAGTTGGTTTGGGTCTTCCAGTAAAATAGTACTGCTAAGTTTATGTTGATTAAAATTTCCTAAAAATCAGTGAATGTGAAACTTGGGAGGAATGAGGACCTGGTAATATTGTATCATTGAAATAGAAATTCAAGGAAATAGCTCTTGCAGTTTTTTTTTAAAAAAAATCCAAAAATCAGTGCATTTGTGAAATGTTCTGAAATGTGTGTATGGGTAACAGTGGTAAATGTGTTCCACAAATTGAACAAGTTTAATCTCGTTAGCTCTAAACATGAGGGAGAAAGGAGCCATGGAAGCTTCTCTAATTGTGCAATTACATTAAAAAAAGTAACATTTTTTTTGTTATACCATTATAGTTACAATATGGACCCCTTACGATATTTTAGAAACATTTTAGAAACTATTTGACACCCCCTCAATTTAGTAATGAGTATTGAAACTTTTTTAAATTTATCGCACAGGACTAATGCCTATCTGAATGACTATTTCACACCAATTTGGATTGAAGGATCTCAGTGATCTAATAAAACACCAACTAGATCCCACATTGCTGAAATATGCCTGTGTCTTCCACAGGCAGTGTGACCATTCTCTTACAAAGATTTTCTAGTCAGAATGTGTTTCCTCTTTATTTCAAATGGGCCAGCTCTGTTATAATAAAGAGACTTCATGAATTCAATAACTCATTATCTGTGTTGAAACACTTACAATTATTCATGCATGTACATTCTATAGAAAAGAATTCTGATGTTCTGGTGGGCAGGCAAATACCTTGTGGAAATGATGTAAACATGCAGAAAAAGTATTTGTGTTATATCCAGGTGATGTTCACTTAATTATCATATACGCAGAATCTTTCTTTTTATTTAGTGGGCTGTTTTTAGTGCATTTATTCAAAAAACTGCATGGTTGCTTAAGTTTTTTTTAGCACATTCCACATTTTGTTCTCCCAAGGTCTATTTTACACACAGTATGAGTCAAAAGATAAATATATGACAACATGAGCACTTTGCTAGGTGGACAGGGTGATTCTTGCTTGTCAGAACAAATGATGATGATCAAAAGGAGCTAGGTGCTCCTTGTCTCCAGGTTTTGAAGATTTGCTGCACTTCTGAATACACGACTTTACGCGTGAATCGCCTTAATAGTCTGTTTGCATTCATGGTGTGTCAGAAAGAGGGAGGGATGTCATCAATTAGAAAAGAAAGGAGGGAGAGGATTGACCATATATATTTGGTAAGAATCAAATACAACAAAAGATTAAATCAATAAGAAATCACATTTAATATTATTGCCTTCCCTGTTATTGCGTTCTAATGGCATTAGGAGATCTTCTCTATAACATACTGGTGCCTTAGAAATGCATTTTCTTATTTTCAGGCTGCAACCATGGCCATTTTTCTTTGAAAAAATGAATTCAAATCAATGTCTGTACTAACTGAAGTTCTAGACCTCCCAGCCATTTCTATCTGCTAGAAACCCAACCAAATGCTATTCTTTCCTCCCTCTCCCCTGCTTTGTGTTCGAAGAGCCAAAACAAAGCACAGCAGAGAAAGAATCTTTTTCTTGTTACTGTTCTATCATTTGACTTAAGGATGTCTTTCCCTTAAGTAATTTTAAAACGCAATTAAAATGTAAAATTAATAGAAGTAGAACGTGACAATAGAAGGAACTACAGTACTCAGATAAACACCACTTCTACAACAAGTGAGCTTAACTACTAAACACACCTGGATAAAAAAGTTCATTATCTGCTTGTAGAAAGTAAAAAAGGATACTTAATTCTATATGGAGTTGTTGTTGTTGCTGTTGTTGCTGCTATTATTATTATTATTATTATTATTATTATTATTATTATTGACACAAAAGCACAGTATGTCACAGCAAACGAGATCTCAATGCTGGATTTCATATCACAAAATCACAAGTCAAACATTTCCCAAGCGTCTAGGACTGTGTGATGTATTTTTGAATGATGCACGCAGATCCAAGTAAGGTGGCCTTTTGCAGTTGATAGATCTTGATTTTGTCAACGTTTATTGTTTCCAAATGCCGGTTGAGATTTTTTGGCACTGCACCCAGTGTGTAGATGACCACTGGGACCACTTGACTAATAATAATAATAATAATAATAATAATAATAATAATAATAATTGTTATTATTATTATTATCATCATCATCTTTATTTATACCCCACCTTTCTCCCCATGAGGATTCAAGGTGGTCAACAATGCCACACTTTAGATAGCACAGGGTGATAAAAACAGATTATAATAAAAGCACTTAAACATCCTTTAAAACTCACCCCTCCCCCGAATTCTACCCACACTTTCCCAGCAGCATAAACCTTATCCATCCCCAAATGTCTGCTGGCAGAGCAAAGCCTTGACTTGCTTGAGGAAGGCAAGCAGAGAGATGCCATTCTGGTCTATTTTGGGAGGAAGTTCCACAGTCTGGGAGCAGTCACCAAAATGGCCCTGGGACAGAGAGAAGACCCTTCCCAGTAGATTGTAGGTTTCTACCAGATTAATAGAAAGAGATACAGTCCTTCAGATAACCTGGACCGGAGCCATATAGGGCTTTTTAGATCAAAGACAGCACTTGTAATTGTGCCTTGAAACGTGTTGGCAGCCAATGGAGCTGTTGCAACAGAGGAGTTGTATGCTCCCTGTAGCCAGCCCCAGTTAGCAGTCTGGCTGCTGATCTTTGGGCCAACTGAAGTTTCTGAGCACATTATAATAGTTTAAAAGAGATGTAACCAAGGCATGCACCAGATATTGGGAGTATCCACCAAGTCAGTCCTTCTTGTCATTATACTGTTTTGACCCAAAAGACATCAGGACCACAGAGGGCAGCAAGGGTCCACCAATGATCTCAAAGCTTGAGCATATTTGCAAGGTAAATATGCCCCTCAGGTCCCAATATCCAGAATGTATAGAGTTTTATCCAGGTACAGGTAGATAGTAGGCTTGGTTGATCAAGAAAAAAAATGGTTCAATTTTGAAATTAGAAAAAAGATCAAAAAATACCAGGAAATACGAATCACTTCCTTTGTTTCATTAATAGAAGGTGCCTTTCCCTCCCTCCAGAACCATTAAAATCTCACAGTTTCCCTTCCTTCACTTGCGGCGAGCTTCCATGCAGAAGGGATAGGTGGGCGTGGCCAAACACAGCCCTCCTTGGAGGCCTTACCCCCAGCGACCTTTTAACCAACACTTTAAAAATCGCTCACCCTTCCTTCTCTTCCCTGGCGACCTTTTAACTAACACTTTTAAAATCACTCACCTTTCCTTCTGTTCCCTGGCAAGCTGGCAGTCATGCAGAAGGGAGAGGTGGGCGTGGCTAAGCACAGCCCTCCTCGGAGTCCTCGCCCCCAGCGACCTCCGAGGAGCGCTGTGCTTGGCCACGCTCACCTCTCCCTTCTGCATAATGGACACAGCTTGCCAGGGAAGAGAAAGAAAGGTGAGAGATTTTAAAACTAACACTTTTTTCTTGGCAAGCTGTCCGTCATGCAGAAGGGAGAGGTGGGCGAGGCCAAGTACAGCGCTCCTCGGAGGTCGCTGGGGGCGAGGCCTCCAAGGAGAGCTGTGCTTGGCCACGCCCACCTCCTTCCTCTTTGCATCAGCAGCTTTGCGAGGTGGGCTTTGCGACCACCTCGCAAAGCCGCCGATGCAAAGAGGAAGGAGGTGGGCATGGGTAAGAACTAGGGCTGGGCGGTTTCGTTTCGTTAATTCGTAATTCGTTAATAATTCGTTAACTTTTTCAATTACAAAACGATAACAAACCATTCTGGAGCAATTATTAAAAAAAACGAATTTTCAAAAACGTTTTGTAAATGCTTCGTATTTCGATATTGTATTCGTTTCGTTATTGTTTTGAGGTCGTTTCGTTATTATTTCCGCATGTCTGGGCCAGTTTTATGGTTTAATTAGTGAAAAAAAATTATAATATCACACCAACAGTCAACAACAGAGGGAGAGGGAAGCTTCAGAAGGTTTTGGAGGTTTTTTAGCGTATTTCGTGGTCACGTCCGCCATTAACGAATCGATTCGTTATTGTTTCAGAAATTGATTCGTTAATTTTTTTACCATTTACGAAATTTCGTAAATATTGAACTTTTTAAAAGGAAAATTTTGTAATTATTTTAAATATCGAAACAAAAAAAAACCCCAAATACAAATCGATTTTAGAAACAAATTTTTCCGTTGTTACCCAGGCCTAGTAAGAACAGCTGTTCCTGATGGCCACACCCCCAGCATTTATGATTCACTGGCAGAAGTCGTAAGGAAGATGGCGGACGCGGCTTCGAAATGGCAAGATCACTTCCGGGTTCCCAAATCGTGTCGATACCGCTTCTAAAGTTATTTATTTAATGAATTAATAACGAGATAACAAATTAACGAACTGGATCAACCAAGCCTAGTAGATAGCATATGAAGCAGTCATAACAAGGAAGATACTTACTCTTTGTAACTGGCCATTGTCAATGTGTGGGACATTGGTAGTTGCTTGCATAAATTTGTTCTCTGATCTTCTGTGAAGTAAATGTATTTGAAGCCAATGTAAAACTATTGACAAATGAAGAGAGAGAGGCAGGATGTGTAAAAATGTACTCTTTGTTATCTACTTTTATCTTTTAGGAATGGAGAAATCAAAGAACAAATAAAAATAGCATGAGGTTTAAAATGGTTCGTTATTCAATGATTGTCTGTTTTATATAGGAAGAGAAAACCAAAAGAAGAATTCAGAATCTTTATAAAATAACAGCTACTTTTCTTTTACTGAGCCTAGTGTACTTTTTTGGGATGGTGTGATTAGGATTATGAGGTGGGAGTGAAGTTTAATTGTCTTTTTAATTTTAATTTTTATATTTTAATTGATTTACACAGTTTTAATTTGCATTGTTTTATATTTATTTTTAGCTAACTTGAGTTCTTATATTGAAAGAAAGATGGGATAAAAATTAAGTAAACAAATAAACAAACCTAATAGCAGTTATTGTTTCTTTTAAGATTTCTCTTGGTGTAATTAAACTTCTTCCTGATTTTTGGACATTACAGTATTGTAGTTTGTATATCCTGACTTACATGAGGTTATGCTGTGGTTTTCATATACATATATGAGAACACACACATTTTTAATGCTGCAGTTTGTTCAAGTGTGAACTACTTAGAAGGTCGTAGTGCTGCCATTTCCATAGAACTTCAATTTTATCTAAACAGTGAAGATTTCCAGATAAAGAAAAACATATATATGAAATGTACTGTAAACTTCAGAAATTATTTGGATCTTCTTTTTAAATAAAAATTAGAACAACCATGTCGGATTTCTCCAAAAATGGAGATTGTCATAAAATGGACATACCATGTGAAGACATGACTCACAGGAAATACACGAATACAGGCCCCTTCTACACTGCCATATAACATCCAGATTATCAGATTTGAACTGGATTATATGGCAGCATAGACTCACATAATCCAGTTCAAACCTGAATTTTATAGGAGTGTAGAAGGGACCGCAGAAAGCAGCAGGAAAAGAGGAAAGATAATGTGACAAGTGAATATATTCAATCAAGGAAGCCATGGTGGCCCTGATTCTGCATGATCAGAGCAAGCTTTAGAGGTCTTTAATTCATATGTATATATGTACCTTCAAGGCACCCATCAATTTATGGTGACCCCATTAATTACATAGGATTTTCTTAGGTAAGGAATACTCAGATATGATTTTTATCAGTTCTTTTCTCTCATTCATATGGCAACCATAAGTAACATTCACCTTCACCCCAATTCACAGCAACAATCCAAACAGAGAAGTATTAGTGGGAAGACTAGGCAGGGAAATTCCATTGCCACCATTTTGAATTTCCCGCTGGCACACAAGGCTTCCTGGGAAGGGAGTTCAATGAGCAAACCAGGGAGGAGGCAGAGGATGTCTGAAGGTGAACTTCTTAAGAAGGAACAACTGGTCTTAACTCAGACAAGGCTAATACGTAGGATGGTTAAAGGGTCCATGTCTATTTATAGAAGTGAATGCCTGAACTGAGTGGAATTTATTTCCAGTTAAGTAAAGGAGACAGGAATTATTTCCTTGAATAAATACATAAGAGATTGCATTATTTCTCACCTTTATGGAAATATCAATGAGCAAACCAGGGAGCCCTTGACTTCACAATTATTTATAAAATAAAATAAAACTAAATAAAAACCCTTTAATTTGGCTGTGACCCAATAGAAAAGACAATAATGTGTGGGAAGATAGAAGTCAGTAAAAAATGAGGAATATTGCAGGTAGACAGACTCAGGAGTCAGTGTGATGTAGTGACTTGAGCATCAGAAGATACCTTTGGAGATCAGGGCATGGAAACCCACTGAGTGACCTTGGGCAAGTCATATTTTTTCAGCCTCAGATGAAAGCAAAGGCAACCCCCTTCTAAACAAAGCTTGACAGGACACCTCCATGGCAGTTTTGCCTTAGGTCTGTCATAAGTTGGAAATGACTTGAAGGCATACAACAAAAGGTTTCAATCAAGGAAGCCGTGGCTCTGAGTCTGCAAGACCTAATCAGGGCTCTTGATTATATAGGGTGACTTGGTGGTCTCTCATTCATAGGGTCGCCATAATTGGAACTCAATTTGATGACAGTTAACAACAACATGGGGTGCAATTATAGGCCGGAAACAATCTGTGTGACTGTGAGATTTATGCTAGGTGCTCTTTTATTATCCTTCTTTCTGACTTTGTGTTAACAAATTACCTAGCATCAAATGCACAAACAGCAGCAGCATTCATATTAGCAAGAATGAGAGGGGAATAGCAATAACTGAGCTGCTGTACAAATAACTGAGCTGCTGTACTGGTTATCAATGTGGAATCTGTATTTTTGCCCAAAATTATCCAGAAGCAGTTGACTTTGCAGTGCGGTGCTAAAGATGGAGTTGGCATATATCAATAATAAAAGGATGTGTCTCCCCACCCCCTCCTCATTTTACTACTCTGTACAATTAGGATGGGGCTATATGATATCATTTGCAATCTGACATTCAGTTGACTAAATTAAATCACATTGAAATAATGGAGAATCTTCTATTAACTTTGATAGGATTCAAGAGACTCCCTGTATGATTAAATGCTCATAGAACTGACAATGGTAGTTGAAAGCAAAGGTTATATATTCTGTTCTTAGATTTACTAGGCTTTGGAATAATCTTCTAAACAGAATACAAATGAAATTAGAAGTACCTGAAGTTTGGAGATTTTTCAGGCAAGAACATAACAAGGGACAACTTCAGCATTTATTTGGATTTTCCTGCTAAATGGATGTTTCAATAAATGTATCTCAGACACCATTGGATGCAGACCAGCCTTAGATCATCGACACAGGTGCTGGGCAAAGCACATATCGATTTTATTTTTCATTATCATTGACACCATCTATTTATATAGCATCTTCATTGTACATGGTGCCTACAAGTAAAACAACCATTTTACTTGTTCCCAGTATGCTTTTTTTTTTTTTGGTTGTGTCAGGAGCGACTTGAGAAACTGCAGGTCACTTCTGGTGTGAGAGAATTGGCCATCTGCAAGGACGTTGCCCAGGGGACGCCCAGATGATTTGATGTTTTTATCATCCTTGTGGGAGGCTTCTCTCATGTCCCCGTATGAGGAGTTGGAGCTGATAGAGGGAGCTCATCCACTTCTCCCCAGATTCAAACCTGCGACCTGTCAGTCTTCAGTCCTGCCAGCACAGGGGTTTAACCCACTGCGCCACCTGGGGTTAATAAACAGTGTGCTAATAAACACTAATAGTTGCCATAATTCTGTATTGGAGATTTGCATGCATAAGTTCTGCAGTTACAATGTCACATAGTCACCCCATTCCTAATTCTCACTTACTGGGAAGTAGCTGCTGCAATCTGGGAGTCTGTTTCTCTGACTATCTATCTGTATTTATTCATTTATGATGACTTTTGATGCTGACCTTTTGAAAATCTTGTCTCTGACCCTTAAGCCCAAGGGAAGCTGATGTGAGCAATCTTTGAGAGTTGAGGGGCCGATAAGCAAGCCCTAGGAGTCACCTCACAATACAAATGGACAACTTTTTACTCAAGCAGTTCATTTACATGTAAAAAAAACCCAAGGGCATGATAAGGAAAGTTGAGATGCTGGAAAAGTGTCAGTTGGATTTGCCCTAATGTATCACTATTGGTTACTATGAGGGGTGTGCCTTTCATAATTTGAAGATTTGTATGTTCTGTTAATACAAATATCTGAATTACTAATCAGAACAGGACCCTCCAAAGCATTTACAAATTGAAACAGCAGCCTCCAATACTTTTGGAGAGATTTGTTGTTTTGGAGCTTTTTTCAATAATGTACTCTGTTGTCCGTAATTGTCTGGGGTGGAAGGGCAGATGCATGCTTTTCCTCCCCTCTTGTCAGTTAATTAGGTGAAGAAAGGCAATCATGCGGCTTTCGCAAAGCAGGTCTCCTCCCTTCAGTATTTTTTATGTGTCTTTGTGTGTTTGCAGGAGAGATAAAGACGTTTGTTTTTGGAGCTCTGTTCTGTTTCTGTTTGTTTCTGAAAACTTTAACTTATAGTAGCTTTTTGAGAATTCTGTTTCTTTCATATATCCAGTCTGAAACCTTCCTCTCTTGAAATTATCCAACCCCAAACTGTAACCCCATTCTTCTGGCACAAGCAGAATTCTGGGAAATGTAGTTTGGGAATGTGAGGATTGCTGTAGCAGAATATTCAAAAGGCCCCACCATACACTACATTACCTAAAATTCTGCTTGTACCAGAAGAACGGGGTTGCACACATTAAAGCCCCAGTGTAGGTTAATCACATGTGTGCAAATTGGAAAAAATCTTTAAAGCCAGTAGATAGACTGATTGTTGTGAAACTTGGCTAGCTTGCTGCCCTGCTCATGTTGTCTCACTATGCCACAATTTGAGGAGACACCTCTTGTAGTTTAAAAATAATTGAAAAAAACCTTTTTAAAATTCATAAAAATCAGTAGATAAACAATTCTTTCTGAAACTTTACAGGCTTGATACCCTGTGTATGTTATCTCATTGACAAGGGGATACCTCTTATAGGTATGTGTGTGTGTGTATATAATCCTAAAATCAGTGGATGACTGAAATGTTCTGAAACTTGGCAGGCTTAAATTCATACTTGTTGCCTACAGGTGCTAAGTTTCATCCTGATAGCCATATAAATGACAAACAAGCCATGAAAGTTTCCTCATTGCCACTAATGGAAGAAATCTTAATGAAACGATTATGAAACTTCAGAGATTTGGATTACAAATCAGAATGGGACACCTCTGAGATGAAGTGAGGATCATCCAAATCTCCAGAATGAATTACTAATTGGTTTTCAGCCATTTTGCATACCTGTAGTTACTACCACCACTTGCCAAATAGTATTGAATAGAATCTAAATCATAATGGTATTGTTGGCCACATACTAAAAACTTTAATTCTGAGAATATGTTTTGAAAATATCTAGGGGGAAAACAGAATATGTATAAGTAAACTGACAAATTAATTAGAAGGATCACTTATTATGCAGACTTGGAGGAGAAGATAAGAAGAAGAAGATATGACAATATAAGAAGACAGAAGATTATCACAAATGCCAGATGACAAGAATTTACCTGTTTTTGGAATAAAAGATATTGTAAATGGAATGTCTTTATAAGCTAGATAATATGTACATAACAATACCCTCCCCCTCCATATCCCAGCAATACAATAGACTCTTGTGTGGATTTAATTTACTAACAAAACTCCATAACTTGTATATCGTACTTTTCTGTATCTCCCATCCTTTTGTTTCTCCCTTTCCTTTATGTTATAAAAATGTGAAAATCAAATAAAAACCTTCTAAACAAAAGAAAAGAAAATATTTTCTATTAACTTCTTCAGAAGCTTTTTTTATTATTCAGTTACTCTATGAAACAGGTACAATGCAAAATGCAAAATTATTAATGCTTGAATACAATGGCACCAGTCCAGTAGAGGTCAATTAAATTGAATCAAGTGTGCCACAGGTTGTTGTGACAAAAACAGAATAAATGTGTTTGGGCTTTCCCTGCAGTCCTCCCTCCATCTATCCTTCCACCCATTATAGAAATAAAGAGTCGCTTAATGCATATATGTGTGTTTATTAGGGCTGGGCGGTTTCGTTCGTTAATTTCGTAATTCGTTAATAATTCGTTATTTTTCTTGATAACGAAGCGATAACAAACCATTCAGGAGCAACTAAAAAACGAAACGAATTTTTAAAGCTATTTCGTAATTGTTTTGTAATTGTTTCGATATTATTTCCGTATGTCTGGTGCAAGTTTTATAGTTGTTTCCCTCCCCTCTCCCTGGTTGCAAGCGGTCGGCATTTACCCCACTTCCGGGTCCCTGGCCTCTGCTTAAGTGGATCAAATTCTCCTCTCCTCCTGTCGTCACCTCACCTCGTTCCTCACTCTGGCCTGCGTGCATTGGGCAAAGAGACACAGCAGTGCAGCACTCAGAGACCTGCCTGTTGCCTGCCTAACCTCTTTCCTTCTCCAGGTTAAAACTATTATATTTATTATATTTATTATTATTATTATTATTATTAAGAATGGATGGCCATCTTTCAGTAGTGCTTTGACTGTGCCTTACAAGCACGGAGGCAGAAAGTGGTTTGTTATTATTATTATTATTATTATTATTATTGAGAAGCATTGTCAAACCAGAATAGAGATCTCACCCCTCCTCTCTCTCTCTTTCCCCCCTCTTTCCTTCTCCGGGTTAAAACTATTATATTTATTATATTTATTATAATTATAATAATAATAATAATAATAATAATAATTATTATTATTATTAAGAATGGATGGCCATCTTTCAGTAGTGCTTTGACTGTGCCTTACAAGCACGGAGGCAGAAAGTGGTTTGTTATTATTATTATTATTATTATTGAGAAGCATTGTCAAACCAGAATAGAGATCTCACCCCTCCTCTCTCTCTCTTTCCCCCCTCTTTCCTTCTCCAGGTTAAAACTATTATATTTATTATATTTATTATATTTATTATTATATTTATTATTATTATTATTATTATTATTATTATTATTAAGAATGGATGGCCATCTTTCAGTAGTGCTTTGACTGTGCCTTACAAGCACGGAGGCAGAAAGTGGTTTGTTATTATTATTATTATTATTATTGAGAAGCATTGTCAAACCAGAATAGAGATCTCACCCCTCCTCTCTCTCTCTTTCCCCCTCTTTCCTTCTCCAGGTTAAAACTATTATATTTATTATAATAATAATAATAATAATAATAATTATTATTATTATTATTAAGAATGGATGGCCATCTTTCAGTAGTGCTTTGACTGTGCCTTACAAGCACGGAGGCAGAAAGTGGTTTGTTATTATTATTATTATTATTATTATTATTGAGAAGCATTGTCAAACCAGAATAGAGATCTCACCCCTCCTCTCTCTCTCTTTCCCCCCTCTTTCCTTCTCCGAGGTTAAAACTATTATTTAAAACTATTATTTTCATGTTGCGCAACCGCGTCCGCCATTTTAACGAATTGATTCGTTAATATTAACGAAATTTCGTAAATATCAAACTTTTTAAAAGGAAAATTTTGGAATTCTTTTAAATATCGAAACGCAAAAAACCCCAAAAAACGAATCGATTTTAGAAACAAATTTTTCCGTTGTTACCCAGGCCTAGTGTTTATATGGTGGTGACATAATATATAAAGCAAAGCAAGAGGTATAAAGCTCTAACATTGTGATACCTTTCCCAACTTGTTGACATATCTGAATCTTTCCATATAGACCCAATAGATGATCTTGCTTTTAAAAAACAATCAAACAAAATACTTTCTCCATATAATAGGATCATTTGAACTGCAATCTACTGCACATTTATCTGAGCATAAGCTCGACTGAACTCAATAAGAATTATTTGTGATAGACACATATAGGATTGCACTGTCAGTACAGTTTTAATCTTGTGCTACTTTGGACTATTTGTTCATGATTTGCTTTGGAAAGAACAAAAGAAAGGTATAAGAGCTGAACAAAAGAGCTGAACAAAATAAGTTCAGTTTTTTTTTTTAAAAGTAAACTATCCAGAACATGAAACAAGTCAACATAGGACTGTGCCCCCTGATATCCTTCTTTAATTGGAATCCAATTGATTTTTCAAAAAATATTTGCCACTTCAATATAGACCATTCTGCTGGCTTATTGACTATGTATTGACATGTCCACCCAAATCTATAGATGGTGCCCTGCATATAAAAATGGTATGTGTATATCTTTGAGTCTGTACTTAAACAATGAAAAATTCTTCATTTATCCAGAGCATACATATTGTACAAACATAGGCTATGTTTCTGGGTCTGGGAGATTGTGCCTGAAGAGAAAGAGAGCTCAGTGTGTGTAATACAGTCATGTCATTTCATTACATATTTCATCATTTCATCATATATTTTATACAATCTAGGAATTAACATGAAAATATCTTCTGGTGTACAATTTTCTCTTTCATACTTCTCTAAAACTAAGAAGTTTTACAGATAGCTTTTTATACAATTAATCCCCTGGGAAAGCTAAAATAATATTGGTTTCATTCATGATTTTCATTCATAAAAATATATAAAATTGACTGCTACCCCCAAGCAAATCCATGTACACAAATTGGCCAACTTCCAACCTTTGTGTAATACCTATTTGTATGTATGTGACATAGACATTAACCGAACAGGGGGGAGCAGTCACAATGCAGACAGTAATATATTTCAAATCCTTAGGCATAATTGATAGATTTGATAGCACAGAAAGGTGACTATTACTTTCACAGCATGAGAGTCAGTAGAACTTCAGAGTGTATGTTGTTTTCAGTATCACTTGCTAACTACTAGCTTGGATCATTGGTTTCGATGAGTCTACTCTAAACACAGTCCAGTCTGGATTAGAGCCAATGTGAGTAACTCAGGCATTCAGTATGCAAAGGACAGCAACTTTTAAATTTTTATTTTACACCAAGAAAAGCACTACAGAAAAAAAAACCCAGAAAATAGCAAAAATGGGAAAGAACAATTGCAACTGTTGGATAGCACAGCATGCATTCTCTTAGAAAATAGCAGCTATTGCCACTGACAGGAGACTACACAAAATAATGAAATGATAATCACAACAGAGATGTAACCATGTAAGAAGTATACCTGTTATTATTTATGGCTTTGCATGACATGAGTATGAATAAATCTGAAGAAGGAGAGGAACTTCAGGACAACAGTGCTGCGCTTTGCCTGCTTTAAAGCTATCCCATACACATAAATCACACTTTCTTCTCATCCATTTCTGCTTTTGTTGCAATTTTTACTTCTGTCTAGAGTCCTCAGTTCCTTAAGACTTTAGCCAGGGCCCAGAGACCTGGCCATATGAAGCATATAGCTACCTTCTATATTAAATAAATACAGTGACCATATGCATGGTTTCCAGCCTAGTTTCCTGAAATATTGAAGTCCTGGAAGTCAGGAAGAAAGGCAATTCACTTTTAAAATAAGTTGCAATCCCTGATCCAATCATATTTTAACATAAAATTGCCCTGGTTTTTAAAACCAGAAATGGACTTCAGGGCAGCTATGAAGGAAATACATTCTCAAATATAAAGATGATTACTGAAAATCAAAGTTGGAATAATATATTTATTTTTTTCTATGTACAGGCAGTCCCCAAGTTACAAGCAAGATAGGTTCTGTAGGTTTGTTCTTAAACTGAATGTAAGTTGGAACAGGTACATTTTTCAGTGTAACTCCAACTAAATATATGTATATATTAGCTTTGGATAGCACAGGGAAGGATTAACGGTGCTGTGGTGTTTCCTTTGCTGTCTATGTCCCTTTTCCAAATATCTCACCTCAGTTTCTGGCCCTATGATAATTGGATTTTGAAAAAAGACATGTTGTGGAAACAAGGATTGGTGAGAAAGCTTAAGTGGATACACCTTTTCCCCATGATAACTCATGCAGGAGTGAATTTCCCTTAAGAGGGGTAGATTTCTCCCACTTCCTGTTGTCTCGCTTCCATTCTTAACTATGTGTCATTTGTAACTCAGATGTTTGTATCTCGAGGACTATCTGTATAATTACATTGCCCTAATTCTACACCTAACCCCATATAGTTTAGGTCCAAACATCTGAAAGCATATCTCTTTCCTTCTGAGACTGAGCCTATAATCTTCTAAGGAAAAGGTAAAAGTTTCCCCTGACATTAAGTCTAGTCATGTCTGACTCTTCTAGAGAAGATTTTTTCTCCACCCCACTACACTCGCAGGCCTATTTAATGAGAAAATTGGAAACAGTCCCATTTGTAACTTCTCCTAGGCTATGGAACTCCATACCATGGGAGGCTCAACTGGGTTTTTCTGGGCTCTGTTTTCTCCAACAGACAAAGACCTTAGGATTCAAGTAGACCTTCATCCTTTAAGTGTTTGGAGCAGCAGAATGTGCTGTCTTTTTCAAATATATTATATGCACTTGATATGTTTTTAATTTTGGCTGACCAAGGGCAGATGGATGGATGGTATCCTTGAAGTGACTGGCTTGACTCTGAAGGGGCTGGGGTGGTGACGGCCAACAGGGAGCTCTGACGTGGGCTGGTCCATGAGGTCACGAAGAGTTGGAAGTGACTGAATGAATAAACAACAAAAAATAATGTTTTAATTGGAAAGCTGCTTGAAGCTTTCCAATCTAATAAACAAACAAACAAACAAACAAATACATGGCTATAAAAAGCAAAGAAAGCTGACTGCAAAGAAAGAAAGAAAGAAAGAAAGAAAGAAAGAAAGAAAGACTTGTTTTAGAGCTGATCTGTCCTAAATTCTCACTAGTACTCAAAATGACCAAACTGAGAGTGTTGCACTTTGGATATATCTTGAAATGTTGTGATTCCTTGGAAAAGACAATAAAGTTGATTAAAGGCAATAGGAAAAGAGGAAGATCACACTACAGGTGGATGGATTCAGTCAAGGAAACCATAGCCCTGAGTTTAAAAGATCTAAGAAAGGTAGTTGATGGCCAGGGATCTTGTAGGTCTGTCATTCATAGGGTTGTCACATATTAAAGTCAACTTGAAGAAAAAAAACAACATTCAGTTATGTTTTAAAACATGAAAACAAAATATTTTCTACAGTTTACTACAGGTTTATTAAATTTGTTACACATCTGAATTCTATTTGCATCAAAACCACTGGATCATTGATGATGATGATGATGATGATGATGATAGAGCCATTGCTATACATGTCACTTTACAAAACAAAGAACAAAACAGTAGTCTTGCCCATGGATTGCCTTTGTCATAGATAGCAGCATCTCAAGGATTTTGTGTGCATTTTCAAATTTATGTTTCCAGAGTAGTTACCATAAGAGATAAGGAATTCAAGATGGATTCACTTCTTGTTATTTGTCTGTTTGCCTTCCTGTTCCCTTTAGGTCCACGTCATTGTTGACATTTATATATTGACTCTACTCAAAGAACTCCTTACTTTGGAAAACTTACTATTCGAGGATTTTTACACTTGTATCGACTACCACCTGAGGAAGACTTCATAGTCAAAACTGGTTGTAGTTTATAAACTGTGAATTCCAAAAAAGGACGCACAAACTTGGATTTGTTGTTGACAAACTTTGGTTTAAAAAGGACTTAAAAAGTTGTGTATTCTGCTATAGGAATCAGCTATTTATTCCACATTATGAATTTTTGAATAAGAGACTTGCAAAAAACTACTTACAAACTTTGATTTGTCATTGATAAACTTTGGATTTTCAAAAAGGACTTACAAACTTGTGCATTTTTGCTGTAGGAATCAGTTGTCTATCCCATACAAGGGATTTTTTTGGTTTATTTATTTATTTTTATTTATTTATTAATCAATTTTATATGCCGCCACTCCCTGAAGGCTCGGAGCGGTTCACAATATACATATGTAATACATAACATTAAAATCAAGGAAAAAATTGATCAGCAAGGTTCAAATGTCAGCCTAAATAAATAAGTTTTACAAGCTCTACGAAAAGATAGTAAATTTCAGAGAGCTCGTGTCCCCGCTGGCAAGGCATTCCACAGGTAAGGAGCCACCACCGTAAATGCTTTACGCCTAGTAGACATCAGGTGAAAAGTCCTAAAATTGGGAACTTCAAGTAAATTCTGGTCGTCTGAATGGAGTGATCTCTGGGGTTTGTAGAGGATGAGGCGGTCCCTCAGGTATTCCGGCCCCAAGCCATATAAGGCCTGGAAGGTAAGAATCAGCACTTTGAAGGTAATCCGATACTCAATCGGCAACCAGTGCAGTTGCTGCAGGATTGGAGTGATATGACACCTCACTGAGACCCCTGCGAGAAGCCGGGCAGCAGCATTTTGGACTAGTTTAAGTTTCTGCATCACCAATAAAGGCAGGCCTATGTAGAGGGTGTTACAATAGTCCAATCTTGAGATGACCGTAGCCTAGATCACTGTGGCCAGGTCGTCCTTGGACAGATAGGGAGCCAGTCGCCTGGTCTGATGCAGATGGAAAAATGCGGCTCTGCTCACAGTGGAGGCCTGGGCCTCCATCGTTAGCATAGGGTCTAAAAAGACTTCCACACTCTTTACCAAAGATGACTGGCATAATGTCACGCCATCCAGGGCAGGCAACCGGATCACCCCTCCATCTGGGTGACCCAGTCAAAGGATCTCCGTCTTCGCTGGATTTACCCTCAACCTGCTGGCACACAACCATCCAGTAACGTCCTCAAGGAATTGACGGAAATTATCGGGTATGGAGTCCGGTCGGCCTTCCATCCTCAGAATGAGTTGAGTGTCATCAGCATATTGATAACATTCAAGCCCAAATTCTCGCATCAGCTGGGCAAGTGGCCACATATAGATGTTAAACAACAGAGGGGAAAGGATAGCCCCCTGAGGGACCCCACATTTGAGAGGGGCCCTCTTAGAGACCGACCCTTCCCACTCCACACATTGACCCCATTTTTGGAGGAAAGAGGACAGCCATTTAAAGGCCATCCCCCTAATTCCAGCCATGGCTAGGCGGTGAATCAAAAGGTTGTGATCAACTGTGTCAAATGCTGCTGTAAGGTCCAGTAACACAAGCAGTGCTGATCCTCCTTGATCCATCTGGCAATGAAGCTGATCTGTAATGGAGACCAGCATGGCCTCCATCCCATGCCCCTTATGGAAACCGGACTGGAAGGGATCTAATCCGGCTGTGTCTTGTAGGAACTGCTGCAGTTGCTCCGCTACCGCCCTCTCAATCACCTTTCCCAGAAACAGAAGATTCGAAACCGGGCGATAATTGGAGGGAACCAAGCGATCTAAGTCCAGTTTCTTCAGCAGTGGAGACACCACGGCCTCTTTCAGAGCCTCTGGAAAAACTCCTTGATCAAGGGAGCCATTTACTATGTTCAACAAAGGACCATCTAGTCCCTCCAAGCAAGATTTCACTAGCCAAGAGGGACATGGGTCGAGAGGGCAAGTGGTTGATTGAACTGTAGTCATGGTCCCGTCAACAGCCTCTGTGTCCAGCAGAATAAACCGGTCGAGGGTGGGCCCAGCAAGTGGCCACGGAGTCTCAAGTTCACTCACTGTGTCAATTGTGGCAGGGAGGTCCCGGCGGAGCAACGTCATCTTGTCTGCAAAATAGCTCTGAAAAGCCTCGGCTGAAGGGACCTGGTCATTACTGTTTTGGATGGTAGGGACCGTCATCAAAGATCTGATAACCTTAAACAATTTGGCCGGGCGTGAGTTAGCAGACAGTATCAAGGAAGCATAATAAACATTTTAAGCTGCAGTGGTAGCATGCTCATAAGACTCTTTGAATAGTTTATAAGCTGATCTCGATGCTTCATCACGGAGTTCCCACCGCTAATAGGTTCCAGAAACCTCTGAGCATTCAGGAACCTGTCAAGCTCCATTAGCCTCCTCGGGCGAACCCAAACCGGTTCGGCGTTTAAGCCGGGTGAGTAAGCATGCTCTAACTGGACTCCCAGGGCACAGTGATCCGACCATGGAACCTCGATAATAGAGGTTAGAGTCACTTGAATTCCTGCACTGAAGATCAAGTCCAGTGTGTGTCCAGCCTGATGAGTGGGCCCAGTATTACAAAGAGAGAGTCCTAGTGTCACCATGGTCAATACCAGGTCCTCAGCTGCTGTTGGATAAGAGTCTGCATCGGCATGGATGTTGAAGTCCCCCAGAACAATAAGCCTGGGGAACCTCAAGGACCACTCCGATACAGCCTCTAGCAACTGGGACAGGCTGTCCACTGGTGCACTAGGCGCACGGTACACCAGCATTGTGAGTTTAGAGTTTTGCATTATGAATCTCTGTTTAGTATACTTTGTACAAGCTGCTAGTACATTAAATATTGTAGTATGACAACATAGATGTGATATACATTCTTATGATTATATAACTGTATTACTTTTTGGTGTATACTGGCCTTTTGCCCTTGTGTGTGTGTGAATCATATATATCTATATCTATGGCTGGATGGCTCTTTGTCAGGAGGGCTTTGATTATGTTTTCTTGTCCTGGTGAAGGATTGGATGGCCTTAAGGCGGCATTTCTCAACCTGGGTGTCATGAGGAGTTGTCAGAAGGGTCGCCGAAGACCACCAGAAAACACAATATTTTCTGTTTGTCCTGGGGGTTCTGTGTAGGAAGTTTGCCCCAATTCTATCATTGGTGGGGTTCAGAATGCTCTTTGATTGTAGATGAACTATAAATCCCAGTAACTACAACTCCCAAATATCAAGTTCTATTTCCCCCAAACTCCATCTGTGTTCACATTTGGGCATATGGAATATTTTTGCCAAGTTTAGTCTAGATTCTTCATTGTTTGAGACCACAGTGCTTGCTGGATGTAGGTGAACTGCAACTTCAAAACTCAAGGTCAATGACCACCAAACCCTTCTAGTGTTTTCTGTTGGTCATGGGTGTCCTATGTGCCAAGTTTGGTTCAATTGCATCATTGGTGGAGTTCAGAATTCTAATTGATTGTAGGTTAATTATAAATCCCAGCAAGTACAACTCCCAAATGACAAAATCAATTTCTTGAGTGATGGTCACTCCTCGGGTTAGTAGGTGTCTTGCAGCCAAATTTGGCTGCAATTCAACCAGCGGATTTTGAGTTATGATGTACCTCAACACGAACAGAGCACACACACACATAGATACCTCTTTAATGTGTCCTTTAATGTTAGTAAAGAAAGAGCAAGATGGTTCTTGTTTCAGGTGCCATTATGAAAGTTCTGCTCAGATTGCAGTTGATCCTTTATTGAGGACTCTTCTTTAAGTGACTGTCAGTCAGTTGAAATCGTTCTTTCTTTCTCTTGCCAGTAACCGTGTCAAGCAGATGATAGAGTCATCATACTTGCCAATCTAAACCCTAACTGTGCCCCTTTTAAAGTAGGCCAAAGAGTTGGTGTAAGGCTTTTGTTTCTTGTTGCTCCAAGGATAGTTATTATATTTACAAATAGTATATAGTGGGAAAACTTCAGATAACTGAACATTTCTCCTGAGCAATCAAAGGATTAGTAGAATTTGGGCAGATATTCAATCTGCATGGAAAATTGTCCATGCTGAGTTCTATTAGAATGTGCTGCTGTGCAGGATTTGTTACTAATCATAAGGCAAAATTACAAGAAGCTGTAGCAAGGAAGTGCTTACAAACAACAAAAAACCAAGAGTAATTATCATTATTAAATGAGAACTTTGTGAATGATATGCTGTCTCTCAGTGACATTTGTAATGTTTGTGGAGGGGAGAGAAATCCATAGGCACTATATTTTGCACATTCATTTAATATTTTGTAATGAATTACTGTCATTTGAAGTTTTAGAAAATACTGCTAATCATTGTGTTTGCAACCTGTTTTTATCAACCAGCTTCAAAAATGTAATGGTAAAAAATATTGAAGCTAAACTGTTATACAGTGTTTTTGAAAAGACGTTTGGAGACACTGGCAGATCTCAACATTAAGGTTAAATAACAATCCACATGCAGGTCATTTAAGGAGATTTCCTGTACTGTAGCTAAGGCATGTAGATATGGGCAACAAAAAGAAGGCATTATGTGTGCCCCTCCACAAGTCTCCAGATTTCCAGGGGGTAGGAGCAACCACTGAGAAAGCTTTATTTTGTGTCTTCACTGAGTGAGTCTGTGATGATCATTGCATTGAGAGACAATTATTCTGTATGGAACTTAAGACTCTGGCAGGATACATGTTATACAACCAAGAAAAGGAGCTGACAAAATTGCAAAGGGAAAATGATATACGATCAGATATACATTTTTTGGGTGTGGGTGATTTTCAAGGTCCCCTTCTCTGACCTTTCTCCTTCCCTTCATCCCAGTCTGCTTGTCATGACCTCTAAATCCCCAGCATCCTGGAAGGTCCATTAATTGAAAATACTGCAGAAGGTCTTCTTTTAGGCTGCCTTACTGGAGAGGATATACTCACTCTCTTCTTGCTGTTCTCTGTAGGTAAATGAAGCATTCTTATTTTTCGAATAGGTTTTTGAGGACTAATGCTCAGGAGGGAAGGGCTTTTCATAACACAATGCATTGTGTTTGTGTGTGTATATTAACATGCATGTTCTAATGGCTTTTAGCTCCATTGATAATTCAACTGTATTTTAACTTTTGAATGATGCAAACTTTCAGCTGTATCTGCTTTGGCCTTTGTGGACTGCCTTGGATTCCCAAGGCTGGGGAAGGTGGCAGATATAAAATTTAAAAAACATAACAAAGAAATCTATATTTCTTTAGTCAGATCTTGCCTTGTTTGTCCAGTGAAAAATACAAGAAAGTGACTGGAATTCACAATTACAGTTACAAATGCTGAACTTAACACATTTGTAAGTAATTCATCATCCCAATGAGTTCAATAGCATAGGGAATATATAGGGATCATAAAAGTCTTGATTTACAGAGCTGGAGCCATGGAATTGAGGAGGGCCCGTTGTTCTGTTTATCAGGGCACAACTGACTGACTTGTGATGTCTGGTTCAAGAAGGAATTGTGGCAAGGATCATGCTACTGACTCTCATTCCATAGGGCATTTATAGGAGGAGGTAAAAATGTCAACAGGAGAGTCAAACTCATTGCTCTTAGAGACTTCCACCAGTCAATTCAAAATTAGCTAACTCTCTTAGCTAAGCAACAATCATGAAATTATAGAATCCTAGAGCTAGAAGATAACACATGGGTCATCTTGTCTAACCCCCTGCCAGGCAGGAAAATATCAAAGTATTCCTGATAAATTGTATCCAGGTTCTGCTTATAAACCTCCATATAGAATTCCAGCCAGAAATTAAAATGTCAATACACGCGCACCTGCATGTAACAGGTTTCTAGATAGTAACATACAACTATATAAAAGATAGTTAGATTTAAAAACATAATTGCATGCTTTATTTTTGATCTTTAAGAATGATCCTAATGTTTTTGGCATAATTGAACACTAACACAAGAGGATTGGACACTCTTGAAGTCATATATTTTACCATTTAATAAATCTGAGACTGAAATTATACAACTCTCATACATAACAGATTTTCCACTTATTAAAAATTCTAGTCATGTAGCAATTCTTTATTTACTTTCCTCTAAAGTGGAAATGCTGATTCAATAAAATATTCATGATAATTACACTTTGAGGGATTTTGATTTATTCAGAAAAATAGTATGAATCACTCAAGTGACCTTTGATAGGATTAATTCAGCACAAGAGATAACTTCAAAAATCAACATCAGCAAGTCTTCATTTTTCTGACTTAGTACAGGGTTAGGACAAGTGTTTATAATTACTCTGAAATGTTTTGGCTAAGTACTTAAGACTAATCAAAAGTGCATTTTACACAGTTGTACCACCTATTTTATAATCTTCAAGTTTTATCAATTGGTTTGAGTAAATTTTCCTGTCTTCACCAAGCCTTAACTGACCTAGACAAAACTTTCTCTCACTTAGGATACTTTTGCTTCATTTGGGGTAATCATCTCTCCCTGGGTCTGAATCCTTACTTAGTAGCACTGGATTATCCATGGCTCAACATTTCATCTGCTCCAATACATTAGATGAACCACTGAAGGGTGCTGTAAGGAGCAAACTTGGAACCAAGTTCCCTCTATGACAGCCAAGTCAGGGAGGGAATCATGTAGTCTCTTCAAATCCTTTCTTATGGCCTCCAGAGTCACCCAGGCTCCCAAAATCAAATTTCCACTGAATGAGCCTGTTTTCCCACTGAAATCACTGCTGCAGTTTGCCACTCCAAATCAGTGCTAAATTGCAGTGTCTGCAGCAATCAGAAACCAATTTCAAAGGATAATGAATTAGCTGCCATAAATAAAAAGTCATTGCATGAAGTCTTTAACCTTTGGTAGAAAAGAGGACACTTTATTAGCTCCCAAAATTGAGTTTTCAGTTTCCTGGCCTCCAGAGCTTTTAACCCATTTCTAGTCATTTGGCTCCCTTCTGATCCAATATTTAGTTTCTCTGCATAAGACAACTTCTTGTTCTTCTTCTTCAGTGCTCTTGTCCAAGTACTCCAATGCTATATTCTTTTGCTGCTGCTTCAGGTCACCATAATTCAACTCTATTTGTGGGGAAACAGTGGACTGCAGTGGTGAAGAATGTAGATGTTCTCTTCAAAGTTCTTTCCACTTATAGATATCAGTACACACATATGTGATTTATGGGTTGTACATGTTACTGGGGGCCTTTCATTCTCAGGCCTCCAGGAGACACATTGCTGTATTTCCTTGATGCTTACTTACTATTAAGGTTGGACCCATACTAGCAAAATAAATATAATAAAGCAAATAAAATAAAGCAAAATAAAACCCCGTTTCTCCAACTGCAAGCAATGTATATGATCTATGGACCTCTGCACACTATCCTTTTAATTTGACCTTTAGGGAGGAGCACTTAGAATCCTTGGTCAGGGTGCTCCAGGCCTCACCAAAGATTGAGCCATGGCAGTTAAAGTGGAACCATAGTGCTATAAACATGTAGTTTGCAAGGTCACTGTGTTTCTCATACCCATGGGATTTGTAAGCAGTTTGAAAAGGGAAGTTATTGTTGTCTGTTTTACATTGTTTCTGTTCCACAGTAGCTCTAAGTCCAAAGTAAATCCCACCCCTTCTTATCTCAATTTCCTGTATTAGGAAATACCATCTGCTGCATTAGGGGAAATGAGTCATACAGCTTGGAAGGGGAAAAAGTGTTCCTGATACTGCTGGGATATATAATGTTGGTCTATTTCCAAGGGAAATTTACTTCTTTTAGGCTTTATTGCAAATGTCATTGTGGAAAATAGAGGTTTTCTTAAAAAGAGTGACTCTGCTTTCTAAACTATGCCCAAGGCTACAATGGTGAGTGGTATGGTGACTAAGAGAGGTTGATAGGTGTGCAGTTATGTAGCCTAGGTAGTCACCTGATCATTTCCATTATGTAAAGTACCATCTCTTATCCTCTATCCTGCCCCCCACCCCCCCACACACACTGGAAGTATGCTCTGAAATTATTGGGAAATGTGGGAAGTGAAAAATGTATTTATTTATTTGTAACATTTCTATCCCACCTTTCTCAAACCCAGAAGGGACTCAAGGCGGCTAAATTATAATGAGCAGCTATTCAATGCCATTAGAAAAAAATGTAAAATTAAAATAAACATTTAAAATAGGATTATAAATACATCAAAACATTTAGAAACATTTAAACCAATATCACCGCTGTTAAATCATGCTGTTCATAATTGTAATCTGGGCAGTTCCAGTAGTTCTTACATTTCTTTGTCTATTGCACAGGTTCCCTAAAGGCTTGATGAAAGAGCCACATTGTCACTTTTTTACAGAAGGTCAGGAGGGAGGGGGCTAATCTAATATCACTGGGGAGGGAATTCCACAGCCGAGGGACCACCACTGAGAAGGCCCTGTGTCTCGTTCCCACCATTTGCTCCTGCAAAGAAGGTGGGACCGAGAGCAGGGCCTCCCCAGATGATCTTCAACTCCAAGATGGTTCATGGGGGAGATCCATTCAGACAGGTAAGATGGGCCAGAACCATTTAGGGCTTTATAGGCTAAAGCCAGCACTTTGAATTGTGCTCAGTAGCAGACTGGCAGCCAGTAGCACTGACACAACAGGGGGGTTGTGTGCTCCCTGTACGCTGTTCCAGTGAGCAATTTGGCTGCTGCCCATTGGACCATTTGAAGCTTCCAAACAGTCTTCAAAGGCAACCATATGTAGAACGTGTTACAGTAATCTATTTGGGATGTAACCAGAGTCTCTATCATACAAAAAAGGGTAAAATGTGGTGTTACAAGTGAAGGATGTTAATCTAATTTACTTATTAAAAGCAAAAGAAAAATATCAGACCTGATGGAAGGTGTTGCATGGAAAACCTTTATCATAAGAAAAAGTTAAAATGCGATCCCAGAAGAGAGAGGTGTTAAAATCCAGTTTTTCCATCAAAAGATTTTTCTAATCTTGAAGTAAAATGGTGTGGGGATTATGTAAGGAACTTTCAATATTGTGGCATAAACTGAATGATGAGGTGTTTAATTTTCCAGGGGTGAAAGAGCCCCATCCAATGAGAGTGCAGGTAGTGCCACTCAATAGTGTTACAGTGACAGGAAAACAAGAAAGACCATTTGTTGAGAATGGATATGCATGCAAATTCTTGTGGTGGTGTAACCCCAAATTAATCTGACTTAGTGAATATGGGGACATGGTAGACATGCTCTTTTGTACAGATTTGAATTCCAGTGTGGAAAATTCAGCTCCAGTTCCCAGTATATTGTTCAGATTTCACCCTATTAACCCCACACTAATTCATAATATTATGGACTCAATTTGCATTGATGACCACATGAGTCAGTGTGGTGTTAATGGGGTGAAATCTGGACAATGTACTATAAACTGGAGCTGAATTATTTTGGTGTGGATCTAGCTTAAATTGAAGCTGACTTGATAAGACATAAAAAATAACTAACACATTCCACTTACAATATTGCTATAAACTCAATGAAATCCCATGGCCAAAAGTTATTAATTGATTATATAATCCATGGTTCACTTGTGGTATGTCAGTTTTCAGTAGTTTTAAGAACTTTCCCAAACAAAATCCTTGCTATCACCACTTCTTTGCTATGATAATGTCACATTACTGGTCAGAGCCCAAAACCGGAGTCATCATGTCAATAAGTTTGTACAAGTTGTGGTCAAAAGCAGTATAACCAACTGAATCTTTTCATACATTCCATAATTCACAATACCCCTTTAATTTAGTTCTAGTTCCTTTGAAACATTTATTAATGAGCAGAAAACATGGGAAATCTTGTTGCTAATGGCCTATCTGTTAATAATGGGAAAAAATGAAAATAAAAGTAATGATTTTTTTTTAAAAAAAGACTTGCTGTCATACACCACCATATGTGTTTAAAAATATTCTTACAAGATCCAGAAATTTTGCCTTATGTTAACATTGTAGGATTATATGATGGCTTTGTTAAATATCAAAGGCAGCGGACCTGATGGGATCCCTGCTGAAATCTTTAAAGAGGGAAGACCTAAGCTGACACAACAACTCCACCAGCTCATAGAAAAAGTGTGGGTGATCGAGAAAATCCCAGCAGATTTCAAGGATGCCACCATCATCACTCTCTTCAAAAAAGGGGGAAGAACAGACTGCGGAAACTATTGAGGTATCTCCCTTCTAACCTCAGCTGGGAAAATCCATGCAAGAATCCTTGCAAACCGCCTTATACCCCTCTCAGAAGACACCCTACCAGAATCCCAGAATGGCTTCCGCCTCTCCAGAGGAACAGTTGACATGATCTTCACTGCACGACAGCTCCAAGAAAAATGCAGGGAACAAAATCAACCTCTGTATATGGCATTCATTGACCTTGCAAAGGCATTCGACACAGTGAATCGCAGTGCCCTCTGGACCATCCTCCAAAAAAATCGTGTGCCCTAACAAATTCATGAACATCCTGCAGCTCCTCCATGATGAAATGATGGCAACATTTTGGACAGCAATGGCTCCCAAAGTGGCCCATTTAAGGTGTAATCGGGTGTCAAACAGGGATGTGTTATTGCCCCAACTTTATTCTCCACCTTCATCGCTATGATACATCATCTCATTGATGGGAAGCTTCCCAGCGGAGTGGAAATCATATATCGGACAGATGGCAAGCTGTTTAGCCTCAGCAGACTGAAAGCCAAAACCAAGGTTATCACATTTGTTAGCGAACTCCAGTATGCTGATGACAACGTCATCTGTGAGCATTCAGAAGATCTACAAGCCACTCTAAACACCTTCGCAGAAGCATACGAGAAGCTCAGCCTGTCATTAAACATTGAGAAAACCACAGTGCTCTTCCAGCAGTCACCGGCTAATCTCTTTCCAATACCAGAGATACAGCTTAATGGTGTAACATTAGAACATTAGAAAATGTTGACCATTTCCGCTACCTTGACAGCCACCTCTCCATCAAAGTCAACATCGACACCAAAATGCAACACCACCTGAGCTCTGCGAGTGCAGCATTTTTCTGAATGAAGCAGAGAGTGTTTGAGGACTGGGACATCCGTAGGGATACCAAGGTGCTTGCTATATGCTTGCAAAACATGGATGTCACATGCAACTCCTGGAACGATTCTATCAGCGCTGCCTCCAGAAAATCCTGCAAATCTCTTGGGAAGACAGGCGGACAAACGTCAGCATGCTGAAAGAAGCAAAGACCACCAGCATTGAAGCGATGGTCCTCTGCCATCAACTCTGCTGGACCGGTCACGTTGTCCAGATGCCCGACCACCATCTTCCAAAGCAGTTGCTCTACTCCGAACTCAAGAATGGAAAACAGAATGTTGGTGGACAGGAAAAGAGATTTAAAGATGGGCTCAAAGTCAACCTTAAAAACTCTGGCATAGGCACTGAGAACTGGGAAGCCCTGGTCCTTGAGCGCTCCAGCTGGAGGTCAGCTGTGACCAGCAGTGCTGCAGAATTTGAAGAGGCACGAATGGAGGGTGAAAGAGAAAAACATGCCAAGAGGAAGGTGTGTCAAACCAACCCCGACTGAGACCGCCTTCCACCTGGAAACCAATGTCCTCACTGCGGAAGAAGATGCAGAGCAAGAATAGGGCTCCAGAGTCACCTACGGACCCACTGCCAGGACACCAAACTTGGAGGACCATCATCCTCGGACTATGAGGGATCGCCTAAGTAAAGTAAGTAAGTAAGTATATGATGGCTATATTAAACAGAGTGCAGTGGGCTAGTGCAACATAAGCTTATTTATTTATTTATTTATTTATTTATTTATTTATTTATTATTCAAACTTATATGCCGCCACTCCCTGGGGCTTGGATAGAAACAGGAGTAATGACTCTGGATGATCTTCTAAGATAAAATATAAAAAATATGTTTATTGTTTCTGGAAATTCATTTCATTGTCCATTTTAGGATAGTAAAGAAGATAGGCAAAAGAAATTAAGCTATACCTGGTTGCAAGACCCCATAAAAGCTGACCTTCTTCTCCTCTTCCTTCTTCCTCCTCATCCTCCTCCTTCTCCTCCTTCTTATTCCTCCTTCTTGGTGTATGCTAACTTCACTTTTTAGGGTTGGAATCTCATGAATATTCTTCTAGACAAAAGAAAACAAACAGACTAACTTATTCAGAGAAGGGGGAAGTGACATATGCAGGTTAGAAGTAAGTAAAAGGCCTGAGCACATAGACTATAGAAAGGTACATTGAGGTGAAACAAAAGGCAGGCATTAACTAAACTCCATTCTCTCACTATTCACTTTATACAAGCCTGATTTCTCCCTGCATCCAACAAATATGAAAGAGAACAGCTATGAAATGAAATATGAATACTATCAGACGCCTAATCAATTGAGACACATTTCTAAGCAGTGTGAAGATATGTGTTGGCAATGTGAAAATGACAAAACTAATTTTATGCACAGTTGATGGAAGCGTCTCCTAATTAATTATTTAAGGGAAAGGTTACTTGTATAATATCAATAACTGAATGTGTTTCAGTCTTATTATTTTTTAAATAATTGTCCTTGGTTAGATGTTTGAAAAGAAAGATCCTAAATACAAACAAATCATTCAGAACGATGGCACTTATTTGCTGGGGTTTGGTTAGCTGCCTTAAGTCCCTATATCAGGGGAAAAGGTGGGATAAAAATAAAGTAAATTTTTAAAATTTACTTTTACTGGTGCAGGAAAAGAGTGTTGATGGTGGTGTTACATCTGGACAATCCAGTTATTTAGATGACCCAAAAGACACACAAGTTACTCCAGAGTTTCAAACAGACTCCTGTATATCCCTTGACTTTACCTGTAGCAGGATAAATCTGGCTTAACTCAGGATAAACCATGGTATTCACTGGCAGTGCAGAGATATTGTGAGAATAACCAGAAATGAGTTCAGGGTTTGATGCTCATGTAGATTTGCCCTAGGCCCTCCAGTGCAATTCTATTGAATCCTTCTGGATCAAGTATAATAAAAAATAGTGTTAACTAGAGCAGTGGTTCTCAACCTGAGGTCCCCAGATATTTTTGGCCTACAACTCCCAGAAATCCCAGCCAGTTTAGCAGCTGTTAGGATTTCTGGGAGTTGAAGGCCAAAAATATCTGGGGTCCCCAGGTTGAGAACCACTGAACTAGGGTAATAGAAGAATAGGGTTGGAAAAGACCCCTTATGTCCATCCAGTCCAACCCCTTGCCATGCAAGAATACACAATAAAAACACTTTTATCAACGGTTTCGGGTAAAAATTGGGGTCTTGGAATGTATTCTTCAGTAGATATAGGGGCCGTATTGTACCTACGTTCACTTTCCTTTTGAAGCATGATGCACCCTTAATATCATCTTGATTAAGTTTCAAACCATCAATTACTTTAAAGGACAGGGGAGAGGTGCACTAGAATTTTTTTCTGTGGCATGCCTCCATGTATTCTAATTTGATGAATAATATCAGAACAACAGGCTGGAAAATCCTATCTTCACTTTCTGGTGCTATAAAAAATGAATAGAACATAATTCAGGATAGAGGGGAGAGATCAAAAGAATAAGCACATGGTTATTATAACTTTAATAGCTGTGTCTAAGAAGGAATTATTGGCTACATCTCCTGAAATTTCCTTTTCTATGACAATGATCAAAGAACCTTATCCAGTTTTTCATGTGGCTACTATTCTTAAAAAGTAAATACTGGCATCAATGTTCATGTTTCAGTTAATTAGCGACTAAAGTTATACAGACACCATCCATCTGTTTTGGTATTTAGATGGTAGACAAAGTAGGCAGTAATAATAATAATAAATAAACATTATTTATATTCCACCCTCTCTCCCTAAGGGGACTCAAGACAGTAGTCTGGAAGTCAGTTAAAAACAATATTTGTTTCATTAAACATGAAAAACATTAGATTCTGTTCTCAGGAGTAATCAGCACAGTCAAAATGACTTTTTTCATACTTTGTTCAAATCCTGTTATGTTGGCATAATATTGACAACATATATAGAGCTTATATTTTCTTCTTTTTTGTATTATGAACATCCCTTTGTTTTTTTGTTTTTCCAGAAAGGGCCCCTTGAAATAATCACTCTAATCTCACCATATGCTACTACCTAGCTATAATACCTGCATTCTCTTCTGGGACTTTCCTCTTCCAATCCCCATTGTAGTGTTCACAATTCAAATATACTTCCCTTTAGCAAATAAGGCATACATCATCACTCACATCTGGATTCAATCTCTTCCTTTGGCTACTTAATGACTGGCACTTTGAATTTGCCCTGGGCTACTAATACAAAGACTTCTCATAATTAGTCACACAGATCTAAGTAGTAAGTGTTAATAATTCAGAATAGCTTGGTTCCTGGTGCCACAATACATTCACTGTCAGCAATCCAGGCAATAAAACAACAGATGTTTGAGAAACAATATTGAATGTAGGCCCTTTTTGATTTGACTGCAAAATCAGGTTAGATTTACCTCCAGAGTTGCTGTCCTGAAATATATTTTAAAAGTAGAATTTCGGTCTTGTGGTACCTCAAAGGCTATCAAGTTTAATCATGGAATAAGCTTTTCTGGACCACAGCCTGCTCATCAGGCACACATACCCGATGAAATGGGCTTTACTCTGGCAAAGCTTCCACAATAATATAATTGAGTATCTTTAACATCTTACAACTCTGCTGTTTTTGTTGCAACAGACTAACTGGGTCACAATGTGAAAATAGGAATCCTATACATTTTCAGGGAATATATTGTTACTATTTTCATTTTCTTTTGTCTACATCTTGATATTTTGTGATTAATAATCACTATCTAAAAATATATTTTAGACAGTAATGGCGCTCCATGTAGTCATGGCAGTCACATGACCTTGGAGGTGTCTACGGATAACGCCTGCTCTTCGTCTTGGAAATGGACTGGACTTAATGTCAGGGGAAAACATTTACCTTTTTACTAAAATATACATTGTGAAGCATTCCAACTGTAACCCCCTCTGTGTCAACACACTATGATGTTTCTGTAAGACAGCAGGAATAGAAATAAATGAGAAGGCAGAAAATGGGAAGCCTTCTTTATATCAGGTGCAGATTACTCTCCCTTTGTTATATTCTGTCCTGCTGGCCTATTTAAAAATATTTTCTATATCTTAAACAGTGGTAGATTCTGTCACAGTGCTGCATACTACAGTGATTTGCATGCACCTTGTGTTGCATTTGGGTCTCTGCACTTACCGACAAATAAATGGCCACATTGGTAGTTATCAGTGTTATATGATCAAAGATATAACTCCTTTTCACCACCCATGAAATGATTAGTGCTATTCTGTCAAATCTCAGGTGCTGATCACCAGTTGATTATGCATGAATTCTAATCTAGCAAAGAAAAATGAAGCACTGAGATCTGTATTCTGCAGCAGAATGTTGCTATGCACACATTTCTCAGCCCTGTCCGTTTCAGAATGAAAGTTGATCCCCTTCCTCAATTCAGAGATGCATACAATTTATTTCAAGGTGCTCATGTACATAGCTTTACTTCCATTTTGTTTATTAAATTGTAGGATTAGGTGCAAGAGATGAATACAGAACTTAATGACTGAGGTTTTGAATCCAAGTTTCCTCTAACAGTAGACAAACACTTATTGAACCTTCCTTTTTCACAGAGAATCTTTTTGATTTTAAACACCTAAGGGGTAGAGGATCTATTGTGAATATCAATTTTTGGGCTATTTTTCTTTAAATGTCTTCAGGAGTGTTTAGATCCAGTTTTTCATTTTAAACATTATTTTAGTATAGGACTCATTTGTAATTGTTTTAGGTTTTTGTTTTCCTGGGGTGGCTTTTTTCTTCTCTCTCATATCTTGGTGTATTTCAGCTGTGATGAAAGTTTCACACGATTTGCACAGGATCTTCCTTGCGAATAAAGGGGATATCTAGGGCAGATTAGGACCAAACTTTAACTTGTGCCTCTGGTGTAACCCAGTTACAGTAGCAACACATCTGTTGAAGTCTGTAATACCAATGAGATGGAGTGAACTGGTAAATGGTAATCTCTAAAAACTAAAATGAAATAAGAGCTATTTTAAAAACTTAACAATAACAAAATCAATGCAATATGACTCTATGGACCTCATCACATGGAGACTAAGAAGCAAGGGAACATCGAAGAAACCTGGGAGGCAGTGGGCTGCTTTGTGCCCTTACCGTTGTTGGTTGAAGAATCCCTTTCCACAACGTTTCCCTGCTGTCAACACAGAGCCCAATGGAGCCAAGCTGGAAGTAGTCCTGCATCATCTAATGGTCTCCAGCAGACTCTGCCAGCAGCACAAATAAGCAGGGAAAAGAAACTTCTCAGCCTCCACGTGATGAGGTCATAAGTGTCAACTTTGTATCTACAGGGTACTTACATTTTGTTGTTTTTTCAGCTCAGAGCCATACAAAATTCATTGTGTTCCTCAGAAGAGCATTATCTATCTTCCAATCAAATCAGTATTTCCTCTTTTGTGATTCACCTGCACTCAACTAAATTTGAGCAGAATTATGGCAGAAAGGTATGGCAATAAAAGAAAATAAAATGTATAAGCCTAGGCTTTATCTTTACACAATTGCTGCTGACTGACCAAACTCTTGGACTTAAACCAGTCTGCAACAAAGGTGAAGCATGTTTTCTCCTCAAAATACTTATTTTAATAGTTTCATCTCAGGTTTCACTGCTTTCAGACAACACTTTAATTCTAAAGCTTTTGCAGATCCATTGTATCCTCCTCCATATCAACACTCAAACTGAAAGGTGTATAATAAAGGAAAATTATTGTATATCAGGAAACCTTGTCCAAATCACTGAGCACTGAGAGAGGAATTAGACATTGCAAAAAAAGAAAGTGGTTCTCAACTCTGCCTTTTGATTCTGCCCTGAAAATGACTTGCTCCTATTAAATCAATTTAAAATAACCTTCAGCTAGACTTTGAAAATATTTTAGCTGAGCAGAAGCCACCAAATTTGCATCAAATTTCACTTTAGGCAAAATCTGCTGGCTACCTCTGGGAAGGAACAGAAAGAACCCCTAGTGTCTTTCTCAATCTTATTATGACCATGATATATTTGAGCCAATGTACACATTCAAAAGTTATTCATATTATTCGTGCTCTTATCATTTTCAGTGTAGAAAGTATATTTAAAAGCAGAGCCTAGAAAGTTCTCAGGATTTATTGTTACCTGTTGCTAATCTGAACAAAGTTGGCTCCGTCTATTTCCCAAAGCTATAGAAGTTATGGCTTCTAAAATATTCAGTTCTCACCTGCCTTGCTTACTCTTTGCTGATATTGTGGAATTGAAAAGATTACACTACGTAACACGATTTTTTTGTTCCTGGTTTATAAATGTCATTTCCTAATTGATTCTATAAAAAAAATATGGAAAAGGTTTTTTAAACTGCAAAGAAATTATTGTGCTCTGCACATTGAAAGATTTTAAATTGCATATTTTCATTAAGGAGAATTACAAACGAAGTATAATAGTACTACCCTCAGCCACAAAAATGAAGTTTCTGGAGTATAACAACTACTTTCAAAGTAAGTGCTACATAACTAAAAAGGAAATAACACTTTCAAACTAGTAACAGATTTCTTTTAAAAAAAATGTTCCATTGTGTTATTTAATCCTGTAGGATTGAAATAAATATTATCTTTTGAAACCCTCCCTGCCAGACGTTGTTCCAGCTTATGTCTTTTTCATCTTATGTCTGTCTGCTATGTGGGGCTTCAAAATGGCCATTATTGGCATCAACTCAGCATTCATGCAGCAAATCCAAAATGTAAAAGTCAGGACTTCAATCCTAATTTTCTAGCTTCTTCTTCTCTGGTTATAGTTGGAAAAGAAGAGTAGTGAGGCACATCTCTACCATATCTGTCCCTCCAGCTTTCACTTCCCATACATTCTCTAGTGTATATCAAGCTTTAGGGCCCTTTGACACAAACACTAAAATCTGGTTTGAAGCCAGCTCAAGGTCAGGGTGTCTACAAAATATACACCCCGATGGAAGCTGCTTTATGCATCCAACTGCAAAGAGCATATTACAAAAAAATCACTGAATATTTTGGATCAAGCTATTAAATCTGCTGAAATTTATGTGCAATACATTGTGTATACAATGCACTGCAAGAATCCAGAAGCAAAATGTGGAGCACTTATGTGGACAAGGCTAACACTGAAGCATTTGAAGAAAGAACCTGGATATTTAGCTTGACTGAAGGAAAAAAAACACCCTCCCTCCTCGAGGAAACCACAATGTTCCCATGGGAATGTTCGCTTTCCTTTTCTTGCTTACCACTGATTCTTATCAAATAGGCTGTTTCTTTTTAAGCACATCTCATTGGAGGAGGTAAGAAAAAAAAACATTCCTTAGATCACATCAAGCTGCACTCAATGAATCTTTGTGGCCACCGTCCTAGCTTGGAACTCGCTCATGAGGTATCTGTGTTGGCACCCCACACTGAACCAGTTCTTAATAATAATAATAATAATAATAATAATAATAATAATATAGCCTAAAGACCTTAGCCTGCACTAAAACACAATCTGTGCTGACAAAATTACCATCTGCCAGCTGCAGAAGGCCACCTTACTGGGATCTGCACGCATTATTTGCAGATACATCAGACAGTCCTGGACATTTGGAAAGTGTCCGACATGTGATCCAATACAACAGCAGCAGAGTGACTGCTGTGGACTCATCTTGTTGTGTTTCAAACAACTACTACTACTACTACTACTACTTTATTTTTGTACCCCAAGTCCATCTCCCTGAAGGCACTTGGGGCGGCTTACAGTGCCTAAAACATTGCATAAAATAAATATAGAGCACCATAAAAATTCAAAAACCAATATCATATAAAACAACAATTTAAAACTCAAAACAATGCCCAATAACCTATGGTGACAAGTGCTGTAAGACATGGTCAAATTGTAAACACGACAAGGGAATGGGATAGTGCAAACTGTAGTTAAGGAATAAGGGCATAGGATGAAATTGTAGTGCTGTGTCATTAACTGCGGATCATTGGGGCTAGAAGGACCAGGTTGTGGTGCAACTAGCTAATATCTAGCTGCATTACATCACTACTGACCGAGTTTGAAGCAAGCCCAGGTCGGAGTGAGCTTTCGGCCATTAGTCCAGCTTGCTGTTGAGCTTTGCAACCCGAAAGACAGTTGCATATGTCAAGTAGAAAATTTAGGTACTGCTTTTTGCAAGGAGGCTAATTTAACTACTTTACGTTGCCATTAAACCTTCCAGTGGCATGCAGAAGAATAAGGAAGTCCTCCATCTAAGGACTCGATGTCACAAATGGACGATGAAGCAGCAGCTCCCCCTGTGGCTGGAATCGAGCCAGAATCAAGCATACCCTCATGAAGCCAGAATAGCTGGAATGTTAAATTGCCTCTGTGTCTGTCTATATATGTTGTATGTCTAATTGGCATTGAATGTTTGCCATGTATATGTGCATTGTAATACGCCTTGAGTCCCCTGCAGGGTGAGAAGGGCAGAATAAAAATACTGTAAATAAATAAATAAAATAGACATTCTTAAAGGCTTTTTAAACAGCCAATCTATGTCCTAACTCAGATTAAATAGCTGTATAGAACAAGACTCTCTTGGATTATCAGGAAAGTAGTTGTCAAGAAAGCAATATAAATTAATTCTAAAGGGTAGGAATGGAGTTCAAGGATGTGGCTCCAGGAATGCAACATGAGAGCATTCTCCTCTTAAAAGAATTTTGCCCTGTTAAATTTGCTTGCATTGCAGAGAGAGAGAGAGAGAGAGAGAGAGAGAATGGTTCATATCTAGAAATTCTATATTTCCTATATTCTTCACATCTTGGATTTTTTAAAAATTAAAAGTCTGCTACATGTTAATTATCCTTTATCCAACATGGTTGAGATCAGAAGTGTTTAGGATTTCAGACATTTTCCCTCAGGTTTTGGAATACTTGTACTGTATTTGCAAACACATGCATAATGAGATATCTTGGAGATGGTTCTTAAGTCTAAACATGAAGTCCATTTGTGTTTCATATACATATTTTACACAGGTTGAAAGTAATTATATACACAATAATTTTAATAATTGTTTGCATGAAATAAAGTGTGTGTATTAGGCTTGGGTAACTACGGAAAAATTTGGTTCTAAACTCGTTTCGTTTTTAGGGGGGCCCTAGCGTTTCGTTTTTTTAAAGAATTCTGAAATTTTCCTTTAAAAAAGTTCAAAATATACGAAATTTCGTAAAATTACGAATCGATTCGTTAATGGCGGACGCGATTACGCAATATACTAAAAAACCCTCCAAATGGGACAGGGGGAACTTCTGAAGCTTCCCTCTCCCTCTGTTGTTGACTGTTGGTGTAATAATTTATTTTTTATCACTGATAAAACAAACAACAACTATAAAACTTGTACCAGACATATGGAAATAATTACGAGACAATTACGAAACAATTTTGAACCAATTACGAAACAATACGAAATAAATTGGAAAAATTGTTTCGATTTTTAATTACTCCTCACAGTAGTCCTGCATGGCTCAATATTGGATCGTAAGCTGATTTAAATACGAATTAATAACGAATTACGAAATTAACGAACGAAACCGCCCAAGCCTAGTGTGTATGTTGAAATTTAAAAAAAATTAATCTTTGCAACCAGCCCTGTCCATTGCATTCAATTACTGTGATTTTATATTACATTGTGTGTTTACTTTGTATTTTTTTGTTATTATTTTCGTTCTATTTTATTGCTTTCTTTTTATGTTGTATATCTGTTTTGCTGTAACTGTTGGGTCTGGCGTCATGTAAGCTGCCTGAGTCTCCCTTGGGGAGACGGTGGCGGAATATAAATAAAGTTTTATTATTATTATTAAATGTCCCTATGTGAGCGATTTTGAATTTTGGGGTATTTCAGATTTTGAAATTCCAGGTAAGATGTGATTAACCTGTACATTTTCTCACAGTTTCCTTTACTCTTTTTCTATCATTTGTGCAAAACTTGAAACTGGGAGGAGGGTACCAAGCTGTACCTTTTTCAGCATTCACATAAATCTGGTGTTGCAATGTTTCTGATTTGCTTCAATCTGTTATCTGTATGCTTGGAAGAGGCATCCTGACGAGGGTTTTGACTAAAGTATTAGGCTTATGTTATATGATTTCGGTATTCTGTTACTTTATTTGCATTTTCGTTATTCAGATACTTCAAATCACTTTCAGTTTAGTCAGACAGCAGGAAAACACTGCATTTTTCATATTCCTGTTTTCAGTGTATTACAAGAGCTACTTAGGCATGCTCCAAATTCTTCATTCACTCACCATCATTTTTAATTTTATTCCTCTGGGTGGCTGCAGCACAAATAGCACTGGAAGCTTCCTTGAATTTCAATTTTGCTATGGGGAACAAAGGCCTGATAGCTGAAAAACACATGTTCAATATGCCTTCAGATTTGATGACCTAAACACATAGTTCTCTGAATTTGCTTTATAAAGAGAATAAAAACCCATCCGGTGACTTTGGAAAAGGCACACTTATAATGGCCCTAAGGTGAGCCTATCAGAAAATCCTGTGTTAGGTTTGCCTTAGGACCACCATAAGTTGGAAATGAGTTGAAGGCATCAAAAAAACAAAAAACAAAAAAAAAACAATAAAAGACTAACAATACCTTCCAGTTCGTTCCATGTTGCATTAAAATGATCATATATAGCATCACATTTCCTTTTTTTAAAAAAACCAAACTGTCCTGGTTCAAAACTATTTTAAGAAGAAACATTTTAAAATTAAATTGGCCTCTTTTCTCTGAAGGAGAAAAAGTTGTAAAACACTTTTCCTCTGTGTAAAGATGTGAGTTGTTACTTTAAAGCTCTGCACTTTCAAACTCCTTTACCTTTATTGTCTTTCCTCCTCCTTAAAAAAATCCCTTCAGAATCACACATTTTAAAATGCCCTGTGCTTTGTGCTTCTCTTAATTAGCTTCAGTTTATGTAGTCAGCTTTTCTTCCATTTTGCTGAAAAGGTTGTTCTCTTTTTAAAAACTATTTTCATTAAGAAATGTTGAATATATTAAATGCCGAGAAAACATCCAAACCAAAAAAGGGGGAAAGCAAAAATAAAATGCACAAGAAAGCAAAGAAACAGAAAAAAATGCATTAACTTTTAACTACCTTACTGATGACTTTATATCTCAATATTAGCTGTCCCCTGCCACATGCTGCTGTGGCCCAGTCTGGTGATATGGAAAATAAAGTAATTAGAAAGTGCTGGTTTCTAATATATGTAATGTCTTTATGCTTGTGGGTAAACAGTATTTCTTGATGTTTCTTTGACAGTATTGACATAGAGATTGTCTGGTTTGCCAACTCTGGAACATGCAATATATAATTGTCCATCTTTAGGAGTTCCTTTCAAATCTATAATACTTTATCTCTCTGTGTGTGAAATATATATATATATATATATATATATATATATATAATATATATATATATATAATATATATATATATATATATATATATATATATATATATAGCTGGATGGCTCTTTGTCAGGAGGACTTTGATTACATTTTCTTGCCCTGATGAAGGGAGTTGGATTGGATGACCTTAAGTATTTTTGTTGGTCATGGGGGTTCTGTGTGGGAAGTTTGCCCCAATTCTATCATTTGTGGGGCTCAGGATGCTCTTTGATTGCAGGTGAACTGTGAATCCCAGTGACTACAACTCCCAAATGTCAAGGTCTATTTCCCCCAAACTCCATCTGTGTTCATATTTGGGCGTATTGAGTGCTTATGCCAAGTTTGGTCCAGATCCATCATTGTTTGAGTCCACTGTGCTCTCTGGATGTAGGTGAACTATAACTCCAAAACTCAAGGTCAGTGCCCACCAAACCCTTCCAGTATTTTCTGTTGGTCGTGGGAGTCCTGTGTGCCATGTTTGGTTCGATTCCATCATTGGTGGAGTTCAGAATGCTCTTTGATTGTAGGTGAACTATAAATCCCAGCAACTACAACTCCCAAATGACAAAATCATATTTTTTGAGTGATGGTCACTTCTTGTGTTATGAGACGTTTTGTTGCCAAATTTGGTGTGATTTCGTTCATTGGTTCTTTTGTTTTTAAGGTATAAAATGCACAGAGCATTATATATATATAGATTTAAGGTTTTACTCTTTCAGATTCAACACTATTCATAGACTTGTTCTGCTAAATCAAATCAAAACCTACAGTTCACATATTATATTCATTATTCTGCAAAAAGAAAATAAAAAGTTACCTATGTTCCAAAATAGACAGATTATCTCTAATCAAAGTAACTAATTTGTGCATTTCCATCAAATCAATCATTTTCAACAGCCAGTGCTCTATCATTGGTACAGTAGAAAGTAGACCATAGAATTGCACTGTTGGCCTAAAGAGAATATTTTGCTAGGTTTCCAAATTGATTCCATACTTCAGCCAGTAACTCAAGACATCTTTCATTTCAGGCAAGAAAAATAGGTACCAGATTACATGATAATTGTATTATGTACAAGGTCCGGGAATAGATCCTTTGTGTATTACAAGGGCTTATTGGACTGCCGTGATCATCTAATTTTGCTGCCATAGTCATATATTATAGCAGTCTTTCTTTTCTATCTGATCATCAGACAGTCAGAGCAAAACAAAGCAGGTTGTTATTGAATATTAACCCTCAGAACTAAATTTGATCCTTCTGAATATTATAAATGTCATACTCAAAATAAACCACCAAGACTTTAGTGATGATCTAATCCAAAATTATCAAATACTTTTTAGCATTCAAAAAAAAAAAACATCCACAAAAAGAGTTACCTGTTTTTATTAGGTATTTCTAATTATTTCAAGATATTAAAAACACCTCTAGTGTTGTCACATAACCATATGTTCAGAAAAACAGAAAAACAAATGAACACACTCATTGGTCTCTATGGTTAAAGCCATGTCGGATCCTCCTGTATGGTTGTTTTGCTTTAAAACAACCATATAGGTTGTTCTTCATTCTTATCTACTTTCATCAATATTTAAGTTATTCAATTCAATTATCCTATATCTTTCATTTTCTATGTGCATATTTGAGGTAAGGTAAAAAGTTCTTTCCAAAGGTTGCATTTGTCTTCAAGGGGTGAATGGAATGGAAAATGCACAACCATCCACAAATGACTGATGGTTATGCTGTTGATATCATGATGTAGCTTTATTTCCATGGAATGACTTAGATGAAGGGTTAGAAGGCATGATCATCAAGTTTGCAGACGACACCAAATTGGGAGGGATAGCCAATATTCCAGAGGACAGGAGCAGGATTCAAAACGATCTTGACAGATTAGAGAGATGGGCCAAAACTAACAAAATGAAGTTCAACAGTGACAAATGCAACATACTCCACTTTGGCAGGAAAAACGAAATGCAAAGATACAGAATGGGGGATGCCTGGCTCGAGAGCAATACGTGTGAAAAAGATCTTGGAGTCCTCGTGGACAACAAGTTAAACATGAGCCAACAATGTGATGTGGCGGCAAAAAAAGCCAATGGGATTTTGGCCTGCATCAATAGGAGCATAGTGTCTAGATCTAGGGAAGTAATGCTACCCCTCTATTCTGCTTTGGTTAGACCACATCTGGAATATTGTGTCCAATTCTGGGCACCACAATTCAAGAGAGATGTTGACAAGCTGGAATGTGTCCAGAGGAGAGTGACTAAAATGATAAAGGTCTGGAGAACAAGCCCTATGAGGAGCGGCTCAAGGAGCTGGGCATGTTTAGCCTGAAGAAGAGAAGGCTGAGAGGGGATATGATAGCCATGTATAAATATGTGAGAGGAAGCCACAGGGAGGAGGGAGCAAGCTTGTTTTCTGCTTCCCTGGAGACTAGGACGCGGAACAATGGCTTCAAACTACAAGAGAGGAGATTCCATCTGAACATGAGGAAGAACTTCCTGACTGTGAGAGCTGTTCAGCAGTGGAACTCTCTGCCCTGGAGTGTGGTGGAGGCTCCTTCTTTGGAAGCTTTTAAACAGAGGCTGGATGGCCATCTGTCAGGGGTGATTTGAATGCAATATTCCTGCTTCTTGGCAGGGGGTTGGACTGGATGGCCCATGAGGTCTCTTCCAACTCTTTGATTCTATGATTCTATGATTCTATGAATATGTAAACATTCAAAAAGAATGTTGCTAGATTGCTTGCAGTAGCCAAACTACTGCTTGTAATGACAATAAATTTCTTTTTTTTAATGAAAGGGGAAACAGCACCTCTACCACCCCATTCTTAAAGGTAATCCCATCTACACCTTATTTTTCCCCTCATGTCCTTCTCCCTTAAAGTTATGGATAATCTCTCGTTGACTGCAGGTAAACAAGGTGTGTATAATAATTAAGCCTACCTTGAGAATTTTTATTTACAGATGCATATGCAGATGGAAAACAGTTTGTTACACTCTATTTCTATCTTTGTGTAGAGTTCATAACATACAGACTCTGAATTACCAGCAAGTGCACAGCTTACCCTATATTTGCAGATTCCACAATCTATGAGCAATATAAAATTTTGTTGTCAGAAATTTAGATTTTGAAAGGTAGTTGTCTCAGACTGGATTTGGAAAGTATTATATCTCCCTTCAAATTTGCACAGGAATTCTGTTTCAGGACCAACAAACTATTGACGCACATAGAATTAAAAATGGAAAGAAATAGAAAATATACTTATGAGATAGTAGATACTAGAAGGGGAGAAAATAGCCATACTGTATTTATTTTGTTTATCACACTCCTCTGTCTTTCCCTGCCTGCAAATTCATATTCCACTAGTAAGTGCCCCTGGGCATTCAAAGCTATAAATACGGACTGTGTCAAGCAGTTCCAATTTTTCAGTATTATCAACAATAATGTGTTGTCAATCATCATGACAGTCTGCCGATCAGCTATCACTGAGAGAGCATTCTTATCAATTGGATGCAGGATCTGCTAATGAAAATCATGCTCAGAACTCTTTTGTCAATACAATTTCCATCTATAGTCTCTTCCATATAATCCCCTATTGATCCTACTTCTGTTTTGTTTGATGCAGTTTCTGCAAAAGAAAGAGCATTGGATAGTAATAAGATATAAATAAACACATCTACAAGGCAGATTTCAAAAGGAGACTTAAAAAATTGTGAATTTTTCAATGTCTTCCTCTGAACACTATCTTAAAGATTTATTTATGCTATACATTTTTACATAATTGTAATATATAAAGAACAAAAAAAATCCTAGGACTGAATCTTCAGACTCAAATAGTGGGAAAGGGGGACTAATTGCTTGGACACTGTCTAGTGTCATGTTGATATCCAACATCACCGAGGAAATTCAGATGGAAAGAGGCTTTCTTGGACTTTCATGCACTGTTTGCATATTCAGGATTGAAACATTTAAACGCTGAATTCTTTTGCAACACGAAGTACTATAATTTAGCAAACACAGAGTATATTACATGTGACCGAAAATAATTATTCAGAAAAAAAAATCATGTTTAAACATTGGTGCAGACATCATCCACAAATGAAACATCACAAAATATCTCAGGAGTAACTAGGATGGTTTAGCACAGGCCATTTTTAGCTGAAGGAAAGTATACTTCAGCCTGTCCAGTTCCATTTTTGCACAAATCAGAAAGTGATAGAAATGACTGCATTTGGTTTCTAGCCATACCACATGGGGAAGAATGTTAGCTCTTAGGCCTTGAAGAACATATTGCAACACATTATCCCCTCTTAAATAAAACATTCTTTTGCCCCATTGCGGTACATTTTCATTTTTAACTTACTGATCAAAGAAAAGAATGTCTTCAGACATGGCTCAAAAGGAAATCATGCAAGTAGCCAAATTACTGCAGTTCTCCAACTTAGGACATATTGAATGGATTCCATTTGAGTCTACGATATTCAGCCTATCATCACTTCTGTCACTACCACTAATCATAATCTCTGGCCAAAAAGAAAAAAAATAATGTTCTCTGTTCCAAATTGCCTATTTCCCTCAAACACACACAGCTGAGAACATTTAAACTAGCTAATATGCTCAGGTATATTAAGCTGCCTGACATCTGCTGTTTTGTCCAGTTTGATGACTTGATTGCAGAAGTTTTTGACAGTGAATGGCAGCTAACAGATGATGCTAAGCTTGGCAGATATAGCGTAACATGTATTTCCATCAATTAAGAGTTAAAGAAAATATGTAGAAGTGCTAGTTATATTTAAACCTGGGAGAAAAATGATTTCTGCAATTACTATTCTTTCTAGAAGCCAGATTAATTTCTATCTTGGTAAATTTCTTGAATAGTTAGTTTTATGTGGCTATTGTTATAGAACAGACATCCATTTTGCAAATATATGTTTAGAAAGTCGCAAATTAATGTATAATATAATGTTTCAATCAATATGAGATACTATATTGGTTCTGGATAGAGTCTTAGGGTATGTCTACACTGTAGAATTAATGCAGTATAATAGCACTTTAGGTGTCATGACTCAATGCTATGGAATTCTGACCATTGTAGCATTGCAAAGTATTTAGTCTTCTCTGCCAAAGAGTATTGGTGCCTCACCATCAGAGTGAGATGGCCCCATGTGTTGTGTAAATGCCAATGGGTGCTCTCTCGCTATGGTCAATGTAGGTGGGCTCTTGGAGAAGAGAAGAACAAGAAGTGACACAATAATCCATTTTAAATAAAGCAATGTTTTATAGAAGATGGTGCCAGCTTGTATTCAACTTTCCCACAGACTAGAACATGAAGCAATCAATTCAAATTACAAGAAAAAAATAATATTGAAATATTAGAAATAATGTTATTGTGAGATTGCATTAGAGCAGTGGTTCTTAACCTGTGGGTCCCTAGGTGTTTTGGCCTACAACTCTCAAAAATCCCAGGCAGTTTACCAGCTGTTTCTGGGAGTTGAAGGCTAAAACATCTGGCGACCCATTGGTTGAAAACCACTGCCTTAGAGGTTCTTTCGTTGGAGGTCTGTAAATAGAGGTTCCATGGGCATCTTTCAGAAACTTTAGTTGTGCATTCCTCATAGTATTAGGTTTTGTTAGATGGCCCTTGTAGGATTGATAGAGTAATAGAATCCCTCTAGGATTCTGTGATTCTATAATTAAGCTACATTTTTGTCATATGTTCTGCAGTTGATGGTGCTTGGTGATGGAAGGGTTAATGTAAGTATTAGTTGTACAGGGTTTTGTAATATATAAGTAAGAGCTCATGGGTGAAAGCAATTAAGGGTGGAGGTATGCAAGAGATAGGTTGCAGCTAGGTGTTTGTGGATATAAGGAGTGAGCCTTGGATGTGATCTTTGGGAGAAAAATATTTGTCATATTTTGGTGGTGGATCCTACTGGCTTTCCCCCCAGGTCTGTTGGATTTTTCGGTATCCTGACCTGTCTCCTGTACCTTTGGAATCCTGGAACCTTGAACCTTTGGACTGGCTTTTGACTATGGTATAGACTCTTGATCCCTGGATTTTTGTTTATTGAACTCTTGGCATTTGACCATTGGATTGGACCCTTTTGACTACGAAGTTATTTTGCTATCAGTTTTTGTTTATTCTGTGGCTGGGTGCTATCTTTATGTTTTATGTTTTCGTCTATTAAAACAGCCAGCAAGTAAGTGCTGTTTTAATTAAATTGTTTGTTAAAACTGGGAGTTTGATTCATCTCTACCTAAACAAGGCAGAGCCCTGGCAACATGACAATTTTTATAGTAACATCATTATTTCCCTCTCTGCTCTTGATGATTGACAATATGTGTTTTTGTTCACAACTTGCCAGCATTCTGTGGTACAATGTGGTTCCAGTGGTCCCACAACTGAATGGGGTGGGTGGGGGTCATTATCAGTTGTGAAAAGTAGGTCTTTATTTGAGTGACCTACATTAATCTATGTGATAAATTCCAGAAGTTTTAGGAAGCATCAGCTGCAGAAGAGAAAAACTTTCCCTTTTCTCTTTTTATTGCCCAGAAAAGGAAGCAAATGTCTTTTTTTTAAATAAACATTTTTTCCAGCAGAATACATTAAATTTGGTAAATAAACTCCAGTCACTGTCAAGCATTGATTAAAACATTAACAATGCAGGAACAAGTTGTGACCAAAGGTTTATGGACACACACATGCACACACACTTGCTTCTCATCAAGACTGCAAGTTCAGCGAGAGTTTAATTAAAGTCAACAAAGAAAGCTCAAGATAATAATGAAGTATTAAAGTACCATATATTATTTAAATTCTGGGCTTATTGAGCTTCTTCATACTAAGTTCTTTTGATCTGGTTCGCTAACACACTCCGATCTAAAATGGATTGCTTGAAAGGAATTGACATTGATTATTTATTTTGAAGTCTATCAGCAAAATGAGCAGGGATGATTGGGGCAAGGATCGGGGTGGAGGAGCATGAACTAACTAGTGTTAGTGTAAACTGGATGCAACATGGATTGGTTACATTACAGATTATTCCCACGGCTGAAATTACTCAAGGACAAACTTAATAAGGTATTACATCCCTAATTTTAGTACTGTAGATATTTTGAGCACATTCCCCTAATATTCATATTTTACATGGAGTTCTTTTTGTTTTTGCTATCTCTTTGTTTTGTTTTGCTGGTAGTTGGAGACCTTGCTTAGAAAATCTGGTGAAATATTCATTTTGAGAGACAATCAAGTTAGCAATGTGTGCATTTCTTTGGAAATTTGTAATTAAAGTGTACATTTGCATTTAATTTGAAATGAATTATTTTTCCCCTCCCTAAAGTTAGAACAAGAAACACATTTTGATAAGAGTAGTTTTTTTTAAAGTCACTCTGTGTGAGAGAGTTTAATTTCAAGTCGGGAAATACATGATTGCATATGTTTATATGCACACAATTCTTCAATAGAGATAGTTACCTGTGTTGTCAGTACCCCCTATAAAATAAGCACATGCCTCTGAAGTAGAGAAACAAAATGTGTCATAATTTCTGCAGATGTTCAATGGTTACCTTAAATCTGCTAGCTATATGTAGGTGTGTGGTATCAGAAAATTACTACATCAATGCCATCTCTACTATTTTTGTTTTATCCACCTTTTCCTGTCTTCTGTTGTTTTTACGACTTGTTCTGTCTTTACCTGCCTATTTGGCATTGTGGCAGGTTTACTGTTGTAGAGCTAATCAGTCAAAAGAATCTACTTCAAGTTACTAATGATGATGGGAGGGGATAACACTGGAAGGTTTAGACGAGTTAAAGACAATGCTTGATTTCCTTATGTTGCTATTCTATTGTTATATGCCAGGAGTCCTGTTAAGCAGAGGGCTTGTTCATTGACCCATGGACTATTGGGGAACCAAAGTATGGGTTGGAAATAAGTTAATGCACACTTTGCGACAATGCTGACAACAGGTAATTCTAAATTATGGAGACCTATATTTTTAAATATACATTTTAATCTGCATAATTGTGTCTTATATGATTTTTATTTATTTCTCCTTCATTGTCTGTCAATTATTTATTATGTTTTGTACTGGTATTGAATGTTTACCATTTTTATTTTGGAAGCCACCCTGAGTCCCCTTGGGGAGAGAGAGAGTGGGTTAAAAATAAAGTTGTTGCTGTTGCTGTTATTATTATTAGTGCAAAAAAAAAAAAACCCCATGAAAGAACAAAACAATATTTAAAATAAAAGACATGTTTAACCAATATAAACTTACAAGAATTTCAATGGGAAGTGTGGGTCTGGTTTTGGCTGAAGATAGTCAAGGTAATTAGGATTGTTGTTGTTGTGTTCCTTCAAGTTGTTTCAGACTTAGGGGGACTGTAAATCTAAAGTTTAGGCCAGGGGCTGGGGAAATGACCACATTCAGCCCACACTCTTACTTTGGGGACCCATGTTGTATCCTTAAGGTCTGATTTAGGGTAATTTTTGCAAGATTTATGCTGAGAAGGTTTACCACTGTCTCTTTCAATTATTCAGGAGTTGACTTGCCCAAAATCATCTAGTGGATTTTTATGGCTGAGGGGGTATTCAGACTCTAGGGCCCTGGACACCGAGTCCAAATCTGTGAAAGATCCACAGAAGTATTAATGTAGTTATAGGATTACTGAGGGCAAAGTTTTAGAAACCGGCAAAGAGAGGTGAGCATATGTAAGGGATGTGCAACGGAAGTGGACTTTGCACATGTTTTTTAGGCCAGTGAATATCTTGGTTCCTTGCTGAGTCAGAATCTAAGCCCTGATTTCCTGGACACCGAGTCCAACAACTGGGTTTCAGTATTTAAGTAAAATATGCTAGTTTCTATTTAAAATTCAAAGTGCAAATATGTTTGCTCATAGACCTTAGGCAGATGTTGAAGCTGATTACTGAAGGACAGATTCATTCATGTGTGTGTGTGGTCACTGAAACATCATTGAAGGTTGTTTTCCATGTGAGGTGTGCAAGACTCAATGTGTTGTTTCCTTTCTTTTAAAGTTTGAATTAAAGTCTGAGCACATCATACAAGTTAAGCACTAATGACTGTGATACAGAACATTTTTGCAATTAACTGCAAACTTGCAAAGAGTTCATAACCTGTGACTAAACATTCTGAGCCATGCACTTGTTCCAGCAGGTCATTAATTTTCCCAGAAAGGAGAATGCATTTGTTCTTTCTGGTCTAATTGCTATGTACCAGGTACTTTGGGAAAAATATCAGGGTAAGTCCATATAGAAGTAAATCCCATTTAGTAGAATGCAATTTACTTCCAGGTGAGTATGTGTTTGATGGAAGCTTTAGTGTTCTATTTGTTATCCAATCAGATTAATGGAATTGTCTCTCAGCATTTCATTCAATGAATCATAATTAATGCACCCTAGTAGCTATGGCTTGAATAATAAAGACATCAAAAATCTGTTTCAATTATGAGCAGCATAAATAGATGCAGAGAGTTTACAATAAACATTCAAAATTCATCTTATTAACATCTTAGTTTATGAAAAGTGAAACATGCCACCCATATTAATTCTAATTATGGAGATAGGTAAGGCATGAGAGAAAGGGCATAGTACGGAAATAAAATCTCTCTGGCCCTTAAAAATACTACGGAATCTATAACACTCTATAAAACCTATGTGCTTTGTCCTCACAGTTTATGCAAGGCAAAGAAATACCTTTCTATATAGGGCTATTCACTTTTGGGATACCATTTTTATTTCATTTGTAACATTTGTATGGCTTCATGGCTTGCATACATGATTTATCTCTCTCTTATAAGATGATACATTTGCATGTCTTATGAACTCTTTATATGGTTTGCTTCAATCCTCAGTGAACAGTTGTGAAAAAAGACCTGTCACTTCCTTTCTCTTAAGGCCAAAATTGCATGTGGTTTGTTGAATAAGTTGACTGAAGATACATATCAGCCTGACTTAAATGTTCATTCTTTTCAAAAATGAAGAGAATAATCACGTGTAGTGTCTGTGTGCTCTACATAAGAATGCACACAGCATGTATGTCAACTTGTCTCTGTTTGCGAACAAAGACACATACCTGCCCCAGTAGACTTCACATAGTGTATTCAATATGTGATTCACAGAGAAGCATTTGTGACTATTAGACATGATTGAACTGGGTTATCTGCATTTTCAGAGCAGTCACCAAATGATATATAACCTCACCATGGGTCCCATTGAATAAACAGATAATGTTCTTTCTTGCATATCTGCCATTTGTGTCCATTGTTCAGAGTAGGTTGAAAGTCAGTATCTAGCAGAAATGTTGCTGTTTTTTGATGTGGGGATTTGATATGTTTTCAGGGAAGGACATGTATGATTATCTGGTACAAAGATAAACACAAATAAGAGTGCCTACGCTAGAGAGTCCCTAATAGTTGAAACAACTAACATTGGTATTAGATTTGTAGACAAGCTGTATGTAAGAATGCTACTCATGTTAATAGTGGTTCTTTTCTATGTGAGGGTCTCCACTGGCAATATTTTAAACTTTTTATACAACTTGTATATCTATATTTTACTTAGTCCTAAGTCTGTCCAACAAAATCCTTGAATGCTTTATTCACCCCCAATATTGTACATATCAGGTGGTGTGATGGAAAGATGACTGGGGACTTTATCACACTAGGCTCTTAAAATGTTACAAACCCATCATCATGCCTGCCCAGGTCTTCTTTTTATTGCACCAAGCCTTATTGAAAATGCTTTGAGAAAGCTTAAAGCACATTTAGATTATTGTTTAGCTTTTCGTCCATGCCTCCCCCCATTTTCTATGAGAATTGTGCAACTTTTTTGAGATCATCATTTGGTCTCTGAGAGATTTGCAGCTCTGTATTTACACATTTTCATTGTTCCAAAGCACCATCCATACATACACTTAAAATATTATTTAAAAACAAAAACATTTGGCAAAATAAGACTTTTCTTATTTTGTGTTTTCTGCAAGGGGGATGTGTAGGTTTGACTTTGAAACTTTATTTAGTGACACAAAAGCAAGCATGAAGAGGAAATTTTGTTTTGGAAGGAAAGAAAACATTTAATTAAGATGGGAAATCTATATCAGTAGTTTATTACAGCTACAGAGCTATGAAATTATTTAAATTTGGGGGGGGGGGGGGGGAGAGAGAAGCGATTGGGGAGAAAAGAGCCAGAAGTCTTCTCTGTCTACCTACAGGAATAGGAAATGGCAGTGGATTGGAGACAGAGAACCTCAGAGCATAGGACCCACAACATAATCAGACTAGATGTTACTGGCCCCAGGATTGCTGCAGAAATGGCTTCATATTACTGCATAGATGAAAATGCTTCTGAAGGCTCTTTGAATGTGTGTTGAGGAGCCCTGAAATTGACTTTGCCAATTTTCAAAAATGACTGCATCAACATGAACTGAAGATTGGTTTGCAGTGAGTTTTCAACAACATATTGTGATAGCCAGTTTTTTCATTCATGGCTATGGAGCCTCCAATGCTGGTTACAAGTCTTGTGAAATAGTATCCTTATAGTATTAGAGGAGATCCTGTGAGTTTCCATGGGCAGGACTCTTTCACAGATTATGAAAAAGGATTTGAGTGTTGATAATATCTAGGTGTATTTTAAACATGACAACAAAACTTTCCTACATTCCATCCTGTTCAGTTTTCAGTCTCTTCAGTATGCTGACAGATTTGCACCAAAGTCACTGGATCACTTCCAGCATCAAAAACTGGATCTTTTTTCACCCAGAGGACATCACCTCAGGAAGGCTGAGTATTAATGTTTGTATTTCCTAAGTAACCTTAACAAAAATATGAAAAAGAACATTTCAAGACAAATTGATTTCATGAAAGCCATAATAAAAATGGTTTTCATGAGACACATTGTCTCAATTTTGTAATCTGGAGTGGAGTTGTATAGCTGATAGGGATGGGTTGAAGGAAAGCATTCTGGTTTGGTTTTGACACACACACATATCAAATTCAACATTTCATTTACATTAAATACAGAAAAAAGGGTTTAAGATTAAATCTATATGTGTGAAAAAAACCAAAAGCCGAGGATTAGCTATTCATCTATGTAAATGTATGACATTGCAAATCTGGCTTTTAATTTCTTTGAATTCAGCATGTAGGGCTGCTGCCATTACATGTACTACAAATAGGGACTCACTTGGGGGAGAACTAGCACCATAGCATTAACATAAACAACTAGCAATAATGAGGTAGCCTCTCTTCTCTTGTTCTCTAATATCTGATATGGATGGGGAAGACTCATAGCACCTAGTATTGCAACGTTCAAAATCTCTGAGACATACAATTAAAGCTTTGCAAAGATGCTGAAGACTTCCCACTTCATTGGCAGAATGGTGTCAGGATAACATTTTGGTAATCCTTTAATGTAATTTTGACACTTATTTGTTGATTTATAAGAACAAATAAGATATTTGCACTGCATTAGTACAGGAAATCTTACATTAGCATAAACGTGTCAGTCTTTAATATGCTACTGGATTATTATTTTTTATGAGAAAACAGACCAGTATGCCCAAGACTCTGGAGAAAACTGTCACTAGTCAGTATGCAGATGCCTGGACCAAAGTTCAGTCATTTCATGAAAGTAATCCATTTTTGCCTCAAGAGACAGTAGAGCTATTACCAGGTGTTGCAACTAATTGCCTAAAATAATGAGATAGTGTCTAAGAAGAGTAAAGTTATAGCAGAATTGTTCTAATTAACTGATACAGAACAAGGTCATGATCATAAAAAGAAGCTCTATCAGAAAAAAAATCTCCAACCAATCCTAAAAGTTTAAAGGGTGTTTTAAAACATCCAGTTCTTTAAGATTCACCTGGTTTATTCATGGGGTCAATAGCCCAAAGAAAAAACATGAGGTAATAGCCTAAATATTGATGCAAAAGTAATCCAAGAAAGGCAGCACCTGAATCACAATATGAATCCATGTTTTAATACCTATCATATCATTCACCAATCTATAATTCCTTACAACTAAATAATCTAATAATGCAAGAAAACATTGATTAATATGACTTTTTTTTGTAAAGTCAACCTCAATATGTAAATCATACACTACTAATATAAGAAAACATCCAAAAACTAGTGTGAAAAAAAAATCTGTGAATTGGGCTTTTTATATGCCTTTTTATAGCCCGTAAATATAAGTCTGCATATCTGTCCAAAAAACAAAACTTGTAACGTGGACCGTAACTCACAATAGTTACCACATAATTTATCCAAACTAAGGTTGACATAAAATCTAAAGATAAACTTTAAGATAAGGACAACAAATATCTCTTGATATTAAATATATCTATTATTTATTTGTTTATTTATTTATTTAGAGCTTTTATAACCTGGTCTTCTCGACCTCTGAGGAGGGACTCAGACCGGCTAACAACAGAGAATCAATATACAAATAAACAAAAGCATAATAACATCATAATGCATTAATACATTAAAACACATTAAAATAGGTCTACAAGTTAATTGGAATAAGTCAGAAATGATGCTATTTAACTATACAAAGAAAGAAGAAAAAGACTGTATAGAACAGAGCAAAATGGGAATTAGAATTAAGAATAAATTAAAATACCTGGGAGTAATAATAACAAAGGATTTAAAAGAAATGGAAGAGGTAAATGTAGTAGCATTGAGAAAAGTTGTTCAAAAAATGTTAATAGACTATGAAAATATACATTTATCTTGGTTTGGAAGGATAGCATTAGCAAAAATGAAAATACTTCCAAAGATAAATTTTATATTTAGGATGCTGCCACTTCAAATTACAGAAGAAGAGCTAAATAGATAGCAACAAATGATAAATAAATATTGTAATGGTAGCGAAAGAAATAGATTAAACAAACAGTTATGGTACAGATCGCAAAAAGAGGGAGGATTAGCACTCCCTAATATCAAAAAATATTATGAAGCAAGTAGATTAAGATTGGTTATAGAAGGAATGATAAAAAAAGAGGGAGTAGATTGGCTAAGTAAGGATTCAGAAGAACCGGAGGAAGAAATCTGGAATATTTTTTTAAAAACAGTTTATGAGAAAAGAAATTAGGGAAATTAGAAACCCAATGTTGAGCAATATATTAGAAGTATGGAACAAATATAGGAGAATGTTAATAATGGATGGATCAGTAATAACCCCAATTGTAATGGAAAATAAATTTCCATTTTTTTAAAAAAAGTAATGGATAAAAAGTTAAGGGAATTTTTTAAAGACAAAATAGGGGATTGGATAAAGGTTGGAATGAAGAAGGAAACAATTATGGAAAAATTTAGAGAAGTAAAATTGACATGGTTCCATTGTATACAATTAGAACAATGGTTTAAAAATTGGGGGGGGGGGGAACGGAAGTAAGCTTAACCAATTTGAACAAATAATACAAAATGGAAGGGTTGTAGAAGAGCATGAAAATTTGAAAGGAATAACTAGTAAAATATATAAGATAATAATTGAAATAATGGAAGGAAAAACAAAAAATAATACCCTCAAGGAAGTTTGGGAAGATGATCTAGGGATAAAAATAAATGAAATAGAGTAGCAACAATTGTGGAGACAAAGACATCTAAAAAATTTATCAATAGGGGTTAAAGAAAATTATTATAAGTTAATATGGAAATGGTACCCAACACCAGTAAGAATAGCACATATAAATAAAAACTATTCAAAAAATTATTGGAGAGGATATCAAGAACCAGGAACATATATACATATGTGGTGGCAATGTAAATATGTAAACAATATTTGGGTGAAAGTATTTAGAGAAAAAAAATATAATGAATATTAAAATAGAAAGAAGTCCTAGTATAGCTTTATTATCATTATATAACAATAAACAATTGAAAAAAGAGGATAAGGAAGCGATAACAAATTTATTAACAATAGCAAGACTGCTTATAGCAAGGAACTGGAAAAAAGAAATAAATATACAAATAGAGGAGTGGTATAAGGAAGTATGGAAACTGGCAATAAATGATAACCTGACGTGTATATTAAAAGTTAAAAGAGGTATATGGAAACAAAGTGATTTTGATGATGTATGGAGAAAATTTATTGGAAAAGGATTAAAAAATAAAGAAGGAAAGTTACCTTCACTAGAAGAATTGAAATTTTGGACAGATGATATGTAAAAGCTGTGGCTTGGGAGGGGGGGGGGAGGGGAGCACAGTGGTGAGGGATAGAAAATATGTATAAGCAGAAAAATAACACCAGATGCCAAAAGTATGTTAGTTTGTATTGAGTAATATGTATCTGCTGTAAAACAAATGTATAACAAATGTATTAAACCATGATAAAATAATAAAAAATTATTATTTAAAAAAACACATTAAAATACAGATCAAGAATTACATACAGTCAATTCGTCAAGGTAAATCACAAATTTACCACCATCCGCCTTGTGGTCAACAGTTATTGATTCGATCATCAATCTGAGAATGCTAAGTTCCAGAGCCAAGATTTTACCATCTTTCTGAAAGTCAGGAGGGAGGGGGCAGATCTGATCTCTATCGGGAGAGAGTTCCACAGCTAAGGGGCCACCACCGAGAAAGCCCTGTCTCTCCCACCAGATGCGATTGCAAAGGTGGTGGGGCCGAGAGCAGTTCTGTGTCACTGATAATGCACATTAATTTTTGATCCCTTTCAATATAATGGTATAGTTGTTCTAGTTAATATGATTGGTGTTTGTGCAATTGATTATTTTTTGTTCTTACATGTCTTCCAGATGACCTATGGTAACCCTATTTTACATTTTCTTGGCTAGATTTGTCACACTGCACAATTACAACACAATGGCATCACTATAACTACCATGGCTGCATCCTGTGGAATTGTGAGATTTGTGGTTTTATGAGGCACCAAATGTGATACATGGGTGAAAATTTCAAATATCTCTCCATAAACAAAAATTCCAGAAATCATAGCACTATGCTTGCATAGTATGAAAGGTTTCCTGGAGTCCTAATGTAGCACTCAAACTCTCAGTTGACTATTGCTTTGTCAAAGTACTGGTTTTTTCATGTCATTGATTCTTCATATGTTTGGAGAATGTGAAACTTTACTGCAATTCCTGCATTACTAAACTTAATGTGAACAGGATAGTCAGCAAGAAATCTACATCCCCTAAAAAACAATTACACAGTAAAATGGCAAGAAATCAAGAAGGAATTGGAGACATGGAAAAAACTAAACCTATCACTATTAGGTAGGGTGGCGACTGTCAAAATGAATGTCCTTCCTAAAATGCTCTATCTTTTCCAGAATCTCCCCATCATCAGAAACAACAAAACCTTTAAAGAATGGGATAAAGAGATCTCAAAATTTGTCTGGAGAAACAAAAGACCAAGAATAAAATACACGATAATGACCATGCCAGTTAATAAAGGTGGATTCGGTTTACCGAATCCGCAATCATACCATGACGCGTGTGCTTTAGATTGGATACGTGACTGGACCAAACTTACCAACATAAAGACTTCGACTATTGAAGGCTTTGACCTCCGAAAGGGCTGGCACACGTACCTTTGGTACAAAGGGGCGAAAAAAGAAAGTAACTTCGGGAACCACTTCGTGAGGTCAGCCCTGTTGAAGGTTTGGAATAAATACAAAAGTTACTTTTTCCGTAAAACACCATTGTGGATTTCCCTGTTGGAGGCAAGACAACGCAGATTATTGGGATGGGTCCAGTGGCCGTCCTACAAAGACATCCTCCATAAACAGAACGGCTTAATAGAATTAAAACCTCAAAGCGACATAGCCAAAGACTTTAGCAACATTTCATGTTTCAATACGCCCAGATTAAAGAAAACTTTAAAGAAGACAAAAAATTAGGGTTTGGAGAAGAAAATGATCTATGGGAAAGGATCCAGAAGAGAAACAAGAAAGTAATAACGGTCCTATACTAAAACCTATTGGGATGGGCCATGGAAACAGAGCTAATCAAGAACTCTATGGTCCAATGGGCAAAAAACATAGGAAGACCCATCCAACTGAAGGAATGGGAAACAATATGGAGGAGACGGCTTAAGTATACCTACTCATCTAACTTAGAGAACTGGCTTAAAATGCTACACCGTTGGTACTTAACACCTCAGAAGATAGCAAAAATGTATAGAAATACTGACAACAAATGCTGGCAGTGTAAAGTTAAGGAGGGTTCTTTTTATCATTTATGGTGGTTATGCCCAAAAGCAAGGGAGTACTGGAGGCTTGTACATAAGGAATGCAGAAAAATCTTAAAACTAGATATTCCCATGTCCCCAGAAGCATACCTGTTAGGAATGTTTGACACAAATCTTTTCCCAGATGATAAAAACATGAAAAAGTTGTTTACTTTTTTGTAACAGCTGCCAGGATGACGTTTGCCAAGATGTGGAAACAGGACTTGACACCAACCAGAGCACAATGGAAAACTCTTGGACATCCAAGAAATGGATGAACTAACCTTTTGGTTAAGGCAGAACAATGGAAAAGGAATGGCAATGACGAACTGGAGCTTGCTTAAGATCTATAGAGAAAAGGAAATGTATTGAGATGCAAATATTGATGGGAACTTGCTGGAGTTTTATGTAGAAAAAGAAATATACAGAGATGCATGTTCAATATGAGTTTAGTCAAGATGGTAGTAGTAAATGAAATGTATTAAGAAGATAGAAATATTATTCAGGGAATGGGGGAGAGAAAGATTGTAATAATAGTATTGTAAGAAGATAAATACTTAAGAAGTGAATGAAGATGAGAGGAAGTCGGTTTTAGCCGGGGGGGAGGGACCCAGGGGGAGTTATCTGTGTTACGTAATATATGTCTAGCATGATGTCTTGTAAGATGTTATCACTAGGTCTCACTATTTTGTTAGTCCTGTCCCTTTTGATGTATGTATCCTGTTCCATGTTTATTATTAATGCAAAACTAATAACAATTTATATATATAAAAAGGATAGTCAGCATTTGTCTCAATAATTAAATCAATCTTTTGTGTGCATATGAAACTAAGGAATTTGTCCTTGATCTATTCCATATTTTCAGTAACCCTAATAGACTCTAGTTTTGAAGCTCAACGTAAAATAACCTTTCTTTAAATAAAATTTAAAAAAACCTTGAGGTTGATTTCACAGAAGTACTATATTTTCTTACAGGTATTTCAAGGCACAGTTTTGATGTGTGAACATTACTGCTTGAAATAAGTTGATATCAGGAATTGAAATATTTATACTGTTCCCAGTATATTAATGACAATAAGAATGGTAATAAGATTGATTTCCCATTTTGGATAGACAAAAGGTTCTTATCTCATAACTCACAATGAACTAGAAAATAGGGTTTTATGCATTTGAGCAGTGTAAACCACTCAGGGTGGGTTTATATCGGCCAGTCCTCAAAAATATTCTCATCTCCTTTGCAAACAGCTGAGCAAACTAGTGGCTTGAAACATACTTCTGTGATATGGAGAAGTAGATATGATTTAAATTTTAATTTGTTTAATAATAATTACTTCAACCACACCAAATCATTTTGCACAAAGAAAGTCAGTAATTGAATTAAGTTAGCTCATGAGGCAAAGAATGTTTGTAATATATATCACATTATTTATTCAGATTTCATAACCAATCTCAGTTGATTTCAATATATTGTTACACCTTTTCATTTTCTCAGAAGTCCATTTAATTTTGAGTAAGGATATTTCACATGTAATTTTACAATTCCCCATTTTTTAGTTTTGGGTTTACTTTAAAGGGGTGACAAGGAAAGCTCTAGATGTTGAAACTTTCAGAAACTTTCACTGAATATGCTGCTTGGGACTTCTGGGAGTTAAAGTCCATTACCATCTTTAACCTCCAAGACTGAGAACCACTGCTTTAAGGAAACCATGGAGTGGCCTAAAATGAAAAAAATTACATAAAGAAAACCAATAATTATATCAGCTTCTCTGTATGACCTAAACATTTACTTTTTTTAAAAAAATGAACATTTTTTCATTTATTGCACATTGAAAACAGTTTGAAAGTGGTGTCTGGAGGGTCTAAAATTCTAAATATGTCTCCTTATAGAATAAATATTTAGTTATAACAAAGAATCTCATACTTACACATGTTTTTTCCCTAGTTACCCTAAAGACATCAGCTTTTAAAAGATTTTTCCATAAGCAACATGCAAGTCAATAATAAGCATGAGATATAAAGCATAGTTGTATGTGGGTTTTTTTATTTAAAAAATGAACTTTGACTCAATCAAACCATTCCTAATGTCATCTGGTGGACATATGTGGATTGCTCATCCCTCTAGTTAGCTGTAGTTTTGATCCACAGATACTTTTCTGTGATGTTGTGAGAAACACTGGCCAGTACAGATTGTAGTTTGATTTTCCTCGTTGGACTGAGACAGGTGGCGGAGATACATTATCTCAGAAAGCATCACTGGGAATTATGCATGTATTATTTCTTGGTTTGAAGCCTAGGTGTTGGATGAACATAGACAGATATCATTCCAATACAGAGGAGTTTGACCTTTAGCTATGAAAAGAGGACAGTTTATGATGGGATTCCCAGAAGTACTGTTCAATTGTGACCTACTCTTTTTTTCCATTTCATTCTGTTTTCTTAGAACATAGAGATTCTTCTGACTTTCTGGATGGATTATAGGATTCATCTCAACATCAGCAGTTTTGTCTCTTTTTCTTAATCTTACATATATAATCTTACATATGTGCATATTCTTCATATTATATATAACCTTGAGCTATTTTGCATGCAGACTAATGCAAGATGTTTCCCAATAGTAATTATATAAAAAAGGAAAAAGACATCTTCTTGATGATCTGAATTGTAATTTCCAATGTGCGTAAACAACACAGAACTTAATTCAAGTGTATATTGGCTTTATAGCATATTAATAATAATATGGCAGAGATATACATTGTGGTGGTGTATGTCCTGTTTTGGCATTTTCATTGATTTAACTCAATGAGGATAATTGGAAGAAGGTGGTCTCTAGATGTCAAATAATTTCCTTCTCAAGGGTTTAGAGAATATGCTTGAAAAAGACCATAGTCTCAAATGTCCATTCAAGGCACTTGCAAACAAGAAGGTGGTCGCTGGGCTCAGGTGCATTTTCCCCTGCTGCATTGACTGGATGGTCCTCAAACTAACGGAATTGCAGGATCCAGTCTCTAGTATGCAGAGATAGCAGAGCTCTTACACAGCAGGTCTTCAATGCAGTCAGGACCATTCAGTTTGAGGAACCTGTGTGGGCCTGTCTCATCCAATATAACTCAGTTTGAACACCTTTGCAAATGGGGAACTCCATAGGCTTCTTTGCCTGTCTTGCATTCTTGAGCCCCAATGCAATTACACCATTATCTCTGTCCTTGTCTCTGGTTCTTGTTTGATTCACTGCCTGAACTCTGACTTGCTACTTACACTCAAAGTCATTCCCAGAGTGGGACCGTAGGTTCAGTAGGTTTGACTGTGCAAAACATTGTGCTCATTTGGGGACATATAAACAATCGTGTAAACATGATTTTATCTAGTCAGATCATTGATTCAGATACTTCATTAATGTCTATAATTACTTTCAGTTTTTAACAAGGTTTTGGAGGGGATCCCCTAAAAGATGCCAGGAATTATAATCTGGGAACCTCTGTGAGCAAAACATATGTTCTCTCATTGAGGATGGCCCAATCTCCAATTGTGCCAAATAAATACAATATCTGTTACACATAACCAGTTCAATATACACAAACACACTCATCATTTTAAGTATAAATAGAGAAAGATGCTTGTTCTCAAACATTTATGGAAGTTTTCTTTGAAATAAAATATTATCCAGTGAGTTATATTGTCAGACCTTCTCAGGCATAAGGAGAAAAACTGCAAGCTAGAAGGACTATGCTTATGGCCATCTGTTTGTTCCAGTAAATTTGAAATATGTGACTAATTTCCTCAGCATGCAGAACAGCAGGTGTCATCTTTTGTTTCAACTGAACTTAATCTGTTACCTAACAGCTCCACCTCTTCTCCCTTCTCTCGTATTACTTTGTAATGCAAATTTGAGGCTTTGCATGGGGGGGGGGGGGGGGGGGAGAGAGTTTGCAGAGATGGATTTCCATCCCAATCATAAATAATATATTCTTCATCAATAATCACTGGTTGAATTAAAAACTATATAACATTTTTGTTGTTTATTCATTCAGTCACTTCTGACTGTTCCTGATCTCATGGGCCAGGCCATGTCAGAGCTCCCTGTCAGCTGGGGCCATCCCCAGTTCCTTCAAAGTCAAGCCAATCACTTTAAGGATACCATCCATCCATCTTGACCTTGGTTGCCCCATCCTCATTTCCCCTCCTTTTTCTCTAGCATGATTGCCTTCTCCAAGCTTTCCTATCTTCTCATTACGTGGCCTCTAATATCCTTCCCTCCAGCAAGCAGTTGGGCTTTATTTCCTGGAGTATGGACTGGTTTCAAAAGTATCTATCTTCCTTCACTCAGCTCTCACATCCATAGGTTATTACGGAGAATACCATTGTTTTAACTATGCGTATCTTCACTGCCGGTGTGATTTCTCTACTCTTCACTATTTTATTGAGATTGGTCATTGTTCTCCTCCCAAGAAGTAAATATTTTCTAATTTCCTGGCTCAAGTCTATGTCTGCAGTAAACTTTGGGCCTAGAAGAACAAAGTCTGTCACTGCCTCCATGTTCTCTCTCTCTCTATTTGCCAGTTATCAATCAGTCTGGTTGCCATAATGTTGGGTGTTTTTTTTATGTTTAACTGCAACCTAGCTTTTGCACTTTCTTCTTTCACCTTGGTTAGAAGGCTTCTCAACTCCTCCTCGTTTTCAGCCATCAGAGTGGTATCATCTGCATATCTAAGCTTGCTAATGTTTCTTCCAGTAATTTCAACTCCAGCCTTGGATTCATCAAGCCCAGCACATCTCATGAAGTGTTTTACATACAAGTTGAATAGGTCAGGTGAGAGTATACAGCCCTTCCATACTTCTTTCCCAATCTTGATCCAGTTGGTTTTTCTGTGGTCTATTCTGACTGTTGCTACTTGGTCATACAGATTCCTCAGGAGACAGACAAGGTGACTTGGTATCCCCATACCATCAAGAACTTACCACAATTTAATATGATCCACACAATTAGAGGCTTTAGAATAGTTAATAAAACAGAAATAGATGTTTTTTCTGAAACTCCCTGCCTTTCTCCAGCGGATATAATATTTACAAACATATTTTCAGTGGCATGGATGTTGAATCATGCTATCATTTTAAGCTGAAGAAATGAGATCTTTATATGATTTTAAAATTACCAATATTTGCCCAAGTGAAATCAGAACTGAATTTAGAACCTGCCTTTGGTCATATTTCAGAAAGCTTTCAAGCACATTTAAGTAACTTCAAAGCTGGTGATGTATGTCAGATGTGTTCCTCCAGGGCCACCAATCCTTCTACTAGACAGAGTGAAATTCAGAAAGAATCTGATTCTGAGTGTTGCTGAAAGGCAAAAAGTTGCCACCTATTTAGTTTGTTTCCAGGAATTGAGAAAGCAATTTGTGGGTTTTGGACCTTTAGGTAAAAAGGAAATTGGTTCTGTCCTCTGCCAAACTCCCATCTGTATACAGAAATATTTTGCATGCATGCACACTAGCTTCTTTAGTTTCAGATTAGACATTCTAGATTGTTCCTAAAATAATTATATATAACACTACACAATGTGCTAACAAACATAACTATACATCACATTAATGCAAAATATTTTTTGTCTAAAAAGTAGATAGCATAAGGTACAAACTGTTTAGACACATGTAAAATTTTACTGTTTGCCACTCCCATGCTCAGTCTTGAACTTCTTTACCATTGCGCTAAGCCTTAAAGAACCTGGAATCAAAATATACCTTCATCTCACCCCAAAAAAGGTTTTTTGTGTGTGAGGTAACTATGTTAAAAAGGAATTGAAAGGCAAGTAGAAAGAAAACCATTTCACACATCGGAGGGGCGTGTGTGTGTCATTTTGCCATTAAGCACAGGTGAAACAGCAGACACATGGAGTACCTTATGGTGCCCAGTGCACCCTCTTTTCTTCCTCCATCACATGTGAAGGACAGGACACAGAGCATTGGTGTCCTGTCCGCATCGGATGGGAGAAAGGGTAGCAATGTGTGTTGCCAAGTTGCTCTTTTCCTCATCACAAATTGGAAAGAGCCCAAAAATGTAGCTAGCTCCTTTGGAACAACCCCAAACGTTGTTGCTGAGGAAGTATCTTGCAATGCTTCCTGGGCACTTGGAGGGTAAATGGGGTAGAGCCTGCCAAACATGTGATGGTACTCAGAAGTGACACAAGAAAGGGGAGGGGGGAAGGAGGAATTAGGTCATAAGAATGTAAAACTTTTTGTCGTCAACTTTTCTTATTGGTCCAGATGCATCTGGCTATCAATATTAAAAGAAATCAAAACACAAAGTTCATATATGTTTTATATACATCTTATGCATGTTGACTGAAGGTCAATATTTTTGTATAATTATTTTGTATAATTTTGAGCATGAAACAGGACTTGTGATCATTGAAGCATCAGGATGCAAAGATGCCACTAGTGTACCCACCAATATGAATACTTTTTGATATTATAGTATTTTGAAGTTTGAAATTCCAGATAAGGAATGCTCATATTGTACAAATGCAATTGAAAGTTATATCCTTCCATTTCAATTACTTCTCTTGATCTCATTCAATATTGTCCATTCTGTAATACAAGAAAATCTTGATAAGTTACCCACCTATTCTCCAATAATTTCTGTTCTATGCAAAGTTTCATGTGAAGAAAAAGTACACCTGAATCCTAGTGTTTTGTTATTTCTTTTGTTTAAATATAACTCTTTTTATTAAAATTAGAAGTACTTTCTTTGGCACATCCCCATGATTCTAATGGCATTCATAAGTTTGAGAGTGTCTGAACTGAAGTGGTTTGAAAAGCAGTACTCATCTGTCCCTTGGTGCATATGCATTACATTCCTTGTTTTAATTGTATGACCTCATATATTTCTTAAGTCAGGAAGGATGGGTTTGTGGTGAGGCCCTGGGATCAGAATGGGTGCAATTTCCTGTTGTGTTACAGCCTTCCTTTGTGACCTTGGAGAAGTCACTTAATCCCCACATGTCTGTTCCTCATCTGCAAATGTGATAATAATACCTCCTACTTAAATCTCTCAGGGAGAGAGAAAAGAAAAAAAATCAATTAATATTTGGAGGCATTAAAGGGGGAGAAAGGCTTCATAGGAAGACACATGAGCTGTTATACTATTTTAAACATTTGTATTACATCTGGCAATGTTTTCTGTTTTTTAAACCACAGTTGTATTCAAGTGTTACAGAGATATGAGGCATGCGCTTTTGAAAAAAAAATGTATATAATATTTGTCCTGTAAACCAGAACCAAGCTCTTTATTTTCATAGAATTTAAAGAAAATGAGACTGCGGGTTTGGACCCCTTTCAATCAGGCTTTTGTTCAGGTCATGGGACAGAGACTGTCTTGGTAGCTATTACTGATGAAATTCATTGTCAGTTAGACCAAGGCGGATCAGCGCTATTGGTACTCTTGGTACCATTCGACACCGTGGACCATGACTTGCTGATTCATCGATTGGCTATGTCTGGTGTATGAGGTTTAGCCTTGAAATGGTTCAATTCATTCCTCTGGGATAGGAGACAGAGGGTGGAGTGGTTAGGCCAAAGCTCTGAGAGCTCCTGCCTTTGCTGTGGGTGCTATCCTCTCACCCCTGTTATTTAACATCTTCGTCCGGCCACTTGCTGCACTGGTGTGGAGCTTTGGCATAGAGTTCTACCAGTATGCAGATCATACCCAGCTACTCTTGCATCTCGAACCTGGGACAACCGCAATTCCTGAGAACTTTAGGCTGTGTTTGGAAACAGTGATGAGTTGGCTGCGAGTGAGCAGACTAAAAGTGAATCCTGCTAAAACTGAGATACTCTGGTCTGGCCAGCCGCCAGAATTAATCCAGTCTCTGCATGATTTTGATGGGGAAGCTCTGGTTCCGTCTGCCACTGTTAAAAGCCTTGGGGTTGTGTTGGACTCATCACTGACGATGGAGGCCCAGATAACTGCCATAAGTAAGCAGGCCTTTTTTCATCTTCGACAGGCAAGGAAATTGGCATCCTACTTTTCAATAGAAGCACTGGCAACAGTAATCCACGCAACAGCCACCACGAGGTTGGACTATTGCAATGCCTTATATGCCGGCCTTCCGAAGTCAATAACCCAGAAGATTTGGATGGTCCAAAATGCTAGCGGGATCATCTATAAGATCCCATATTACACCGATTCTGCAACAACTGCATTGGCTACCAATAGAACATCGGATCTCTTACAAGATACTGATCCTGACATTTAGAGCTCAAAATGGCCAAAGACCTTTATATCTTAGGGACCGCCTCATTCCTTTTCTCCATCAGTGGTCACCTTGATCCACCCAGGAAAATCTCCTATACATACCAGGCTCTAGGGAGGTACACCTGGAAGCTACAAGCTGTAGAGCTTTTTTGACCTATGCTCCAATTCTGTGGAACTCATTGCCTCCATACATTAGAGCAATGTCAGAGTTGCGACCTTTTGTAAAGGCACTCAAGACTTGGCTGTTTGGTTGTGCATTTAAGTAATCAGATCTAATTTGCCAAATAGTCACTGTTGAATGTTTTTATGTTGAATGTTTTTATATTGTGTAAATGCTATTTTAGACTGTAAGTCGCTAATAAATTCAGGCAACAAAAATAAGTCAGTTTGACCAAACAAAAATAGGGAGAAATGCTTAAAGATGAGCAAATCTGACATTTTTACAGTCTCTCAAATTGTATTTTGTAGATTTTGATAAATTCAGCTCAAAAATGAAATGAAATTCTTATCCAGTTCTAGAGGAGGCAAGTTTTATTTTCTTCCACATCTGACCTTTGGCCCAGTTTACCTGTCTGAATATGTCTCCCCCAATAAACCACCTCAGAGATTAAGATCTTCTGAGGAGGCCCTGCTGTCGGTCCCACCTTCTTCACAAGTGTGACTAGTGTGGACAAGAGACAGGGCCTTCTCAGTGGTGGCACTTTGGCTGTGGAACTTCCTCCCTAGCCACATGAGATCAGCCCCTCCCTTCTAACCTTCACAAGAAGAGTAAAAACCTGGCTCTGGGACCAGGTCTTCAGAGAAGACATGCAATAATCTATATAAATAAAGTTCTAATGTTCGTTTGTGGGATTGACATAACTCAAAAATCACTGGGCAAATTGACACCAAATTTGGCCACAAGACACCTACTAACCCAAGGAATGACCATCACTCAAAAAGAGAATTGATTTTGTCATTTGGGAGCTGTAGTTGCTGGGATTAATAGTTAATCTACAATCAAAGAGGATTCTGAACTCCACCAATGATGGAATTGAACCAAATATGGCATACAGGACTCCCATGACCAACAGAAAACACTAGAAGGGTTTGGTGGGCATTGACCTTGAGTTTTGGAGTTGTAGTTCACCTACATCCAGAGAGCACTGTGGTCTCAAACAATGATGAATCTGGACCAAACTGGACATAAATATTGCATATGCCCAAATGTGAACACTCGTGGTTTCGAGGAAATAGACCTTGACATTTGGGAGTTGTAGTTACTGGGATTTATAGTTCACCTACAATCAAAGAGCATTCTGAACCCCACCAACGATAGAATTGGGGCAAACTTCCCACACAGAACCCCAATTACCAACAGAAAATACTTAAGGCATCCAAGTCCAACTCCCTTCACCAGGGCAAGAAAACGTAATCAAAGCCCTCCTGACAAAAAGCCATTCAGCCATAGATATTAGGCCTGTTTGATCAAGAAAAAATTTGTTTCTAAAATCGATTTGTAATTGGGGTGTTTTTTTGTTTCGATATTTAAAATATTTACAAAACTTTCCAAAAAAATGTTTTGTTATTTACGAAATTTCGTAAATATTTACAAAACATTTTGTAAGTGTGAATGTTGCAGTAATGGTCACCTTGATTAGCATTGAATGGCTTTCATTTCTCCCACCCTGGACATTCCATAGATAAACTCCATTTGCCTAGTTTCCAACAGACCTCTGAGGATGCCTGCCATAGATGTGGGCAAAATGTCAGGAGAGAATGCTTCTGGAACATGGTCATACACTCATACAGCCCTGAAAACTCACAGCAAAAGAGCCTGGATGGATGCAGCCTTCAATTTGTGGCAATCAGATGGTATTGGTCTCATCTCAGGCGGGCCACGGAGGCAGAGCCGGCGCTGCAGGAATCCCCTCCCCGGCTCCTGCGCTCCGGCTCCGGCTCCTGCGCCCTCCTCCTCCTCCTCCTCCTCCCAGCTGTGTTGCAGGAAGTGCCAGGAGGAGGAGGAGGAGGGCGCAGGAGCCAGAGCCGATTGGATGGCGCGCGGAGGCCGGTTGTAAGGGTGAGCGCACGCGCGCCATCCAATCGGCTCCGGCTCCTGCGCCCTCCTCCTCCTCCTCCTCCTCCTGGCACTTCCTGGCTGCAACACAGCTGGGAGGAGGAGGAGGAGCGCGCAGGAGCCGGAGCTGATTGGATGGCGCGCGCGCGCTCACCCTTACAACCGGCCTCCGCGCGCCATCCAATCGGCTCCGGCTCCTGCGCCCTCCTCCTCCTCCTCCTCCTCCTGGCACTTCCTGCAACACAGCTGGGAGGAGGAGGAGGAGGGCGCAGGAGCTGGAGCCGATTGGATGGCGCGCGGAGGCCGGTTGTAAGGGTGAGCGCGCGCGGGCCGGGCGCCCAACAGGCAGGGGCGGTGCTTGGCTCACTGGGTGTGCGCTCGCGCCGCCCCTTCGCCCCGCCCGCCCCATTTACAAAACGGGCGAAAGCTCGTAAATACTGTGGGAGTTGCCGTTTCGATATTTAAAAACCCTTCCGGGTTTGAAAATATGTTTTGTTATCGTACCGTAAATGCAAAAATTAACGAATGTTTTACGAATTACGAAATTAACGAACGAAACCGCACAGGCCTAATAGATATAGATGGATATGATTCACACACAAAGAGATATAGCATCATAGATTTGAAAGGGACCCCGAAAGAAGGACATTTATATGTTGCAAGTTCCAGAGCAGGCAAACCAGACAATCTCCACCTCAACACTGACAAAGAATCAGCAAGATATACTGTTGATCCACAAGCATAAAAAATTACATATATTAGAAACCAACGCTTTCTCATTACTTTACTTTCCAGATCACCAAACTGGGCCACAGCAACACGTGGCATTGGATGGCTAGTATAATATGTATAATTGGAATATGTGCAGTGACTACAGAATGGCTCCAGCCTATGGTTTTTGGATGGCGTAATTTTAATATTGAATGTAATTTTAAATTTTTAATATCTGTTAATTTTAATTCAGTGGATTTTAAGCTTAATGTTGTTTGTGCTTAAGGCACAAATTGAATAATGGTCATATGTAAGCCACCTTGAGTCCCCCTTGGGGTAGAGAAAGGCAGGATATAAATAGGATAAATAAATATTTTTTTTAAAAAAAATCCTGTAATTAAATAGGCCTGACTTGCCTTTATGGAAATTACTTTTGAGAAGGCATGCAGTATTGCAATGTCAGGAAGTTGGTCTTATATGCCATTGGTTATAAACAATGTATTCATAACCAAATCAAGTAGCAACTTCTGTGCAACTGTGTAATTCCATGGGCACTATGAAATATATATTTAAAAGGTGTCCAGGAACAGTTCATTCATTCAAAGGCAGTGAAAAGTAGCTAAAACTTTTCTTTTTTTTTTTAAAAAAAAGAACTAATAGTCATTCCAGATAATTGAATTGACAGGTTGTTTTGACAGCTGCGAGGGAAAATGTACTTGCTCCAAACACTGAGTGTAAATCTTTTAAAATTTCATCCAAAGTTGAATGATGAGCAGGTTTCACTTTAATCAGTTTGGAAAAACTTCACTCTCTCTTGATAAAAAAAAATTAGAACTCTTTCCCAGCCTTGTGGAAATAACTGTAATTGGGGGTGCTGCCAATCAGCTGAACTAAATGTGAAGAAATAAAGGAATATTTCTTAGATGCCGGAAAATGTACCAGACACTTCTTAAAGTTATCGTTTCCAGACTTTTATGGATAGAAAACTAGAAGCATAGGGAAGGAGAGGAGCTTGTGTTCAGAAAGAAAATGTACAGTTCAAAGCGTAATCAGACAAAACTGGAAAAGCATCTTATTTTCAGAATCAGGGCCTAGCATAAATGAAATGTGAGACACTGTCATGCTGAGCTGAATGGTTTCTAAAGTAATGCAAAGAGGATATCAAAAGAAAGCATCATCAGAGTCAAGTAGTGTATAGAACAGCTTGATCATAGCTGTTTAGCAAGCCAGGAGATGTGTAAGGACATAGGAATGATGCAAGCAAAAGTATATTCAAATGAATTCTCCTACTTTTTGCACATTCCATAGGAAAGATCAGACATAAAGACCACACTGGATGTAATAGCAACAGACTCACTTGTTTAAGTCCGTAATGAGAAACAATATTAAAGATAGGTAATGACAGGATGTGGAAGAGCAAGTTCTCTCATTCATACATCCTACGTACTGCATGTTTATACAAAAATGTTTCTGACTCAATCTATGTATATAATAAAGGTGAAAGTTTGTATGCGGCGGACAAAAGTGTGGCGGTGCGACGGGAGGAGTATGTGCCAGCGTTTTGATTGGCCAGCCTGAAAGTTCCAACATTCTGATTGGCTGCCCCAGTGGTGCTATTTGCATATGGTCTCTGATTGGCCAGCTTCAATAGGAGCCCCTGGTGGAGAAAAGAGTTCATGGCAGAAACGGGGACATGAGAAGGAAATTTGCATATGGTCTCTGATTGGCCAGCCTCAATTCCAAGATTCCGAGATGACAAACAGAGGAAAGGAAAGGCCAGAGGGGGCTGAGTCAGACAATTACAGACCAGACTTGGCACACAGAGCCCCCATGACCCACTCGACATCCTACTGTAGTTTGGAGGAGGATGAACCATGGATGATGGGACTTGGAGTACCACCACTCACATTCTGAGACCGCTGTTAACCTCATCCAATGACTGATCAGGACCAAACGTGGCACATAGACCCCTCATGACCCACTTTACGTCCTGGTGTGTTTTGGCCGGGGATGGACCATGGATTATGGGACTTGCAGTACCTTTGCTCAATTCTTGAGACCACTGCAACCCTCAACCAATTACCGATAAAGACCAAACTTGGCACACTGAGTCTCCATGATGCATTCTACATCCTGGTGCGGTTTGGGGGAGTATGCACCATGGACGATGGGACTTGCAATACCTGCACTCCCTTTCTGAGACCATTACAAATGCCAACAGTGATGGATCAGGATCACAATTCACACAGAGAGCCCACATGACCCACTCTACATCCTGGTGCAGTTTAGAAACATTTGGACATGGATGATGGGACTTGAAGTCACTTCACTCACTTCCTGAGACCACTGAGACCCTTGCCAATGACTGATCCAGACCAAACTTGGCACACAGAGTCCCCATGACCCACTCTACATCCTGGTGCACTTTCGAGGAGGACAGACCATGGATGATGGGACTTCAAGTACCTCCACTCCCTTCCCAAGACTGCTGCAACCCTCATCTAATGTCCGATCAACACCAAACTTGGCACACAGAGCCCCCATAACCCACTCTACATACCGATGCTGTTTGGAGGAGGGTTGACCATGGATGATGGGACTTGCAGTACCTTTACTCACTTACTGAAACCACTGCGACCCTGAACCAATGACTGATAAAGACCAAACTTGGCACACAGAGCGACTTCAAGTACCTTCACTCACTTCCTGAAAACAATGCAACCGTCATCCAATGACCAATACAGACCAAACTTGGCATACAGAACCACCATTACCCACTTTCTCTAATAACCCGGGCAGCGCCGGGTCCCCAAGCTAGTTGTAAATAAAGTAGTCCTTCGCGACACTTGGTCTGAAACCTAGTACAATGCAAATTGTGACCATGGTCTCTGTTATGTAATTGTATGCATGTGGCACAGAAGACCAGGTGCCTGAAGGAGGACAGTCCGAAGGAATACCACATTATGATAAGGAATAGCACATTATTAGACAACAAAGATGACCAAGAGTTTTCTTTTCAGGGCTTCTGAATCATCTGAGGCCCACTTAACGTAGTTTGCATGAGACTTCTATCTCTACCCTGTGTTCTTCAAGGGAACCATTATGATGGTCCACTTTATAATGCATAAGCTGTCACAATTATGAAAACACCTAGGCTAGGAAAGAGAACCTTTAATCCTCCAGATGTAGATGAAAAATTAATTTGACCATCCCCCGGCATTTGTTAAATAATAATGTCTGGAGTACAATAAATTTTTCAGCCTTGTTCTAGGCTCTTATATAGAATTTAACAACTGGATGTGGGGGGAAGCAGGGGCCAGTTTTGATTCCTAACCAACCTGTGGGCCACCCCAAATAAGCCACATATCTTCATTTTCCACTATAGGAGGTGATGCTGTGTAACTTCCTTTTAGCATTTTGACATGGACTATCAGTGAAAACAGAGGCATATGTAGTGATGCATAAGTAGGTGTTCAGGCGAGATAGCAGGAAGTATATGTGTTTTCATGCATTTGGGAAATTTTCAAGAGAAATATCCCTGAAAATAATGTTGTTTGTTTGTTTGTTTGTTTGTTTTTTAAAAAAATTAAAAATGCAGATTTGGGTTTTTTAGGAAGACTATTGTAAATCTTCAAGACCACACATTGAGATTCCAGGGCCTATTTCCACCCCATGAGCTCTATTCTATGCATTCCTGCTTTAATATATGGTATTCACAGAAAGGACTAAAATCTCTAGGCAGGACTGGTGTAATGGGATACTGATTTACTTCTGTCTAGAATCACTGGATAGGTCTACGGATTATATATAATATTTTCATATGCATATTTATTTATTTATTTATTTATTTATTACTGCGCTTGTATACCGCTATTTCTCAGCCTGAATCGGCGACTCAATGCAGTTTACAACACTACAAAAATCACAATATTCAGTTTAAAAGCATAAAAACACCTATACAATACAAATTATTGGGCCACCAATAACAATCCAGTTGCATCTCGTAACTGAAATCGCAATCCAATCTCATCGTCCATGATTACCAGTCCTTTGATCACCAGAATTCATTGCACCGGGTTAACCGAATGCTTGTTCAAACATCCATGTCTTCAATCTTTTTCGAAACACCATCAGCGAGGGGGCTGATCTTACCTCTATAGGGAGGGCGTTCCAAAGCCGAGGGGCCACCACAGAAAAGGCCCTGTCTCTCGTCCCCGCCAGCCGCACCTGTGAAGCCGGCGGGACAGAGAGCAGGGACTCCCCAGAAGATCTTAGGGTCCTGGTGGGCTGATAGGCCGAGATACGTTCGGATAGATAAGTTGGGCCAGAACCGTTTAGGGCTTTAAAGGCTAACGCCAGCACTTTGAATTTAGCCCGGTAGCAAATCGGCAGCCAGTGGAGCTGGTGCAGCAGAGGAGTTGTGTGCTCCCTGCGCCCCGCTCCTGTTAGTATCATGGCTGCCGCCCGTTGGACTAATTGGAGCTTCCGGGCCGTTTTCAAAGGCAACCCCACATAGAGAGCGTTGCAGTAGTCAAGACGGGATGTAACCAGAGCGTGGACTACCGTGGCCAAGTCAGACTTCCCAAGGTACGGTCGCAGTTGGCGCACAAGTTTTAACTGTGCGAATGCTCCCCTGGTCACCGCCGAAACCTGGGGTTCCAGGCTCAGCGATGAGTCCAGGATCACACCCAAACTGCGAACCTGCGTCTTCAGGGGGAGTGCGACCCCGTCTAACACAGGCTGTAACCCTATACCCTGTTCGGCCTTCTCTATTACATTCTACTGTATTTTAGTTTTCTAGTGTGGGCATGCATTCTTCTGCAACATTTCCAAGGGGGATTCCTATTTATGTTTTCATATGACCTTCAATACCTTTAAAGATTTTTTAATGTAAGCAAGCTCAGAAAATTGCTTTTCTATTGAAAGGTAAGCAATTGCAGCTCCCCCTCTGCTTTCCTAATTCCCTTCCACAGAATTGGATAAACCAGAAAGCGAAGAGAAGAACTCATTTTTGCTATGTCACTTGAATCACACATGTAGGATAATGATACAAGTAGCTACCAAGAGGGTGCGGGAACAGGAGCATATTATGTGTGTAGATAGAAAAATCTATAAAAATAAATGGGTTGCAGGACTAATCCAAATGACATTTTACTACATTGTCTATAATAGCATGAGATGTTGCCACAAAGCCCCAACATCACTTTCCTATCCCTTCTTCAGATACACACACACACACACAGTTCCATGAAATATATTCATTTCTAACCAAAACATCAGAGCAATGCTCTCCCATACAGAGGCTGAAAATGAAATCTACTACATCATGCTTTGAAAGATGCATTTGATTTGATTGTATAATTGTTTAGTTATTCCACTGGAGACAGTGCTGGTGGAAATATGTATTTCACAGATGTCAATTTTAAGCCACCTCACACGGTGCATGGGAGAACAACTGAAACACCAAAGGATAAAAAAAAATCCATCCTCAAATGCAGTTTGATTGGATATTTTTTAGATTTTTTTTCTGACTCGATGTGACAGAGTTTTGTATAAATTACATTTGTTTAAAATGTATCAGAGCTTAGAATTGCCAGGAACAATTTATACGCCATGAATGTTTCCTCTAAATTGATTCAGTGGAGACTAAACACAGTGTGGGAATTTGAAGTTTAGTTTTTAAATGAACAAAGAAACATTTAGAATCAAGCCATTGTTTGGAACCTATTCTAAATGTATTACAGATTCACGTGGCTAGTTCATTGCCTCCCCCTCACCCATATCCATATTCTTCTTGCTTATTTTTTCCCCAGGCTTTCATTAAATGACATATACTTCTCTCCAACCTCATCAACCTTCTGTAAAGGAGAAGAAATGAAGATTAATACCAATAACATTCTGTCCTAGTCCAACTGCCAATCGACACCAATATCTGCTTTAGGTGTCAAATCACATTTGTATATGTTTGTCCTTGAAATGAACCAATGTATTTAAAAGAGAACATTATTCCTGCCCAAGCTGTTGAAGGAAATGGTTCTTAAAAGACACCTGACGGGAGGCAATTGAGCCAACTTCCTGTGTGTATACCACATAAGGAAAAAATACTAATAAAAGCCTAATAGCAGGAAAGGCTCATCAGCAGTAAATGACTTTAATTTTCATAATTGGTTTATTTAGGCATTATGAAGTCTTAAATTAGAAGAGATAGAAACATCATAGATCAAATATGCTATTTCATGGAGGTAGAGTTTGCACTTAGTTCTCTTAAAGTTATTACGTTCATTATGAAACAATTACAAGAAGAAGAAAAAATGACTAGATTTCAACCCTTACTATTCTCACTTGCCATAGCTCATGCTGAAATACTACTCTTAAGTTACTACTGCCAGAGCAGACAATTGAAATTCATCACAGAAGCAACAAGCATGAATTCATTCAGGCAGTCCCCTAGTTACAAACATCTTGCTTATTAACAATGCATAGTTACAAATGGGGGTGAGACAGCAGGAAATGAGAGAAATCTACCCCAAGGAAGGGAAATTTACTTTTGAAAGAATTATCATGGGGGAAAGGTGTTTCCACTGAAGTTTTATTGCCAATCCTTATTTCCACAACAAGTCATTCTCCCCCCGCCATCTCCCCAAAATCCAACTGTTGCAGCAGGGCCAGAAAGTGAAATGAAATCTTCTGAATAGGGTCAAAAACAGAAAAACAAGCACCACATGTTAACTCTTCCCTGTGCTATCCAAACCTAAGAGATATATGTATATTTTTGGCTGGAGTTTCACTTTAAAAAGGTGCCTGTTCTGACTTAAAAGCAAATCCAACTTAAGAAAGATGATGATGATGATGATTATAATTATTATAATCATTATTTCTAAATGCTCAAGTGCTAGGACTTTGTGGAGTAGAGGGAAAAATGAGGAGGAGAGAAAACTGTAGAATAGTGGTTTCTAATTTCAAATAATCTGAATAATCTTGCCAACAGATACCTCCCATTATGGCAGCTGGAAATAGTGCCATAATGGCAGGTCACTAAATGGAACAATAGCACGGAAGCAGGATTTGCTTCTGAATGATTATGCTAAAATGGCTTGTGTCATAGAGATCTGACTAGATTAATCTGGGTGAGGAGTTACACACTCACAGCATTGTATTCTGGATTCTTGGTACAACATCAGGAGAGGCCTGGAAGAATGGTTCTCTAATGGCATTTCATCTCTCTCACCAAGTGCATTGTCCCATTTCCGATTAGGTTTGAATGTGCATACCCAAAGTAGGTGGCCAGGACAGAAGAAGGATTATGTTAATTGAAATTATGATGTGTTGTTTAACTCTTCCTGCTTGAGCTGGCTTTCTTTCATGGTGCTGGAGCTTCCAGGCTTGTGTTAAAGGATGTCAATCTGCTGAGATTATTCTGTCAGGAGTGGCTAAGGACTTCATGCTCTCCAAGATGATTATAACTCTGTCCCAAGTAGTATCTAGAAATTACCATGCAGCAGGACTTTATTTTCCGTGCTGAATGGGAGGATGTTGGCCTAATGTGGAGAAAATTTCTATAGTTCCATTATTCTGGACATACTATTAGCTTGTGGGATTTAGATTTACTGGACTCAGAACCTCTGTAACTGCAGGAGGCTGATTAGAATGGGCTACCCAGTAGGGCTGTACATGGATTCGTTTTTCAAAATGGGCCCCAGCTGATTATTTATTTACTATATTTGTACTCCACTCTTCTCATCCCAAAGGGGATTGAAGGTGACTTTGCACAAAGCAACAATTCAATGCCATAAAAACATACAATTAAAATAAACATTTAAATTAAAATGATTCAGCTCTTTTGGCCACCTGTAACCACCATTTTTCCCCAGCTGCAACAGACCATGCAGCTGCCGATCATGGCTACTTTTGGTTTGATTCGGCTACAGGCGGACTGCGGACAGGCATCCATGACCCCGCATGGGGGTTTCGCTGTGAGCCCTGCCTGTACATGGATTCGTTTTCCAAAATGGGCCCCAGCTGATATATTTATTTATTTACTATGTTTGTACTCCACCCTTCTCATCCCAAAGGGGATTGAAGGTGACTACACAAAATTGATGGGATGGAGATCAATAATAGCAATGGCAAAAAACCTGAAACCAATCTGAATGAACAAAGGAAAGTCTATGCCATGATGTGGTGGTCGTGGCAACAGCAAGAAAGAAACCATACTTCTTTAGGACTATTATATCTGAAGTGTTATTCACAGATCTGTCTCAAATTCTTAAGACCCCTCTGCAAAATCAGCATGTTGATCTGAGCTCTGAGATAAATTGGAAATCATCACAGCATTGTAGGCCAGAAGGCATTTTAAAGAGAGGGCACCCTACTGGGGAAGAAAGTGCATTCTGCATTCCATCACCTCACCCCACCACAAACAGGCTTTTAAAAAATCTGCATTGGGAGCAAATTGCTTCATGAAGGATACCACCCATAAAACACATTAGCTTCCTGAATCAGACAACTACCAACTCACAAAACTTCAGTCTTCTCAAGCTTCACCTTAAATGTATTGATCATCACTGATCTTCACAACATGGCAAAGGTATCTATTTAGCACCAATCTAATCAGCAAACAACAGCAATGATGGCCAGAATCCTGTTGGGACATTACAAATACAAAATCATATAGCTCCTAGTTTATAGAATTCACAGTGTAGTTTCATAGCCACACAATAGTTATACATTTGTAACTGTAAAATGTAGTTATACATTTGTAACTAATATAATCAAACCTTATACAAATGTTACTACCAGTAATATATTTTGTTAAAATGAAAAAATTCAAGTATACTTTTTTAAAAAAGAAATAGATTAATGGAATAATGGAATGCTAATGACTTTTATGAACATTTGTGAAATTGGGTAATCTTGATTACAGAAAGCATCTTTGTTGTTGAGTACACACTATTGACTGCAATGTTTGAAATTTCCTGGAGTATGTTACATTCTATCACACAATCACATATTCAGGAATGGTCAGGGATGCTCATATACTGAAAAGTAAAATTACATTCCGAAATGGTGCTATATCTTTCAACTTAATACATACTAGACCTACTTTACTAAAGCAAATTATTGGTGAACTTATTCTATTCCAATGACATTATTTAATACATTAACTGGTTTTCACAATTGGTAATGAACTTAGCAATGCCAAGACATATGTATTATACCCAATTATTGCTGCCATGAATGGTCACTGGGTTTATTTTACATTAATTGAATCTTGAATTGAATTTTCATACCAAATGTCTTGCAGTTATCCCTTGACTCAGTCATTTACATTTCTCCCTGTACTTTCTCACATGCATTATAGTTCTATCAACATGCAAGTCTAAAATCAGCTGATAAAATTGGTACCACGGAGGCTCTATCCAAATGACTACCTCCATGTTCAAAAAGCCACAAAACTCTTCATTGCTGAAATGGAAAATATCAGAATATAAATGAGCAATCAATAATCAATCAATTAACTCTTCCCTTCAAAACAATGGCTCCAGTTAGTGGTAAAGCAAAGCTGGCAATCCCTGCTCCCATGAATACTCAACATTTAATTAAGAGAGTTGGAGTGGAATTTTGGAACAGATTTTCTTGCAGAATGAGACAAAGCTATGCATTTTTGAAGAATTTAATACGGTGGGTGGAGGGGAGGAGAGAAGAAAATGAATGAATGGAAGTTATCTTTTATAATATTGAACTCTCTTTTTGGTGATAGAATATTTTCAGTATGAACATTTATATGTTTGTCTCATTCTGTTTTGAAAGGGCAAAACCCATGCATAGGAGAAACTTAAACAAAAATCAGATTTCTGCATAATTTCACCAGAAGAGGAAGCGAGCAAATCCTATGACATTTCCATTGACCTCAGAGGAACTTTAATGACCTTCTCTTTGGCAGGACTGCACCTGTAATATTTTTACGTTTGGTTTACCTGCTTCAAAGTAGTGTGGCCTGCTACTTTAAGAAATAATTGTAGTTGAATAAATAATGGGCAGATTGTTATTTTAGTAGCTTTCACATACAATAATGACCTATGCATAAGAGAACATTAGCATACTACCTGAGAAGTGTTTTCTTATCACTGTTTTACAGATTTTATTTTATTTTCCACTGCAAAAAATATGACAGCAAACACGTTATAAAATGAACAATAATTGCTTTGAGTTTCAGTGCATTCTGTAGTTGTAAAATGCCACTCTCAATTAATATGCATTAGTTCAAAGAAAGGCAACCATTAATATTCAGTGGTTTTGAGTGGCAACTTGGCAGTTGCAGTAAATGTGTATTGAACTTAGACAAGTGTATTTCATGGTGAAAAATAATAGTTTGGGGTGGAAAGCAAAGCCTCATAGGAATAGAAGTGGTTTGGATTCAAGAAAACACTTTAATGAATAGTTAACAGATTTCAGTGGAGAGTTAATAGATTCAAAAATATGTTTGAAAGAAAATCAATTCCTGGGTGTTGTTATTTCCTCCCCTTTTCTTCAAAGTCTGACAAAACTCAAGGGACATTTTAATTTTTTGCATTTTAGCTTCTGTTACTTTGCCATACCTGAATATCGCAAACATGTAATAATATTAGTGACTGGCTTATATCAATAAAATGAGCCCCCGGTGGCGCAGTGGGTTAAAGCCCTGTGCCGGCAGGACTGAAGACCAACAGGTCGCAGGTTCGAATCCGGGGAGAGGCGGATGAGCTCCCTCCATCAGCTCCAGCTCCTCATGCGGGGACATGAGAGAAGCCTCCCACAAGGATGATAAAAAAACATCAAAATCATCTGGGCGTCCCCTGGGCAACGTCCTTGCAGACGGCCAATTCTCTCACAACAGGACACTCCTGACACGACAAAAAAAATCAATAAAATGTGCAAAAATGTAAGTGTGGAAATGGTTTTAGAAGTGTTACACTTCCTGCCTCTTTCTTGACATATAAGAATGCTACTGTCCCATACCTAAACCATCAACAGTATTTGTCAATTTTGAAAATACTTATCTGCTATTGGAAAGAGGGAAAGACCATGCTTACCTGCACTGTTTGAATACAGAAGTAAGTTTAATTGATTCACTGTGTTCACAGAGCTTTAAACTGAGTTGATCACAAAGCATACAAAATAAAAACAAACACAGCAAAATATTGAACTCTTTAATCCTCTTTTCAACAACAAAGTTTATAACAGACTAAATCCAATGTCCATCTCAACCAGATAAAATTCATTTAAATGGATGAAACATGTTACACGTGTGTGTATCTGCCTTCAAGTCACCTATCAACATACAGTATCTCCATTAATTCCATAGGCATTTCCTCAGACAAGGAATACTTAGAAGTGGTTTCGTTCCTTCTCTCATCTAAAAAAGGCTACATCACCAGGTATTCATTGGTGGTCTCCCATCCAAGTATTAACCAGGGCTGGCTCTGCTCAACTTCTAAGAGCAGACATGATCAAATGTCTTTACACTTATATATTCCATTGATTTCAATGTGCATATTTTACTAGCATTGAACATTAGATGTAGTCCAGCATCTCAGTGAAACCAACCCCAATGGGGTATTGTGAAGAGTATCACACTATTAGCATGCTGAATGCCATGGAAGATGAATGGCATAACAATGTATTAAACAAAAACTTTGTGGTAGTTCAAAAGAATTATGCCCAGGAATATATTTGATAAAATTAATTTGTATGTGAAAAACTATGGCTCTTTGTTGTGATGGCAATACAAAACACATCCTCACTTACCTTATTTACTTTTTAGAAGTTACTCTTAATTAGCTGAACAGTACTAATAATAAATAATAATTAAAACCAAGATCACAGCATTTTTGTAGCCTTTGTTGAAATTTCTTCAGTTTATTACACAAACATTATTGTCCCAGATATTTCAGATGAGGTGGTGGGTTTAGCCCAGTGTATATCTATCTAATCTCGAGCAGCACTATATCCACCACATTCATGTTGAATCAAGAGTAGTTACTTGGCTGAAGTTTATCTAGAAGGAGACTTCCTAATATTATAGCCTTGGGTTTTCTGTTACATGAATGTGCAAATGTACTTTTTTCACAGAATCATAGAATCAAAGAGTTGGAAGAGACCTCATGGGCCATCCAGTCCAACCCCCTGCCAAGAAGCAGGAATATTGCATTCAAATCACCCCTGACAGATGGCCATCCAGCCTCTGTTTAAAAGCTTCCAAAGAAGGAGCTTCCATCACACTTCGGGGTAGAGAGTTCCACTGCTGAATGGCTTTCACAGTCTGGAAGTTCTTCCTCATGTTCAGATGGAATCTCCTTTCTTGTAGTTTGAAGCCATTGTTTTGTGTCCTAGTCTCCAGGGAAGCAGAAAACAAGCTTGCTCCCTCATCAAAGAGGGAGGAAGACTGCATATTTATATAGAATACATTTGACTTAAGGGGTTCTGAGAGGCTGAGTAGTTTGGTACTAAGATGTGTATCAGAATCTTAAAACAAGAACACAAACAAGGATAAGATGAAAATCTGGAACAATAAGGAGTAGAAGCTAGAGGAGGACAATTGCTTCCTGCCATTTTTTCTGTATTTTTTCTTATTCAAGTCATTCAACCAAAGGGCTCGTCCCACATACTTCAAAATGCACGTTTGCCTTTAATGTCAGGCTACTGTTGCTTTGCTTTTTGAAGTAATATGCCCATTTGGGGAAGGGATACTGACTATCAAAAAGATCTAGCACATGGCATTTAAGAATTGTATTTTAATATTTTTGTGAGGACTTCTCAGAAGTCCATCTGAGGTTTCTATGCACTTAAACAGTGGAGTTTTTTATTTACTCTTTGGCTTTCACAGATATGTATGCACATTATGTATATAGGCTAGGAATGTCAGCAATGAATAATGCAGTCTGACAGTTTTTCCATTTAATTCAATTCCACATCCTAAGACTTCATTCAATTTGTTTTGGCAAGTTTGGTATAATTACACTCAGTTTCCATAAACCACCTACATATAATAAGTTTGCAAATATGAAGCACATCACAAACTGACAAAGATCTTTAGAAAACATAGACTCAATATTCACAACTGTACAGCAACTTCCTCATTGAAATCACTGGAATTTCATCAGATGTGAACATTGATTTCATGTTTGATATGAACTCTTTCAGAGAACATCCCTTTTGTGCTTATGATGGAGCTTGAGCTGAGAAAACATGGTTCCTATCACTATTCTTAGGTTGTAAACTTGTATGTGTGTGGTTTTATGTATATGTGAATAGATGCAAGTGTGTGGGAAAACATTTTGGCTACTTCCAGTGATGGGACATTTAATTTAATTCCATATTTGGAATTTCTTCACAGTTACACTGAGGTGGTATTCTACCTTTCCCTCTGCATTATCTGCTTCCAAGCCACCACTTTTCTGTGGCAGGTGCAATTTTCTCCCAGAAGAATCCTAAAAAAAAAGGGATATTTTGGAGAAAACAAATTACAGCACTAGCCAACCAGTTGTAAGAGGCTTTAGTGCACATATGAGCATGTACACAATACACAGACATATAATTAATACATACACTGGTTGATTACTCCTAATGTAAAATGCAAAAAAAAAAATAGTATTATTTCACCACTGAAGATATTCCCCCTATACAATTGTAACAGTACAATTCCTATGTAATGGCCACAGAGCCATCCTATGAAATTCTAAGATTGGTATTGAAGGAGGGACACTTAGTATTATCAGCCAGGGAGCCCTCTGGTGCCTCTTACCAAACTACAGGCACCCTAATTCTACAGGATGCAGCCATAGCAGTTAAAGTGGAACTATGGTCCTTTCATCATTGCAATGTGAAGTACTACCTCTTTCATTTTTCTTTCTGTAGTCAATTTATATAGTTATAATTATTGACCAAGGATTGCCTAATTTTTCAGGGCTGTAGACAATTTTCCCTACTCACAGGAGCACCTTGGCATCAAAACCAACAATAAAAATAGAAATGAATGCAAAAATGAAAAATAGAAGTGAATGAAAATAAAGTGTGCTTGATCACACTCTTTCACACTGAAGTCCCATGTACACTGCCATATAAAATCCTGAGATAATATGTACCTCATGGACTACACTGACCTCAAACTCTTAGCCCTTACATACTTTCAAGTGTATAGCCAGACATTTGCATGAACTCTTAATTGTGAAATGAGTCATCCCATCAGCATCTTGGCCAACATTGGACCATGGAACAAAATATACTCCATAGTCCACTATTTTCATTTTTATTTCCTCACACATTTCTTCACCTCCTTCATATATTTTTTCCAAAAAAGCTCTTCTCTGCTGTAGGTTCTATATTTTTATTTGTTAGTGCATTTGTGTGTGTGTGTTTCTAAGGGATCATTTGAAGCATTCTGATGATAAAGCTGTAGATCTTTCATTACAACACCAACCTGTCTCAGGTTTGTTCATGTTAGAAGTTACAAAATGCAAGTTTTTCAAGCCCCAGTCTTACTGTTTCAAGAAGAAAATATTTTCTTTTATTTTCCTAAGAAAGATTATTTATTACAGAGAAATTCCACCTTAAAAATAAAATGGTTGAGGCAATAACATTACCTATAATGCACTACTTTGAAGATAATTAGGGTACTGCACAACTGGAAGCATCTTTGCTTCTTTTTTATTCTTAACATGATGCTACTGGGATGATTTTTTTCATTTTTGTATTTTAAGTGTTTTTAAACTAAAAATAGGAAGGATAGTAACTCAAAGTAAAGTGATAATAACATGCTTGTAATTCTTTAAATAAAAACTTACATTACAAAAAGTAAAAGTAGTCCCCTGACATTAAGTCCAGTCATGTCTGACTCTGGGGTGTGGTGCTCATCTCCATTTCTAAGCCGAAGAGCCAGTGTTGTCCGTAGACACCTCCAAGGTCATGTGGCCGGCATGACTGCATGGAGTGCCGTTACCTTCCCGCCAGAGCGGTACCTATTGATCTACTCACATTTGCATGTTTTTAAACTGCTAGGTTGGCAGAAGCTTGGGCTGACAGCGGAAGCTCACGCCGCTCCCCGGAATCGAACCTGCGACCTTTCGATCAACAAGCTCAGCAGCTCAGTGCTTTAACCCACTGCGCCACCGGGGGCTCCATTACAAAGTACATTTAAAAATCAGATTATAAGCTTTGAATTTTTCCTGCCTAAACTCCTTTTTTGCCTTTCTTCTCTTTTTGATTTTTCTTTCAAAACATACCATCTGCTAAGTGCTTCACACATATTTCCCACAGAATAGCAAAATGGAGGCATATTCACATTGAGCTGAAAAGAAGTTGCCTTTAAAACTTCTCTGCTCATAAAGATGACATATATGTTCCATTGATATATGAAACCCTAATTAATACAACAGATTCACCTGTAGCATTTGACATCATACCAAGTTGTAGAAATCATTATTCAAAAGCACTAGATATGTAGCATTCAGTATTCAACAATATTTGACAGTGGATATAGGGCTACTCCTATTGTGAGCCACAAGTATAATGGTCTCATTGAATGAATGTGATTTACATCAGTGTTGATTCAACATTAACAATTCTTTATAAATAGTTGTACTCTATATCAGACTGGCAATTGGATTAAATGTATGGTAAAAAATAAAAATCCTACTTCTAATCTGGTTTGGAGTATGGTTTGGATAGCCTAGTTCACTTGAAAGGACAACCTCAACTTGGAAACAGAGAAAAGGAGTGAAGTGCAATGTGCTCCCCCAAAAGATAGCAAAATAAAAAGTAGCAGACATCACTGAGCAGAATGAAACATTTCACTCCTGTTTTCAACATAACCCAAATATCTAAACGTCCTTCATATTAGCTTCCATTTTGTTTCTGAGGCCATTTCAAAGCATTCATTTATGATACAAGGTATCCCATTTAAACCCCCAAACATTTCCTGGGAAGAAAATATTAATGGTCACTTCCTCCTATACAGATTGAACCATTCTTTCAATTTTTCATTAAACACATCCTGTCATTGAAATAAATTTATTTTAGTCTAACCAAATGCAGTACATGTAGTCCATGTGTGCCTTATAAGATTATTTTTTTAAGGCCCATGCCTTTTCTGGAAAAAAAAAAGGTGACTCATATTTTCTGGAAATATTGGAGAGTGACCATTCAACCCATTGGAATCATTCCATTCAATGCAGCATTTTACGAAATAGTTTTTTTTTTTTTTCAAAAACAGAAATGGATTTTCAACAGCTTCTGGTTTGACTTCTTTTTCCAATTTTGGTAGTTTGTAAAATCCTTAAAGGGCTGCAGGGAAAGAAATTATTGTCATCAGCTGGAATTCACTAAGGAGCCATATACTCATGCCAGAAATTGTGATGCTGATTTGGAGTGAAGAACTTTTGATTACAGCTGCTGAAGTCCATACTGATCAGTCATTGAGGTTTCACAATGAGCCAGCTCAGGGGATTGATGGTGTCTGCAGAGCCCATTGGCACCAGAACCAATTTGGTGCTGCTGGGCCACTACCATCACCTTCCCCTTGTCCATCTGGCCTTGGTGGCAGCCACCAAACCTGAAACTGGCAGTGACTCTTACTCGCACCATACTTACACCACCTGGAGCAACAATGAAACATGAGGGAGAGGGGGGGGGGGAGAAGGAACCACTCCTTCCTTATCTGACTGCTTTTTTGCCCCAGTTTGCATTAATACAGTTGCTGAGCAATTACTACCATCAATTTCATGCCCCATGATCTCTGCTAAGGACAGATGAACAAGGGAAGGCAAGGGCACCCCCTGTATGAATAACATGAAGATAAAAAATGATTAAAGAGAAAACAAGATTGACAGATTTCCTCTTCTCTCTCTATCTTGAACTATCATTGTGAAAGATAGAAACATGGTTCCAGCCTCAGTTTTCTACCAGACCAGAAATCACTCATATGAAGGGAGGAGGTTGGGGGATGGTGGGTCAGAATGTTGGCTGCTTCACAAACAACAGGGGAACAGATCCTACAATGGGTACTACCTGATGATTGGGAGGCTTCCATATCCCCTAAACAAGATAAAATATGGGACTGTTAACATGAAGCAGCCCTGAATGTTCAACCCTAGATTACATAAGCCTTAAGTTGCTTATACATGAATCAAATGAGCTGATGTGTGGGTGAATCGACTTCATGGTATCCACATTTTCTGAAGCTCCAGAGTTTGCCTTCACTTTGTGGCAGTGTAAATAGTTGGGTCATTTCCTAGTCAGAAGTGGAAATAATATCCAAAAAAGGAAGGAAGGAAGGAAGGAAGGAAGGAAGGAAGGAAGGAAGGAAGGAAGGAAGGGCCATGGTTCTTTTCATTCTAAATATGAAGAAATTTGTAAAATTGTATATAAATTCTTGAAAAATTACCAGAAATGAAAGTCTCCCCATCTGCACCAATCATATTCAAGAAACACAACAATGAAGGAGACCACAATAAGCATCAATCAAATTCAAGAGACACAACTGTTTCCACCAATGAAGGGGACCACAATAAGCAGTTTCTCATAAAAACGAGATAGTAACTAATTCAGCACAAATATGTTTCAACATATTTCAAACCTATACTCTGTGTCTAGATTTGCCAGGTTTGTTTACTCTCATATTTAATTTGATTTGTTAAATCTTAAATTCTTACTATCCTAAAGACAAAAAAAGTGAATTTAGGGAAATTCAAAAAGGAAGAGTTTGAAATCCTTATCTATTCCTACTAGTAATTAAGGATGTATGATTGCCTATTTTATCCTTAAGCATTGGCAAAACATAGTCTGTACGTATTCAGAAGACCTACAAGCCACTCTCAACGCCTTTACAGAAGCATATGAGAAGCTCAGCCTGTCATTGAACATTGAGAAAACCAAAGTGCTCTTCCAGTAGTCACCAGCCAGTCCCTCTGCAATGCCATAAATACACCTTAATGGCACGACACTAGAAAATGTTGACTATTTCCACTACCTTGGCAGCCACCTCTCCACAAAAGTCAACGTTGAGACTGAAATACAACATTGCCTGAGCTCTGCAAGTGCAGCATTTTAACAAATAAAACAGAGAGTGTTTGAGGATCAGGACATCCATAGGGAGACCAAGCTGCTTGTTTATAAAGCTATTATCCTCCCAACCCTGCTCTATGCCTGCGAAACGTGGACTGTCTTCGGATGTCACACTCAATTCCTGGAACGATTCCATCAGTGTTGCCTCTGAAAAATCCTGCAAATCTCTTGGGAAGACAGATGGGGAAATTTCAGTGTGCTGGAAGAAACAAAGACCACCAGCACTGAAGCAATGCTCCTACACCATCAACTCCGCTGTACTGGCCACATTGTCCAAATAAGCAGTCACCATCTCCCAAAGCAGTTACTATACTCCCCGCTCAAGAACAGGAAACGTAACATTGGACAGGAAAAGAGATATACAGATGGGCTTAAAGCCAACCTTAGAAACTTTGGGATAGACACCAAGAACTGGGAAGCCCTGACTCTTGAGCATTCTAACTGGAAGTCAACTGTGACTAGAAGTGCTGTAGAATTCAAAGAGGCACAAATGGAAAGTGAAAGGGAGAAATGTGTCAAAAGGAAGTCACGTCAAATCATCCCTGACCACAGCCTCCTTCCACCTGGAACCTGATGTCCTCATTGTGGGAGAACATGAGGATCAAGACTAGGGCTCCACAGTCACCTACAAACCCACCACCAAGACACTATTTATTTAGTGAATTTGTATCCCGTCCTTCTCAACCCCTGAAGGGGGACTCAGGACAGCTTACAATTGGCAGTCATGAGAGCATAACAATTAACATAAACAGATCAACAGCAATAAAAAATAATTAAAAGCAATAAAATACATTAAAATATTGGTCCTTAAAATATTAACCAAGGCTGAGTCTGCAAATCCAAAACATAGTCCAAAGTTCCAGTCCAAGGTCTCTTAATTGATAATTCTCATAAGTCACTAGACTTAGAAGACCATCATCCTCGGGCTATGAGGATTCACCTAATTACATTGCAAGAAACTTCTTGCAAGATTACTAAATGTTTTGCAGATTTTTGATGGTAAGTTTTTATCTTGTTTTGCTCATTTTTATTACTTTTGCAAAAGTGTTCTAAAAGTTTTGTGCACAACAAACATTATGCAATATGTGTTTTTTCCTTTGTGCAGAAAAGAGAGATTTTTGCATAAAAATATATTCTCTACACAATACAGAATTTTCTGTCAAAATGGAAAAAAGATACTGGTCTTTCAACTTTCAAGCAGGTCAAAGACTCTCATGGGGTTGACAACATTTTCAGTGGGGTTTCTTGATATGTTGAGACATTCTTCCTCAATGAGAATGAGAAAATGTGTGAATATACCTACGGATGGTGAAAGAAATTCAAATATCAAGATTAGTAAAAGGGCTCTGTCTAGGGACCCATGGAGTTATTGTCAGATACAAAGTAATGGCCCAACTTAAGCAATGATATTGCTGAACATAAACCAAATGCTTGTATCTAGCTATTTTCTATTACACTGTATTCTTATTTTTCACCACATTGAGTTAGGTCAGTATTTTTTATGTGCTATGAACCTGAAAGTGCAAACACATAACTATACCAAGTTGTTGATCATTTAACTGTATCTTCTGGCCTTCATGTGCTGCAAGGATTTTGCCTAGTGAATGGTGCTTGTTTGACAAAGATTTAAATTCCATTGAACCATGCCCTCCAAGAGCATGAGTTTTAGGTTGTGAACATTGCTGCCAGTCTTGTGTTCAATGTGTGATGAAGGGCAAATGAAAATTACGCTCAATAGCCAAACAAGCTGCTAAAAATGTCAAACAGACCTGTGCTTGGAAACTAGTGGAGCGAATAACAAACACAAGGCAATGTGCAGAATGCAACCACTATAATGCTATCAGGCTTTGAATATGATTTTGTGAGTGAAGCTGGGTGTATGTGAACAGAATTAAGAAATGTAAGATGTGGAAGGGGAGGAATATTGCTGCTCCCTCTTCTGTGGATGCTGATTCCTTATTTACAAACCAATCTAAACTAAATTACTGCTGAAGGATAAGATCATCTTATTGAAGTGTCTCATTTAATGGAGAACCAGTGGTTAATATTAAGGAATTGGGACCGGGAAATCCATGAAGGTTAGTGGGCAATGTTGGGTTAATCATTCTCTTGTTCTGATCTACCTCATATAATGTCTAAAATGAGAAGAAAGAATGGAGGAGGAGAAGGTGGTTGTGGAGGAGCCATGTTTCCTGCATTTAGTTCATTTGGAATTTAATGCAAATAACTAATTAATGAAATTAAAGGTATGGATAGATGTCCCGTGTCATCACAATATGGCTGAGAAAGTCAAACATCTGGTCAACTCAGTTAATTCAGCAGAACAGCATTTGAAAATCAATTGAGAACTCCTGAATAAAACAGATAGTTTGCTAGTGCGGGATGGAGATGGAGGAGAATTGATCCCAAGGGGCCTTTAAAAAAAAAGTTAAATCCTCCACTTGGTGTTTGTTGATTCTATGCTGAAAATGGTGCCAAGGTAGGATGGGACAACAATAGTGGCTCAGAGGTAAAATTCCTAGTCTGACTCCATACTCCTTCCTTGATATCCCTTGGATCTCCCCTCCAGCCTGACCACCAAACTTGGACATCCGGGTTCTCAAGATGCCTCGGGGGTTGAATTGTTATGGTTCAGGCAAGGAAAAACCTTTTGTAAGGAATAAAAAACCTGGCTGTTCAAACAGGCTTTTGACAATGGTTAACGTTGGGAGGACTTAAATAGTACTAAGTTTTAACAGGATTTTCGCCTTTAACCAGACCAGTGGCTGTTGTTGTTTATTCATTCAGTCACTTCCTACTCTTCGTGACCTTATGGACCAGCCCATGCCAGAGCTCCCTGTTAGAAGTCACCACCCCCAGCTCCTTCAAGGTCAAGCCACTTCAAGGATACCATCCATCCATCTTGCCCTTGGTCAGCCCCTCTTTGTTTTTCCTTCTATTTTCCCCAGCATCATTGTCTTCTCCAAGCTTTCCTGTCTTCTCATTATGTGGCCAAATTACTTCATCTTTGCCTCTAATGTCCTTCCCTCCAGTAAGCAGTTGGGCATTATTTCCTGGAGTATGGACTGGTTTCATCTTTTGAGGGTCCAAGGCACTCTCAGAATTTTCCTCCAACACAACAGTTCCTTCACTCAGCCTTTCTTATGATACAGTTCTTGCATCCATAGGTTACTATGGGGAATAGCATTGCTTTAACTATGTGAACCTTTGTTGCCAATGTGATGTCTCTACTCTTCACCGTTTTATCGAGATTGGTCAGTGCTCTCTTCCCAAGAAGTAAATGTCTTCTGATTTCCTGGCTGCAGTCTGTGTCTGCAATAATCTTCAAGCCTGAAAATACAAAGTCTGTCACTGCCTCCACATTTTCCCCTTCTATTTGCCAGTTATCAATCAGTTTGGTTGCAATAACCTTCTTTATATTTAACTGCAACCCAGCTTTGGCATTTTCTTCTTTCACCTTGGTTAGAAGGCTTCTCAGCTCCTCCTCACTTTCAAACATCAAAGTGGTATCATCTGCATATCTAAGGTTGTTAATGTTTCATCCAGCAGTTTTAACTCCTACAATGGAGGATTGGCAAAATAAGATACTGGAAATAATGAGTATGGACAGATTCACATACTGGATGACACCAAACCAAGGCTTACCTAGAAAACAAACAGTCTGGGATCTAGTTAAAGACTATTTTAGAAAATAAAAATTGAGCTTATAATCTAAAGGAAGAAAGAAAGAGTAGAAAATAAAAAAGAAGTTTGCAAGATAAGGACTATAAAAAAAGGGAAGCAGAAGAGTTAGAATAAAGATAGGTCAAATTCCTAGAACATAAATATACAAAGAAGATGGAATCAACCGCAGAAGAGAAGATGGAAATCAAACTATTTTTTATGTGGACTTTCCTTTTTTTGTCCAACCACCATTTTTCTTTTTTCTTTTTTTTAACTTTTCCCCCTTTTTTCCTTCCTCTTCTTTTAGGTTTCTTTTCATCTCTTGGTTTGTTTATTCTTTTTTATCTCTTTTTATCAAAATGTAAAATTTGCTTTATGGCATCAATAAAAATATTTATTTATTTATTTAAAAAAAAGAAAACATGCAAGTGTGAATAGATCAATAGCTACCGCTTTGGCGGGAAGGCAATGGCACTCCATGCAGTCATGTCTATGGACAACACTGGCTTTTTGGCTTAGAAATGGAGATAAGCACCACACCCCGGAGTCAGACCAACTAGACTTAATGTCATGAGAAACCTTTACTTGTACTTTATTATAGGTTCAAGTTAACTCTCTCAAAGTGGTATTAGCAGGTACACTACTTTTCAAGATAAGAATGAGGAAGAGTGATAGTAGCAATGACATTTGTAACAGTCCACTTATTAAAATGGGAAAGGACAAAGCTGGTTTGCTGTTCGCATCCTTTACTCATATGTAAAACAGTGATAGTGCAGTCCTATACATGTATATCCAGCAGTAAACTACATCAATCAAATCTAGAAATTGATGCCATATACTAACACTCTCCTTTGCACTCTCCAATCCATTCATCCAGGGACATTTATTACTAAATCCTTCAATAAAGTGAGTTGTTGAACAGGAGGAAGTTACTAAATCTAGCATATATTTGGAGCTTACTGTTTTCTGTATTAACACTTCCCCAGATATGTGAGCATGTGTGGATTCATTTTAGCTTGCTAAAGGTTATAAGTAATGATTCATTTTAGTACTGAATTCTCTGACAATGTGCACGATTCATCATTTTGACAAAAGCATTGCCCTTTGTCTCTCCTGCCCCCTTTCCCAAATATACATAATAGAAAAACATAACACAGACAAGCCAGACTTCATTTTGCCGAGAAACTCTGTACCCCAGACTGCCCTAACTTTGGTGCAACATCATAAAAATATATGTTTGTGTAATTTAAAACACATGTTCAAAGGTGAGCTTTGATCCACTGGAAGGGGAGAAAAATGCCGGCAGTGCAGCCACTAGTTCGAGGAAGCTTAATTGTGGTACTTTGAATTATTTTACATCACAATAATCTCCTGCCCCCTAAACAGTTTTGATGTCAAACTAAATCATCAGTTGTAGATGACAGCGAAATGAAGGATCATCACTCCCCAAAGTTCCATGGAGCTCAGAGAAAGAAGAACAAGGGGGAAGCAACAAAATTGTCAAGTAGATGGATACAGTCTCTTAATACCAGCCGTAATGGAGAAAGAGCTTGCCATCATGTAAATTTTTGCTTAGCGTGCGAAAAACATTCTCAGAGGTTTTACATCAATGTCAGATTGGTGCCTACTGTGGATTCAAAACATGTGGTGAATTGTAATGTAAATGTATAAGACATTCATTTCCTGAAGGGTTTTAAAAATATTTTGTTTTAGTGAATTACAGCCTGGATTTTTTTTAAAAAAAAATACATTGTTGGAAGGGTTGTAATATATATTGCTTAATATTTAGTTAAAATCAAGTGCTAAGCTTTAAAAAACTATCTGTTTCATATTGAAGCAACAAGTATTTGTAATTGCATGTTGTATTTGAACAACAGAACAGCTCTGATTTGCTGAAACAGAATGAAACAAAACTCAGTGTGCGCTCCTGTATATGTCTAGCTCATGCAAGATTATCTCCTCTACTTGGATAAACAGGAAAGAACAATCAAAATGTTTATGCTAAGGAGGGAAATCTCAGTATATATACTGAGGGTGGGAATCATGTGGCTCCCCAGATGATATTGGACTGAAAGTCTCAGCAACCCAGCTAGCATAGCCAATGATGAGAAATGTGGCCAGTCAAGCTCTGCAACATATGGAGAACCACATATTTTTGTGTGATCTACACTGATAGAGACTGAACTAGCTATGACTGAACAGTATGGTGGTAACACTAGTACTATATGGACAGTTTTCTAGTAACACACCAACCACCATGTTTCCATAGCATTGGGCCATGGTATTTAAAGTGGATCAAGCTGTATTAATGCTTTTTCGTTGCTTAAACATCTGAACATTGTGTGGCTATCTCTCTCTTTCAATGCCCCTGGTGGCACAATGGGTTAAACCAGGGGTCCTCAAACTTTTTAAACAGAGGGCCAGGTCACAGTCCCTCAAACTGTTGGAGGGCAGGATTATAATTTGAAAAAAATGAATGAATTCCTATGCACACGGCACATATCTTATTTGTAGTGCAAAAACACTTAAAATACAATAATTAAAATGAAGAACAATTTTAACAAATATAAACATATTAGTATTTCAATGGGAAGTGTCAGCCTGCTTTTGGCTGATGAGATAGCATTGTTGTTGTTGTTGTTGATCTGTGCTTTCAATTCATTTCAGACTTAGGTTGGCCCTGTGCGAGGGCCAAGTAAATGACCTTGGAGGGCCGCATCCGGCCCCCCGGGCCTTAGTTTGAGGACCCCTGGGTTAAACCTTTGTGCTGGCAGGACTGCTGATTGACAGGTCAGCGGTTCGAATCTGGGGAGTTTCAAACCCCATGTGGGGACATGAGAGAAGCCTCCCACAAGAATAGTTAAATATCAAACATCCATGCGTCCCCTGGGCAACGTCCTTGTAGACGGCCAATTCTCTCACTCCAGAAGCAACTTGCAGTTTCTCAAGTCACTCCTGACATGTAAAAAAGAAAAATAATGCTTCTTCTGATGACATCTTTTCAGAACTCTTTTCAACCCTATTTTCTGTAAATGACAGCTGTTAAATAGAACTTCTAATTTGTCTGCTTTAAATAGTAGTTTTGCAAAGTAGTTTTTTTCTTTTCTGCTTTTGACTGACTAAAATGACAGCTTTGGTAGGTCTGGAGTCTCACATTGAAATTAGGGACAAAAGTTCAGAAAAAATGGCAAAGGATATCTATATCCATTATTATTCACAATAAATACAAAGAAAGTAAGCCCTGGAAATGGGCCCCCAGTGGCGTAGTGGGTTAAAGCACTGAGCTGCTGAGCTTGTTGATCGAAAGGTCGCAATTTCGATTCCGGGGAGCGGCGTGAGCTTCCGCTGTCAGCCCTAGCTTCTGCCAACCTAGCAGTTTGAAAACATGCAAATGTGAGTAGATCAATAGGTATCGCTCCGGCGGGAAGGTAACAGCGCTCCATGCAGTCATGCCGGCCACATGACCTTGGAGGTGTCTATGGACAACGCTGGCTCTTCGGCTTAGAAATGGAGATGAGCACCACACCCCAGAGTCAGACATGACTGGACTTAATGTCAGGGGACTACCTTTACCTTTACCTTTAAGCCCTGGAAAATCTTACAGTATATTTGATGAATATGCAGATTGCATATACTAATGGCCTAGTCATTCTACTGAAGCCAGGTTTTTGACTTAGACTGACACTATAGTAATGAATCTGATAACAAAGCACAAAAATCATTGAGAATTTTTAAAAAGATAATCTTTGTTACTTTTCTACATAAATTTGGATATATTTCTCCAAGGGTGGCAGAAATGCCTTAGATAGAGCCCTAGATGGGTAGAAGAGTGCTTTAGAACATACTGCATTGGCCTCCAACTTACACAAATGTATATCCTTTATCTGTGACAATTTAGCAGGAACAATCCCAATTAATCCTTTGTTGTCACACATTTTGACTACTTTTAAATTTCCCATTTCTTTCTCCTCTTTCTATTTCCCCTTTTAATCCTCAGATTATTTTAATTGCTGCAAACTAAGTTCAAGGTACAAAAGTTGTTTCCCCAACTACTTGGAAGGAAAGAAGGCTTTTTGTACACTCAACCAAAAACATTTTTTGCAGCTTCTCCAGGCTGGTGTGTTTTTCTTTATTATCTTTTCCCCTCTTGGTCACATATTGTTTAGACACCTGTGTCTGAGGTTGTCATCTGTGAAATACTGGAGGATATGGAGATCCATGCTTGTTGATGATGTATTCATATTCATATTTATTTATACCCTGCTTTATCTCCCCAAAGGGGAGCCATGAAGCTGGGAGCCATCATTCTAGAACTCTAGTGATAAACAACATAGTCAGATCTAGGGTGCATTTACATTGTATAAATAATGCAGTTTGACACTGCCATTTTAATTGCCATGGTTCAATACTATGAGGAGAGGCAGCTAAGAAATGTTGTTGTTGTTGTTATTATTATTATTATTATTATTATTATTATTATTATTAATGGAAATTGTAGTTTTACATGATCATGAGCCTTCTCTGCCCAATACTTCTGGATATCCACCAAACTACAGTTCCCATTATTCCATAGCACTGAACTCTGACAGTTAAAATGATGTCAGGCTGCATTAATTATATAGCATAGTTTGTGCCGTAGTTGCTTAATACATTTAGGCCACAATGCCACACACAGTTATATGGAAGTAAATCTCAGTGATGTAGGTGGAGCTTACTTTTGAGTCTAGATAAATAGGATTGCACTGCTTAAACTGATTCCATTTTTTCTTTTGTAATCTTATATCATTGATACAGTTTTGTGGCTGATGTTGACATCAATCATTCAATTTTAGTAACAAGGTCTTTCTTATTATTTGTGCTGGTTCCTTTTACTGTGTTGGAGAATTCTGCTGAGTTGCAAGTAAAGTAATGACCAGTAATGTGAAAGATGACAGCCAAGAGGCAGGGACTGAAGGGCTTCAGGATTCTTCTCATGTAGCTGTCTGATTTCTAGTGACATTTAAGATTGATATACCTATTCGTCACAGTAGTTCTGAAGTCACCCATTGACATTAAGTGGCTTGGGGAGCATGCCCTCTGTAACTGAGTTGGAAACTGCTTCTAATGCAGAATCTTTCTTGTAAGTTTTCAGCACTAGGCTTTAACTCCTATTGAAGTTTCTTGTAGATGCCAAACAAAAGCAAACAAAGGGTTAAACAGCTGCCAGTCTGTTTGACACATATTGGTTTATTCCATATAAGAGCCTAATATTAATGCACTTGTGGTGATTATTGCTGTTGTAAAATATTGAATGAAAATACATAATGCAATGTGACATGTGAGAGTGCACATTCAAATGAAAGTGGAGCTCACATATTGTTTTTACACGGTCCCTGCCAGTCAAGCCAAAAGTTTATGAAGAGCCAAAAAGCAATTTTCAGTCATGTAGAGTATATCATTCAGGTCAGATTCTTTTATGTAAATCCCTTTCACTTGGGTGTTTAAATTCCAATAAAATAGTACTATTAAAATTGTGGCTTTTATTTTGCCTTTTCTTTAATTCATTTTGAGTTTTAGAGAACAAGTGTTTTATTGAGCACGATGTCTAAAAGAGGCACTGTTTAAAGAAAATGTTTAAACAAGGGCCGCATATGCTTTGAATAACAGTAGTATTGTGGGATTGTGCCCAGCCTTTTCTTGTGTGTAGGGTCTGTTGTCTATGGGTGAACCTAGGGTCATTCAGGTCATGGCAAAGGTTGTGGTCTTGAACTCAAAAGCTTGTTCACTCTGCTGTGACATTTCTATTGGTCTTGTGAACCCCTTTACAGTGTGTTGGTACAGTATACTCTACTGGCCTAGCAATATACTATGAAATCCCAAGTTTGCCATTTAAGGGAAGGTATTTGGACTTCTCATCCAGAGAACTATAGTGTCTCATTAAAATACAAACCTCAGGATTCCATAGAGTGGAACCATGACACCTGAGGTACGGCAAAGTGCTATAATTGTGTAGTGTGAAAGGAGCTCTGGAAGCAGTCCTGTTTTCAATTTTCAAAGGCAACGTTCTTTCATGGTCTCAGGGAGATTGATCTAAACTCTTGATTATGATCATTTGGAATTATGATAGTTTAATAAAGTAAAACAAAACAAACAAAACCAAATAATATTTTTGTTAGTGAATAGAGACCTCAGGGCTGATCATGAGATCCTATGCACACAAAACATATGTTCTATCAAGGGATAATGCTCTTTCCGCAATCCCACTGGTGAAATGGGACATTACAGAAAGCTGGTGAGGGCCAACTGTATGTACTTTTCCACATTACAAAGTTGCAGTTAAAAGCATCAAACTATGACATTTTGAAATATATTTGATCCTATATAGGCTAAGCAAAGACTAAGCCATAAATATATTGGTATTATTACAATAAGTAATAGTTCTGTCAGAGCTGAAGAATCTAAGCAGCAACTTTACAGCTATCCAATCATTTTTTCTATATTATTGACTCAGCACAGATTTTCCTATCCTACTGAATACAAAGCAAATGAAAGGCACATGGTGCATTGACACTGTAGGACTAATGATGTTTGATACCACTTTAACTGCCATGGTCCAACACTATGCAATACTGGGGGTTGTCATTTTACACTTCTCCTCTGCCAAAGAGCACTGATACCTCACCAAACTACCAGGATTAAGTAGCATCAAGCAATAGTAATTCAAGTGGTGTCAAACAGTGTTATTTCTACAGTACAGATGTACCTACTGTCTTAGGATATATTTTTAAGTGCATTGAGAAGAAGTTTATCCTTAAAAATAAAATAAAACAAAACTCAACGTATTTCATAATATTCATCCAGTCTTCTTCTGGGGCTGTTAGAATAAGGCAGTACATATACATTAATAATTGTTGGCAGAACATAAATTAAAGTAAAACAAGAGCAATAATAGACTATAAATATATGCAATGGGTCTCATATTTGCTTTCACATAAAATAAAGATCTATGGAATAATATAGTAAGCTTATGAATCAGGCCATATAAATATTTCCTAGCTGAATTATGTTGGGTTATTTTTAAGAATGTCCTGCCTCCTACTTTAACGTTCCAGAATTTAATTTCTATTTTGCCTTGATCTCCATAACTATAGAGGACCGCAGTTTGATTGAGTCTGAGATGATGTTTTTATCTGTACATGTGTTTTATTTTATTGTATTTTATATTGTGCTCACTCTTATGTTTTGTTTTTAGGCACTTTGTGCCATCTATAAACTGCCCCGAGTCCCTTTGGGGAGATGGTGCTGGGATATAAGAATAAAGGTATCCTTATTATTCTTATTCTTATTATTTCAGAGGAATCTTTCCTACCACTGGAAACTTGATCCATTTGAGGTGGCAAGAATGTAAGCTAGTATTCTACATGCAAAACTTGTATTCTATTCAGAGCTTGGAGAAGTCACTTTTGGGACTACAACTTTCAAGAGCCTCCACACATAATGGCCATTATCCTCAATGAAAGATTCTGAGAGTTTTAGCCTTCAACAGTCAGCTTTTTGTAATTTTGTTTGTCCTCCCACACCGAAATAACGAGACACACAACTTGATCTGGGATTAAATATGGGCAACTTTAGTGTTACCTATTTAACTTTAACCGATTAACTTTATAAACTGTACCACGTGAGGGAAAGCCGAAGTAGCGTCCTTGTCTGTCCGCTCCTCTGCTAGCTTGGAAAAACCTGCCCCCCCCCCTTTAACCAAATCCAGGCAACCTCTAAGGAAACTTATAGATAACCTAACCCAAGGTAACTGAGGCCAGACTCCTCCCCCCTTTCTAAGCCATTCACATTCACCTCACCTGACAAAGTTAACCACAGGAGAGTGTTTAATTAATAGCCTGTTACCCTTTAAAGGGGTGCCTTGGATATATCTCAAATAATCAATTTCCTTCTCAATTTTCTGCCATGGATTGAGGGCAGATGTCCATTTTGTCCTCATTCCCCACCAAGACCCTTAACCGTTTGCAATGTCGGTCTGCTGGTTAGCCAAAAATATGTTGTTTCCCATATCTGAGAGATGGATACCCCCTGTGAAATATAGGAACCATTACCTCATGTCAACGCCACACGCATGGCCCTATATACTCTTTTTCTGGCTCTCTCCAGCTTGCGGACCAAAAACCCGCTTTGGGACCTTGAGCGGGGATACAAAATCCGTGAGTAATGCCGTCGAGTAAATAGTCAGCAGCCACCCTGTCGGGATAGTGTTGTAACCATTCCTTTAAGGGTCCCAACCTAATTGGGCTGGGGCCTTTTTGGAAGGGAGTTTGGGGATGAGTTTTTTCTTGGAAACTGACCGTCATTTGGGTTTGTCCTGGGTGCCCTTGCCTTGATGCAGTTTTTTGATGAATGTGCCCCAGCACAAATGGAACATGCATGTTGGAACTTGCAGTTTTGTCATGAACAGGCTCCATGGGCCGCAAAATCCCAACACATGGCCCTTTGGTGCTGGGGTTGTTGTTGGGTGGCCCACTGCCGAAAGGGCTATATACCTTTATTGTTTTGAATAGTATGGCCGCTATCAGCTTTTTCTCCGATGTTTGTCCTAGGGGGAGTTATAACATCCATCCACAACTGATCGTCGATGAGGCCCCATTGACTTGTGGGATAACCAACAGTCTTCTGGAGGGGTGGATCAGCTATTCTTTGTTGAGCAATGTAGTCTGCAAGGAGTTTTATTCTGTGGCGAATATATAAAACCCCTTGAAGAGTACATTGCTCAACAAAGAATAGCTGATCCACCCTTCCAGAAGACTGTTGGTGAATTTCTCACCTCAAAAGTTGAGCTTTTTTTTGATAATTTGAACCCAACCGCCTGATGAAGGATCTTGTGAGTCGAAACTGGTTGCTGGTTGGAGTCAATTCATGTGACTACTGGAGTCTACTCATATGTAATAAAGAACAGGACATTTACTCACACAAAGACTTTGTTTTATACTTCAAGAGAAGAACCAGTTGTTTCTACTTAATGTGAATGTGTATTTTTGATATATATATTGAGTCAATTTAGTTATTTTCACATTACCACAATCAGTAGATTTTTGTCTCCACAGTTTTAGGGGAACCCATTTTTCTTTTTGATAAAGGTAAGAACCGCCTGGCGCCATGGCTGGGCAGCAAGGAAGGTGAGAGATCCCAGTGCTCCCTGAGGGCCCTGTCCACCCTTGTAATGCCCTCCCTTAGTGGGAAGCAAGGGCCCCACTGATCCCTTGGGGATGGGAGTGGGGAAGGGCCAAAGCCCCCACCACCCCACCAGTCCCGAGACTGACCTGAGCTTCTTCCTTCCTCGATGGTCGGCAGCAGACTGATTGAAGGGGGCAGGCCAGGTAAATACCTGACTCTGCCCCCAAAGTAGTTCCGGTCGGAACTACATTCTCTCCCTTCAGCAAAGGGGACAAACTGCTCCCCCTCCCCAGCGCACTGGGAAGGGAAAGCTTCTTCCCTGCAGTAATATTGTCTTTAACAAATTTATCTGAAATTATGATCGTCTGCATTTTTCTTAGAATATTAATTTAATAAAGTTTTCTTTATTTATCTCTCACATTTCCCAGTCTTAGATTCAAGGCAGTTTACCAAAGACAGAACAGATACAACCACACAAAAGATTAAAACATACTATAAAATTAAAAACAGTTAAAACAAATCATTAAAAGGGAGATAAAAAAATATGAACAACAAACAACAGGCTCTCTTTCCCAGAGCAATTGGTTCTCAAAGGCCTGCCAAAATAAGAAGTTGGTATGGATCAGTCATGGTGTCAGATTTACTGATCAGTCATGGTGTCAGATTTGAACATATGAAAATAACTCTCTTGTGAGAAGAAACAAAGCAAACCTGGATTTCACATTCCAGCTTCAATGAACCAATGCTAAGCATTTGTTTGGGGGAGACGGGACATACATCCAGACCTAAAATTCTTGTTTTCATATTTTTAAAAACATTGATGAATCAAAGGGGCTGGGCAAGCCTGTTGCAATGCAATGCAGCAAGACAAATAAATATAGAGGGTCTTCTCCTTTGCCCATAAAAACCCATACTTGGATGATTGCCTGCCACATTACTAATGAAGTGGACTTAATATAAGTTATTGTGGTGTAGCATTTTCAGCATTGGACTATGACTCCGGAGACCAGGGTTCAAATCCCTGTTCAATCTGGGTGACTTTGGGCAAGTCACACTCTTTCAGCTACAGAGGAGGAGCCCCTGGTGACTCAATGGGTTAAACCCTTGAGCTGGCAGGATACTGACCAAAAGGTCAGCGGTTTGAATCTGGGGAGCATGGGGAGCTCTCATCTGTCATCTGTCAGCTGTCAGCTACAAAGGAAGGCAAAGCAAATCCCTTCTGAACACAGTGCCAGTTCCTCCATTACGCTAAGTAAACGGTGGCGGTACACTTTTTTTTGCCAGGGGCACAGAGGCACCTCTGTAAATGCTCCTCCCGTCTGCAACCTTTGTCTGCCTCCCTCTCCCTCTTGAAGGTTACACGGAGATGGTTTGGCCTGGGGCGTGACTCACTTCGCGGCCTCCCTTCTGGCTCCGCGCATGCGCCCCACAGTTGGACGGGGAAGGCGGGCTCCTCTGTTTCCCTCCACTCCGTGCGTGCGGGAGGAGGTGAGAGCAGCTGTGTGCGAGGTGCCTACATGCCTCCAGCTCTAGCTAGCCAAGATCCGCAAGGAGGAGCTCAAGGCCAGGTCAGGTCAGTCACCTGCTTACAAGGAAAGGGCCTGAAGCTGCGAGGAATAGTGGGAGTTGGAGTCCAAATCACCCAAGGGCAGCATGGCTCTCTTTCCCTCTGCCTCCAAGAACTTCCTGGCCCCACTTGACTTACTGTTGTTGTTATATTATTATTATTATTATTATTATTATTATTATTCTCATTACTATTATTATTTTATTATATGCGAGGAATGGTGGGAGTTGGAGTCCAAATCACCACAGGGCAGCACAGCTCTCTTCCCCTCTGCCTCCTGGCCCCACTTGACTTACTGTTGTTATCTTCTTCTTCTTCTTCTTCTTATTTTATTATATGGGGCAGAAAGGATGAGGGAACCTGCTATAACCTTGACTTACTGTTGTTGTTGTTGTTGTTGTTGTTGTTATATGGGGCAGAAAGTGTGGGGGAACCTGCCATAACCTTGACTTGTTGTTGTTGTTGTTGTTGTTATTGGAAACACAACAAGATGAGTACACAGCAAACAAGTTCATTCTGCTGGCTGTTGTATTGGATCACACGTAGAACACTTCACAAGTGTCTAGGACTGTGTGGTGTATTGGTGAATAATGCGTGCAGATCCCAGTAAGGTGGCCTTCTGCAGCTGGCAGGCAGATCATGATTTTGTCAGTGCTGATTGTTTTTAAGTGCAGGTCTTTAGGCACTGCACCCAGTGTGCCGATCACCACTGGGACCACTTTGACTGGCTTGTGCCAGAGTCTTTGCAGTTCAGTCTTTAAATCCTCATATTGTGTCAGCTTTTCCTGTTTCTCATTAGTCCCGCTGTCACCTGGGATTGCAACATCCACAATCTTGTTTTTTAACATCGTGAGGTCAGGAGTATTGTACTCCAGAACTCTGTTGTTGTTGTTGTTGTTGTTGTTGTTGTTGTTATATGGGGCAGAAAGGATGGGAGAACCTGCCATAAGCTTGACTTGTTGTTGCTGTTGTTGTTGTTATATGGGGCAGAAAGGAGAACCTGCCAGAAGCTTTACTTATTATTATTTGAAACACAACCATATTAGTACATACCAAACAAGATCACTATGCTGGCTGTTGTATTGGATCACATGTCGGACACTTCCCAATTGTCTATAATAATAATAATAATAATAATAATAATAATAATAATAGTAATAATAATAATAATAATAATAATAATAACTATTATCATTATTTGGAGCAGAAAGGATGGGAGAGCCTATCATGAGCTTTACTTGCTATTATTATTATTATCATCATTATTGTTGTTTCTGCAGTAATTCTATCTCTCTGTCTGGTAGAAAGAAGAGGGCTGGACTGGATGGCTTTGGGGTTCCCTTCCAACTGCCTGAGTCTAATAATAATAATAATAATAATAATAATAATAATAATAATAATTCTATCTTCCTGTCTGGCAGAAAGAAGGGGGCTGGAATAGTTGGCCTTTGGGGTTCTCTTTCAACTGCCTTAGTCTAATAATAATAATAATAATAATAATAATAATAATAATAATAATCTCCTGGAGTGACTGTAGGAGCAAAACAAAAAACCTCTTTCAGTATTTTCTGTTGGTCATGGGAGTTTTGTGTGCCAAGTTTGGCTCAATTCCATCATTGGCGGAGTTCAGAATGCTCTGATTGTAGATGAACTATCAATCCAAGCACTACAACTCCCAAATGTCAAGGTTTATCCCAGATTATCTGGCAGTGCGGACTCATATAATCCAGTTTAAAGCAGATAACCTGGATCAGATCTTGGGATATAAGGACAGTGTAGAAGGGGGTCTAGGGGCCCTTCCAGACAGACCCTATATCCCAAGATCTGATCCCAGGTTTTCTGTTTATCCCAGATTATCTGGCAGTGCAGACTCATATAATCCAGTTCAAAGCAGATAACCTGGAATCAGATCTTGGGATATAAGGACAGTGTAGAAGGGGTCTAGGGGCCCTTCCAGACAGGCCCTATATCCCAAGATCTGATCCCAGGTTTTCTGTTTATCCCAGATTATCTGGCAGTGCAGACTCATATAATCCAGTTCAAAGCAGATAACCTGGATCAGATCTTGGGATATAAGGACAGTGTAGAAGGGGTCTGGGGGCCTTCCACACAGAACTCCCACGACTAACAGAAAATATATATCAGTGATTGGTTGGGGAGGGGGGCAAAATACTGTTTGCTTACCATTGAAAATTACCTAGGGCCGCCTCTGTCTGAACACATCTTGCCAAGAAAACCCAGTGAGAAATTTGCCTTAAGGTCGTCATAACTCAACAACATGTCTACAGATTAATGTTAATTTGAATGAATTTTGTACTTAGGTTAGTAATACCTAAAGAGGAAATAGATTGTTTTGAATTATGACTGTCTATACCCACACATGCTTTACTTCATTTAACATATCAGAATTTAGTATGATATTAATCTGCAAGATTTACAAGACTAGTTTCTTCCTCTTATAAAGTGCCAGTCTGATAATCCAAAAAATGCACTCCACTAACAACAAATCAATGAACTAGCCAGCTTTAAAAGGCATGGATCCAAACACCAATACTGCCTCAATTAAGATGAGCAAACAGTTTGCGTTTCATGATAAAGCCCCAATGTAAATTAAGATGCCATCTAACAATGACCATTTTAGAGCAACTGCATTCCCCAGTTTGCTTTGCCCAATGGGAGTGATGAGATCTGGGGATCCATGTACTCATATCAGGAGATATGTCACTGTTCCCTAGTCTCTGTAAATTTCTTATCAGAGAGGCCAGAATGGCCCTCTTGTTATTCTGTATATAGATGTAAATAATAGGCATAGAGATGCTATATAGTTTTAACTGAACAACTTTTAATGGCTTTTAATCACTTTTTATTCCTCTGTTTTGATGCTGTGGATAGTTTATTTCTATTTCATCATTCCTTTTTTTTGGGGGGGGGGGGGATATATGATAAATAAAAATATTAGAAAACCACCACCATCTCTGGCATTTTTTGAGGGAGATCCGGCAAGTTTCAACACTCTTTGTGTTCGTGTTATTGTGCATGCTATTTATTTGTTTTAAAAGTACCCCACTTTTTTGCCCAAAATTGCAGCTACAAATTCTAGTGCAGTTCAAATAAAATAGACACAGTTAAAACATGAAAATATATTATAACATAAACTGTTAGTAGTCCTTTAACAGCAAACCAAATTAGATTTTCAACAGAGAAGAAGGACATACGAGGCCCTCTCAATTGCATCCTGCTGCAAAACTCAGCATTCCTCAGTTCTGGATATGTTGGCCAGCCTTCCCAGATTTAGAGTCCAATAAATAGAGAGCTAATAACAGAGAAAAGGCCATCCTACTTGTCATAAAGCATATTCAATGACTGCTCAATCATTGCTTGTGCATATGAACAAAACTGAGAACTCTGTCCTTACCTCCACCATTCATAAGTAACTTAAGCCAAAAACCTACATTATCATTTTATAGTTTCACACATTTTTCATATCTATCTATCTATCTATCTATCTATCTATCTATCTATCTACATATACATACAAGGCTTGTTTGATTAAAAAAATGGTTCAAAACTAATTTTGGATGTAGGGGGTGCTAGTGGTTCAATTCTAAAGTCAATTCTAATTTTCATATAAAAAAATATTGAAAACTTTTCAAAACTTCCAAGACTTCCGAATACTTCCTTCATGGTTTGAAACTGTTATTTCTTGTTTCATTGGGTGGTCTTTACTTTGAAAGTATTTGTTTTACTCCAGAAGTTTGGAAGGGGGAAAGAAAGGAAGGAAATTCATCTACTCTGTTTTAAAATGCTTCCTAGGCTTGAGCCAAGGCCAGGGACCAGACGTGGGGAAATGCTGAATCATTTCTGACTCACTTCGTAACAGAAATGGCAGAAAAAGCTTTGGAAGGGCAAAGGGACTTAAAAACTTTGAAATCGCTTCAAAAAGCAAATCTTTCCAATTTTTTTCTGAATTACGAAGATTCCGACTGAACCTTACCATGCCCCCCCCCATATATATATATATATATATATGGTTTGTTATTGAAGACCCCCAACCCCACCCACAATAAAAAGAAGACATAGTCCAGTCCCTGCAGGAATTATAGTTTTCAAAGAATGGAAAGTCAGATGAATGGAAATAGCCACCATCCACACAACCTCCCTTGAGCCTCTCAGAACTCACAGCAATGCCAAATCCATAGCCTCTGAACCCTCCTCCCCACACACACACACACACCCAGCAGCTCAGCTGTTCATTCCGAGATGGTCCAAAGCAGCGAATCTCCAGAACTTTACTGGCGATCACATTATGATCGTTGTCTCTCCCTTTCCTCTCAGTCAAGCTACAACCCAGGCATCCACAGTGTATCAAAAGAACCTCCATTTTCAAACCCCTGCTGTATCTCTCTATATTTCATTTATTTTTCTCTTTTTCCTTATGTGAATATGTGCATGAGCTGAGGGGATAAAATACAAAAAGAGAAGGCAAATAACCTTACCCACTTTATGCTCAGCAACGGCAAGACCCCCTCTGTTCTCGCTCCTTTCCCTCTATGAGCCTATACCAAGAACACCACATAAGCCATCTTTTATATTTTTATTATTATTATTGAACTCTATAAAATGCAGGCAAATGAACTTGAACTCATGAACTGCAGTAACCTCTCAAACCACCTCTTGTGGAATTTCAGATATCATTTCCATGTCCTTTGTGGGAATCAGAGAAGAGACATAATCTATGAAACAAATGAACTTCCTGGATCTCAGCAGAAGTCCATCTGCCCAAGACTTCCTTTTTTGGAGATCTTGGCTATCCAAGGGACAAAGGTCTAGGATGAAACTTTGATTGCAATCCCATCAGCAATAGACAGCTTTGGGAATTTTTCTTTCTCTTCCCAGCATGGGAATATGTCTGGAAAAACAATTCTCATTGTCTTCTCCAACAGGACTCAGTCTCTGCATAATCCTGTCAAATCATCTTTTGGACCTTTCTTTGTCTCCAACATTCCATTGTTACCCACCCAGGAGTTGGTATAACCCCCTAGACAACTCTCCTTCCCCAAGACTGCCTCTGCCCGCCCACTGGAAGCCCCAGAGCCTCCCTTCCCAGCTGGGTATGTCACTGCCATCTCCTCCAATCAGTCTCTTGACCAACCAGAGACCTGGGAAATGTCGTGCAGGTCAATCTGGGGAAAGGGAGGGAATTTCAAAACATAGCAATGTTAATACATGAGAACTCTTGTGTATAAAAATGTCTGCTTATGATTATGCTTTTGAACTTATACTCTTTGAGCATCCATTGCTGTATGAGTGTCCCTTTTGTGCAAATTGAATGAAGTGTCTGTTGTTTGCCTTGAACCTGGTTAGATTGCTGTTTCCTGAATAGAAACATCAGTGGTTAGCAAAGCTTGCCAGGCATCCCTTGGTATCCACAGGACTTAGAAAAACTTTAAATTTTTGGTATCAGCTGATGTAGTCTTTAGCACCAAATCAAGAGCTCAGAAAATGTTCTTAAACTTTTCTTTTCCTCAAAGCTCTTCTTTTCCTCAAAGCCAGGCTACTGATTCATCCTTCAACAAGAATAAGATGGTATCCAGATTGCAGAATTAAATCAGTTAGACACAACATTAACTGCCATGACTCAATGCTAAGGAATTTTGGAGTTTGTAGTTTTTAATATTTACACTTCTCTGCTACACAGCTCTGGCACTACAACAGATTACAAATCTCAGGATTCCATAGGATGGCATCATACCAGTTGAAGTGGTATCAGATTGCTATAGTTCTGCAGTGTGGGTGGAAGAGAAAAGGAAAAGCCACCCTGAGTCGCCCCTATGGGCTGGCAGATACAAATATGTGAAATAAATAAATAAATAAATAAATAAATAATAAAAAGTAGTTTAGGTAATGACCATTTTAGAAGTCAAAAATGACTTTGGGAAAGGATTAAGGACCTTCTCTTCCTGGCTGCTGGTCTTCCATACAAGACAGTACACTCCAGAACAGGTATCGCAAGCATAATGAATACTTTGGATCTAACTCACAAGTAACAGTCTATATGTATAAAGAACCTCTAATCTATGTTCTACCACCAGTGATATTACTATGGAGTCCATTTATTTTCAGTGCCTCTGTTATGCACAGCCTTGCTCATATGCTAATAATTGGAAGTATAAATGGTTAGTTTCATTTACTCCAATTTGATTCCCCATGGTGCAGAAAATGAAGGATATGTATAATCCATTGCAGGATAGATTACACCGTAATGCTTAATAATGTACTACATAAGCTCAGCCCCAAATAGGAAGCAGCTGGGTGTTGGCCCACTGAAATCATCAGCACAATGTGGGTCAGTGCCTTGGGTCACACATTATGACTCCCAGAGCAGATGTGGGATTTAATCCAAAACATGCTTCTCAAGAGGTGAAAATGCGATCAAAACCATTTGATTCTCTATAGAAACCCTAAAAGCAAGAACAACAGGTTTACAACTAATGAAATTGGCCCTATTTAACTAAATTCTTCAGGGCTTAGAGTGTGTACATGAACTCTTTTAAGTACAGATGTTTCCTTTTCTGTGAATTTGAATTTGTATGTATGAATAGGTACTCTCATTCAATATTACAATGAAAATGTGAAATAATACTCAAGTGCTTCTGAAAACCCACATCACATTCATTGATACAAACACACACATGCACTTTACACCACATTTTAGATACCGGGCCCTTCCACGCAGCCATATAACACAGGATATCAAGGCAGATAATTCACAATATCTGTTTTGAACTGTATTTGCTGAGTCCACACTGCTATATAATCCAGTTCAATGTGGATTTTATACAGTTGTTTAAAGGGGGCCATCTTTCCTGACTGATTGTAACTGCATGGATTGAAATTCTGATTTTATCATTAAAAAACATGTTGGTCAAACAGGATAACAGGTGTTCTCAGCTGTTCTCATTGCTGTTCTTCCCTTCACCCCAGTTGCTATCGTAATGCATTCGGATCCCTACACATATGAGTGATACATATAAATGGAATGCAAAATAATTAAATCTGCTATATTTTCCCCCTGCTTTCTCATTTTGATAACAGAAATACCATATAACTCTCATGATGCTAAAAACACAAAATAACTAAATGCAGTTTTATATCTACCTACTCCGAAACTCCAATTACCCTCACCATTTACTATCTCTCTGGTGCAGTCTGACAACTTCTGCAAGGCCACACATTTCCTACCCTTTAATTTTCGCCTTACAACATAAGCCTTCATTATGTCTCCATTATGGCCAAGGGCAGCTTAGCTGGCACCGAGACAGTTGATGTGTTCTGAAACAATATCCCTCACTGCTAAGGGACAATGGAGATGGCAAAGAATTAGTGTCCTCCTGGCTTAAATTTGTGCCAGCATTGCAACAGTGTCCCTGGATTGAATGAGCTTTGGATCTAGCACAGCTTCCCAGAGACCCTCCTGCTTACCTCATATCTTAGCCAGTACAGCAACTCTGCTAACTGATTGCTGTGTTAAGAGAGCTGGGATGAATCCTCGATAAGAGTGTTGCTCTTCAAAGAAAATTTCTGCAGGCAGGAACAGCCTAATGCAGGGGTCCACAAACTTTTTAAACAGAGGGCCAGGTCACAGTCCCTCAAACCGTTGGCAGGCCGGATTATAATTTAAAAAAATGAATGAATTCCTTTGCACACTGCAAATATCTTATTTGTAGTGCAAAAAACATTTAAAAACAATACAATAATTAAGATCAAGAACAATTTTAACAAATATAAACTTATTAGTATTTCAATGGAAAGTGTGGGCCTGCTTTTGGCTGATGAGATAGGATTGTTGTTGTTATTGTGTGCTTTCAAGTAGTTTCATACTTGGGTTGACCCAGAGAGAGGGCCGGGTAAATGACCTTGGAGGGCTGCATCCGGCCCTTGGGCCTTAGTTTGAGGACCCCTGGCCTAATGAGTCTCCTACCTGAACATATCTGTGAATTAGAATTGTGCTTCCATGAACCAAAATTTTCATGTATGCACTCAAAAATGCACTTTCTACACCTTTACAGTAATGAATCTATTGTGATAATGACTAAGTGGCATGACTAAACTTTATACTGGTGTCCAAGAAAGGCAATTAATCTAAATGTGAAGAGGGAAATCCAAGCAAGTAATCCAATAAGTGATCCAACCTACAACCATGTACCTGATCAAAAGCCCATAGCGTTTATAAATCATGTTTGGGGATCTCTGTTCTAGATAATGTTACAATTCTCCCAGAAATGCAAGTCTAGAAATTGAGGGTACTTTTCAACTAATCTCTGAGCCTGGTAAACAAGTAGTGAATATGTAGGAATTCTGAATACAGTTGCCACAATATAAGGTTTTAACTAGCTATGTGTAAGTTTCATAAGCCACTTTAAGTTTCATACTAGGAAAATCTATGTATATAATAAAACTCGGTGTTTGTATGCAGAGGACAGGGTATGTGGCAGCTTTCTGATTGGCTGCCACTTTCACAGGCCACTGTGACCAGCATGGGTGACAGACCCGGACCAAACTTGGCACACATAACCCCCATGACCCCCTTTACATCCTGGTGAGGTTTGGCGGAGGACAGACAAAGGATGATGGGATTTGTAGTACTTTCAAACCCATCGGTTTCCACAGACCACTGTGGCCCCCAACAAAGACCAATAAAGACCAAACTTGGCACACGGAGCTCCCATGACCCACTCTACATCCTGGTGCAGTTTCAAGGAGGATGGGCCACAGATGATGGGACTTGAAGTAACTCCACCTGCTTCCCGAGACCACTGTGACACTCATCCAATGACTGATCAAGACCAAACTTGGCACACAGAGCTCCCATGACCTAATTCCTGATGCTGTTTGAAGGATGATGGACCATGGACTATGGGACTCGCAGTACCTTCACTAACTTCCTGAGAGCACTGTGAGCCACATAAATAACTGATAAAAACAAACCTTGGCACACAATGCCTTTCTCAAATAACCCGGGCAGCACCGGGGCCCAAAGCTAGTGTTTGAATAAAATCTGACTCCTAGAATCCTAGATGTGCCTAAAGGAAATGTAACCAGATAGCATCTCCAGATTTGAGTTCCCCACATTCACCTTAAGAACTAGCTACTGAATTGAGCAAAAAAGGACAACATCACTGCAGAGAGCTAGAAACTGTGTCATGGTTGGAGATTGTTATGAAATGAAGAGGGAGGGGCAGGAGGGGAGAGTAAGGATGGGCATGCACGAGTGCTGAACCACATTTGGTGATGCTGGAGTGTCAGGACTCCTTTCTGCTCCCACAGTGAACAGCACACTGAATCATCTCCAGTTTATTATGCCAGTACAAATCCACCCTACATTATACTATGGTTGCATATTAGAAACAGATGTAAACCATAGATGTTCAGGTATATTCTTACTGGCTTACTACAAGAGCTATTCAGCAGCGGAACTCTTTGCCCCGAACTGTGGTTGAGGCTCCTTCTTTGGAGGCTTTTAAACAGAGGTTGGATGGCCATCTGTCGTGAGCGCTTTCAATGCGATTTTCCTGCTTCTTGGCGGGGGGGGGGGGGGGGGTTGTTTGTTTGTTTGTTTATTTATTTATTTACAGTATTTATATTCTGCCCTTCTTATCCTAAAGGAGATGGATCACAGAACACACATATGTGGCAAACATTCAATGCCATTTTCTACACAACTAGACGGATAATTATACATAGATATGAGGTATATATATCAGCTTTCCCTATCTTTCAGCATCTTGGACTGGATGGCCCACGAGTTCTCTTCCAACTCTATGATTCTATGAAATGAACATTTCCTTTGTTTGAATTTAATTTAAACCATTGAGGCTTAGCCATATTTCATTAATCAAATGAATTAAAAAAGAGAAATTGTGAACTTTCATTTAGTAATTGCAATTATTTATCTTCTATCAAATTGTTTCTTACATATTTTATGTTTTAAGATATTTACAACCCATCTTCTGACAACTATTAGTGAAGCTCAAGACTTCACAAACAATATAAAATCTGTAAAATCTAGAGTGATATCAATATTTTATGCTACCGTACTTTTAAGAGAGGCAAACTATATAAAAGTTAGCCATCCTGAGTTCCTCTGCGGAAGTGAGATAGGACGGGATATAAATGCCCTAAATAAATAAAAGAAGAAATAAATATAAGCTGCCTACTTTGCCAAAAGATAGAAATAAACAGTTCAAAGTTTACCTAGCATAAGTATTTATACAGAATATTATACTTTCAATACCAGAAAAGTATGGCACTTCCACAAAATATTCTTTATTTATTTGTCTTGTCAGGACAACCAGTCATATTACATTTCTAACAGAACAAAGCAAGCAAACAGACAAAATACAAAATTTGTGAGTTTGGTAGTTGATTAAATGTCCTTTGACCAGTATCTGGCCACTTGGAGTGCTTCTGGTGTTGCTGCAACAAGGTGCATGTGGCAGGGCTCAGGTTGCATTGCAGCAGGTGGTCAGTGGTTTGCTCCTCTCCACACTCTCATGTCGTGGATTCCACTTTGTAGCCCCATTTCTGAAGGTTGGCTCTGCATCTTGTGGTGCCAGAGAGCAGCCTGTTCAGCGCCTTCCAAGTCGCCCAGTCCTCTGTGTGCCCAGGGGGGAGTCTCTCATTTGGTATCAGCCATTGGTTGAGGTTCTGGGTTTGAGCCTGCTACTTTTGGACTCTCGCTTGCTGAGGTGTTCCAGCGAGAGTCTCTGTAGATCTTAGAAAACTATTGGGGGACATGAGAGAAGCCTCCTCGCAGGATTGCAAGACATCCGGGCGTCCCCTGGGCAATGTCTTTGTAGATGACTGATTCTCTTGCCACAGAAGCGACCAGCATGCAAGCAAGCAAGCAAAACAACCAACGGACCTTTTCAGGACAAAATATTCTGTAATAATGTTACAAAAGTCACCTGTAACCCAAACAAGATGTACATTTAAATCTATAGAGGTAGGAGTAGTTGTACATAATTCTTACTGGGATTTTTTTTAAAAGTGTGTGTGTGGGGGGAGGGGAGAGGTAATTATTCTGTTGGACATGGCATGGTTTACCCTCAATCTTTTATGTACATTAAAGACAGAATAACTTTTTAAATTGGTGAGATAATAAAAGATCCTGATAATGGAGTCAAATAGAGAATTGGAGCTACTAATTTACATTTCTCTTTGCTTCAGAGTCATATTGATTTCCATTCAGTCTTACAGATAATTAATGGATGATTGAAAAAATGCTTGATATTTTGGTTTTAAAGCCATTTTAACATGGAAAACATGTCCAAACAAACATTTCCAAGGGGAAAGTTAATTAGCCACACTGCCCAAACTTTTTATGCCAAAGAACTTTTTCGCCATCTGCAGTCCTATGATGCAGAGGGAGGGGAAAGGTTAGTCAACAGTCATTTAAATGAGACATAAAGCAGCATTTGGAAATTCCCCGGGTGCTTGGATTGGTCCTGCCAAGTCCCAATTAATTCTGCTTGGTTGCCATATTTGGAACTGCATTTTTCCTGCATCTGGCCCCAAGCTATTCCTTACTATCGCCAAATAGTTGTGATGTTGGTAAGTTGAATTTCTTAAAAAGTTTGCTAAAAGTGCTTTACTGTCTTCCAAGTGAAAAATATTGCACTTACCTTACCCATTTATATATATAAAAAGATAATCTGACTTGTTAAGAGTACACGTTGATCATAGGGTTGCTGGTCTTTACTGGCTTTAATCATATTTCTTGAACAGAAGCTTAGTTTGGAAAATTAAGCTCAATTTCAACTATATGAAGGAGGGAAAAGTCTTGGCTTTTTAAATTCCACATGCTAGAATGTTCGCCAAGGCCAACAACCATGCCATCAAATACAGGGCAACCACAATTTTTAAAGTTGATTTTATGATTAGGGTTGTGCTGGGAACCATCTTCCTTCATTTCATCCATTCTTTTGTTACTTTTGTTACCTTTGGGAGCACCTACTGGGAAGGCCCCTCCTGGTACAAAAATCAGCTTGACACAAAAGCAAGTGAGACCCAATCCCGGCTCCTTGCCTGCTTTTTGTGGGCAGCCTCCTTGCCTTGAAAAGAGTGTGTGTGGTGTGCAAGCCCAGAAAGTGCATACACCTGCCTGTAGCCAAGCACTTCCTCTGGAGATACCTTTCCTGCTTGCCTTGGATAGTGCATGTGGTGTACAAGCCCATAAAGCGCAAATGCCTGCCTGCAACTGAGTGCCTCCTTTGGAGTAAATTTGCCTCCTTGCTTTGGGAAGTGCACGTGATGTGCAGGCCCAGAAAGCACATGTGCCTGCCTGCAGTTGAGCACTTCCTCTGGGGTAAATTTGCCTCCTTGCCTTGGAAGCTACTTGTTGCATATAGGCTCAGAAAATGTGTGCCTGCCTGCAGCCAAGTGCCTCCTCTCAAGTAAACTTGCCTCCTTGCTCTGGAAAGTGTGTGTAGCGTGCAGGCCCAGAAAGCATGTGCATCTTGCCTGCAACTGGGTGTCTCCTCTGGAGTAAACTTGCCTTCTTGCCTTGGAAAGAGCATGTGGTGTGCAGGTCCAAAAAGCTGCAGCCGAGCGCCTCCTCTGAAATAAACTTGCTTTCTTGCTTTGGAAAGTGTGTGTGACATATAGGCCCAGGGAAGGCTGACTTGGCCACAGTAGTCCACGCTTTGGTTACATCCCATTTTTTATTATTATTATTATTATTATTATTATTATTATTATTAACTTTATTTGTACCCGCTAGTATCTCCCGTAGGACTCGATGCGGCTCACACAGGCCGAAGCCCCAAGACACAATACAACACAATACAACAGAACATAATACAACAACAATACCAGAAGCAAATCAAAACAGTTAAGCACATAAACAATAACAGTAACAATACATCAGGACACTTTAAAACTGGGCCGGCCAGAGCAATGGGTACAGGAATTAAAAGTGCTGAAGTGGCAGGAGGAATATAGGATTATAAAATAAGTGCGGTGTGCAGCGATCTTAGTCTACTAAAGTGCTTCTAGGACTTGGTGATGGGATTCCTAATCTGAAAAGGCACATCGGAACAGCCAAGTTTTTAAATTCTTTCTGAAAACTGCCAGAGTAGGGGCCTGTCTGAGGTCTTTTGGAAGGGCATTCCAAAGTCGGAGGGCCGCCACAGAAAAGGCCCTGTCTCGCGTCCCCACCAAACGCGCTTGCGACGCGGGTGGGATCACGAGCAGGGCCTCTCCAGATGACCGGAGTGGGCGTGTGGGTTCGTAGACGGAGATGCGGTCACGCAGGTAGGGTGGTCCCAAACCGTTCAGGGCTTTGTAGGTGAGCACCTGCACCTTAAATTGGGCTCGGAAAATAAATGGCAGCCAGTGGAGCTCCTTAAACAGAGGGGTAGACCTCTCTCTATAATGAGCCCCGGTTAGCATCCTAGCTGCTGCCCGCTGGACCAATTGGAGTTTCCGAGCCGTTTTCAAGGGCAGCCCTACGTAGAGCTCATTGCAGTAATCCAGTCCAGAGGTGACCAAGGCATGGACCACCCCGGCCAGATCTGCCTTCGCGAGGTACGGTCGCAGCTGGCTCACAAGTCTTAGTTGTGCAAAGGCCCTCCCGGACACCGCCGACACCTGAGCCTCAAGTGTAAGCGATGAATCCAAGAGGACTCCCAAGCTGCGGACCTGTGGCTTCAGGGGGAGTGTAACCCCGTCCAACACAGGTAGCCACCCTATACCCCGATCCGGTTTGCGATCGACCAGGAGGACCTCTGTCTTGTCAGGATTGATCTTCAGCTTGTTCCTCCTCATCCAGATAGACACAGCAGCCAGGCACTCGTCCAGCACCCGAGAGGCCTCCTTGGAATTAGATGGAAAGGAGTAGTAGAGTTGTGCGTCATCTGCATAGAGATGGCACCCAACTCCAAAACTCCGGATGACCTCTCCCAGCGGTTTCATGTAGATTTTAAAGAGCATGGGAGATAAAATAGAGCCTTGCAACGCTCTCTACGTGGGGTTGCCTCTGAAGACTGCCTGGAAGCTGCATCAAGTACAACGTGCGGCAGCCAGATTACTAACGGGTGCTGGGTACAGGGAGCACACCACTCCGCTGTTACACCAGCTCCACTGGCTGCTAATTAGCTTCCGAGCACAATTCAAAGTGCTGGTGTTAACCTATAAAGCCCTAAACGACTCCGGCCTGGTTTACCTCTCCGAACGTATTCTCCCCTACGAACCATCAAGATTACTAAGATCGTCTGGAGGGGCCCTGCTCTCGGTCCCACCGGTCTCACAAGCACGGCTGCTGGGGACGAGGGACAGGGCCTTCTCAGTGGTGGCCCCGCGACTCTGGAACTCTCTCCCCCCAGAGGTAAGAACCGCCCCAACAATCCTGACATTCAGGAAACAGGTGAAGTCGTGGTTATGGAGACAGGCTTTCGAAGAATGAGACAATGATTTGGATGGAAGACGGTGTATATTCGATTTTAGTATGACGACTGACCACTGTAGGTTTAAATATATGTGCTTTTTTAATGTTTTATTGTAATGTGTATTTTGATATTTTACCGATTGTATGTGTTTTTATGGTTGGAAACCGGACTGAGTCCCTATTATGAGGTGAGAAGCTCGGTATATAAAACTTTGAAATAAATAATAATAAATAAATAAATAAATTATGACTTTGATCATCACTAATATGCAGCATGTCAGCTGCCAAAGAACAACTGCTCTATGAACTGTGCCGAGATAAGAAATGTGACGTGTCCAAGAAACACACAGGGATGAACGACAGAAACGACCCAAAGTTCCAGGAATGATCCTAGTAGCGGAAAGACCACATGCGCAGTATGGAAGTGCTATCTTTGTCAAACCAGGCCTCCAAGTCAGCAGTGCCCACAACACTGAAGAAAACAATATCGAGGTTATAACAGTAGAGCTTAATAACATCACCATCACCTCTGTGTACAAGCCCCCAAATGAAGATTTCTGCTTCTCCTCCCCCGAGAACTTTGACAGGCACCAAAGGGCTGTAGTAATTGGTGACTTCAACAGCCATAGCCATGTATGGGGCTATGCCCAAGAGGACAGAAATGGAGAGGCTGTCCTGTCCTGGTCTGAACTGCACAAACTATCACTCATCCATGATAGCAAACTCCTACCATCCTACAACAGCAGGAGATGGCACCGAGGTTATAACCCAGACCTCTTATTTGTGAGCGACAGCATCGTACAGCAATGCACCAAATCAGTGGGACCACCAATCCCAAACACACAGCACCGACCAATAATATGCCAACTGTTCCCAACAATAAGGCCTCAGGAAGTTCGATTTAAACGAAGATACAACTTCAGAAAGGCAGATTGGACTAAATTCTCAGACATGTTAGACGACATGATCACATCGGTCGCGCCAATCCCTGAGGAATATGAACATTTTATTGAAATAGTGAAAACCTGCTCACGGGCCTCTATACCGAGAGGCTGCAGAACCCACTACCTCCAGGGCATTACTCCTGAAACAGCTGCCTTGTTGGAAAACTATTACAGGCTCCACAACGAAGACCCATTCAGTGAGCAGACTCTTCAGGCAGCGCAGAGCATTGTGTCCTCCATCTCTGAAGCCAAGAAAGAACAGTGGATCAAGTTGATCACAGAGGTCGACATGGGCAGGAGCAGCCAGAAGGCGTGGAGGGTGCTGAGACGGCTGAGCAACGATCCCTCACAAACTAATACCCATGCCAACATAAAGGCAGATCAGATAGCACACCAACTCTTGAAGAATGGGAAACCCAACCTTGCCACCAAAGTAGGAAAGAAACCAATAGCCAGACAACCAGAGATTGAGAGCAACAACCTCCATGAACCCTTTACATCTACTGAATTGGACATGGCTCTCAACAAATGTAAGAATGGCAAAGCAGCTGGCTTGGATGATCTACGGATGGAACAAATCAAGAACTTTGGTCCAAAAGCAAGGCGCTGGCTGCTGGAGCTGATGAACAACTGCACTGCATCCTGTCAGATCCCCAAAATCTGGAGGAAAGCAAGAGTCATCGCCATCTTGAAGCCAGGCAAAGACCGTAATGACCCAAAAAGCTACAGACCAATCTCCCTGCTGTGCCATCTCTACAAAGTTCTGGAGAGACTTATTTTGCATAGAATTATGGAAAATATAGACCCCTGTCTGATCCCACAGCAAGCTGGCTTCAGAAAAAGCAAAAGCTGCACATCGCAAGTGCTGAACCTGACTCAGCACATAGAAGATGGCTTTGAAAGGCAGCAGATCACAGGAGCTGTCTTCATAGACTTGTCAGCAGCCTATGATACTGTGAACCACCGCCTCCTCCTGAGAAAAATGTATAATATCACAAAGGACTACCACCTCACCCGCCTCATAGGAAGCCTGCTACAAAACAGGAGCTTTTTTGTTGAGTTCCAGGGCCAGAGAAGCAGATGGCGGAAACAGAAGAACGGCCTGCCTCAGGGGAGCATGCTTGCTCCATCCATGTTCAACATCTACACAAATGACCAGCCACTGCCAGAAGGGACAGAGAGTTTCATCTATGCTGATGATCATGCCATTACTGCTCAAGCAGGGAGCTTTGAGATGGTAGAACAGAAGCTCTCCGAAGCTCTAGGTGCTCTTACTGCCTATTACAGGGAAAACCAGCTGATCCCTAATCCATCTAAAACACAGACATGCGCCTTTCACCTTAAGAACAGACAAGCATCCCGAGCTCTGAGGATTACCTGGGAAGGAATCCCACTGGAGCATTGTAGCGCACCCAAATACCTGGGAGTCACTTTGGACCGTGCTCTGACCTACAAGAAGCACTGCCTGAACATCAAACAAAAAGTGGGCGCTAGAAACAACATCATACGAAAGCTGACTGGCACAACCTGGGGATCACAACCAGACACAGTGAAGACATCTGCCCTTGCGCTATGCTACTCTGCTGCTGAGTATGCATGCCCAGTGTGGAACACATCTCATCACACTAAAACAGTGGATGTAGCTCTTAATGAGACATGCCGCATTATCATGGGGTGTCTGTGCCCCACACCACTGGAGAAATTACACTGCTTAGCCGGTATTGCACCACCTGACATCCGCCGGGAAGTAGCAGCCAATAGTGAAAGGACCAAGGCAGAGACATCTCCAGCTCATCCCCTGTTTGGGTATCAGCCAGCACGTCAACGACTTAAATCAAGACATAGTTTTCTTAGATCTACAGAGACACTCGCTGGAACACCCCAGCAAGCGAGAGTCCAAAAGTGGCAGGCCCAAACCCAGCACCTCAATTCATGGGTGATACCAGATGAGAGACTCCCCCCTGGGCACTCAGAAGACTGGGTGACTTGGAAGGTGCTGAACAGATTGCGCTCTGGCACCACGAGATGCAGAGCCAATCTTAAGAAATGGGGCTACAGAGTGAAATCCTCGGCATGCGAGTGTGGAGAAGAACAAACCACTGACCACCTGCTGCAATGCACCCTGAGCCCTACCACATGCACGATGGAGGACCTTCTTGCAGCAACCCCAGAGGCACTCCAAGTGGCCAGATACTGGTCAAAGGACATTTAACCAAATACCAAATTTACAAAATCTGTGTGGTTTTTCTTTCTTTCTTTTTTTTCTTTTTCTTTTTAATCTCTGTGTTTGTTTTGCTCTGTTAGAATTGTAATACAATGGTTGCTGATGACACGATAAATAAATAAATAAATAAAATCACTAATATTTGTCATGAAATTCAGTAGGATGCCCCAATCCCAAAAACTTCAGCTATGGTTTCTTCTTGTAGAGCTTGCTTTTATTCCTGTTTATTTCAGTACAAACCACAGACTTCTTCATGCTAAATGTATTTAACGTTGGCAATGGTCCAATTCATACTTAAATGGGAGTGAGCCCCACTGAACACACTGGGGCTTACAAATATCTTAACATGCCTAAAATTGTTCTGCTGGGGTAATAAATTATAGAGTCATTCAATGAAGCCTGAACTCAGCAGGAGAATTTTTGCTTCTTATTACCACGCCAAACCCTCTAAATTGTATTGGGCAAAGGCATAGTTTTAGACATCTTGTCTGGATACTGTAAATGATGATGATGGTGAATCTACTTTCCTTCATAATTGCTCCTCCCCACAGTTGATCACTGTCACAGGGGAGTGTGACAGAAGTCATTCATCTTGCTTGCTTAAGGCCAAATTGCAGCTTGCCCTTCATGCAAGAAAGCTGATGATGTATAAAGCATTTCCTTGTTTTTTTGGCACAAGTTTGTGTTGTATCATTTTGCAAAAGCAAGAGGAAGTTTGCAATATCTTTTTCTTGTATTACAAACTCTATAAATCCCATCCCTACTCTCTTGTCAATTTAACAGTCTTTTGAAACAGATTATATTTCCCCAAATCACCCTTACCCAAAGGATTTGGTATTTATTAGTGAGCAAATTGAAGCCCATAAAGGTTAAGGCCCAGCATAAGCAGAATGTTGTGCATAGATTTTAAAGTTTCATGCTGCTGATACTAGAATTTTGACCTTCTCTATGGTGATCTTGCACTTTCCCATTCCTAAACCACTATAATGGGGATCTGACAATGGTGTTGATAAATGGTTTCTGTGTAGGAAATGCATATTTTATGATTTTATCAGCAGATGATGGCAGCACAGGGCAAAGCACTGTCTCTATAAATTAGAAAGATAACTGAAAGTTATTCCCCTTGGAACTGTATCTCTAAATTATATACACATACTGAGCTTCCTAATCCTCTTTGCCTAGGAGATTACATATGACATGTAATGTTTTCCTCCCAGTACAGGTAAATTATAGCTTTTCTTGGTTTGTTTATTCCTAGAACAGTATTAGATGCAAAATGGCTTATTCGCAGCTTAATGTGAGCTAGAGTTCCCAGTACCTAATTTTCCCCCAATTCCAATCAGAAATCATGGTACATGATTTGCAGCTCCATTTGCATCGAAAGATGGATCTACAACCCACTCAGTTTGGCTTTGATCAGTATTTAGATATGGATGGAAATATGCATGTGTTCATCTGCTTCCATGTGTTGAATAGAACACTTGTTCTGAATGCCCAAAGCTACATCTGACTGTATATGTAACATATTAATTTTTGCTCACAATCAATAGCCATTGCACTTGATCTCTGCCAATGAAAACACACACCACATGCTTATAAAATTTAATTAGAACACAAAAGAGGGGTAAAAAACTGGAAGAGGGTTAAAATATGGAGAGCCACAAGAAAACCTATATGCATGGACTGAATTTAATTTCTTTGATCAGCTGTAAAAAGTACAGCAAAAGTGAGAAACCTCCAAATCTATGGGAGAAGGTTTCTTGGCTGTTTTCTTTCCCTGGTTCTGCATTTTTGGAGGTTACAAGATTCAGGCATAGTCTATGTCCCAATGGGATATCATCAAGAACCACATGCATCTATGACATTCATGCCTTTTGAGTTCAATGATGGAAAAGATATAATATAAAGGTAAGATTTATAACCCCACTGTTTTGAGGCACAGTGCCAAAATATCTCTAGTCTCTATTCCCAATCAGAAACTATAAACAAGAAGATTAAAATACAATAGTTTAATCTGCAGAAAATACTAATGGGAGGGTGTATTGTTGTAGTTTAGTGCCACACTCGACTGTTCCTGCATCATGGGTTTTATAGTGTAATTAAGGTAAAAATGCACACATGCAATCAAACTTCCTTTCTCCTTCTTCGCTCCCAGCTATATCCTTTAGTTGGGTGTCTCTGTGGCCCCTTCTACACTGCCATATAAAATCCAGATTATCTGGCAGTGTAGACTCATAATCCAGTTCAAAGCAGATAATGTGGATTATCTGCTTTGATAATCTGGATTATATAGCAGTGTAGAAGGGGCCCAAGTCTTTATGTTTAAAGTGTGAGTGGTTTTACTGTTGTAGTTGTAAGGCATTGAATTTCTGCCATTATCTATGTGTAAACCGCTTTGAGTCCCCCTAGGGGTGAGAAAAGCAGTGTATAAATGCTGTAAATAAATAAATAAATAAATAATAGATCTAATAATAGCAAACAGTTAAAACATTAAATGTAAAAAGGCATGTACAAAAGGAAAACAATATTTCCTGCGCAATTTTTCCTCCTATTTCTTTCAGGTCATTCCAATCTCACCTCACCTTTTACCCACATCTCTTCTCCTGGTGCTCTTTTAAAGTGGTGTAAAACTGCATTAATTCTACAGTGTACTTGTATCCCCACTCTTTGACCATGGGGCTGGGCCTGGGTGCCATCCAGTGTGCATTGTTCCGATGGGGAAAGAAACAGCCTTCACCAAATGTGCTGCTGGAGTTTTCTGTTTCTTCTGCACTCTTTTTTAACTCATATCTGCACATCAGAATGCTCATTCTTGATATATTAAAATGCTTTCTATGCGAAGTTACTGTTTTGTCCTCTTAGAAATGTTATGCATTTTCCTTTTCCCAGCCATTAATTTTATGCAAGTTTAATTTTAGTTCACAAAACATCCAAATATATTTGCATGTGTTTTCTTCTTCTCGTTCTTAGTCTTATCCATTTACAAATTAAACATTGCACTTAAATCAAGCAACAACAATCAGAACGATGACAGAAGCTTGTAATATTCTCATTTTTCAGATGGAAAAACATGAATGATGTATTGCAACACTACGGATACTAAGCAAGACTTGGGATTTACATAGGATTTGCACCTGACTGCCTTCTCTTCTGATTTACCCACAAATCAAAATCCTAGTACTTTTATATTTGGCATTACATCCACTGATTCCAGTGAACTGTATTTTATTGTTGTCTAAGAAACACAAGATTGAGATGTTAAGTGCCTTGTCATTAAGAATCCTTCAGAAAACTTATTTTACTGGACTATTGCTGCAATCATTCATCAGCCAGTGATTCAGAGTAACTAGTCCAAAAAGTAACTTTTCCAAGCTAGGTTAATTACCATTTTGAAGTCGAACCCCTAAAAATCTCAGCATTATTAGCTAAGGAATTCTGGTAATCGTAGTCCAAAAACATAACTTCTAAAAACATGGTTACATTCTTAATGGCTGGCCAGAATGCTAAGATAACACACAAAACAGCCCTTTTCCTTCATAAAGCAATGCAGCTGAGAACTGCGTATCTGGAGGTGATTGGGGTATTCTGCCATCCTGGGTCACCAAAAGATATAGCATTATGATAAGCAGTCATAGTCAAACAGGCAGACTAATTTATGTTGTTTGCTGCCAATATAAAACAGTCTCTGAAGAACCAGAGATAAATGGGTATATCAGTTCATATTGGTTTGCCACTATGTCTAGACCACCTTCATTCTGAAAATATGCGGGGTTGTTTGCTTCACATTTCATAATTAGACTGGTGCATAGTTCCTATTACAGCTGATGTTAGGGGAAATGAATTTTACCTCCCCCTGATAAGGTTTCAACTGCTTTATGCCCTTTTGAATGCTGAAGTAAGTAAGAAATTTGGGCTAATTTTTCATCTGCAGATATGTCACTGACTGTCACTTCATCTGTACAGGCAGTAGGTGCACATATTGCTCGATTGGACTGGAGGACAAGTAAATCCATTTTCATAATTTAACTTAATTTGGGGATGGAAAATGAATTTCTATTCTGAGAAAGCAACAAGGAAACAAAACAAAACCAAACCAAAACACATATATGGGTAGAGGGAACAAATACTCCAGTAAACTAAGGGCCCTTCCTCACAGCCCAATATCCCAGAATATCAAGGCAGAAAATCCCACATTATCTGCTTTGAACTGGGTTATCTGAATCCATACTTGGATAATGTGGGATTTTCTGCCTTGATATTCTGGGATATAGGGCTTTGTGGAAGGGCCCTGGGTATTTGTAAGAGCAGAAAAGTTACCATGCAAAAGGAAGGGAAGGAAGACAAGTGACAAGTGAAAAATCATGGTTATGGTGAGAAAAAAGGCACAGGTCGTGATTCATCCTGGTGGTTTGATTAATTCCATGCAGGAAGAACTTGTGCTGTATTACAATCTGCTCTATTAGCTGCACATGGGCACATATGTGTAATATCACATGCAGCCTTACCAGGGCATTATTACATTACTATAGATTCATCCACAAATGGATTTTAAGGAGTGTTTGCTTAGTTCCTTATACCATCACAATGCAATTATTTGTATAATTCAAGTGACTTGGCATATTTGCCTGTCATTATAAACTAGAATTTTTTAGTATTGTGATGTAGGAAACAAACTGGTGTGTGTGTGTGAGTGTGTCAGGAGGGTGATGCTTCCCATGTGTGAGTAGTGTTGCCAAAATGTAGCTCCGCATAGGGCGACAGATTTGTCCCATTGCCCCTCTCTTTTTTCGCCGAAGGCAGATGAAGTGGAACATTTCACCTGGCATTTGTGATGAGGCTCTTAGTTCAACATTAAAACCACAATACGAAGTCCTGAGTTTAAAACATCTGACTTACACCCAACTAATAGTTAGGAATGGGGTGAGAGGACAGGAAGTGAGAGAAATCTACCCCTTGGAAGATAAATACACCCTTGAAAGAGTAATCATGTGGAAAAGGTGTCTCCAGTGAAGCTTTATCACCAATCCAAATTTTTCAAAATCTAATTTTCAGTGGGACAGAAAATGAGGTGAAATCATTTGAACAAGGGCACAGACAGCAAAACAAACACCTCAGGGGTGTTAACCCTTCCCTGTGCTATCCAAAGGTGTGTGTATGCCTATGTGTGTATAGTTAAGCTTAAAATTTATTTATTTATTTATTTATTTATTTATTTATTTATTTACAGCATTTATATTCCGCCCTTCTCACCCCGCAGGGGACTCAGGGCGGATTACAGTGTACACATATATGGCAAACATTCAATGCCAATTTTGACACACAACATATACAGACATACACAGAGGCTATTTAACTTTTTCTGGCCGCCAGGGGAGCTGTCGCTTTCATCGTCCATCTGCGACACTGATGAAGTACTTCCTCATTCCCCGCATGCTTTTTTGCTGGAGTGCTTTGCTGGAGTCTTTTTTATGGCCTCATAAATTAGTTAATTTAGCCTCCCCACACAAGGTGGTACCTAATTTTCCTACTTGACAGATGCAACTGTCTTTTGGGTTGCAAAGGTCGACAACAGGCTACACAATCGGTTGGAAACCCACTCCAACCTGGGCTGGCTTCGAACTCGTGACTTTTTGGTCAGAGTGATCTTAATGCAGCTGACACTCAGCCACCTGTGCCTCAATCCCGGTATCTGTTCCAACTTACAAGCGAATTCAACTTTCTTAGAACTATTCAATATGCTAAATTTATTTTTTCAAAATGTTCAGCAACTTGGATAACTCTTTTAGAGTTCAGACTGAAATCCTGAGCAGATTTGCCATCTGACTCCTGAGATTGCCATCAATTGTCACTTTCAGTCTGCTATTCTGCTAGTTTAATAAAATTTCTGAACCCAAGACTCATGATGTTTGTTTAATACTGATTTGAGCAGTTTCTCAAGTCGCTCCTGACATGATAAAAAAAAAGTCAGGAAAGAAACAAACTTGCATTTCAGATTAAGATGCTAAAATTAACCTAACATGGACAAAAGGTCCGTGGTTTCAATTTGTGGCATATTGGGTTGTTGTGACTTTTCTGGCCATATTCCAGAAGCATTCTCTCATGATGTCTCGCCTGTATCTTTGGCAGGCATCCTCAGAGCTTTTGAGGTTTGTTAGAAACTAGGCAAGTGAGGTTTATATATCTGTTGAATGTCCAGAGTTGAGAAAGAACTCTTGTCTGTTTGAGACAGGTGTGAATGATGCAATTGTCCATTTTGATTAGCATTTAATGGCCTTGCAGCTTCAAGGTCTGGCTGTTTACTGCCTGAGGGAATCTTTGTTGGGAGGTGATTAGTTTTGGACCTGATTGTTTCTTGTCTGGAATTTCCCTGTTTTTGAGTGTTGTTTTTTTCTTTATTGTTCTGATTTTAGATTTTTTTTTAATACTGGTAGCCAGATTTTGTTCATTTTCATTGTTTCTTCCTTTCTGTTGAAATTGTCCACATGCTTGTGGATTTCAATTGCTTCTCTGTGTAGCCTGTCATGGTAGTGGTTAGAGTGGTCCAGCATATCTGTGTTCTCAAATAATATGCTGTGTCCAGGTTGGTTCATCAGATGCTCTGCTATGGCTGACTTCTCTGGTTGAAGTAGTCTGCAGTGCCTTCCATGTTCCTTGATTCGTGTTTGGGAAGTGCTGTGTTTGGTGATCCCTATGTAGACTTGTCCACAGCTACATAGTATACAGTAGACTCCTGCAGAGGTGAAAAGATCCCTCTTGTTGTTTGCTGAATGTAGCATTTGTGGCATATTGCTTTTAATTGTTAAGTCAAGGTTCCCCGAAGAACTTTAGCTTACTGTGACTTGAGTATCAGGTCACTGAAATTCTTCTGAAAACTGTGACATTAAAATCACACTAAAATAGTATGTGATATGTTCATGTACATATCTGTGTTTGATTTACACAACAAGTTCTAGGAATTTTCAGTACCTTACATTGAAAAGTATAGTGCAAAACTTAGCTCCTTTGGGCAAACAAATTCAGTGGAACTTATTTTATTTAGGATTTGGGTTTCAATCTGTCTATGATGGTAGAAATATTTCTCTGAAGGAAGTAAAAATATTAAGTGAAAAAGTCACATTTTGTCAGGTTGCCAGAGATAACCATGTGAATCAACACAGCCTAATGTACTAGAAATAAACTACAGCAGTGTAATATATCAACCCTGAAACAGCGCAGGAGGAAATTGATGCATCTTGCCCTAATGAAATACACATTTAGACTATCCATTTTGCTAATTAGTCAAGTACAACAGATCTGATTATTAAATCTATCTTTAATATGCTTGCTTCACCCTTCACGACATGAGGGTATAACACAAATAATGCTTGAAAGAAAGAAAAAAAAGGAAAACCTGAAAGAAATATTGTTTTTTAAAAAGATAATTTGTTGGAGGGATATTCTTGTTAGCATATAGGTTTTTTGTGTCATATTGTACACGTAGAACTATGTGAGTTAAAGAATGCTGTCTCTTCCTTATCACAAAGGCTAAGCGAAGTGTCCCGCTTCGCGGAAGAAAAGAAAGGCAGCGGGGCAACACTTTCCCCATACAGAGGAAAAACATTACCCTCATGGTGAGGATCCATGCTGGCTCTATTGGAGGCAGCCCAACATGGGCAGGTGCCCGTGTTGGGAGGGAAGAGTGATACAATGCTGCCACTGCATTTGTGGGTGGGGTCTCCACTGGAAGTCTACTGACATAGTGGGATGGACAGTGTGCCCATCCATCGCTGGACTGGCAGGAAAGCATCCAATAATAATAATAATAATAATAATAATAATAATAATGAAACTTTATTTATATTCCACCCTATCTCCCCTAGGGGACTCAGAGCGGTTTCCACATATGTAAAATAATACAAAAACATACAATATAAAACAAAAACATAGGCATAAACTGTACATTAAAATCAATTTAAAACCAGTTCTGTTCTCTTCTTCATGCAAGGTAAGCTGCCACGGGCAAAGATTTCAATAAGGGGCCTGAGCTATTTGGAACGGGCTGGGCCAAGGCTAGTGAAAAGAGAAGGAAAAAAATGGGGCTGGCTGAATGCTACAGTGCAAGGATCGGTCTCAACAATGGCCCTACTAGGGGACCAGGGCCACTCAGTTCCTAGGATGCTTCCCAAGCCTTGTCTGATGAGGTGGTAACCCTCCTCTCCTTCTCTTCCCCCCTCCCTTCCTGCCTCTCCTACTCTCTCATGCAAAATGAGGACATTTCCCCCTGAATACAAATTCTACCCTTCAATTAGTTTTCCTTCTGTTGTCAAAATTGTGTATGAAATTCATACACACCTAGAACTCTTATATTTGCTTTTTGCACATTCCCTTGGTAACCATGCCTGATGCTTTTCTTTGGATGTTTAAGCTGTTTCTAAGTGTGTAACTCACATTTTATATGATTGCAATGCTATAACTTCAGGAAAATTTAGGAAAATTTTGGAGGGCAAAATTCTTATTTTTCAAGGAGGAGAAGGAACAATGGTTTTTTTTTTCTCCCACTGTTACTATACCTCTGCTACCACACAAATGCATACATATATATGGCGTGAGAAGGATAAAAATGGGTAGTCTCCTTACTTATAAGGTCTTGTGATACAGTAAGATTAGTCTCCTTGAGATTTGCTTTAGGAAATGGTCTAAATATATTACTGAGAACGAGCCATTCTTATCTTTATAGTAAATATTAAACAAGCAATGAGCAGGATCTAACTCAAAGGTGTGGCTCTCTGATGTTTGGGCCTACCACTTCCATAAGCAATAGATAACATAGACCTTAGTGAATTGTTATGGAAGGTGCACTCCAAAAACAACAACACATTGGTGATTATACGCTTCAATTCTTTCTTCATTTCACAAGTTGCTGTTGTTTTAAATAGTCCAAGGATCCCAACATGTGTGAGCATCTCCAGTACTTCTCAACTCTAATATATCTATTTCTTTGGGGTGGGGGTGGGGAGCTAGCACATGCCATTCTGTGTTTCTTACATTTTGTGTGAAAATTGTCAGTACTAGTTAAAACATGAGCCCCCAACTAGCAATATTTGCAATGTTTTCTGATTATTTTATAGGCTGAGACTGTAACTTGAGTTTTCAGCATTCCTTCATGGCCAATTTCACCATGTTTTCAAATTGCACATGATATATTTTCAGATACATCTTACTGAAGAGCAGATTTCAAAGGAAAGAAACACCAAAAGTGTACAGTTGGGGAGGGGGATATAAAAAGATCATGAAAGAATATCTGTTTTCAGATATGTTTCTATTCATTTTTTTCAAAATACCTTTCTGAAGGTCAACACATTCCGATAGCTTCATTTAAGTAACAAGATAGGCAGTCTCTGTACAGAACTGCAATGGAGATATTCTGAAAAATATACTGCACCACAAGAAATATCATGGCTTAGATTTTCTTTTTACTTATCCTAAGGTAACATGAAGCGCATGCAAGTCAGAGGTGGGCCACAGGGTTCCTCTAAATTTTGAAAGGAATGCAACTGTGATCATTATTCACTGTTGGATCTGCCAACTAGGATTGAGAGGAGTTTCAGTTTAACAATATCTAGAACTCCACAGAATTCCCATTCTGATAGGAGGGGGAGAGATTGTGGATGAAAATCTTTAAATATTGAGCATGGATTTTGTCATAGGATTTTTAAACATATTCTTCTCTGAGGCTGGAGGGAGATTCAACTTCCAATTGCACCTCCTGTGCATTGACATGACAGGACAAAAAATGAAACAAGCCAGACAAGGCTGTGGACCCATAGAATTCAGAGCACTTCAGTTCCAATAACCTACAGAATTTAGGGGACTCCAGTGTGTTTCCTGACCATTGGAAGATACTCCTGGGAACAGTTCCTTTAAAACAAATAGCTATTAGAAGGGAGACACCCATACATTTTTTTGCCCCAATTAAGAGTTGTTTCCTTCATCACAATTTCTCCAATAGGATTTCTCTGCCCATTGTTTTTGTTGATGGAGCCCAAACTTTCATGGGCCATGAAATTTATGAATTCATTGTATATACTGTCTATAAATAGTGGTCCAACATAATGTTCACAATTATGACAATCACTTTCCTATCTTAAAAGCCTGCTGAACAACTTCCAAATCACACACATCTACCAAATTTCAACTCTTTTTCCTTTCCAAATCTTCCCAACACCAGCCTAGATTGAATATTAACTGAAAGAAAAAAATTGTTGCAGAAAGGGAAAGCTACAGCAAGATTCAATCCTGAGTATGCAACATTCTTTATGAATTTTGATTCAGTTTTCCTGATCCACTTTTCTATACAACATTGCACTTTTCATGTGTCAGAATAATTTACTACATGTATCCCTGATAGGAAATGATACTCTTTGTACTCATTCTAAAATAAAAGCTAGAATATCTTAAATGCAAGTGATTTTGTCCTAAAGGTATATTTAAAAATGTGAAAACAGAAACGAGTGACACATCCAGCAAGTCAGAGATACTATACTGTCATAGAGCTTCTACTTAAATGATTATAGAACTAAATTAAAAACAACAGTATATTTTATATTTTCTTTTCTTTGGAGAAAAGTGAGAGAACTAGAAAAAGGTATCCTTTGGTTCCTTCATGTCAATCATTAACCCTTAAGTATAAGACTTCAAATAATTTATGAATTTTAATAGCAATTAATATATATAGGATTAAACTATACAGGCTGCTGATTCTCACATGGTAGAGGCCAAGTGTCCCCTTGTCCTTGTTCGGTTTCTATAGCCTGAATCTATTTATCTCTGTCACACCTCTGCAACTTTTAGAGTCTCTGTTAGGGCCATGTGGTTGTGCTAAATGGATGCACTATAGGATATTGACTACTGTGAGGTTGACAAGGCTGCCCTTTAGGCAAGGTGAGAGAGGTTGTTACTGTCACTTCTGAGAGACAGACAGGATTATAAATCTAATTCTTAAGGATGCACAAAGTATTTGAAACACACCATGCTGTGATGTAAGATCCTCTTGGGGCCTGAGTAAACAATGTAGGATTTTTCAGAGTATACATATTGTCAATATTTCTGGAAGCAAGCCAGATGGATTTTTTCTTATCCCTTTGCAAAGCCTTTGCAAAGTGCATTGATCTAGAGGAACAGGGTTTGGATTTTTTTGTTTTTGTTTCAGGGTGCTGTAAATTGAAGTATGCATTAGATTCGATGGTGCATTAGACTCGAATAAATACGGGTACATGTTTTAGAATAAAATACTGACCATGTGGCTAACTCTATAATGATAGATCTCTGGGAGTAAATCTCTTTCACAGCCCTTTTTCACCCAGTAATATATTCACAGAGGAATGAAGGATGGCAATTTGGTTTGTCTCTTCTTCATTTTAAAAATACTGCTTGCCTTATTTTTATTCTACACACTGGTAGACTATGAAGGCCCAGACATCTTAACAATGCCCACATATGGCTCCAGCAGAATTTATTATTAGCTATCCATCAAAATGCCTGAAGCTCTCTGTTTAAAATTATCCATTTAGCATGCACTGACATTTATGCTCATCTTTAAAAAGTTTAAATTAAGAGTTGTTGAACTCTGAATTGCTAGCTAGCTACAATGGGCAGCACCCATTACCTTCCCAAACTTTATCTCACTTGTTTGCCATTTTTAATAGCACTGGATCTCCTTGTTAATAGAACTGATTGAATGGAATTGAATTCTTAAGCACGGACATTGACATCAGAACTAGAAAAAAACACGTACAGCAGCAAGAAGATAAACAGGAAAACAATAAACAAGTATATTTTTATTTTTCTAAAAAAAACCCCCAATTTTTGGCCCATGGGAAAAGTGTAAAACAAATATTTAGCATAGTTACTGGATCATAAGTAGAAATAAATGTGATTTTGCAACATCCCCTCCACCCCCGGCAGATTTACGGTCTTTTAGAAGAAAGATATTAGAGAAACTTATGCCTACTCCCCTTGCCCACTTTAACTTTCAGTCACAGGATTATTAACAGTGTAAACATGTATACAAATAAAAAGCAAAGGTACATTCTATTTAAATGCCTGGAAAAACTGAGTCATTTTTTCCCTGCTATTGCTGGGGAAAACATCTGTGTGAGGACCAGAGAGAAATCCTGCATTCAGGATTTGGTGGCCTCACAGAAGGTGAGACTTTTGGCAAGCCTTCAGTTTTGGTTTCATACCAGTTATAAGATTTGGTCTAATGATTAATCCAGCCCTGTTGCCTCTTGATAACCCCACTCACACTATAACTTTCCAGACTCTGAAATTTATATGCATAACTTCTGGCATGCTTTGTTTTTCATAAAACAATAGCAAATGACATCATGGAATCAGATTTCATAAGCATACATCAAAGACACTCTCCTTCTCCTTGCCTTCCATTTCCATTTCAATTTAGAGTTCACAATAAACTAGCACAAGTCACAGTACAATTCTTTTTATACAGCTTTTTAAAAAATCCACAATCTTGAAGGTAATCTTTTCTAACTGGTTGAAAGTAGAAGCCTGACCATGCATAATCTAGAGAACCCCACAAGGAGGATTTTTATGCTCATCTATGGAAGAATGTGTCTAGCCATTTAAACTTTTGAACATATCCTAAAGCAAGGATCCTCAAACTGCAGCCCTCCATCTGTTTAGGCCTTCAACTCACAAAATTCCTGACAATTGAACACGCTCATTAGGGCTTCTGGGAGTTGGAGACCCAAACAGCTGGAGGGTCGCAGATTGAGGATGCCTGTCTTAAAACTCTGGTGTAAGTGGTTAGGATACTGCAAGGTCAGTTGGAATCTAAGGGGCAATGTCATAACAGAGGAGAAATTAGACAAGTGAACAGGCAGACAATGCTGAGATAAATGTTCTTTGAAAATTTAAAAACTATATAGAATTTCTTAGAAAACTATATAGAATTTCTTAGAAAACTATATAGAAAACTATATAACAGAGTTTCTCAAACTGTATTCCTCCAGATGTTTTGGGTTTCAGCTCCCACAATTCCTAACAGCTGGCAAACTAGCTGGGATTTCTGGGAGCTGAAGTCCAAACATCTGGAGGAGCACAGTTTGAGAAACATTACTATATAGAATCAGAAAGGAAAACCTAGAGAAGCAAAAGATTTTTTTCAATCTTGTGTTTATTTAGAATGCAATCCAATGGAATTTTGGGAGGCTATCCCAGTCACCATACAATATACTGGAATCCCCCCAGCCCCCACTCAGATAGTAGGTCTCCAAAATCAGAGCACAAAATTAACCTGTTCCAGCATGACAGGATGCACAGACTGCCATCCCTACCCCCACCATCTTGCATACCCAGAAGAAATATCTGATCCATTCCAGCTCTTTAGCTGAAAGAATGAGATGGAAATCCTAAAGAAAGAGTTCACTAGACTAGTGACTTCATCACATTGAGAGGGGAAAGCATGGGTGATTGTCTTTTTAGTGTAGATAATAACCCCCCCCCCCCAATATTGTCATCAGTTCCGTTTGGAGTTCTGCCTCCCCATCACACTCCCACATGGAAACTTAAGACCTGACAATACATTCATCTTACATTAATCACAACGTCTGTATTACTTTTTTAAAATCAGGAGAAAGAACAATATCCAAAAACCAAGGGATCCCCTGCCCTGCCCAAAGCTCCTTACATCAAAGGAGATTGACACCAGTTTAAAACCTCATCTTCCCATAGGAAAAAATGTTCTGCCCCAAACCCCAGAGGATAAAAGACACAGTGATCCAGGTAAAAATAATTGCTTTCCATGGGATCCTATTGATTTGCATTGACCCCCAAAGGATACAAGAGACTGCTGATGTTTGGGCAATGAAACAGGACAGGAAACTTTCATGGTTCCCATCCCACCCGTTTTTCCATTGTAAAGATGTGAGTAAAGTGTGATAAGAGGTAGGAGCTTGGAACACAATTGCTGGCCCATGTTCAGAGTTCCCTGCTTTCAGGATATTACTACCTCTTTTCAGCCCTGGAACATGTGATGAGCTCTGTGCCTCTCCATGCTTGAAAAGAGGCTGAAGCATCCTAGGAGGAGGAAATTTCTCAATGTTTTCTACAAAATGCTACTGTATGTTGATTTGGTTTTATTCCATTTTCTTTGTCATTTATATTCTAAGAATTTGCCCAATTTTATCTTAAAATCATTTCTTTTCATTAATCCCTTATTTATATTTTATTTCACAAGTCAGTTTATTGTTTATTGCGATGTTCAGCATCACTTTATACCAGTCATCAATTTAGTAATCATAATTATCTTTCCATTTTTTGGCCATAACTAATCTTAAAGTGGTAACAAAAATTATTATTAATTCTTTCTTTTGCCAGTTTAATCTTTTATCTCCAAAATTTATATAAGTGCTGTATTTGGATTGTTTGCAGATCCATCCATAGTGTATTATTAATTTCAACAAATACTTTTCCCCAAATTTCTTTTAATTCTTCGCATCCCCACCAAAAATGCATATGTCCCATTTTCCCTATTGCACCTCCAATAATTTTGTAGATTGTTTCTATTATAATAACTCAACATTATTGGAGTCATCTACCATCTCCAAATTGTTTTATAAAAAATCTCTTTAATTCTAACAAACACATTTTTCATAATTCTTCTTCATTTCCAAATTTTTAACCATTCCTCCTCTGTAATATTGATTCCTTAGTCCCTTTCTCATCTATTTTTGTTCCCATTTGTATTGGATCACTTTCTATCATTATTTATACATTTTACTTATTAATCCTTTTGTTACTTCATCTGTGCCATTCTGCTTTAATTGTATTATTAATTCTTCAAATTTTGTTAATTGTATGCATTTCCCATGTTGCTTTATTCAATTCTTAGTCCATGAATCGAATTGCAGTACATTATACTAAGATATTCTACTCTGTTTAAATATTTCTTTTATATTTTCTTTCCTAGAGACTTTATTTAACCTATCTTTTAATCTTATTACTCCTGCTCTTTTCATGTCATTTATATATCATGCCTTGAGGTTCTCTGGTAATTTCTCTAGATTTATAACTCTAGTGGCCGTGGTGGTACAGCGGGTTAAACTGCTGAGCTGCAGAACTTGTTGACCAGAAGGTTGGCGGTTTGAATCCATGGGTGAGCTCCTTTTGTTAGCCCCAGCTTCTGCCAACCTAGCAGTTTGAAAACATGCAAATGTGAGTAGATCAATAGGTTCCGCTTTGGTGGGAAGGTAACAATGCTCCATGCAATCATGGCAGCCACATGACTTTGGAGGCGTCTATGGACAATGCCAGCTCTTCAGCTTAGAAATGGAGATGAGACCCCCCCCCCCCCCCAATAGTCAGGCTCGACTAGACTTAATGTGAAGGGGAAACCTTTACCTTTTTATAACTCAAGTCAATTGTAATATTCCAGGATTGCATGTTTTTTGTTTTGTTTTTGTTTGCCAAATCTGTATTGTGGTTCTACTGATTGGGTTTTTAAAAATTTCTTAATACTTTTATTACCACATGTACTCAAATATAAGCCGATCTGAATATAAGCCAGGGCACCTAATTTTACCACAAACAAAAACCCTAGGAAAATGTATTGTCTTCAGTATAAGTCAAGGGTGGGAATTGCAGCAATTGGTAAATTTCAAAATAAAAATAAAAAATTCAAAATTTCAAAATAATTTTTCAAAATAAAAATAGATACCAATAAAATTGCATTACAAGATAAGACTGTCCAACTCTGATGAAATCATTATCGTAACCTTCTTCAATGAAATTTCCTTGCATATTCTTCCAATAATCACCACAGTTTATTTTAACTATACATTTTGGGGGAAATGCTGTGTGTATATATGAATAAGAAAAAGTGGGAAAGACTGATACCGAGAGGAAGGAGAGCTGTGTTGCTGTGTGGAGAGGTGAGGATCCTGACAGGAAGGTGTGGGGCTGAAAGAAGCCCTTCTTTTAGCCCTACGCCTTCCTGCCAGGACCCCCACCCGATTATAAGCCAAGGGGGGCTTTTATAGCCTAAAAAAGGCTGAAAAAGTAGACTTATGCTTGAATATGTACAGTATCTTGTGTAAAAAGAAACAATCTTTATTCCTTATCTCTCCTAACTTTATTTCTCCTCTTATCATTAAATATATATATATAGTCTTACTATAGCTGTACCAATATAGATCAGCATTTTAGGCAGTACGTCAGGGTCATCATGAATAGCCATTGCTGTTTATCAACAGCATCACGTGTGTTGGAGTCATGCTGAAAGCAGCCTGATAAGAGCTACTTCTTGGCTTCTTTTTATTTTATGCTTATGCCCATTCTGCTTGTCAGCTGACCAATTAAAATAAAGTAGAGGGGTTCGCTTACCTGTGCGTTAGCTGTCTTATCTCTAGCTCTGCCTGGGGTTCAGGCAGTTCAACTATCTTACTTGCCATGTTTAGTGCACCTGTGAAGAGGGTCATTCACAGGTCAGGCTTGTAACTGTCTTCCTCTCTTGTGTACAATTGTGGAGGTGTTTCTTATCTTTGTTTACATTCCAGAGCATCTGGCATTTATCCCAAACTGAGGCCAATTCCCTAATGGACCCGACTGATGTATACACACTCTTACAGAGCTAATTGCCTGGATTCATTCTTATGCCATTTATTTCGCACGCCATAGGCTCTATAGAATAAACACTGCCCTTTAAATTGTATGAGCAGACTGAGAAGTTGACAGTTGAATATACCTGGCTTGTAGCAACATGTGATTCCCTGACATTCTTTCCTGCATATATGATGTTTGTATTGGAAAATAATCACCTCCAAGCTCTGAAAGAGATAGGTTGCATACATTGTGTGCGTGCACACACAGAACTTTTATCTCATAGCAAGCTTTCACATTTATCCCCAAGTATATATAGTGATGAGGCTATAAATAATTACTGTATTTTTCTCCAAAAATGTCTATTAAAGTAGTGATGTAGCTAGCTATGTATAAGGCACACGAAACTGCTTTTACAGCTTGATCCCAACAATGCATACTTAAAACAGGATGACCAGAGAAAAATGATGCGAAGTACACAAGGCAATACAGGACCACATTGTATGTGCTTTTTTGTGTGCATATGGTATAAAAACCTCAGTTCATTATTTTGGAGATGTAGTGAATTTGACTGTACAGTTCTTAATGTGAAATGGAGGGAAAGTAAGTATATATGGAGCTTAGAATTTTAGGAACAACTTCTGAAGTGCTTGTTGGGGGACATGATAACATTACTTCAAACTATAGGTTTCCCAATGACAAGTGATGTCTAGTTTTAGGTCTAATCCATATTCAGAAAAATATATATTCTCCTCATTAACAGGATGCGGCGTCCATTTATCAATGCTATAGAGCAGCAGCCCCATCTGTGTAAAATCATAAGGGGAGGCTATCTTGACAGGATTCTGCTGTCCCCATTTTTCTTGAAAGAGAAGTGTTCTGTTTGCAGAAGACTGGAATTGCACATACATCTGGGTTATACAGAATCATTTGAAATATGCTGATTGTTTACTTTGTATTCAGAAATATATTCATTGTGATTATATTTTCACCGTATGTTTCTGACCTTGAAAGCAATATACATTTGCTACTTTTCATTGTTAAGACAATTAATGTGAGCATTTTAGTAAAAGGTCTATAGCAAGGAATCTGTTTCCATTTCAAGGAAGCAATGTATATGCATTAAATGAAAAATATGTTTGTAGCATTCCACCCCCACCTCTCTTAACCCAAATTCTTTATATTTCTGTGGCAGAAAAGCTGGCTCAGCAATGTCAAAGAGGATCATAACTCCAGGTACACATTTGAAATTACAATCTGACTTGAATGCATTTAAATTTATAGAAAGAAAAAGAAGAGGTGGGAGACCCTTTAAAAAAATCAAAGAATCCCTAGGGTTCCACCTCTGTTGTTATTCTTTATTTTCTTTCCATATACGTTGTCACAAAATAAGATTCATTTAAAAATCTTGTCCAGTGAAAAATTATAACTGAAATGTGAGAAAGAGAAGGGGGTGAATTACAACTGAGTATAAGAAACATTTTTTCTGGTATAAATATTAGAGTCAGAAGAATGTGCATAAACATGATCCTAAGGAATCCTTAGAAGCAAAAACAGTTTGAAAAAAAGATAGAGAAACTTTCGACTAGAGTGACAGGTAATATTTTTTCAAGGTTAGTGATGGGACTTCAATTCAACTGAAAGGCTGTAATCTAGCAAAACCAGCACAGACCTGCCAAAAGCAATATTAAGCTTTCATTTAAACCCCAGAACCACAAAATATTTCACTTCTTTCAAATGTATATTACTAGCTAAAATGTGTCATAATGAGGCAAAGCAGGACTGCAAGTGTGTATAAAGCCTGGATCATCTCTTACAATTCATCCTCCAAATACCACTTAGCCCTCTTCCACATTGCCCCAATATCCCAGGATCTTGTCCAAGATTATTTTCTTATCCCAGATTATCTAGCAGTGGAGACTCAAATAATCCAGTTTAAAACAAGTAATCTGGAATGAGATCCTGGGATATAGAGCAGTGTAGAAGGGGCCTTAGTCACAACATGCTCCACTACTAGGCAGAACAGGATAAAGGTCATTTGGATATTCAGATTTAATTGAACAATCACTCCCAGCATCCTTCCTCTTGATTATAATGGATGTGTCTGATGAAACAACATCTGAAGGAACATCTTCAAATGTTGCTGCATCATTCAAATTGAAGATTCTAGGGACAGTGAGGGCAGTTCTCCATCTGTTCTACTATACTGCGCAACAAGGCAATGTATGTTACTTAATATGCATAGCTTCCCATCTAAACAAATCTGCTGCTTTTGATATCATGGAAGGTCCTATCTTATTGCCAATTATGAAATAAGATTCAACTTTCAATCCAATAACTTCAGTGCCATGATGGCATGGAAGCAGATCTCATCCTCCATCTCTGTCAGCAGACTTGAGTTGGCCTTAAATCTTGCCCTGTCACAAAGATAATTTCGGACAGCATATTACTTTACTAATATGCTGATACGGGTAGCGTCCTCACAGGTCAATTGTTTTTAGGAGTCCACATGACATTAAACAGGTTTTGTTACAAAGGGGCTGCTTCCAGCTGTTAATCCAACACAAGGGGAACCATAATTGCTCTAGAGTTTCCAAAAAAACTCTGGAATGATTCCAATATTTTTGAAGTGTGAACAGCTAGATCCAGTCCAATCCAGCATGCTCTGTAGCTTGTTAGAATCATTACCTTGACAAAGCCGAACTTCTGCTGGTCACATAGTTGGGTTGTGACCTTATCAGCAAGATTCTGCCAAGAAATTGATTTTGGCTGGTGAAATAGGGACAATAACCCAAATGCACTTTTGGCATAGCTAGTTGACTGGACACCAAAGAGCTCTAGGGACTGCAACTGAGGCAGCCGTGTAGCACAGTCATCTAGGTTATTTTTGTAGGTACAGCTGCAAAGTGATGTAATTAGGATAGATGGGCATAGAAGACTTTATGTGCTTGTGAGGAGCACTGGCTTAGACAGCCTCTATGGTATATGCTCATGAAGCTCCCCTTTTACAATGTGTAGCTCCTGGAATGGCACAATGAGGGCATACAGTTTCATATTCCAAAGAGACTGGGCAGACAAAATGACCAAAGGAAGACAGCACATATGAGATCTAGATGTGAATGATTGTCAGTGCCTCACCCTACCAATGCTAGAAGTTTGGGGACTGCAGGAAATTTTCACTGAGTGGGACAGTATTCTTATCAAGGGGGCACCTTATATCCATAGCAGTTAATTCCAGACAAAACAAGAAATATAAGAATTGTACTGCTTTGGATCCACATAAAGGCAAGACAGCAAGTGTGCAAGGGATGTTGTGTGTGTGTGTGTGTGTGTGTGTCAGGAGCGACTTGAGAAACTTCAAGTCGCTTTTGTTGGTGCAAAAAACTGAAAGGAAAGGAATGAAATTCATGTTTTAGTATGTTACAGCAAAGGCAAAATAAGGACTTGATCTTAAAGATAAAGCTGTTGTGGACCAATGTAGGTGGCAACACTTCCAATTGTATTAAGCTGTTTTTAATGCAGGGAATGATTTCTGGTTAATTCTCTATTGGAATAACAACAAAACCCTTCGGGGCTGCAAACTCTGTGCTATTGAGAATGAGAAAGTTAGATTCAGCTGTCTAAAAGCACCTCTTGGGGTTCAGCCTGATCCTGATCTGTGTGAACAGGATTCTCTGATAGTTTTTCCAACTGAGCAAGCTCTCCCTGACTCTGACAGTGTGGAATCTGTTGTTGATGCAGAGGTCAGTGGGAATGAAAACCCAACAGCTAGAAGAGAATGTTTTGGAAGTTAGCCGTGATATCTTTCCACCTGGGGTTGATAATGAGGACCGAAGCGAACAGATAGTCAGAGATAGAAATATTTCCCAGTCTTTACGAAGGTCACAGCGCTTACAGCAGAAAGAGGCCCAGACAGAAAAGTCAAGGGGCGTTTCTAAGAATAGCTTCTTTGGTTTAAGAGGGTTCCTGCTGGGTGCTTCTTTAGGTCAAGCAACGTTCGGGACTGTGGCTGGTCTTGGCAGAATTCCTGTGTTCCATGGCCAGTAATCCCAGAGGCTTCTAGTTTCCAAGTTCATGGTTAGTAAAAGGCTAACAGACTCCTGGTTATTGTTTTGTGGCTTTTGAAGTTTTGCTCAAGTTCAGAGATGCTATTGACTACTGTGTTTTTCTGTGGCTTTTTGACTCTGCATTTACCTTTCTTTTGTAACCAATTTTTCATCAATAAACAAGGATTGCTTTTCCTACAGTCCAGAGTGGTGGATTTAATCTTATGGTCTTGTTTCTTGAACTGGGATGCAACAGTTTGCTTGACCTCTAAAATCCATTTGATTTTTATCCACCAGGATTACCTTTTGCTGAAGTTTGGTTGTTTTGGGGGTTGTTTTTTCTCTTGCTGAGCCAAGGATTTTATTTTTAAAGATGTCCAATCTTGCAGCACCAGCTCAGGCCCCCACCCTTGCAGACTTTCAAGCATTGCAGACTCTATACACCACCCAACAATAGGAGCTGACTGATCTCCGAGCCAGGGCTGGGTGCCATCCAACGTTAGCTCTGCCAGCCAAGTTTAATGGGGAGGCCTCTGCCGTTTGAGTTTTCAAAAGACAGTGCAGGGAGGCCAGTGCAGAGGGCGGCGTTGGCATCCGCTGAGTTGCTGGAGCGGGAGGCCGTTCCTCCACAACTGGCGGGGGAAGACTTCGACCGGGCTTAGTAAACATTTTGGTATATTTTTGCAAGGGTTGTACAAAATGTGACATGTAGAGATCCAACAAAAGCTATTATTCTTTGGCTTTTTAACCTTAAGAATTTTACTAAGAGCAGTATGAAATCACATTACCATTGTGAGTGGACACAAGCCTACTCAAACAGAAGCCCCAGTGAAGTTGGAGAGGTAAAGGTGCACAGTTTAGTGCCCTAAGGATGTCCCTTTATAAAACAGGGGACAGAAAGGGAAATCATGGGGCAGTGTAGAGAACCATCTTGCTGTATTCCCTACCACCGGGGTCTGTCCTCTGCCTTTCTACAATGTTTCCTTGCTGTTCCCCGCTTCCTCTTTGGCTCCTTCTATGAGAAGTCAGGTGTGCAACTTACTCCTTTGGGCTCTGCTACAGCAATGCTGCCAGCATGGTGCTCCACGGAGTCCCACCAGAAGTAGCCCTGCAACATGTAATGGGCTTCGGGGCACTCTGTGCTGGCAACGCAGAGAAGTAGAGAGAAGATGCTTCTCTGCCTTCATTTGTTGAGGTCATAATTGAGGTTACCAGAATCCATGTAAATCTTTATGACAATTGTGTTTCCTTCAGGTATATCTTTCTCAACTAATTTTATCCTATTGGTCTCCTTGATCTAAATTTATTGAATTTCCTGTTGTTCCCCCATCCTACTAACAATTCCATGAAGTTGGTTAAGTTGAAAAGCTGCAGATGGCTTAAGATGTCCACAGAAACTGAAAAAGATATGAGATTTGACGTTCAAATTAGGAGAAAAAATATGATGTTGTGCATGCAGTGACTATGGATATGAGAGAAAGCTTGAATTTTTCACCTGATGAGGACATTTTGATTTGAGAAAAAATATGTGATAAAGCAAATAACAATACAGTCCGTCCTCAACTTTCTCTGGGGTTAGAGGTGAAGGACCCACATGACAGTGAAAAAACTGCTAATATCTCTAGGCACCTCAAATATACACCCAAAATAATCCCACTCATCATCCGCCCACCCTTTTCCTGCTCCCTGTCTTATCCCCATCTTCCCGGCCCAAGAAAGTGAGTGAGGGAGCAAGCGAAGACTTCTGCCCTCCCTTGTCCTGCTCTTCTATTCCAGCCTTGCTCCCCATTGCCAGTTTGATTTCTTCCCAATTACCAAAGAGTTAACAACTGACTAAGCCTGACATAATGGAACACAGCTCAAGATATACACTGGTGTTATCAAATTCCTATTAAAAGTGACATAGGGCAGCTTTGAAGGTGAAGGCAAATAAAAAAAATATCAAATCTGTGAAGGTTAAACCCACAAATGTGGACAGATGACTGTATTCTTGGATGCAAATAACAACATATCACTACTTGCAACTCTTTCAAAGGTTGTTAGCTTGGATTTTGATGAAAGAGCTCATAGTGGCCTACTAATAATGTTTTTCTTCGTGCTTTTCTTAATTATTAATATGCAGGTTGCAAATTTTTCACTGCCTGCTAGGTAGACACCCAAATTAATACTTTTTCAAATTTCTTCTATCTATGTTTTAATATTATTTAAGGGAGAAGAATTACTGTGCCATATAAGATGTTTTCATTTTTGCTCTATGTTTTAGCTTCAGTAATATTAGTTTTTTTCTCTCCGATTTCTAAATATAAAGGTCAAATTATGCTAATTTGCATTTGTATATTTTTTTATATTTGCATGTATAAATAGTGATGGCCCATAGCGATTAATAATGTTAGCGCTCCAGGAGGGAAAGATTGCATCATTCAGAGAATTCTTTGCATAAACTCTTGAAGATTCTAAAAAATGAAAGCAACAGTTTCTTTGGTATATTTAAGACTTTAATACATTTAAAGATTTAAAGACAGATTCCCTCCTCCCATTCTAATAGCTAAATTGGCATGTCCTCTGAATCTTTCCTACATATCTCAAATGGAGGAAACTGGTATTTAGAGATAGAAAGAAGAACAAAAACACCCAGAGAATATTTAAATCTCATAGAGGCTGTACTAAATTAATTTCTATGGCTTTATAACACTCTATTGTCAGGACATCTGGTCCTAGGAATTTTGTCCTTCAAAATGCCTACTATTAGTAATTCCTTCTCTAAATACCATCATTCACATGTTTTCTCTTTTCTTTTTTCCCTTCCACCAGGACTTTGGATTCATTCAAGTATTTCTAACTATTCTTCAATAGATGCAGTAAAATCTATATTTTTAAAACCACTTTTACTGAACTTTTACTTAATTGCTATAATACTTTCTTATTGTTGTATTATTACTTCTGATTGTCTTCGTATTGTGTTAATCTTTTTTTAGTTTTTTGGAAAAATTCTTCACCAAAAGGAGGTAGCAAAATGACATTCATGAAATGGAACTGAAAGGAAGAAAGCAAGTACAAACTGGATCTTAAGCTGTATTTCTTAGTCACAGTGACTCCTTCAGTTTATCAGTTAAAGCTGTTTAGTGTACGCCATGCATGTGGGTTGGATAGGACAATATGTTTTACTTAATCCATCTTGAAGCATGGAGGGAAATTAGTTTATTCCATGTCATCCCTATTTACCTTAAGTCTAGATCCCACCATTAAGATCTCTGTTTGTACAAAGAGATAGAATGTCTGAATACTACCTTTGCATGTACAGACAGTGGGTAAAAATGATGTAAGTGATTTCTTAGTTAAATTAGAAAATTGGCCATGTGACTTTTTTACCAATGCATATTGAGTACATTGGGGGCATTCAATTTGATGCCTCCTCAGATACACAGTGAGCCAAAAGTCATGAAGGGGACCTATATATTTTCTGTCCATTATGGTATGGTATTGGATGCCATTTATGAGAATTTTTTTTACATATAATGTATTTTCCCCTATATATACTATATATGATGCTATGGTATCATAAATTAAAAACAAAAAATAAAGTTATTAAATATTGAAACCCTTTGTGATTTTTGGCCCACCCTGCCCATACAATTAGCAGAGGAAATTTAAAACTCAGTGGCTGAAAGAGTGTGGATTGACATTCAAGGAGCAAGGACTTCAGCAGATATAGTTGATAGTTTACTGTAATCTTTATTAATATAACTTCATTACTGATAAGAAAGAGGTGCTGATCCTAACTTAGTCTAACTGCATTCTTGCAAAGAAGAGAGCACAAAGTTTAAGAGATGGAATAGGAACTGTGAAGAGGCAGGGCAAGTCTACCAATCTGTCACTCACAACAGGAGGCAGGATAGATTACCATAGAAAGAAAGAAGGGTCTAGGTCTAGGATATCCTAGAAACTTCCTAAACTCTGTTTATTCCAACCACTACTAAGTGGCACTGTTGCTTGTGTAGAGCATTGTTAAATTTCATAACATACATGGATGACAGACTTTCATCAATCTAGGATAGGAATGTAATTATTTGCTTTTCATTCTCATTTCTGAGAATGGTTTAATAACCTCTGGATAATATTTTTTACCATTTCTGCATATTAGATTAATGTTGCACAAAATTCAATGTTTTCATGCAAACAAGTAAAAAATGTGTTTGTTCACAAAATATATTTTGCAAAAGGGACAGATTTTTGCATAAAATCCAACATAAACAAAAGAACTTTAAAAAAGAATCCTGCTTGTCTTTTCACTCAAAGTGAACAGACATCATGACAGGTGACAAATATTTTGATGATTGAGAAAATTTGTAACTATTTGCCTAAGGGTATGCTTATAGAGCATGGTTCTCAACCTGTGGGTCCCCAGATGTTTTGGCCTTCGACTCCCAGAAATCCTAACAGCTGGTACACTAGCCGGGATTTCTGGGAGTTGTAGGCCAAAACACCTGGGATCCCACAGGCTGAGAACCACTGTTATAGAGGGTATTGGGATATTTGTTTGTGACGTTTTCCTTCATAAATTGTGGGAAGTATCAGTTCACTGGCTGTTTAGTATTCAGTCATTTGCTACTTAAGCTTTATGTAGGATAGACACTGACAGACACCTTGATCTCCCTGCTTCTAATTACTTTGCCTTTATCTTTAAGAGAACCGCTCTAACAAAACAAAATGCATAGAAATGTTTTCATCTCTCAAAAAATTAAAGTACTCTCACTCAAAACCTCCATGTGTACAGCGGAATATAACCAGGACTGATAGTTAGGAGAGTGGTCCATCATACAATCCAAAGTAAAGAAAATAAATAATAATAAAGATAGATATACATTTCTAACTACCTTGTGAAAATGCTTCAGATCTGTAAGTATTCCTCATATTAGTTCTGAAAAGCATTGTGAAATTCCAACTTTCAACTGCAGGATATAAATGAAAATAACAATAATAATAGTTATAGATATGTGTATGCATGCAGGAAATGGGATGCATCATCATGGAGGAATCCAGAGGCAGGGGAAGGGGAAGGCTTAACTGTATCCCCCCCCCCTTGTATTATCAAAATGAAAATCCCTTCCTTATCAGCAGCAATTGAGTTGGATCAATTTATAGTTCTATGGCAGGAATAGATAAGATCATCCTACAATTGCACTTTTTCCAGATTAGGACCTCTCCACCCATATCTATATTTAATTAAAGTAAAAATAAGACACACTATTGCATTTATTAAGTGAATGCCTACTTTGACTCTCAGTGGTATATTTAGCTAGAACATTTGAAATAGAGACATGTACATCTTTTAAATTTTTTTACAAAATGTTCAATTTCTTTACTTACCTGCAGCATCAGTAATTGACTTTAGAAGCCCTTTGTAATGCTGTGAGCGGGAATAGCACTCTCGGGGCCTCTGCTGAAGCATCTTTAATTTGGGAAGCTATAACTGAGGTCATGTACGTTTAGCTGTCTCAAAATCTCCTGACCTTAACTCAATAAATTCAACAAATTAGGTCATTAAGTGAGAGTTCCTTAATGAAATGTATATCTAAACCATCCTCAACATCTGAATCTTTTAACAGTAAAAAGAAATAAAATACCAGTGTTAGTGAAGCCTGAAAACTCATGAAGTTTTAAGGGAAGTTAATTTTTCATAAAATGAAATCATGGAAATCCAAGAGAGCAGGGAAGAGGCCATTCCACTGGAACAACCACTACAATAAGTTCAAAGGCAATCAAAACAATTTAGATGAGGTATGTGACATTTCGCATATCTGAATTTAAATTACTTCTATAGGAAAAAAAAACCCTATGGAAATATTTCAGGGAGATATACATTAAACAATGATTCAACCTTACCTTTGTTTTATTTGCATCTTTAAAACGAAGACTACATCCAGTAGGATCTGATGTATATACTTCAGGGTTGCAGCCATGTCTGAGAGTATTTAAAGGCTATTATGCATGAATGAAAAATCATAAAAATGACATTAAATCACATAAATTTAAATAGACAATCCATTTAACAGAATCATTGCCAATTCCACCTTGACCCAATTTGTGTTGTGATATGGGTGAAAATCACCTTTGTCCTTACAAAAGTTGCTATCACTTAAAGTATTGCATATTCAAACTGCAGAAAGGATGGCATGGGAATTATCAAGACAAGAAATAAAATTCCAGGTTACCATTTAACTTCACTTTTAGACTCCATGCCTGTATTAAAGGATTAACTGAATCTCTTTATATAAAAATATTTTTGTGGGTGGCTTTGCAACCATATATACTTTGTGCTTTTCTATTCTTTTCATGCTAAATAGACAATCCATCTCCTAACTGAAAACACTAATGTTCTTTGCAGAAAATATAAGATGTTTTAACCTTAAAGTCTTCTAGCCTCTTTACTGCAGTCCATATGATTTATTAGAAGTTGGAACATTAGTAGAAAGGTTTGACACCATTAAACCATTAGTGAGCCTGAAAAGCTAATCTCTTTTATCTTTGGATAGGCAATTTTCTAAACATGTTGAGTTATTGTCATGCCAATTGCTACACTAACATTAGAAACTCCAAGACTGGCACCAAAATTTAAGTACAACTCTTTGGTTAACAATGTTAGTGCATGTGACAGATTTTTGCTTTATTTTCTACTTAATTCTGATTAAAACAAAGTAGTGAGGGAGTTCATGCAGTCTTTTGCAGAAACTGCAGAATCTTTGTGTTCTTTCCAGAGAATGTAGATAGCTATACTTACTTACAGCAAGTGCAAGATATAGGCTCTTTTGGAAGACAAAGGCAGGCACCCTGAAGTCCAAGTATCCACACTACAATATATTAGGGAAGAAGAGGTTTCCTTAGAACCAGCAGAACAGACTGTCTTTCAAGAGAGTCACACAGGGGGTCGTTCTGAGGAGGAAGTAACTCCCCAAACACAGGAGGTAGACACTTGGAGGAAGGTTATGCATAGAACTAGAAGGACCAGGAATCATTCCATAAGTTTGGAGCTACAGAATCAATATGAAGCTCTCTCCAGCATCAGTGATGAGTTGAGAGGTATGCCGTTTCCCTGGAGTGGAAATCTGAGATGGAACAGACTCTGACAAGATGTGTCAAGCCCACAGTTACCCCTTTCTTTTGATCCATTTGAGAACCAATGCTGTCTCATTGTTATAAGAGATCTCTGAAAGAGAGAAGAGCAAGAGAGCAGTGATGTAACTATTTTCAGGCATTTTAAAATATTATTTCAAAAACTATTAAAGACAATTACACGGGGTGAAAAACAAATAGAACAACCTAATAAAATCTATATTTGTGTTCAAATTTCATGAAAAAAATGTTGATTAGAATCAAAGATACAGTATTTTGCAAGATCTGTTATACATACATTTCCACTTCAAATTGGAAAATTTAAAATTTAAGGTCTATGACCCATACATATTATTTCCTTTTCTAGAAACTATACAAAATTCCTTTAATCTGGTACCTAATTGTTCAAATAACACTTGATAGTTTAGGATAAATTAAAGTATAAACATTTAAAGCAAGCACAAATCATCATAGGTCTTATACACCTGGAAACACCATAATTTATATTTAAACTTCAGTTTTTCTTATGGAGTTTAACCTGCGGAGTCCGATTCTGATGTCAGTTTCGGTGAATTACATAATCTTCACATAGAAAATGTTGATTAAACATCTGTAATGTTAAAATGTAGTTGCTACCACTATGTCAACTATTGCTGTTGTTGTAATGTAAATTGGTGGAGAGATAGATAATGATAATATGAATAAATTATCAAAATTGGTTGTGATACTGCTTGCAGTTCTGGAGGAACTCTAACTTTTTGCTTCTCATAGACTCAATGGGGATTTGGTTAACCAGTTTAAATTTATGAGTTAACCAGATTTCTTTGTAAACCTGGACATTTTCCAAAGGGAGGGCAGGGGGTTCAACTACAACCCTCCTCCTTGGCTATGGGCTTAGTGCTACGTAGTATATAATGGTCATACAGGATTCCTCTGCATATCTCTTTCTATATCTAACATCTTATATAAAAAACATATAGTACCATAATGATAAGTCATAATTTCTCTGTGAGTATCAAGCTTTTCTCATATGCTGCTCATTTGGGAGTATGTAGAAATATTTGGTATCTCTATATTATGTAGAGTGCATCAGATCTATTGTAACATGAGCCTTGTGGCAGAAACAGAAGTAATTACTTAGGTTAGTTTTGTAAAGTAGGAAGAAAATATAACATTAATTATCTCAGGAAATTCATTTTATGATTGGGAAAGGAGACAAAGGAAATTAACCTATGCTTTGTTACAAGGGTCCCAAAAACTTGGATCTCATGCATATGAATAAACTAGGAGCCCATGGATGCTCCCCTTCCAGAGAGGGAAGAAAGAGGCCAAGGGCCCTTCCACACAGCCATATAACCCAGAGTATCAAGGCAGAAAATCCCACAATATCTACTTTGAACTGGGTTATCTGAGTCCACACTTATATTCCAGGTCAAAGCAGATAATGTGGGATTATATTTGGCTGTGTGGAAGGGGCCTTACTAACTCTTTGAAGAAGGGGGAAGTGATGTCAACAGATAAGAAGGAAGCCAATGGCCTTATCACTAAAAACTGTATATGCAAAGTTTTCAAAAAGGTCAAGTTTACATTGCAGACGATAATAATTTCAAGTCATATTAAGTGCCCTAGGACTGAAGTGAACTGTTCTACTATGATATGTATGGAGTACAAAACAGATAGATGCATTACAAGGAAGAAATGCGGCTGCATAGGAAAAATCTTGTTTCACCAGACATGTAAGCTCCTATGCCAGAGGAGTTGGGTCGAACCCCACTGGTTGATCCCAAGTAGAGTAGATCCACTGAACAAACTACTGAATCCTGAGTGAAGAATAATGGATATTCCATCCAATTAGTCTATCCTATTTGGAGTTCATATTAGGTTCAAGGAAGACTACATATTGCGTACCATTGCTTCTGGGCTGTTGACCATTGCTCCTGCTGGCCAACAAGTGTGAGTTTGACTTTTGCATGCTGTATTTTTTTACTATGTTACTCCAAGTGAAAAACAGACCCCTAAAAGACAGACTAATTTTTGCCAACTCATTGTGAACCTTTGCCCTCAGTGTGACCCTGGTATCCCATGCATGTCATCTCTTCCCTCCTTTGAGCACTTTTGCTCTCCTCACAAAAAAATCTCCACTTTCTCACATCTTTTTCTTTCATTGCTTCCAATTGGCAAGAAATCTGATATTGCTCTCTTTAGAGGACATGGTTAATTATTCATGCAGAAATGCTGACTCACTTGTAACATAAATTGGAACCTTATCTGCTTTTAGGAAATTAATTATTATTATGATTTTCCTTTCTCGCATTGCTTCATAGATCCATATGGCTTTTTAGCCTTAGGGCCTAGTAATTCAAGAGCTATGACCCAGAATGTCTAATTTAGGGCTATTTCATAGGAAAAAGTAGATTAATCTGATGCCTCACTTTGGTTATTTTGAGTATAGGCATGAAACAGTATTCCTTTTGCTTTTGTAATTGCAGAATGTAACATGAAAATGCTGTACAATGAAATCCAAAACTGAGGTTGCCAACCAGTGCAGTATAGCTTTTTCAGTATTTAGTTAAAGATAAATTCTCCCACAGAACTGATTTTAGCTGGTCTCTTGGGTGCTTGTACAAGAGGTTCTGCGGCATGTAAAATCAATGGCAGTCTAATGTTTCCCCATATGGGATTATAGACAATACTTTGCCCATAATATCGAGTGAACAAAAGGTTTTAAGAGAATATTAATATGTTTTACAGGGCCTGTGGGGCTTTTTCTCTACAGTCTGCACTTACGTCACCGTGTTCATCATTCTGTCTTAGATCAAACTGCCTTAAAATATAGTGCAGGAAATGCACAATATTTCCACTTGACATGGAAAATGTATTTAGATACATCTGAAAATATTTACCTGAATCTATCATTTAGCTTAAAATAAATTTAGAACCTTGTTAGAAGTCCATAGAATAAATAGATCATATGTGGAGTTTGTAGCACAAATAAATCACCATGTTTAAATGGACTGCAAAGTTTTAATTTATGTTCATTTTGTTAATTCATAGTGCTCTCAAAACAGTTGCTAGTCCCAGCTAAAATACATTCATTCAGTAATTTACTAATTTGTTATGTGTATATTCCATGGGTTCAATGGGCTCTATGTGGGGCTACTCCTGAAGAGTGCCCAGAAACTTCAATTCACCCAAAGAGCTGCAGCCAGGTGCTGGACCCAGAGAGCGGACAACCCCTTTGCTACAGCACCTGCACTGGCTGTCAATTTGTTTCTGCGTCCAATTCAAGGTGCTGGTTTTGACCTTCAAAGACCTAAATGGTTCAGAACCAACTTACTTATCTGACTGCATCTCCTCATACCAACCGGCCTGCTCTTTCAGATCTTCTGGTGAGGCCCTACCCTCACTTCCACCTCTGTCACAAATGTGACTGATATGGATGAGAGAGAGGGCATTTTTGGTGGCTGCCCTGACCCTGTGGAGCATCCTCCCAAAAGAAATTACAACAGCTCTCTCCCTTTCTTCTTTCAAGAACCAATTAAAAACTTTCCTGTTTAGACAGGCCTTTAGTGAAGGAAACTAAGCTGGAGGGATAAGAAACACCATCATGTTATGGACTGAAACAAAGTGCTATGTAATCTGACATGATGCCACAAGAATGTGAATGTGTATTATTGTTGTTTTAAACTGCATATTTTATGATGTTTTATACTTATTATAGATGTATATGGATTGTTGTTTACATGATTCTAATATGTTGGGTAAAGAAAACAAGATATAAATAAATATTGTTGTTGTTGTTGTTGTTATTGTGACTATTATGAGGAGAAAATTCAATTTGGGCAAAATTGCACAAAATGCACAAAAGTCTGCCCACAGCTAGGAAAAGTTACTAGCTAGATTACAGAAGTCAGTCAGGGTAACTAGTGTCCTTGCTTACAGGAGCATTGGGAGATTTGTTTTCAGAGCTTGCCTAACACAGTACATACATTAACATTCAATTATTTTAAACATCTGCATCCTTCCTTATGCACTGAACTAATGTTGAACTCACAGTGTTTGTTTTAAATCTGAGACAGAAATGAAACTAGTAGAAATGCTCTATACACATAAAGATGCTATAGTAACCAGCCAACATGTTTTTTATCTGTTTGTCAGGTAAGGCCTAGTTATTGTGATTTGGAACTTTAGTCACATGGGTTCAAATTAATATCGCAGATATGACTCAAAAGAAAATGAATCACATTATATTACCAACATTTCTTTCTAATTGGCTCATCCTTTTATGTCTTAGAAGCCTTTTTAACAATCCTTCCCCTTTTGCATGGGAAGGATGGTCATGCTTAAGGTATACCTCCTGAAGTCAATTGAACAGACTTCTATTAATTTTAATGGTCCTATATACCCCTAAGTCTGGACCCATAGCTCAGTATTTAATTGATTTAAATTATTTTGTAAGAATTTTGCTTTGCTCTTATTTCATTTTCTTTCTCTTAATAACTGTTTTTTGAGGTTGCATTTACAGTTATATTGGTTTTTTTTTATTTTCAAAGCAAATATTATCTCTCCTCCCCCCCCCCCTCGTTTTGAACACATCATTCAATGAAAAAATGAATCCATGGTTTTTCTTTGGATACTTGTCAACTTTTAGATACCTATCAAAACTGGATTGCTTTTTTGACATCTTTTTGAGTGAAATTATGCATGTTGCTGTTGAATGATTTCGGATGGTTTTCATCTCAGTAGATATCATGGAGATGCAAACAGACCCTTCTCCAATCCTGTCTGAGCTCTACCAGCAGGGTGGTGGACATTGAGAGTGGATAATGCATGAGTTAGGTACTGGGAAAGGGAACTTTGGTCATTGTGGAGGGAGAGAGGGAATGTGTATGCAAGCCAATAGGGATTATACTGTGGAGTATTATCTGCACCACAGTTGAAGGTACATTGGGACTATCATTAAGACTGTCATTAATTATTATAGCATGTTAATTCATTCAGGCAATAAACAATTAGCTGTTGCATTAAATCCACAATAAAGAATAACTAATGGTTTAATAACTGGATTTATTTTACTTAAGTATATTCATAGGCCAGGCTTTAACTTAGTATACATGTTGATGGGAGAAGCTCCAGCAGCAGATTGAGGAGGAGATTATTTCAATTGCTAAGCAGCATCACATGTTCACATCAAGATTTTTCCAGCCATCTGTATAGCCCAAATTTCAGGCCTGTGTCCCAGTGTTCCCCAGCCTTCCATAAGACATATGGAGGTTTTATGGAGGCTTTGTAGTGGAGGTGGGATTTAATTTTTTGGGGAAAGTACCCAAATACACCCTGTAACAGAACATCAAAAGAAGAACTGATTTAGACTTCAAAAATTCCATGTTAATTTGAAGTGCAATTTAAAAAAAAACCAAAATGGTCAAACTCTGGAGGATTTAAAAAAAGATTTTTTTTTCCTGGCCCTTGCAAGCAAAATTCAATCATGTTCATATAAATTTCATATCTTGCTGTGCTTGGCAGTTGAGCAACCATTTAGCTTCAATGCATGTTAAAATATATTGTCAGTTAAAATATATTCACACTGATTAAAATATGTACAGATTTCTGCACAAAGACAAGTGTGTGTGTAGCATGTAGCCACATTTCTGTATCTACGTCTTCCAATGTTATCTTTCAGAATCCATGCTTTAAACCACATCTATGTCTATGTTCTTGGAGAACAGGAGAGATGAGATATGATGCATTCATCTATTATTCTGCAGATAGCATCCTTTCCACATAAATACCCAGAAAATTTCTCTTGATTTTCCTCACTCTCCAATGCCATGGAAATAGCCATGATGTAGGTGCTTCATTTCTTTAAAAGGCTAGTGGGGATTTTAATCACTATGCAGCCATGAAAGACTTTTGATCTCCAGAAATATAAAAATGTGAGTTGTGATGGTGTAAATCAAACTTACACTGTCTCATTGCAAAGACCAATAAGAGTCTTTGAATTTGGTATTTCAATACAAATTTCCAAGAATGTTTTTCATTTCCCCCCCAAACATCAGATTATTATAGAAAGAGCCATCTGTGTGTGCAATGAATGCACACAAGTAAGTCATGGATCTGAAATAGATTAATCTTTCATCCCTGCTGAGGCCAAATGCTGTGCCTGCATCTCTTCTAATGCTGCTATTAGCTTCACAGAAAAAGAGCATAAGACACTACACCAGTGCCTTTTCAATGATATTCAAAGCATCCCCAATTAACTGCTAATTCATTTTACAATAGCTATAGGGAATCTTGTCAACAGATCTCTCCCATCCTCATAGCCCAACCCATAGGTTCTACTAAGTTGCTGGTCTTTCCATTCTCATATAACAAAACAACAGCAGCAAAACCAGTATGTTTTCTGGATTATAAAAGACATTTGATACAACCAAGGAGAAAGCTAGAAACTACCATAGCTCTTATGGAAACTTGGGTGTGTTTGCTTCTTAGTTTCTTGACAAAAAATCTATTTCTTCTATCTGAGCTCTTGTTTACAAGCCCAAAGCAGTGGGAATCAACAAGAGACTGAAACGCAGATGGTTTCTGTACTATGTACATTTCTTGAAGATTGCTGCTCATGCTTATTGCATGTTTCCTTTTCCACTCTAACATGCCAATTAAATGGCTCCAAAATGAAGAAGCCAAGCACACTTCTTGTTTGTTTGAGTTTCCTTCCTTTGTAAAACTTCCTATCCCAAGTGAATATTATGCATGCTAATTATAATTTCTTGAAAAATGAGAAATGCTGATGTGATCTTAGTAATAGTGATATGAACAGTTTACCACAATCTAGTTATTCTACTTGAGCATAATTTATAGGAAAGGATTTTTTTTTAAAAAAAATTATTAGGATCAGCAACTTTGCATGTGAAGTATAAATTCTTTAGACGTTGAGTAGTGATTTGCTTAGAAAAAGAAAAGTTTTCCCATCTCATGTTACCTACTCTTCCCAAGTATTAATATGTTTAAGAGTAAGCATTTTTTTTAGCTTAAGAGTAAGCATTTTTTTTTACAAAAAGCAAAACAGCTTCAAAACATTGTAAAACAAAATAAGAACCATATAAAACACTGATTCAGCTCTTTGGGGTAACATGTGCCATACTTTACTGAGTATGTACAAGATTTTTTTTTCCTTAAATGTTAAAACTGAGAATGAATTTTGGTCTGAGAGCATCTAGTACATGTCTTTCAGGTAAGATTGCAAGATATTATTTGCATTTTGTCTATGCGGGCCTTTCCAGACAGGGCAGAAATCCAGAAGGAAGTGAGTTATTTTAATCCACTTCCTCCTGGATTTTTGTCTCCACCCCTAAACCAAAGCTTTGGCTTTCCTTGAGAGGTGGCTAGACACCAAAGTTGACCCAGGATGGCATCTGGCCCCCTTTAGCCCCCCCATTTCCCCACAAAAAATGTTACCAGAGGGGTATGCTGGCAGCATAGCCCCTCTGCAGAGTACTCTTGACATGCAAAAATCTCAGGTACACTCTGCAAGCCTGAATTCTGCTGTACTCTGCCTTAAGTCAATGCAACTAATGCAACGAGTATGCATTAAATATAAAAACAGAAGTGTCAAATAGCTTTGAGAAAGAATAGGCTTTATGCATTCATTCTTGAATACCATACTAACTCTCTCATTTTTTTTTAAGTATGTGTGAAAATGCGAAGCCAACAGATATTTATACAATAATGCAAAAGCTGGGTAGCTTCCATGTAAAGACAAAAGTATTGATCAAAATGATGCATGGGTTCATTGTATGGTTTGAGGCATTACATGGAAGGTGGTAGGACCTTCCATTAAATTACTGGTTTCCAAACTTGAACCCCCAAATTTTGTTTGCTGACAATTCCAAGAATCCTTGAGAAGTTGTTATAGTGAGTGGAGTTTCTAAGAGCTGAAGTTCAATATTTTGATGCCCATATTTTGAATTAAGGTGTTGATTTATTGTTTTATATTTAGGATTTATTGTTTAATATGTTGGAAGGTATTATCTATGACCATGATGGTGAACCTATGACATGTGTGTCAGCACTGACACGCGTAGCCATTTTCGATGACACATGGTCGCATGCAGCCGCATACAGAGAAGATGGGGCCGCATCCCAAGAAAGACATTTCATCCTCGGCTCCTACACCACCATTTTTCTATAATGCCGAGATATATGGCATTATAGAAAAAGCAGGTAAGTTAAATAATTAGTTTTTGGTTTATTAAATACAGTTATATATTACAATAATATATTTTTGTTATTAAACTATAAATATCATGAAATTATGGTTTTTTTCTCGAATTGACACCCCACCCAAGTTATGCTCGTTTTTTTTTTTTGGCAAGTATTGACACACCAAGCTCAAAAGATTGCCCATCATTGATCTATGATGTAGTTTTGTTTTTTCTCCTTTGTTTGCCGCTTTGAGTCCCATCCGTGGGAAAAAAGCAGAAGAAAAGCAAATAAATAAATAATAATAAGAAGAAGAATGTACAGAAAAGCACACACATACACATGTACACAAACATGAAAAGGAGACAAACTCAAGTGCTAAATAATGCTCAACTATGTATTCCTTTTTAAATGCTCACCATGTTTCAAGGAACAGAAGAAAGATTTTTAAGATTGTGTCAGGGGCTGCTGTGGTTTTATATGTTTTTATGGATTTAATCTTAACTGTTTTAAAATAATTATGTTTAATATTGTTTAAATATTTGCATATTTGTATATTTTAAATTGCATTGTAATGCTTTAAATGTTAGACACTTTGAGTCTCCTTATAGAGAGAAAAAGTGGGATATAAATAAACATAATAAGAACAATAATAAGAACAATTAAAACCAGACAATACAATACAAAACCTGTTCTTATTTTCTGTGGATGTTTCTAAAACTAATAGTAGCATGATATAGCAACGCTGGTTGACTTTTTAAAATGTTTTCCTAGCATAAACACTGGGCAGTAGCACAACATAACCCTTGGTTTTACTATCAGAGATTTTTAAAAAAGAGAACTCAAAAAGAGTCCCCATAATTTACCTTTTGCTTCCAGAGATCAAGTATGGATTGCAGGAAAAGTCCACTGCTCTTCAGCCAGGTGGAACATACCCAATTCTATGTATATATAATGACATGCTTCCCATGACATCCTGCAGGGAAATGTGTTTAGGAAAACAAGCTGATATCTTTGCTCAAGATGCTTCAGCTTGGCAAACTCCAGTCTTTCCACTCAAGGATAAATCAGATGTAGAACGGATACATATTTCACTTTCTGACAGCAGATAATGTTTAGCCTCTTTACCAAGTACACATGACAAGATTAGCACTAACTTATGCAAAGTTAAATATTTATGCAAATATTTTAGTCTTCAAAATTATTGCATTTCCCTTTTATGGCATATGTTTAAGATAGATAAGAAGTACTTTAGGAAGGGGAAAGTGAAGTCAAATAAAGGTGAGCAAAATGTAAAATATGCTCTTTCCTATACAGACAGTAACATTTCTCCCTCTGAACACAGCAAGGAAGCTGGTGACTTCACAGCACCCGGAGGATGTACAGATATAGCTTCTCAGTGTCTTCTTACAGGTTCTGGAAATCTCTCTCAATTGTGTCAATCTTGTCCCCTCTCTGCTGACCTTCTGTGCTTAGTTACAGACTTGTATTTAGACATGACTGCAGCTGATCGATTCATATTATTTGGTGATGCATGCATCTCATGCTGGTTTAATTTGGACAAGGTTTCATTGATTGTTTTATTAATGCTTAACATTACTTGTTTTATATAAAATGATGATGATGATACCACTATGATCCTCATAATCAAGGAACCAACATATGCAATTTCACTTATTTATTTATTTACCTTATTTATATCCCGCCTTTCTCTACCCTGAGGGGGGCACAGTTAGTGCTTGTTGTATAAGCTATCCTTTCATCACAGGAGCTGTCTTCATAGACCTGTCAGCAGCTTATGATACTGTAAACCACCGCCTCCTCCTGAGAAAAATGTATAATATCACAAAGGACCACCATCTTACCCGCCTCATAGGAAACCTGCTACATAACAGGAGCTTTTTTGTTGAGTTCCAGGGCCAGAGAAGCAGATGGCAGAAACAGAAGAACAGCCTGCCTCAGGGGAGTGTACTTGCTCCATCCATGTTCAGCATCTACACAAATGACCAGCCACTGCCAGAAGGGACAGAGAGTTTCATCTATCAGTTCTTGTGGGTTTTTTCGGGCTATATGGCCATGTTCTAGAGGCATTCCTCCCGCCATTACCGCTCAAGCAGGGAGCTTTGAGATGGTTGAACAGAAGCACTCCAAAGCTATAGGTGCTCTTACTGCCTATTACAGGGAAAACCAGCTGATCCCTAACCCATCTAAAACACAGACATGTGCCTTTCACTTTAAGAACAGACAAGTATCCCGGGCTCTGAGGATCACCTGGGAAGGAATCCCACTGGAGCATTGCAGCACACCCAAATACCTGGAAGTCACTCTGGACCATGCTCTGACCTACAAGAAGCACTGGCTGAATATCAAGCAAAAAGTGGGTGCTAGAAACAATATCATACGAAAACTGGCACAACCTGGGGATCACAACCAGAAAGAGTGAAGACATCTGCCCTTACGCTATGCTACTCTGCTGCTGAGTATGAATTCCCAGTTTGGAACACATCTCACTAAAATAGTGGATGTGGCTCTTAATGAAACATGCCGCAGTATTACAGGGTGTCTGCGCCCTACACCACTGGAGAAATTACACTGTTTAGCTGGTATTGTACCACCTGACATCCGCCGGGAAGCAGTAAGGCAGTGACATCTCCAGTTCATCCCTTGTTTGGGTATCAGCCAGCACGTCAATGACTTAAATCAAGAAATGGTTTTCTAAGATCTACAGAGACACTCGCTGGAACACCTCAGCAAGCGAGAGTCCAAAAGTGTCAGGCTCAAACCCAGAACCTCAACCAATGACTGATACCAAATGAGAAACATCCCCCCTGGGCACAAAGAAAACTGGACGACTTGGAAGGCGCTGAACAGACTGCGCTCTGGCACCACAAGATGCAGAGCCAACCTTAAGAAATGGGGCTACAAAGTGGAATCCACGACATGCGAGTGTGGAGAAGAGCAAACCACTGACCACCTGCTGCAATGCAACCTGAGCCCTGCTACATGCACAATGGAGGACCTTCTTGCGGCAACACCAGAGGCACTCCAAGTGGCTAGATACTGGTCAAAGGACATTTAATCAACTACCAAGCTTGCAAACTTTGTGTTTTGTCTGTCTGTTTGTTTGTTTGTTTTGTTCTGTTAGAAATGTAATACAATGGTCTGGTTGCCCCTGACATGATAAATAAAAAAAATGTATTATGTATTAATTGGTATGACGTTTTGTGTGTATTATGCATATTTAGTTTAACTCTTGATTTCAGTTGTTTATTTTTCCTTTATGTTTTTGCCTTGATTGTCTATTTGTTTATGGACATTTAATGTTTGGACATTTAATGTATGGAAATAGAGGGAGAAAACATGGAGGCAGTGACAGACTTTGTATTTCTAGGTGCAAAGATTACTGCAGACCCAGACTGCAGCCAGGAAATCAGGAGACGCTTACTTCTTGGGAGGAGAGCAATGTCCAATCTTGATAAAATAGTGAAGAGTAGAGACATCACACTGGCAACGAAGATCCGCATAGTTAAAGCAATGGTATTCCCCATAGTTGGAGCCCCCGGTGGCGCAGTGGGTTAAAGCGCTGAGCTGCTGAGCTTGTTGACCGAAAGGTCACAGGTTCAATTCCAGGGAGCAGTGTGAACTTCTACTGTCAGCCCTAGCTTCTGCCAACCTAGCAGTTTGAAAACATGCAAATGTGAGTAGATCAATAGGTACCACTCCAGCGGAAAGGTAATGGCACTCCATGCAGTCATGGAGGTGTCTATGGACAACGCCGGCTCTTCAGCTTAGAAATGGAGATGAGCACCACACTCCAGAGTCAGACATGACTGGACTTAATGTCAGGGGACAACCTTTACCTTTTATTCCCCATAATTACCAATAGATGTGAGAGCTGGATCATAGGGAAGGAAGATAGCTGCTTTTGAACTGTGGAGGAAAGTTCTGAGAGTTCTGAGAGTGCCTTGGACTGTGAGAAGATCCAGCTAGTCCATACTTCAGGAAATAAAGCCCGACTGCTCATTGGAGGGAAGGATAGTAGAGGCAAAGGTGAAGTACTTTGGCCATATCATGAGAAGAAAGGAAAGCTTAGAGAAGACAACCATGCTGGGGGAAATAGAAGGAAAAAGGAGGAGGGGCCGACCAAGGGCAAGATGGATGGATGGCATCCTTGAAGTGACTGGATTGATCTTGAAGAAGCTGGGGGTGGTGACGGCTGACAGGGAGCTCTGGCGTGGGCTGGTCCAGGAGGTCACGAAGAGTCAGAAACGACTGAATGAATGAACAACAAACAAAATGTTTGCCATGTTTGTTATTTTTTTGTAAATTGCCATGAATCCCTTTGGGGAGAGAGGATGGATCAATAATAATAATAATAATAATAATAATAATAATAATAGCCAGAATTAGCTAAGAAGGGTGATGTTGTGCCCCTTTGTTTCCTTTCCCATACCTTGCTGATCTAAAGACTACCTTTGTATTTTTAAATTTTTATTTAATTAGACATATATTTGCAAGTGTTTACTTCATACAGTGCTATAAAAGGTAGTCCCCTGACATTAAGTCCAGTCATGTCTGACTCTGGGGAGTGGTGCTCATCTCCATTTCTAAGCTGAAGAGCCAGCGTTGTCCGTAGACACCTCCAAGGTCATGTGGCCGGCATGACTACATGGAGTGCCGTTACCTTCTCGCCGAAGCGGTACCTATTGATCTACTCACATTTGCATGTTTTCGAACTGCTAGGTTGGCAGAGGCTAGGGCTGACAGTGGAAGCTCATGCCGCTCCCTGGAATCGAACCTGCGACCTTTCGATCAACAAGCTCAGCAGCTTAGTGCTTTAACCCACTGTGCCACCGGTGCTATACTTTTTATCTATTAATGTTCCATAATTATTTATCTGATAATATATTTCTTTTAAGGGGTCACAGTCTACTATCTAACTAATACATATAAAAATATCACAGACTCTTACTTTATATCTGCTGCCTTCTTATCTACAATCTTATAGGAACCTATATGTACATTTTTAGTTTAATTTTACATTAAGATGTTGAATCATTGGTTGCCATTCATTAACAAAGTTATCTAATAGTTCTCCTCTTAATAATACAGAAATTTTGTCCATTATAAGCATATCTGTAATATATTTTTCCCATTCTTCTAAAGGAAGTATCTCTGGGGTTTTCCAATATCTAGCATATACTATTCAAGCTGTCACTGTTGTGTAAAACAATTTTTTTTCCAAATGTTCTTTCCAATTCTTCATCGGGCATATTCAAAAGGTCCATTTGAGGTGTCATTTTGAAATTTGTGTTTAACATTTTTTCGATATATACATGTATCTGTTTCCAGTATTTTTTTTTACTTTGCTGAAAGTCCACCATGTGTGGTAGAATGTACCTTTTTCTTTCCTACATTTCCAATATTTGTTGGAGCAATTATACATCTTAGCTAGTCTCTCTGGAGAGAGATACCATCGCAAGTGCATTTTATAAACATTTTCCTTTAGGTTTTGACATACAGTGTATTTAATTCTTCTCTTCCATGTCTTTTCCCACTGGGACATTTTTATCTCTTGGCCTATATTTTGGGCCCAACTAACCATAGAATCTTTTGAGACAACCTTTATATTTGTGGCAAATGAAGTTTATTGAGAAAGGGAACAGAAAACTGCAACTGGGGCAGTTGAAAAAATGGCATGAAAGTGGATTATATTGGACAGTCCCTGTCAAACTGGTATGGTCATGAGCAGCTCACAAATCTATCAAACTTCAGAAAGATCAAGGTAGAAAATAATATTTACTTATTATTCCACAGCCTCAAAAAGTTATATGTGATTTTCTGGTTCTGCACCATTCAGAACCTGAATTGTCTTCATATCCATTTTTCTTCACCATGGTTTTAAAATCCCAACCCGTTTAAACAGTCAAATAAGCTCAGACATGCTTGAAAATCTCTGGGGAGCTATATCCAGCTTGCCATTTATGTATAGGCTAAGAGAGCCTCAAAAGGGTTTCAGTAAACTTCCTGGTTTTGCAGCTTTCCTGGGACTATAAAAGAGAAGAGTTGTCAAATGCTTGACAGGGTATATACAATACATGGCTGGTGGTCTGTGTTTCATTCAGAAGTGAGATAGTGGGGTTTTTTTTCCACTTAAGGAACTCTGACAAAGTGCTTACATTGAAATGGTGAATTATAACTAATAGACACTCATAAAAGAATGCTTTTCCTCAATTCTACCACAGAACTCTTTTTAAAAAAATCAAACAAAGATAACTGCTATTTATTTTATTCTTTGCCTTGCTATACTGAAGCATTTAGCTAATCATAACAAGGACAGAAATGGAAGCACTTTCTGAAAAAGCATTTTAATTTTACAAAGTTCAGTCATTCCCAAGCAGAACAGTCTTGTCTCTACCCACATAAACCAGCAGTTCAGTAAAAATGTCTTAATTTAGACACTTCACTCAAAAGTTTACATACCATCAATATTTGAATTTAGGGAACAACGCATTATCACTCACCAGCCAGCTAAATTCCTATTTGATTTAAGGCCAAAAATGCATGGCCTTAATACAATGTCTTATAGGTCCTGCTGGATTTTGAAGTGCCTTTCAGTAACATCTTGACCATCTCATTGTGATGGGACTGTTTAACGCCTTGTCCTCCCCCCCCCCCAAAGGTATAAGGATATGACCATAGCTACATCAGCTCATGCAGAGTTTCAGCCGAAACTTCTGCAAGTATCAAGAAGACAGGGGAGGTGAATCTCAATTTTTCCAATTCACAATAGATGTAAAGAACAATGAAACAGGCTTTTTGTCCTATAACTTCAGGACACTCAGGAATATAGCCCCTGCCACACAATGATGAGAAATGTCACAGCTTTTCTACAAAAGCTTCACACCTTTCCCAGACAACCATGACATATTTCTAGAAGCCACACAACATCTCCTGAGAGCAGTGCAACCAAGTTACCTGCAGGATCTCTTTCTCCTGTACAATCTGACACACACACTTAGATCCTCTGGGGGATGGCTACTCCAGCCTGCCAGAACTTGGCTGGCAACTGACCTGCTGGAAAAGATCCAACAGCTAGATCAGTTGTCAGAATTTCAAATACAACTGAAGACCCATCTCTTCTGGCAGGCCAACCCATTGATTGAATTTTAATCTGTATTTTATCAGTGAATTTTAACTTCTATTTTAATTGTGTATCTTGTATGTCTTTTAATCGTGCTTTATCTCTGTTTTAATGGTGTTGTATCCTTCCTTGAGCTGTAGGGTGAGGAGGGTAATAAATTCATCATCATCATCATCATCATCATCATCATCCCTAAAACTGTGCAGCTTTCAATATAAGAGAACATTGTGTAATATTCAAACTGACAGAGGCTGACAGAGATCAAAAATAGGGCTTCACAACCACCTACATAATCACCACCAAAAGTCTACACTTGGAAGGTCATCATATTTGGACAATGAGGGATCACCTATGTAAGTAAGAGGCTGTAGGCTTCTGATGTGTTTCTTTTCCCACTGTGTAACATTTGGGTTGAACAACATTCAAACTGGCAAAGACTGCAGCAACACTGTTGAGCCCTTCATCATATTGTTTTAATAGAGATATAGCATGCAATTTAGACTTCCATTTTGTGCACTTTTCCCAAGTATGTAACAAAAAATAATTTATGGAAGCTGTTTTCACCTGGAAAGCTACACAGCTTTCTGTGACCAGTGCAAATATTGTAAGTGCAAGGTTTTACAACAAGGCTACTTAAAAAAAACTATGCCTATATTCAAGGACAGGTCATCAAGCCATCAAGAGGTGGACTGATTCTTGCTTTCAGTGAATATCAAGTGCCCACTTACTACATTTAATAGGGATATGCTGAATTCCAGACATCATTTCATATTTTGGAAAATTTCAGCAATTTGGAGATATGAACCACTGAAATAAAACACAGGAAGGAACCCTCCTAATTATCAGTGAATCACAACATAAGGCACAGAAACTTTTGGATAAAACTGGAAAATATTTGTTGTTTCGGGCCATTTTTTTCATTGTAACATACTCTCCCTGAATTTTCCCAGAGTGTTGCATCTGTTCAGGATTGCACTCTGTTTGAGAGTGAAAGCCTGAGAAGAAGGGAGGGTGGATGGATGATTTCTGGGATGCTTAAGTATTCAAAAAGAGCATAAGTATACTGGAAGATGCATATCTTTTGATTGCTTGTGTCTCTGAATGCACTAATATTCCAAAATAAATAACAAATTGTTAGAAGGAATGAGGGGGAAAACAAGAAAATTATGATTAGACATATGTATCCCTGAAGAAGCATATGATTCTGCAGGACCTTAGACTGATGGCTACCATTACAGCACTTTACAAACTTTTATTTATCCTTCTGCTATTAGGTTGGCAGATTGCCTCTTCTGGATTCTGCAGCCAATAGCAGCAGGATGAGATACTAAAGTGACTTTGCCACCTAGCTGCAAAATGAAAAGGGAAAGAAAGAAAAGAAAAACAAGTGCAGGAATGCCTACTTTCTATTCTTGCCATGCTCCTTGCTGTGATGATGATGCTACTTTGCTGTACTGCTAGCAACCCACTACTTCCCAAACAGAGTGTGGAGGTATTATCTATTTATATATTGAGTTCTTTTAAAAAATGTTCTAAAACAATGCCAGGTTTATGCACAAGCATAAAAATACAAATTTGGAGGTGAAATGCTATAGAAACAAGTAAACTACAACCAGCATGGGAATTAAAATTGAGAGGGGTATTTCATCTGATGCTTCTGCTAAAGGAAACACGAATTGTGGGTGTATCCACAGTGTAGAATAAATTGACTTTGCCATCACTTTAGCTGGAGTGGCTCAATGTTATGGAATCTTGGGAGTTGTTGTTTGGTGAGGTACCAGCACTATTTGGCAGAGAAGGCTAAAGGCCTTATAAAACTGCAACTTTCATGATTCCATAGCATTGAGCCATTGCCTAACTAAAGTGGTGTCATACTGCATTCATTCTACAGTGTAGATGCACCCCATGTTGTTCTTTTTTGTAGATGTTGCCACTTCTGGAAAGTAACTACCATATATCCTCCTGAAATTTGGTCATTAGTAGGAATTCGCAAATCTATAAAACTAAGGCATGTTGATGTTTCTGATTTTTGCCTTAAAGGTTCTCATCAGACTATGGGATTTCCTCCTCCTCCCTTCCTAGAAATGTGCATGTGTTTCCTTTATCTTTTTCAAAATCAATATAATGTATCAAATTTATTCTTCCACGAAATAAATATCTTTATTTTGCATAAAATACACACCTTTTACAAATCTTTCTCAAACAGATTTTTTGTGTGTATATTGTACTGTCAAATAAATATCTGGATTTCCTACACAATATGCATGTAGGGCTATGAATTGTGAGTGGGTTGCATACATATTGAACCAAATGATTTTCTCACCAAAACTTTCTCAGGACACCATATTGCTAACACAATAAAGACCTCCTCCTCCTCCTCCTCCTCCTCCTCCTCCTCCTCCTCCTCCTCCTTCTTAAGTTCTTACTCCAGCCAATCCTGTGATATATCTATAGTTATTCTAGATGGCTGGTTCACTGTGGTCCAGATATTCTAGTTTTTGAAGAAATCTACGTGGTTGACTGACTACTGACTAGACAATTCCAGGCTAACCTTATCAAGAAAACATTAAGAACCTATGATCCCAGTTGGAAACATCAGAAAACATCTTAAAAGTAACAAGTCCTCCACTTCTTTTTAAACTTTTCCTTCCTGTATTTCGACCATTTCATCCCAAATATCAATATTAACTCTATGATTTTACATTGAGACTTGTTGTTCTGTGAAACTTTGTTTATGCAACCTTGAACATCCATACATGTTTTGCTGGTCTATAATGTACTGAGTATCATGGAGTTCCAGGAAGTCTGGGCTTAAATGGCAGAATACTCACACTGTAGAGCAGTGCATTTAGGAAGTGTACAGATTTTTTTTTCTATATGAAACATTATTAAAAATGATTATCTTGGGCAATGGACCTTCTGTAAATACAGAAGATAATATTTCTTAGATAAGAATAATAAAATATGAACACATATTTGAGATAATATTTTCTATATAACCCTGCCGAAATTTATTACTTTATAGCTGGGGACAGGAGGCACTTCAAATCCTATGCACAATTACCTGTGAACTTATAACAAAGTTATTTGCTAGTAATGGTGCATTGTAAACCTTACCCACTTTCTCAAATGCTGTAAGGAAAGGGTTTAAAATCATGTAATAACATAGCCTTTTTCAGTTTAAATCTCTAATGAGTCATTTAAAGAAGGATATGAGTAATATTTGAAATATCAGTATTCATGACCTTGACAAACAGCCAAGACAGACAATCGAGAACAATATAACAGAACCAATGTGGGGGAAAGAGGGGGCTTACCAAATCGCTAGTCACTGAATTTATTTTTTGGAAGCTCATTGGCTATAGATCGATTCTGAAAGGGACTGGTGGGAATTCTGTCAGTCAATTACACAACGAAAATTACATGTCAGCATTTCTGAGCTTCTAATTCCAGCTCATATCTTCTTGGAAAAAACCTGAATGAGCATTCACAATGACACACTGAGTCATCAGCGCCACAACAGCCTGCTCTGCTGTTAAAAATACAGAAAGCGGCATTCAACACAATTGCAAGACAATTGCATAATGATTTTTTTAAAAGAAGTAGGGGCTTAGGGCTTACATGAGCTCCACTCACAAATCTTTTTTCTCAGATGTAAGTTCCATTGACTCTTATTCCATGTGCTTAATACTGCAGTTTCTGTTATTCACTTGAAATGATAACAGAATACAAACAAGTTGGGGGAAAGTAAAGTGTAAAGTCTTTTCTAACATTCTGCTTATTTATTTATCTAAAGAATGTATAAGCACCTCTTTTGAAGAACATATTTTGAAGGGGTATACATTTGAAAACTGAAATCAATCCAGAGCAATACAAAATGTTAATATCATAAAATAACAATAGAACAGATCAGAATAAATAACAATTAAACCACATTAAAAATACACCCATTGGAAGTGCTTGAGAAAATAAAACATGTTTTAAATTTTCATTGAAACAAATACAATGTCAGAAACAGAACAAATGAGAAGGGACATTCTACCATATAATAATAGTAGTAATACATTTGTTTCAAAGCAAAGCACAACATAGTCACACCGCTGTGAGTCGCCCCCGGGCTGAGAACAGCGGTATATAAGCAAAGTAAATAAATAAATAAATAAATAGTCAGATACATCTATAAAAGCACATACTATAACATGTTAAAATAAAATCATAAAAGCATATATTAAAACTTGCACATATAAAAATACATGAGGAAAAAGTTAAAAAACAACAAACATAGAATGTTATTTTAAAATTCGTAGTTGAACTGACTGGGTTCATAAGTAATTGTCTTGTGAAATGGCTAAAAAGTGGCATGGCCATGTTCTAGAAATCCCGAAAAACCTACAACAACCCAGTGATTCTAGCCATAAAAGTCTTCGACAATATATCTGCAACAATATTATTGGCTAAGAACTGGAAAAATGATGTATTGCTTTTTGAAGAAAATTGACTATTAAAACTAAGCGATTGAACAGCATTGGATAAATAGTCTATTTTTACAAAAAAGATTGTCAGTTACATATTTGAAAACTTAGAAACCCCTGACCAACTTATTGAAAAAATTAATGATAATTTGATGACTATAGATTTTATTAGCTAATTTGAGTTAATGCAATTTCTGGATAGGGTAAGAAGAGGTGGGATACTGAGAGTTAAACTATAAACACAGAAAATATAACTGGAAGTCATCTTTATTTTAACAGTCTTTGTTTATATTTGAACTTAAGCAGTTTAATGGCCTCATCATATTAGCATTTGGGAAGAAAAAGGGAGCAGTAGAGGGAGTCTCTCATCCCACACACAGCTCAGTGATGCTTTCGCCATTACATGGGGAAAGTGTCACTGTCCCAGAGAAGCCTCCAGTGTTGATAGGGAAGCATTGTACACAATGCTTTCCCTCCTGTTAGAGGAGGGGCTTTCACAGGAATCTCCCTTGCATTGTCTGATGGGCAGCAAGCCAATCAGTCCTCCAGCTGGAATGGAAGCACTGTAGGATGCTCCCCAAAGTAAGTGTGATGAGGTGGTAGATTTGTTTGTAAGTTATGTGGTTACTTTTATATCTCTTTTTCTTTATTCTGTGTGTTCTTTGTCACCTTTGTGTGTTGTTTTTGTAATTTGTAGTTAGTTTTTGTTCCTTTTGGAATGATGTTGTGAGAATGACAAATTCAGAGTCAGAAACAATTCTGACTATGAAGGAGACAGAGAAAGCAAACCTGAGTTCTGTGGACATGAAGCAATGACAATTGGCATATTATCTGTGTTTATATCAGTATGCACCCCATATGTTTTTAGGACTGGATGCCTACTCTACCCTTATTGACCCCAACACACTCAATACTTGTGATTTGAAAATAGTGCACTTTGACTCATCACATCACGGAAGGATGGCTCCTTCCAATCTATTCGAATGCCTCCCTACATCTCTATTTTTTCTCCTAATATTGCACAGTGACCTAGTCTAGAAGTCTTGAACTACCATTCTTGCAAGATTTTAGCTGACAAGATGCACCCTGATTTTCCAATCACATGTAAAACTGTCTCACAATCATATTAAATATAGAAAATGATTAGAATCCCAAGTGCAATTACTCCAGTTCTATGACTTTTTGCAAACAGATTTCAATGGATTATTGACAAAATGAAACAAATGTCATGTGATAGGACCCATTTGGAACTGCAATAAAAAAGTCTCAGAAACAGAGGATACCCCAATATGTCAAGGTCCTAAGACTTTGGCCCCTTCTACACCACCAAATGAGCTGCAATATATCGTCAATGTAGACTCATATAATGCAGATTGCATATAATGCATCAGTCTACACTGCCATACCATCTAGTTAGATAATAGCAGTATTTGCCCCTTAGATCAGAACATATATGTACTTGCCCCATAGATGAGAGCTGTACCATCATAGAGAGTATTTACCTCATAGAATATAGCTTTGTTTTTACCTCAGAGCACATATCATCATTATACTTCATAGTCTCCTATTATCTATACTTACCTCAGAGTTTATACTTTATATCAGTACTTCACTATTCTAATTCTATATCATTCAATAATCAAACTGCTCCTTTGTTTGATTCACCTTGACTGTTTCAGTAAACTTAATTGGTTAAATTTAGTCTCGTCTCCAGAGTCTTATTTTGGGGGAATTAAAGTACTTATAGGGCATACCGATGGTCACTGGGAATATAGCCGGACACGTATAGTTTTCTTTTCATTCCCGGCGTGCCATCACAGTGTGTGTGTGTTTTTTCCACTTTGAATGGATTTTGTACCCCTAACACAAGCAAATGTAGACTACTGATTATATTTTGTTTGTATTCTATTAAATATAAAGGAAAAAGAACAACTGAAGGTATTAATGTGGTGGAGAGCAGAATAATTATTTGTATCTATATTTAGTTCTTCAGTGTCAATTACAACATTCTCAGAAAGAGTGTGAACAACCATTTAATTTTGTCAATATGTGAGACAAGCAAAAACTAAAGGTGGAAAATTAAGGTGGCATCACCACTAGTGGTAGTATGCAATCACCATAGTAGGATCACCACAGAAGTCAATTTAGAGCCCTTCCACTCAGCCATATAACACAGAATATCAAAGTTCCTTCCACACAGCTGAATAAAATCCCACAATATCTGTTTTGAACTGGGTTATCTGAGTCTACACTGCCATATATTCCAGTTCAAAGCAGATATTGTGGGATTTTATTCAGCTGTGTGGAAGGGACCTTAGACTATTTATCTAAAGTAAGTTAAGGTAAGTTTTCCCTCTGACATTAAGTCTAGTTGTGTCTGACTCTGGAGGGTGTTGTTCATCTCCATTTCTAAGCTAAAAAGCTGGTGTTGTCCATAGATGCCTCCATGGTCATGTGGCTGGCATGACTGCACGGAGCACTATTAGCTTCCCACCAGAGTGGTACCTATTGATCTACTCACATTTGCATGTTTTTGAACTGCTAGGTTGGCAGAAGCTGGAGGTAACAGTGGGACTTCACCTCGCTCCCTGGATTTGAACTGCTGAACTTTTGTTTAGCAAGTTCAGCAGCTCAGTGGTTTAACCCACTGTGTCACCAGGGGCTTCTGATTAATTAGTCCAATATTTCCTCCCAGATTGTTCAAAGGTTCTCATGGTCTGAACCTTTGGAGAAGCAAATCAAAATAAAGCTGCGTTAGCCAATCAGCATGTCCTTATCCTCATTCTCAAGAGGTTTTGAATTGAAGAAAAAAAGTGTGAATAAGGATGGGTCTCTCTATTCCTTTACCAGTAAATTTTCATTAAATATTTCCTTATAATGACTGAACATCCTCAGATTTATCCTCAATTTTTGGCTGTACATCCCCAGATTTATCCTCAACTTTTCCATCTCACTTTGTTTTGCTTTTTAATGTATTTCTCCTGAGTATGCTCTTTTCTTCCCTGTAGAGTTCATTGAACAGTTCAAAGGAACCATTTTTATATCATATTTTCATCAGAGCACAGAACTGGAACATTAAAATGCTTTGGTGGCTCAATAATTTTTACAAACCTAGTAAGATTTCTAGCATTTGATATCCTGAATTTAAATTAGTGCCCCCGATCCACACACACATACCAGCATGTCTCTTCTAGCAGTTTTTCTGTACTTTGCCACAATTGTTTTGCTAGCCAGATTATGAAGAGAGAAGAAAAGATGAACTCTTTCCTTAATTACTTTGGATCCCTTCAGTCAAATGACAGGAAACTCACCCTAGAACTTCTTTTGCAGAAATACAAGAGGCAAAATATTTCTTAGTGTGCTGTCAACAGCCACCAGATCACTGAGTTTTAGGTAGAGGTGTACAATTTGGCTAAACCCCATGCCATTTTTGTAAGGATTTTGGTGCCTCCCCCCCCCCCCCAATCCCTTGTTTGGGAGACTCCCAAATTCTGGCGGGCAAAATTCCATTTTTCAACCCAGCAGCTGAAAGATCTATTTTTGCTCTGGGAATATCTGGCCTGGTGGCAGAAGTGGGGGAATTTCCCAGGCTTCATATCCTTCAGCTAGACCTGTCTTTAAGGCATAAGACTTAAGAAACCATCCATTCTGGAATCATTTGCTCTCAACACTCTTTCAATGAAACTGAATTAAGACGCCCCTTTTAAACACTTATTTCAGTGGGAGCCATACCACCTGAAAGAGCATAGGCCATTCTTTAAAGAAGATATAGAACTACCTCCTCATTTTAAGGCAGCTTTAGAAATGACAAGAAGATACCTCTAGCCCACATTTAAAGTGTGCAACGTGTGAAGGGAACCATTGGTGGCAGTTTCTTAAGTGTGTAGAAAGTAAACACTTATTTGTTGCTATTTGAGTCAAAAAGTAGCCAAGCCATGGAGAGCTGCAGTCAGCACTGAGAATTTAGATCACCAGCAGACTGGAGCGGGATCTGTCTCTCACAGAAGCCTGCTTGCAACAGAAAAATGGAGGCTCAGCTTGGCTAAAAGACTAGGGCTGGGCAACCATGGAAAATTTTGTTTCTAAACTCAATTCATTTTTAGGGGGTTTTTGCGTTTCGATTTTTAAAAGAATTCCGAAATTTTTCTTTAAAAAAATTTGAAATTTACGAAATTTCGGAAATTACGAAACAATTACGAAACAATTACGAATTGATTCGTTAATGGCGGACGCGACCGCGCAATACGCTAAAAAAACCTCCAAATGGGACAGGGGGAACTTCTGAAGCTTCCCTCTCCCTCTGTTGTTGACTGTTGGTGTAATAATTATATATTTTTTCCACTGATAAAACAAACAACAACTATAAAACTTGCACCAGACATGCGGAAATAATAATGAAACGATTTCAAAACGATTTCGAAACAATTACGAACCAATTACGAAACGAATTGAAAAATTTGTTTCGATTTTTAGTTGCTCCTGAATGGTTCAATATCGCTTCGTTATCAAAAAAAATAACGAATTAATAACGAATTACGAAATTAACGAACGAAACTGCCCAGCCCTATAAAAGACACTTCATGACTTTATTCTGTTCTGATTGGCTCAACAGGCAGGGCTCACAGTGAAACCCCATGCCAAATTAAACCAAAAGTAGCCGTGGTCAGTAGCTGCATGGTATGTTGTGGCTAGAAAAAAATGGTGGCGCCGCCCATGTTGTTATGGCTGGCTGAAAGACCTGAAAGAGCCGGAACCCATTTTGAAAAATAGATCTGTGCACAATCCTATTGCCTGGGAAAATAACCAGCAGATAACACAATGCAGTGCATGTCTTACTCAGACCCAGGACCCATTATGTTTAAGAAAGCTTATTTTAAATAAAGTGTGCCTAATATTACCATACAATTATTTTGCTACTGTGGTGTCTACTACCTAGGGTTAGATATTAGGAAGCCAGTGCTAGTGCGCAGAAGTATAAATCTCAGATTAGTGAAAAGATATTGAAAATGAGCATTAACTTGCCTTTGATATAATAAAAATCTCCATGACTATTTGATATGAAAATATCTTTTCCATATGAACTGAGACAGGTTCCTCTAACTGCCATAAAATGAAATTTGGAACTGCATTATATGATAAGTATAGACTCATATAATACTGTCTAGCTGCACTGAATTGCATTTAGTCTATACTGACCATATTATTCAGTTCCACACTGCACTTTATGGCAGTTTAGATGTTATTGTAATTGGATTTTCTTGCGACTAAACCCTATCTACTTTACCATGCATTTTGTAAGTTGTCATACAACAATTGAGAACGGCTTTGGAATTGTTTATTTCCAATATGCAGTGTTGAACAATTACCACTAGTTCCTACTAGGAACCACTGCAACCAATGCTAAAGAAAAGTCTATGAAAAAGTCAGAAATAGAAATAAGTAACTAGTCTAGTATCCTCAAAATGTTTCAGAAACCATCTCTCATGATGTAAATGCATGTGTCCAATGATGTAATTTGGAATACAACACATTATCTATTTGTAGAGATCTGTTCATCACAGCTCATGGAAATGATTTGATTACTGACTAACATAAATTGTTGTGCCACTTACTCTGACAGTTAGTGACACTGAGACCAATCCCCATGATTCTAGCTAAGAAGGGACTTTATGAATACAAGGGACTCTCCACACCAACACAGTTGGTGGGGAGAGCGATTTGCCCCACCCCCTGAAGGGAGAGAATGGGAGGTTCCATTTAGAACCTCCTAGAAGAGGGGCGGGGGCTGGCTGGTCACGTGAGCCAGCCCCTTACCTTCAGTCTTGTCAGACTTTCCGAAGAGACAAGACGTTGCTTCTGCTGCTCCAGGTCGGTGGTGAACTGGATGGGAAGGAGGGCGCTGCTGCTCCTTCCCATCGGGCCTGGAGGCGAGAGCAGCTGTACGAGGGAGCGCGGCCGATGTTTCCCTGGTCGGCTCCCTTTCTTATTTGGCCGGGACGGAGCGGAGCTCGGCGCGCGCGGGGCTTCCGCCTTGGCTGCGGGCCGTTTTTCGTCGCTGCTGGGGCAGGTCGGGAGGCCGGGGAGCGCGTTGGCGCACAGCCGCGATTGCGCTCCCTCCTGTTCCCCGCCCTGTTGTATTTTGCCGCGGCGGAGGCCGCGAGCACGGCAGGGCACGGCGCGGCCTGATTTTGGGGAATTGGGAGGCCAGGGAACGCGTTGGCGCGCAGACGCGTTAGCGCTCCCTCCTGTTCCCCCGCCCTGTGGAATTTTGCCGCGGCGGAGGCCGCGAGCACGGCTGTGCGTGGCGCAGTTTTATTTCGGGGAGGGGGGAAAGTCCTGGTCCGGGGCTAGAGCGCGCAGCCGAGGCTGCGGCCTAGCTTGTTTGGCGGCGGCGAATTGTCGCGGCCGCCATTTTAGTTTTTGTTTTGGCGGGAACCGCCGCCATTTTGGGGGCCGTTTTTGCCGCTCGGCTACGGTCGCCATTTTGGTTGAGTTGGGGAATTTTTAGGAAATAGGCCTGCAGCTGGCAACGGGGCCTGGGTATTGGGGCTTGATTTTGTTTCATTAAGGGGTTTAAGTTGTTTGGTACGCATACAGTATGTGAATACATAAATAAATATGCTTATATAAAAAAGTAACAAATAAATGACTACAGTAAAGTAAAAGAAAACAATAGGATATACATATGAATAATAATACCAATAATAATATTACTGTGAATAATAATGATACCCAATAGTTAAGGTGATAACACACATGCAAGAGAAAAGGGTAGATGATGCAGTAAACACTTCGGGGCCCTTATAAGGGAGCTAGAGGGCCTTGAGTGTTTGATGGGTTCAATGGTATTCACCCACCACCCCCCCCCCCCACTGTCATTGTTTAAGGGAAGCAGGCACTGCCAATAGGCTACTAGTGAGGCAGAGGCATGCTTCTTTGGCTACGGCTATGGTAGGGGCTGGTTTGATAATGTATCTTTCAACTCTTTGATTCTATTAAGTATAGGGGGTAGGGGCTATTCCCCTTCTCTTGCTGTGGAAGTTTTGGGGGGTCTTTTTTCAACTCTTTGATTCTATGAGGCTAAAGCAGCAGGAGAGGGATATTAATGGCGTATGGGGGTGTCTTTCAACTCTTTGATTCTATGGTTATTTGGTGGTGGGCTCTCACACTCAGATTTAGGGTGGTTTGGAGGGTTGCCACCTAGGCAATAGTGCTGCGGTACAGGCGCTCATTGCAGTCTTTTACTCCTTTCTATTTCTTTAGAATGCCTTCAAAGAAGAACAGAGGGGGCCCTAAGGGGAAGTCGGGTCACAAGCGACCCTTACGGCAGGACGGGTCATCGTCGGACGAGGATGGGGTCTCTATGGAAGACCTAGAGGCCCTGTTGCAGCGCGTTAATCAAGTTGAAAGGAATAGGGGGGTTGGTTTGGTTGGGGCTAGTTCTTCTGTTCGCCGGGCAAGTAAGAGACAACTGTTTAAGTCCTTGTTGTCCCGGGTTTCTATTTTAGAGTCGGCCTCGACTGTGGGGGCAGAAAGGGCGGTCCGGCTTCCTGACCAATTGGCTGCTCCGGGGGCTGCTGAGGGCTCTTCCTTGGTGTCTTCAGCTGTGCAGACCGTTACCAGCACCGAGGCACGTCCAGTTGTGCAGGCTGCGTCCGAGTCTTCAGCGGCTGCTGTGGCCGGACCTAGTCAGCCCGCGGCATTGGCCTCAGGGTTCAGTGCTGCGGCCGGGTCCACGCAGACAGTTGGGTCGGTGACTGCTTCCTCCGATGCGGCGGGGCGCGAGCAATTGGGGACGGCTGTTCCAGCAGGTAATTGCACCACACTAGCATCCGCATCTCCTGCAATCACATCAGTTAGTACGGCGGCTTCAATTGCATGGCCATGGAGCCAGGGACGGGCTCAGTCGGAGGTGGGGGTGCAATCACAGGGGGTAGCTGGGATTCAGTCGGAGGGTGGTTTGGACCCCAAGACAGGGGAAAAGATGGCCGATGCCACCACTCAAGCGATCAAACCAGTTACTGTCACCTTAGAGTCCGCCCGGACTGGGGAAGCTAATAAATTTTGGGGAACGGCCAAATGGCCTCCGCAGGCGACCCCTACTGTTAGTCTTTCTGGCTTGGGTTCCCATTTGGCTTCAAAGACAATGGAAAAGATTTTAAGGAACGAATATGTGGATATCTTTTCCCTGTACTTTAGGGATATGGATAAGAAAGAGAAGGATGAGCTAGATGAGGACAGTAAGGAGAAGATCAAAAAGCGCAAGGTTGAGCAGAATTGGGAGAATTGGCTCCCTTGCTTTACAATGTATGCGAACCTGCTTTCTGATGCTACCCCTGAAAGGGCTACAGCTTTGTGGCAGTATCAGAATATCATTAATAAAGCCTATGTCAGCGGCCCTCCTAATGCTTGGCTGGAATATGATAGGCGGTTTAGGACCGAGGCGGCCTCCCATCTGGATAAACGTTGGGACTTGATCGATGATCAAATTTGGATTGAGGTGATGAACCCCTCTAGGGCTTCCTCTGCTTTAAAAGTGGATAGTGGGCACACCATTCAGAATAAGGCAGGGCAGCCCTTTCGGCAGGGGGCTCCCCAGCAACAGTCTCAGCGACAAAAGCCTCTCTGTTGGGAGTTTGTTGCTCAGGGAGCCTGTTCACGTAAGGGATGTCGTTATTCCCACTCGTGCGCAATTTGTTATGGCACACACCCATCCAGAAATTGCCCCAAAGGGAGAGGGGCAAGAGGGAATCCCAGGGACACCCAATTCGTTAAGAAGCCCTCTGGACAGGCCCCAGTTCCAAAAGGGCCCCAGCCCAATTAAGCTGGATCAGTTGAAGGTCTGGTTAGATAAGTATCCAAATAAGGGGTCGGCTAAATACCTTTGGGAAGGTTTTTCGGAGGGTTTTCGTATTCCGGCGTTAGGTCCGCGGTTCCACACTCTATCCCCAAATTTAAAATCTGTTATTGGTATGGAGGAGTTAGTTCAGCATAAAATAGATAAGGAAGTTCGAGAGGGAAGAGTGCTGGGCCCATTTCCGGAGCCACCAACGCCGATGTTGAGGGTATCACCTCTGGGGATAGTACCAAAGAAGACCCAGGGGGAATATCGCCTCATTCATCACTTGTCCTATCCCAAGGGCAAGTCGGTGAATGATGCGATTCCAGATGAACAATGCTCTGTCCATTATGCATCGTTTGATTCGGCCGTGCAGCTTGTTCAGCGGTTTGGGCTTGGGGCAGAGCTGGCTAAATGCGACATTAAGTCTGCATTTCGTTTGCTTCCCGTTCATCCGGCGGATTTTGAGCTGCTGGGGTTTCAATTTGGGGGTTTTTTCTACATGGACAGAGCACTTCCTATGGGGTGCTCCATTTCCTGTGCGGCCTTTGAGCAGTTTAGCACCTTTTTGGATTGGGCCGTTAGGACCAAATCCGGAATGTCCGGAGTCACCCATTATTTGGATGATTTCCTTTTTGTGGGGCGTTCCGGGTCAGGCAATTGCAAGGGGTTACTTGAGTCATTCCAGGAGCTGGCACAGGAGTTAGGAGTTCCTTTGGCGGAAGAAAAGACAGAGGGCCCAGCAAAGGTTTTGACTTTTCTGGGTATTGAATTGGATACGGTTCAGCAATATTCCAGGTTGCCCCCTTGTAAAGTGGCGGACTTGACGGGACGGGTTCAACAGTTTTTGGGCCGTAGAAAGGCCACTTTAAAAGAATTTCAGGAGTTAATTGGCCATTTAAATTTTGCTTGTAGGGTGGTTGCCCCTTTTTCGCTGCTCTTAGGATAAGTGAGTTACTGGCCATGTCAAAGAGGGATGTTTCTCATCGGGCATTGCTGTTGACAGATATAAAACTTACCCATGACACCCTCCAAATTTTAGTACGTTCGTCCAAGACGGACCAGCAAGCCAGGGGCGCTGTGGTTACGTTAGCTAGATGCAGTGACCCTGAGCTTTGCCCTGTTTCGGCTATGGCACAGTTCATTCAAGTTAGGGCTCAGGCGGGGGGATATTTGTTTTGCCATCAGGATTCTACCCCCCTTACAAAATACCAGTTTTGGGCCATCACAGATAGGGCGCTGAAGATGCTTGGGTTGGGTTCGCACAAATTTGGCACTCACTCTTTTCGAATTGGAGCGGCATCTTCAGCAGCACACTTGGGTTATAGTGAGGAGGCCATCAAATCAATTGGCAGGTGGAAATCGGGCGCTTACAGGCGTTATGTTCGCTCGGTACTTGTTTGAGTTTGTTGTTTCTCTTTCAGAGTCTGCCAGGCTGGCGCATAGATGGAGAATCCTTGTTTGTGGGCATAGCTATGTCCACTGGGCGGAGAGATACGCCAGGAACTCAACCTTTGGCCAGCATCTGGGTTGCGCTTCCACTGCATTGGTTGAGTGGAAGGGTGTTCGGGGCCTTCGTTGGGACGGTTTGGTTCCCTTGTTGTTCCAGGACAGGAGCAGGCCCACTCCTGATGTTTTGGTGCTCCACATTGGAGGTAATGATCTGGGACTGCTTAACGGCAGGGCCTTGTATCTTCAAGCCCGTGCTGACATTTTGAAGATCTGGCAGGCATGGCCCCGGGTTCACATCGCTTGGTCGGCCATTATTCCACGCCTTCGGTGGCCAGGAGGTGGTGACGTCAGGAATCTCGAGAAGGCCAGGAAGCGTGTGAACCGGGCCATGCGTACGGCTTTAGCACGGGGCAGGGGGTCTTACATCCCACATAAGGACATAACGTATGACAAAACACAGTTTTACCGTTCTGACGGGGTTCATTTAACTGATTTGGGTAACGCACACTTTTTAGCTGATTTGCAGTTAGGCATTCAGGAAGTTTTAAGGGGCTTGGTGGGGGATGGGGGCGAAATGGACATTTGCCCCCAATCTGTGGCGTAAATAGTTCAGGAAAACACTGACATGGAGGTATACACATGGCACCCATTAAGGGTGGGGGGCACTGTACAACAAACACTCACCTAGAAGTCAACAAATGGGTGAGGGGACATCCATTGGCCCAGTAAAGAGAGAAGCTGATATCAATAATCGGACACAGGCTTCTCTAGACTTTTACCTTCAGGTTGCCTGGTTGGGGATCCAGGGCACACTGACATCACACACACAGTAGCTGGGGACGCTGCCTCAGCTTGCCACCAAGTTCCTTGACACTTAGTTTAGTTCAGGTAAAGTTAAATAGGTAACATTCAATAAAAGTTGCCCAATTTGAATCCATACCTTTGTTGTCTGTCTCGTTATTTCAGGGGTTAAGGTGCAAGGGACTCTCCACACCAACACAGTTGGTGGGGAGAGCGATTTGCCCCACCCCCTGAAGGGAGAGAATGGGAGGTTCCATTTAGAACCTCCTAGAAGAGGGGCGGGGGCTGGCTGGTCACGTGAGCCAGCCCCTTACCTTCAGTCTTGTCAGACTTTCCGCCCGCCACTCCCGCCCATTGACAGTATATGTTGGTTGCCCGTTCGGAGCCGGGTAGGAATTTTTTGCCTCTCATGTTCTGGGGGTTTTTTTCGCCTACCCTATACTGTTATTAGCGGCTAGTTGGAGTGGTTTGGTTTAAATAGGCCAGCGTAAATAGTTCAGGAAAACACTGACATGGAGGTATACACATGGCACCCATTAAGGGTGGGGGGCACTGTACAACAAACACTCACCTAGAAGTCAACAAATGGGTGAGGGGACATCCATTGGCCCAGTAAAGAGAGAAGCTGATATCAATAATCGGACACAGGCTTCTCTAGACTTTTACCTTCAGGTTGCCTGGTTGGGGATCCAGGGCACACTGACATCACACACGCAGTAGCTGGGGACGCTGCCTCAGCTTGCCACCAAGTTCCTTGACACTTAGTTTAGTTCAGGTAAAGTTAAATAGGTAACATTCAATAAAAGTTGCCCAATTTGAATCCATACCTTTGTTGTCTGTCTCGTTATTTCAGGGGTTAAGGGGCAAAGACATATATGTTATTAGGAACTCTGTATCAAAATTTAAGATTGTATATGGAATCTTCACTTTTGAAGCCCATTTCCACTTGGGCTGACTTGTGAAGTTTAGGATATGTGGGGCTGGGGCATGAAAGACAAAGATAGTGGCAAAATCTTGCTTCTAGTCAATCCATTCACTAAGTATATAAAGTAAAAGTTGAGAACTCATATGTCAAGTAAGTGTTATGGTGTTGTGGTGCCATTTTCAGTTGTAGCTTTATATCTCCTGAAAACATGTAGCTTCTTTCACCTCAAATCAATCAAACACAGACTGTGAAAATGGAGAGCACAGTATTATTTTCTTGGTATATTTCTTTCTTGCTCTCTTCAACTACTGAAGAGTCACCTGTGATCCGAAGCTCAGTGAAGCCAGTGGAATAGAAATGATCAGCTTCTTTTCTTGCATCTACATTTGGGCAAGGGGTGTGATTTTATATGGACTTTGCAGGTAACCTATGCTATAGCAACCGAAAAAGACACACACACACACATTTTAGGCAATTTTGTCTTAATAAGGAAAAACAAAACATAGCCTCTCAGCAGCTTTACATGATGCATTGTTAAACCCTGAGATACTGATTTAATCTTTTTACTTTATCCACTCATCTCTTTTCTTGACATCAATAAGAAACCAGTGTATGAAAGAAGAAAATACTGGAGGTGACATCTGCCATTCAGATCAAAGTAGTTAATGTGGACTGGGGCTGTCTGATCCCACAAATCCTAGCTTTTCAAAAAAGCTCACATTGCAGGTGCAAAAAGGCAGGTGGATTACCACTGGCAGCCTACAAACGCAGGAATTAAAAGCTAAAAAAGGCTAAGGAGGAGGGGGAAGAAAAACTCCGCTTTTAAAGGGGCAATCCTAGGAAGAGGCAGCTACATTTTGCATTTCACAGAACTGTTCAGAGAGAAAAGGACGAGAAATCTCTCTGTCAGAGACTCTGCAGGGCTTTTGCTGACCAGGCTGAGCTTGATGAATGAATACTGTGACCAGTAGCAATGTCACACTGCACATGGATAGCATTAATATTTGACTTTAACTGCCATTGCAATGTCAAAGGAGTCCTGACATTTGCTATTTCATGAGAGGCGTTTAGAATTTGAAGCCAGAGAGTTCTAATGTCTCACCAACTACAAATCCCAAGTTCCTATGAGAAGCAGAAAGACCATTGAAATAGAATAATGGTGCAATGTTTCCACAGCAATTTCACACTGCAGAAATATAGCATCATGATTCTATTTTAAGACACAATAAGGCAAGGTACTATTTTTTTGTCGTGTCAGGAGCTACTTGAGAAACTGCAAATCGCTTCTGGTGTGAGAGAATTGGCTGTCTGCAAGGACGTTGCCCAGGGGACGCCCGGATAATTTGATGTTTTTATCATCCTTGTGGGAGGCTTCTCTCATGTCCCTGCATGAGGAGCTGGAGTTGATAGAGGGAGCTCATCAGCCTCTCCCCGGATTCGAACTTGCGATCTGTTGGTCTTCAGTCCTGCCGGCACAGACGGGTCTAACCCACTGCGCCACCGGGGCTATATAATAGAGGTGTGCAAAATGGCTGAAATCCACTTAGCAATTCAGTTCAGAGATTTGGATGGCCCCCGTTGTGATTTGTAAAGATTTGGAAGGTCCTGTTCTGATTCATAATCCAAATCTCCAAAGCTTTGTAATTGCTTCATTAAGATTTGTTCCATTAGCGGCAATGGGGAAAATTCTGAGGCTCATTTCTCAATCATTTTTATGGCTATCAGGGTGAAACTTGGCACACTTGTGGGCAACATTTACAACTTTACGTCTGCCAAGTTTCAGAGTATTTTGATCATCCATTGATTTTTAGGAATTTATTAAATTTTTAATATTTTTTTAAAAAAGTACAAAACATTACCCCTTAAATTTCTGCACAATGAGACAACATAAGCAGAGCATCTGTACTCCAAAGGTTGAGAAAGATTAGTTAATCTACTGATTTCTAGGAATTGTTTTAAATTGTTTCAATTAAAAAAATATTTTACAAAACTACAAAAGGTATTCACTGAAATTGTGGCACAGTTAGACAACATGAGTATGGCAGCAAGCCTGCCAAGTTTCAAAACAATCATAGAATCATAGAATCAAAGAGTTGGAAGAGAACTCATGGGCCATCCAGTCCAACCCTCTGCCAAGAAGCAGGAATATTGCATTCAAATCACCCCTGACAAATGGCCATCCAGCCTCTGTTTAAAAGCTTCCAAAGAAGGAGCCTCCACCACACTCTGGGGCAGAGAGGTCCACTGCTGAACGGCTCTCACAGTCAGGAAGTTCTTCCTAATGTTCAGATGGAATCTCCTCTCTTGTAGTTTGAAGCCATTGTTCTGCGTCCTAGTCTCCAAGGAAGCAGAAAACAAACTTGCTCCCTCCTCCCTGTGGCTTCCTCTCACATATTTATACATGGCTATCATATCTCCTCTCAGCCTTCTCTTCTTCAGGCTAAACATGCCCAGTTCCCTAAGCCGCTCCTCATAGGGCTTGTTCTCCAGACCCTTGATCATTTTAGTCGCCCTCCTCTGGACACATTCCAGCTTGTCAATATCTCTCTTGAATTGTGGTGCCCAGAATTGGACACAATATTCCAGATGTGGTCTAACCAAAGCAGAACAGAGGGGTAGCATTACTTCCTTAGATCTAGACACTATGTTCCTATTGATGCAGGCCAAAATCCCATTGGCTTTTTTTGCCGCCACATCACATTGTTGGCTCATGTTTAACTTGTTGTCCACGAGGACTCCAAGATCTTTTTCACACGTACTGCTCTCGAGCCAGGCGTCACCCATTCTGTATCTTTGCATTTCATTTTTTCTGCCAAAGTGGAGTATCTTGCATTTGTCACTGTTGAACTTCATTTTGTTAGTTTTGACCCATCTCTCTAATCTGTCAAGAACGTTTTGAATTCTGCTCCTGTCCTCTGGACTATTGGCTATCCCTCCCAATTTGGTGTCGTGTGCAAACTTGATGATCATGCCTTCTAGCCCTTCATCTAAGTCATTAATAAAGATGTTGAACAGGACCGGGCCCAGGACGGAACCCTGCGGCACTCCACTTGTCACTTCTTTCCAAGATGAAGAGGAAGCATTAGTGAGCACTCGCTGTGTTTGTCCACTTAACCAATTACAGATCCACCTCACCGTAGTTTTGCCTAGCCCACATTGGACTAGTTTCCTTGCCAGAAGGTTATGGGGGACCTTGTCGAAGGCCTTACTGAAATCCAGGTACGCTATATCCACGGCATTCCCCGCATCTACCCAGCTTGTATATCAATTGATTTTAAAAATATATTTTTTGCAATCTAAGCACATGCAATTAACCTACACTGGGGCTTTAATATGGGAAATCCCATTCTACTGGTGTTAGCAGAATTCTGGGAAAAGCAGTTTAAGATGGTGCCTTTTGAATACTCTGCTCCAGAGGTCTTGCCTTCCCAAACTACACTTCCCAGAATTCTGCTTGCACCAGAATATGGGGCTGCAGTTTGGGGTTGTATATAATTTCAACAAAGGAAGGTTATAGACTAAATAAAGGCACAGAAAGAAACTTAATTCTTAAAAAGCGACAATAAGTTTAAGTTTTAAGAAACATACAGAAACAGAATGGGCCTCCAAATAACAGTCATTTTCTCTCCTACAAATGCCACAGAGGAGACATAAAGGGGACTATATAAGATCAGATTTGCAGAAAGCCACATAATGTGGCTTTTTTCCTTCTGATTGGCTGACAAGGGGAAAAAGCATGCAGCTGTTCTCCCTCTCCCACCCCAGCCTCCACCCACCCAGACAATTACAGGCAATGGAATGTTATATTTTTTAAAAGTTCCAGAACAGCAACTCTTTATGAATCTCTCTTCAAGTTTCGAAGGCTTATGTCTTGATTTGTAAATGCTTTGGAGGGATCCTTTCCTGATTAGTGATTTAGAGGTGCATATTTACGAATCATCTGAATATCCAAGTTATGAAATTGAACTCTGAAGCTTTGCACACCCTTACTATATTATGCCACTTGCTTACTCTTTTAGTTTTTTCCCTGTTTGATTTTAATTTATTGTTTTTACATTGTTTCAGGTGGTGTAAAAGAAGCAATCTCAAAAAATTAAGGAAATCTCTAGTTCTCTCTTGGGCATCAGGCAGTTACACCAAGCTTTAGGATCTTCTAGTTAAGTGGTCTGTTGCAATTTCTGTATTCAAATTCTTTGTGCAATCGCACTCTTATGAAAATGAAGCCAGCCAGCCAGCCTGCTGAGAATTAACACTATGAGTTTTTGTCACCCTGGGTTCAAGAAGACAGTTCCAGCCCATACAAAACAGATTGGCAAACTGCTATTGAAGTCTTTTCTCATCTCCTGAAGCTTTAATTAGAAGCTCCAACCTTGTCAGGCCTGACTTCAGGTCAGAGCAATCCTCTGTCAAATTCTGCTCTGATGGGTCTCTCAGACGTCATTATTTCCCCTCCTGGAGACTCCCTAGAAGCAAGCCACAACAACACCACAATCTGTGTTAACTGGCTTGAAGCTAGACATCATTTTAATAAGATCCAATTCTCAAGTGTGGGCGTGTTTTGTGGGAAATTCACTCTAGGATATTGTGTGGAATTTAAAATGATGACATGCAGTCTCTCACCAGGAACAAGATGGTAGGCTATGCTAAGGTGACACTATTGATGCCAGGCTTGTTCTTGCATCTTTTGCCTTTAATTGTTCTATGATTAATAGAAATGTTTTTACAATTAATTCCTATTTCCTAGAAAATGTATTTCCTATGCAAAAACAACCCACACAAATCTTCAAAAACTAACTCTTTAACAATGAATAAGTCTGCAACTGCTGTGCTGTTTTCAAATACTTTCTTGCAGCAGGAAGAAAATGCTCAAAATTACTTGTTGCTTCCTTTGAGAAGAAAATTAGAAAAGAATGACATCCCTGTTGTAAAGGAGACTCACTGGAAGGCTATTATATAGAGAGGGAATAGCTTCTTCATTCCTGTATCTACTTGAAAGCCTGAAGATTAGATTCACTATTTAGGATCTTCAATTTGCCTGGGCTATTTTTATTATTATTACTCTCAAAATTGGTCATGTTGGGACAATCTTGAAGTAAGAAATATTTCACACCGGTCTTTATTGGCCACTTGCCACTCATTTAGCCTTATTTCTGGAGGCTGAAGAAGTCCATAAATATTGATAAGATCTCAAAACCTGACCATCACAATGTGTGATTAATTAGGCGGCTGCTGAAAACTGTATCTAGCACCCAAGGCTTTTAGATATTACCAAGTTGGAGTTCAACACAAATCTGGGCTGTTGAGGTGTTTTACATTGACAATCAGCCAAGAGTCCATCTACTCTGGTTCATCTGAACATTGTGACAACTGAATTGGGAAGTACTCATTCTGTTTAGGAAAAGTTGTTCTTTTAGTTTAGTTAGATGCCATATGACCCAGGAATGTGACAAGAAAGGTTCAAATAAAAATCAGAGGTAGACAAAAGTAACTCAAGGGTAATATTGATGATACTGAGTTATAATTGAGTTTTGTATGAGATGTACATCTCATTCAGATATTAAAACATATTTATACTAAACTGTTTAGGGGGAGAACTATGACGGATTCATCTACTCCATCATCACAACCCTTGACTCAAGCTGAGGTCATCACATCTGAAGAGGGAGTACCACCATTATGTATGGACCCTGCTCAAATGTCTTGGTCCTTCCAATTTCTGACTCCATGGACAGAAGAGGTTCTTCTCTTCATCTTCCATGCCAAGGAAGACAAAAAACTGAGGGGAAAGGTGACAAGAATAATGCTGTTCCCCTTGAGGTAGCACTCCAAAATAACAATAATTCAGAAATAATTGAAAGCAAATGAATTAATATCTTGTCTGTCATGCATATGGAGCACTTACAATGACAGAAATCAATAGAAGACTAGGAAACGGAGACATTGATTCAAATTGCAGGGGAAAAAAGATTTCAATTAAATATTAAAAATAACCTTCTGCCAGTAAGAGCTGTTTGACAACGGAATATGCTCCTTAGAGCATGGTGGGGTCTTCTTCTCTAGAAGTTTTTAAGGAGATGCTGGATGGCCATCTGTTGCATGTGTTTTTTTATTGTGTGTTTCTGCATGGCAGGTGATTGAACTAGATGACCCTTGTTTCTTCAAACTCTATGATTATAGAATGGAGGAATTTTAAGATGTATTTATGGAGACATTTGCTTAATAGGACATACATGTAAATAGACCAAGCATTTTGGCTGCATCAATGGGTTTTGTCAGTCTGGCACCACATGATGTTAACTTTCTTTCCAGTGACTATGGAAAAGCAATTATCTTGTTCTTTTCAAAAGCCATTGAGTGTAAGCAGCATTCACACTGCTTAAAATTTCTGCTTCCAAGTAACAGTGCATAGAGGTAGATTCCCCCCTTCCCCCAAAAGCCGACCACAGCTTTACTTAGAAGTAAAAATTAACAATATCAAGATTTGTGTTTTCTGCCACCAGATTAACCACATTTGCTATAAAAATTACAAAGAACTGTAGACCGATATTACAATTTGAATCACCTAAGTTAATGAGACTTCTCTGGGGAGATAGGATTCAAATGCAGAGGGAATGTGTTTGTTATTTCAGTACTTAAAAATAATAATGGAAGCTATTTTTCCATTTAAGGTAAACATATACTTTCAGATTAGGAGGAGTGTTTATCTCTCTTTTCCTGTTTCTCTCTCTTTTCACCCTCTTCAGTTAAGTAAATGGAGGCAATGCAAGTTTTCTTTTGTTACAAATTTATTTCACACAGCCCTTGATGGCAGTACAGATAAGAAGTTAGAATACTCCCTAGAGATATTTTTTTTACTTTGTTTAGCTGTATGAGAATTTCCCAGGCCAAGCCTTCCCTCTCTTTCTTATTCTACCACCTGCACCACTATAAACAGAAGAGCTCACATGATGGAAGCCATCTGTATAGTAAGTCAACTCATCAAAACGCTGAAGAGCTGTTCCATTTAAGTGTCATCAGTGTCTTCAAACTTATTGTGTGTTTTTCTTATTGCTAAAAACAACTCTGATGCATTCTGTTTGGCAGTTTTGTAAGGGATTTAAGTAGCAGATGTCTAAATCACATTTCCTCTTTCTTCCGCTCGCATATTGATTCACCATCATAATATCAAGATAAAGATCTGCTTCATGGAATTTACACTAAATGCTGCAGTTTAGTTATCTCTTTTGCTCCCCCACCACTGAAATAATGAGGCAGACAACCATATGGGAATAACTATGGGCAACTTTATTAACTGTTACCTATTTAATTGTTTTCATGAACTGCAATAAACGCTGTGTGAGGAATGAACATGATGTGGGATAAGCTGAGGTAGTATTCACTCTCTGACCTACTCCTCACCTAACCTGGGCAATACACCTGAATCCCATGATCTCAACTCTCCTTAATTTGAGTTGTTTCCAGGGTTACTCCTTAGGAAAGCTGCCTTGAGTATCTCAACTCCAAGCCATGAGGTTTCAGTGGGGTTAGAATTCCCATACAGCTCTAATGTCATTTTTGTTCACCCCTACGTTGGCTGTCGAAGCACACAGGTGGGGGTTCCCATTCCTGGTCTTCCCCAAACAGGGTGCTTTAGGTGCACAACAAGATGTAACTCCATCCCAGTTTCCTGCTACAGATTAGGGGCAAATGTCCACTGTTCCTATCCCCCACCAGGCCCACCCTTGTAGATCATGAAGAAACTGTTGGTTACCCACCTCGGAGAGATGGATGCCATCTGACAAAAACAAGTTACAACTGTAGTATATGATATCCTTGTGGTGGATATAAAATCCTAACCTTTTACACAGTGCTTTGCAAAATTCTCAGTTCACTCTTCTCTGGGCCACATCCAATTTACACAGGTCACCATCCTCTGGCCACCATTGGAATTGAATAAGTGCTGACCAAACCATTTGTGTCTTAGGCCAAACCTTTCAAATGTCCTCCATATCAGCTAGAACCTACAGGATTAATGCCTTGCTGTTAAGAAGGCCCAAATCATTTCCTACCAAATGGATAACCAAAACATCAGGTGGGGGAATTATTCCTACCTTAAACAATAAAGGATATAAACCATCCCAGCACATGCCATGGTGTCCCCTCCACTCAATAGTGGCTAAATCTGCAAGCCTCAGCTGTGAACCCATAGGCCATTCCGAGCATGGTGCTCCACCCAATAGATGAAGGCATAGCCACAGAGCACCTGGTGTCCGAACAACTGCCACCCAGCAACTGAAACAAACAGAAAGATATCAAAATCATTGAAAAGGCTGAATGTAGGAGTGGTACCCTCCAGATCTTCATCTCCCCAGGCACTGTATACTATGGGTAAAATATTCCATGGCAGCTGCCATAGAGGCTGCTCCAATGCAGAATGAATGAGTCCCAAATTTACATCCCTGGAGACCCAATGCTGTCAATGTTTTGGTTATAACAGTCTAAAATTTGTATCTTATGAGAAGAAGGTGATAAGCATGGCAGGAAAGGGTGACTAGTAAGGCACCCCTAATGATGAGATATTTGGCTATTGTTCACATCGGGCACAAGTTCATATCACTGCACTCTCTTAGCGCCATGGTTGTGCCCTTTCCTCATTGATTTCCTCAATGGTATATCAAGTGTAAATTTCCTTTCCTTCAAAATTCCGGCTACTGTGTGCCAAAAGATAGCCGAATTATGACTCTTAGTTGAACACTCAAGCCCTGTCCAGATCAATATTGTATGATTTTTCTTTTTTGTTTTTATAAGTTTCTTATATTCTCATCTCAGGGTTAACATTTCAACTTGGGGATGTACAAGATGTTGTCCCTGCGCACGTCTCATTGCCGACCTCAGCTTTGTTCTATGAAGTTGGCATTCTTTGTCGAACCAGGGCGCTCTGCTCAAGTAAGGACCTTTAGGAGAGGATTTTGTGACAAGATGTTCCTTTCGACTACCACAGATGTTTGTAAATGCATTAGAGACTGCCTGCCAATCTGCTGAGTGCGATTGAATTATTGAGGCCCAGTTTGCAATATGGTCTGTTTTGAGGCTATTTGCCTCATTACATCATTCATCCTAGGATTGAACTACTAATTTACCCACCTGGAGGGCCACAAAAAAAGGCTACCAGCACAGCTGCATGGAAAAGTACCCTCTTAAACTGTGAAGAACAAACCTGTGTCCAAATGTGGTGCAAACCTTCAAAATTACAGGGGATAGGGACTGCCAAGGGTCTAGGTCTTACCATGCTCACACTATCACCCCGCAAGCAACTTCCATACCCAAAACTCATTTGTGCAATCTACATAGCTTTGTATCTTGAACCAGAATGCCAAGGCTAAAACCTTGGCCCGAATGGACTGTGGTGCAAATCCCCTCCTTTTAAGAAAGATACAAAACTACAACAGAGGCTGGTAAACATTCTGAAGGCCATGAAGTCCTGAACCACTCTCATGTATGCCCTTTTGGAGCTTGTGGCTAAGGCCAATTTCCCAGAGATCAATCAGCATCGACTGGCTGAATGGCAATGTTGAGTGCCAAATGTGTAAAGTGCTGCATCTGAATGCAGGACAGAGTGTCTGCTAAAGCGTTGTCAATCCCAGCCACGTGGAAGGCTTTAAACAAGATATTGTGGTGCAAGCATTGCAAGGTAAAATGCTGTGCACCTCCATAACCCTCCTGGATTTTAATGTAAGGGAATTGATAACCTGCACTGTTTCCATATTACTGCACCAGAAATGGATGAATGATTTGGAAAACTTTGCTGTCCAAACTTTTACTGCTACCAATATAGGAAAAAATTCCAGAAAGGTAAGATTGGAAGTAACCCCATCAGCTTGCCAATGTTCTGGTCACTTACCTAAACACTATCGACCATTAAAATGAACTCCAAACCCTAAAGCTCCAGAAAAGTTGGTTGCCACTTGTAAGGCATTCCTCACAAAGAACACATGCTACCAGAAGGAAACCCCATAAAAGTTTCTCAAAAGCTCGAGCCAAATTGCTAAATTGGACCGGACATCTTAGGTAACCTAATGTGATGATGAGGTAGTGAGGCTCTGCAGATGGCATCACACAACCTTCAGAAAAAGTGATGGCACCTGCTGGGTGCCACCACTCGGCACATAAGTTTAATTGATCCATAATTGCATGGAATTCTCTTAAGGCAGACTTCCTGCGAGGAATTAAACTCAGAATGTACAAAATTAAGTCCTCGACTTTAGATTGTGATAGCCTTCAAAATTGCTGAATGGTGTTGATCTCTATACCCAAAAATATCAATATGCGACTGGGACCCTCAGGTTTTGTTTTATGCTAAGGGTACCCCAAGTTGTTCTGTTAATGTCTGAAATGCCTGAAGCAGTGTCACATACTTCCCGGTACCCGGTTTGCCAATAAAAAGGAAGTCATCTAAATGGTAGACGGCCTCCTATAAACCAATCTTTGCTTTAAGGGCCCACTCCAAAAAGGTGCTAAAGGTTTCAAAGGCAGCACACAATATGGAACACCTCATGGTTAGGGTCCTGTCCATATAGAAGGCACCCTAAAATGAAAAGCCCATAAGTTCAAAATCCTCAGCATGGATGGGGAGCAACTGAAAAACCAACTTTATGTCACTTTTTTCCAATTTGGATTCTACCTCATGGTGCTTTACCACTTGAACTTCCATGTCAAAGAACGTGTAATGTACCATGAAGCTTTCATCTAGAATTGTGTCATTAACTGAATTTCCTCTTTGCTATGACAAATGGTGTATGAGCCAATATTCCCCAGGGTCCTTTTTCAAACCATAACAAATGGAGCAAAAGTGCTCACACAATCAAAACCTGGAGGCCCGAGGGCTGCCCCATTTTGGCACTCATTGGCAGGGTGGGAAAGTCCCACCCAGACCTCCCCTTCCCATACTCCAACTGGGCTGGGGGGGGGGGGGAGAGGAAGAACACAGTCCCTTTCTCCCCCCTCCCCCCACACTCAAAATTGCCTGGTCCCTCCAGCTCCAGTGATCAAATCTTAATGCAGAGCTGCAGGGACTATTCATCCTTAAATAGGCTTACCTTGCCCCACAAAAAAAAAAAAAAGTCTCAAAGGGGACTAAATTAAACTGAGCCTTAAAATTATTTCAGATTTCTACAATGAACATACAAGTGAGTTAATTTGCCTTTATAGGGTGTTAAAATTAACAGCCCTGTGAAATGACACAGACAACTATTTTTGGTCAAATGTGTTTTTGTACTATTCATTGTGATAAAGAGATCTCTACATCTCAACTAACTCTATAGTTCAAAGTTAGTTTGGGTCACCTTGTGAATCAAGGCTATTTCTTCCATATCTCTTTTTCTACACATACATAGTATCATATCTGAAGGTTGTCTGTTTATTTTGCTAAAGTTAAACATATTCGGATGTAACTGTTTAACATGTTCAATATCATTTCCTCAAATTGATGTTTCACTCCATAAAGTAGGCAAGTGCCTAAAACCCAACATCCAAAAAACAAATCTTTATCTTTATGTTTTTATGGAGATGGAGATTCAATATACACATCTCATGGGAAGAAAAATAACTGCTAGCTTTTCAGCATCTTTCAAAATGATGTTGAAGATATTGTCTTTTGTCTGTCAAAATATAGTCATTAACAGTAGTAAGGAATTGATATTTTCTACAACATTGCAAAATAATAATATGTTTATGCAGAACTAAACAGTTAGAATATTTGATTAGAAATACAATTGTTATTTCCCTTTACTTTAGTTGCACCCTGATTTACAGTTAATTGTGTTAACTAGTTTTGTTGAAAGTAATTTAATTAACTGCCTTCATTATTTATTATAGGAGCTCCCAGTGGCGCAGTGGGTTAAACTCCTGTGCCAGCAGGACTGAAGACTGACAGGTCGCAGGTTCGAATCCGGGGAGAGGCGGATGAGCTCCCTCTATCAGCTCCAGCTCTTCATGCAGGGACATGAGAGAAGCCTCCCACAAGGATGATAAAAACATCAAATCATCCAGGCGTCTCCTGGGCAACGTCCTTGCAGACGGCCAATTCTCTCACACCAGAAGCGATTTGCTCCTGACACAACAAATAATAATAATAATAATAATAATAATTATTATTATTATTATTTTAAAACTAGTTGACTGAACATAGATTTATGATAGCCAAATGTTACTTTTCTGCTCAAGGCGATGTATCCAATGTTGGCAAGGGTGTTTTGTTCTTCAAAAAATAATATCACAAATACCTAAGCAAGCTGAGAAAGGGATTGTTCAATGAATTGAAAAAACAATAGTTCAAAAATAATTTAAACAGAGAGACTGTTGCAAACTGCTAAGATGCCTCTGACATCTATTATACCCATTGTGGCTCATTATATTAAATCAAAATGTATTTAAATATTGTAATTGTCTATTCACCTAAGCAATTCTTGAACAGGAATCTAATTAACAATAACAAAACAACACCGATGAACCTTTTAAAAAGGATCAAGTAATTGAAGGAACATTGAAAACTAAATGATTTATTTATTACAGCCCAAACACAACATCATAGATAAAATTGCCCTCCATTGAAAGTAAATAGGAAAATTAACATGTCAGAATTTTCCAGTGTAGAATTCTGCAAACAGGATCATCCCGTGAGTTAAATTGGGGGATACCATTTTTGCTTTCTCTCTCTCTTTGCCCTCCAAAATCTGTTAAGAATGGTTGGTGAACCCTTCAAAACATTGTGAGTTGGTACTGAGATCTGCAAAGAAAAGGAGATCTATCAATTATCACTATGGCATTACTTTATGAAGTCGGAAACTTCCACTGGATCTGGGTCCAGGCTATTGACAGATTGCATCCATGGATGGAAAATTCTGTATTTCATGCACCGATTGCTCAGGGAATTAGTTTGTAAATATATATAACCAAACAAGAACATTTGAATTGGACTTTGGATAAGTATTCACATAGAATGTTATGCCCAGTGGTCTGTGACCAAAACCATGAAATACTGTTTCTAACATGCTGGTGATTATAATAACCATGTGAGGTACAGGTCCAGAGAATCAGCTGCATTTCAAGAAAGGTGTTAAAGATTATCTCCATTCATACTCTATAAAAAAGAAAAGGAACCAATAATTGTACTACCATGACCCCATCTAAGGGTCAAATTATGATAGATGTGGCATTAACTGTATGTAATACAAAAGGTCCTAAAGAAGGATTATGATAAGGGCCACAAAGTTGGATTACCCCACCATACTCATGATTTGGGGTGGGGGTGGGGTGACTTTCAAATGTCTTGTATTCCCACTGCATTATTAATATTTTCATTTACATCCCATTTTCTTTGGAAAAAAAGAGACTCTAAGCAGCTGTACAGCAACACTACCATTAAAACCTAAAAATATACAAACATTAAAATGAAATAAAAATAATCACTTAAAACCCTTAAAAGGGTAGACATGCCCATTAGTGCCAATGGTCTTTCATTGGAATCTTGGTGGGTCCAAATTAGAGATTGGCAAATCTATTCCTCTCATAAATGACAATGTAAAGTTGCACATTCCTTGCTGAAATTTAAGATTTAAGAATATGGCAGTCATAGTTTTACTAGAGTTTTGATTATGCTATTCCTCATGCCAAGCAGAACTACTTACCTCTTTTTTTCCACTTTCAATTTGAAATGTTGGAGTTTACAGCCCTAAATAGAGTAAGATCTGGATATCTCAGAAACAGTGACAACTGGTGCCTTCCATGTGAATGAGACAATAAAGACATTCTGGATTTTAGTCTGATTTTATATTTTTTTTAAAGTTATCCAAAGTTCTGAAGTGCAACCTAGGTTGTGTAGCTATTTCAACTTAAGTTCCTTTGATACTCTAACTGAAACCCAGGTTGGATTCACAACACAACTTATGTGGAGTTACCAATCACCACTGTACAAGAAATCACATTCTCTCCCTTATGAATGCAACAATTATTTCCCCATTGCCATATGAAGCATGGTCAAAAGATATAATTAACAGGCACAACAAAATGAACATATCCCCTGCTCCAAAACTCATACTGAATTTTCTTACCTGGGTATCCATTAATTTCCTTGTTGAATAAACAAAATGATTGGTCTCTATTTTATTTTAACATTCCATTATCTACTTATAACTAGTCATCATGTTTCCCTTGTGGTCACTAATGCCTGGGCAATTGAACATCTGTTCAGAGGTTTATTGGCATGTTGCTTAGCATAAATGATCAGTGACAGTTTAGACAGCACAGGTCAGAGAGAATTTGGAGCTCAAAATGAGGAAAGCTGTAAGCTACAAAATATATTTCATACATTCCTTCAAATGTGGTTGTAAGTTACCTTTGAGATTCATTCTTTGTTTGTTTTTTTCCTAGCAGAAACATGATTGTTAATTGAATATTTATATCAGTGAATTTTAGCTGGAGTAATGCATTCTTTTTCTTTTGGCCCTATACCTGATCATTGGATTTTTCTGGTTTCCCAGAATATGATTAATGTATCCTATTTACTCATCAATATTTTGTTATGAGCACCCGTGAGGGTTTGACATATCTGTTTTACATACCTGGCCTGAAAGGGAAATATTAAATGTCTGACAGGTGCTGACAAGCCAAGCATTAGTTAATGAGCCATGGTGTATATAACCAAGAGCATGTCCTTCTGTTTTGTGTACTAGCTTTTTCAAAAATGTATTGTGCAGGTAAAACATATCTTCTTTTTAATTTCAGTGAGTGAAGATAAAGATGAGGTTAAGGGTAAGATCCTAAAAAATTGTTTTTAAAAACAGCATGACTTCACACTACAGCACATTCCTATCTACAGATCATTTTTTCCCTTTTATTTAATAATTAATGCCAGCTTCACTGGCATGCTGAAATCCTCCATAGATAAGATATAATTAAGTTAACACGACTCACAATGATATGTAACATCTCAATCAGTAAGAATTTTTAAGTGAGAGTGAGGAGAATGAGCTGATTAGAAACAGCCCTATAGGTATCTTTCAAAGTGTAAATTGAAGCTCTGGTTCTCAATGGCGTAAATGGAGCTATCCTTTCCCAGTTGCTGGTCTGCCTGTTAAAATCAGAGGTGAGGCTGGCAGCAAATTCACACATTTCTAGCAATGCCATAATACTACTCTCTTTTCCTCTAACTTAAAAATGTCAGGCTAAGATTATAGAAACTATTTCATACCCAATCTCTTGCTATGTTTCTAAAACACACACAAATAACATTTTCAATATTTCAATATTTGTCAGAATCTGAACATTTCCAAGAGTACAAAGGGGGAAGTAGCTGTAGTAAAGGATAGAAACTGGTGACCCTTAGGCAGAATCCAGCCTTAGGAAAGCTTGCCCCCCAATGAGTTTAGAACAGGTACGTTTTTTTCTGTTACTTCCATGATATACACAATTTCCCCCATTCTGGAATTGACCGGATTCCTTCTTGCTTCCCAATAAGGTTGCTAACATTGCAGAAGACCACTGTGCCACTGCAAGGCCACCGCAAGAGCTCACCAGGGCTCCTGAATTAGAGTAGAGCATAAATGGCAGGTCTCTTGACTATCAAAGCATCTGCCAATGAGAGCACATTATCTATGGTCAATTGGTAAGCCACAAGGATATGCAAAAAACTAACTGGCTGGAAGAGTTGGTGGGAAAGTGTGTGTATGAGAGGGATCTTGGGAGAGTGGCCACCAAGAGGAAGGAGAAAGAAGAAGCAAAGCACTGCTAGGAGGAAGAGACAGCAGCGACATAAGATGTTCATGGACTTCAGTTGGAAGGTGGGCATAGCCTTGGCTATAGAAAACCTACAGCAAAGAAGCCAAAATAGGTCAAGTGAGTGAATCTGAAGAAGGAATGATAGCTTAGAGGGCAGCTAGTCTGAGAGTTGTAGTGGAAGAGATCTCCTTTCCCCCTTGAAAGGCCTGGGTCTAACGCACCTGGCACACAGCTTTGATGATGATGGTTAGCCTAGGGTCTGATCCTGAAGAAAGTATGCCATACTGATTCAATATAACTTATCATAAGGACTACTCCTGATTAATTTACTTTGGCCTTGGGACTGAATCTGTGCAATTTACCTTATGTAAATGAGGAGCTGGAGCTGGTAGAGGGAGCTCATTAGATCTCCCCGTATTCGAACCTGCAACCTGTCGGTCTTCAGTCCTGTCGGCACAGTGCTTTAACCCACTGCGCCACCAGGGGCTCCTAGGACTAAGGTAAGTAAGCAGAAGACATCTGATATGAGAATCTTCCCTTTTCCAATATCAACTCTGGTGGTTACAATGTAACCTTGGAATTATTGTCACTCATCACATACAAAAGAAACCTTTAGAAGATGTATTGGAATTAATGGTGGAGATGTTTTAGCTGCTTCCTTAAATTAAAAAGATGAATTGCTTTCTGCAGTTTTCATGTCATTTAAGCTCATTATACTGAAAAGGGAGGGGATGTGAAATTAGAAGAAATGCTACACATGAAAGTTTAGTCTAAGATTGCCCTTTAATCTAGAAACAACATAAAGCATTGCTTAAGTTGATTTAAGGCTTATTTCAATTTAAATCTTACTGAAAATATGTGTGGCATGTGTCAGGCTCAAGTTTGAGTCTGTGGATATCCATTTTTAACAACTCCATTCCTTGTCCTGTGCCTAGTTTCATCCATTTGTTTAAATATGGAAGAAAATATCCCACATCATTTTTTTTTTAAAGTGAGCATTTTTGTGGAAATGTTTCAAGTCATAAAATTCATTTATGTCCCAACTAAATGGTGCTTGTGTTGCATTTCCCTCACACTTCCGAGCTACTTATTTTTGTGTTATGCTTTCCTGAACACTTCTAATAGAAACATATTTTACTGAAGTTCTGCATTTTTCCAGTAATCAGCAGGCAGTGGAACTGAAAGTGCATCTAGATGAATATCTACATCTGGGGAAAAAGTTCTCCAGAGTGGGTTTATTGGATGGTATGAACTTCCCTATGCTTGCTGAGCCAGGTAGAGTCCCACATCCCTATTAATAGAGGGCAACACTCTATGAGGAACACTGAGGGTGCTGTTCAAGACCAAAGTGGCTATTGAAGGATTTGGTGATCATCCTCCTCTCCAATATCTGTGCTAGCTTAGCTCAAATTAGTTTATACAGGTTGGATCTCCCTTATTTGAAATGCTTGGGAATAGAGTTTCTCCAGATTTCAGACACTGGAATACCAATATGTGCATATGCATAGTGAATGAGAGATGTAAAAAGGGGCAGGGGAAAGGACTTCACAAACACAAGGCCCATGTGAAAACTAAAAATCACAGCTGCTTCTTTTGTCTGTCAGCACACTTTTCACCCTTTGAACAAAGTAGCCAGGAAGGGAAACCACCCCCCCCCACAAACTCACACATACACAGAGCCACTTTTTTTATTCTCAATGAGTTGGATACAGGTGGAGCAATGGGGTTACTCTGCACTCACCCTTATGGCTCTAGGTGCCCTTACTGTCTACTACAGGGAAAACCAGCTCATCCCTAATCCATCTAAAACACAGACATGTGCATTTCACTTTAAGAACAAACAAGCATCCCGAGCTCTGAAGACTACCTGGGAAGGAATCCCACTGGAGCATTGCAGCACACCCAAATACCTGGGAGTCACCCTGGACCGTGCTCTGACCTACAAGAAGCACTGCCTGAATATCAAGCAAAAAGTGGGTGCAAGAAACAATATCATACGAAAGCTGACTGGCACAACTTGGGGATCACAACCAGACACAGTGAAGACATCTGCCCTTGTGCTATGCTACTCTGCTGTTGAGTATGCATGCCCGGTGTGGAACACATCTCACCACGCTAAAACAGTAGATGTGGCTCTTAATGAGACATGCCACATTATCACGGGGTGTCTGCGCCCTACACCACTGGAGAAATTACACTGTTTAGCCGGTATTACACCACCTGACATCTGCTGGGAAGTAGCAGACAATAGTGAAAGGACAAAAGCAGTGATATCTCTGGCTCATCCCTTGTTTGGATATCAGCCAGCACGTCAACGACAAATCAAGAAATAGTTTTCTAAGATCTACAGAGACACTCGCTGGAACACCTCAGCAAGTGAGAGTCCAAAAGTGTCAGGCTCAAACCCAGAACCTCAACCAATGGCTGATACCCAATGAGAGACTCCCCGCTGGGCACACAGAAGACTGGGTGACTTGGAAAGTTCTGAACAAACTGCGCTCTGCCACCACGAGATGCAGAGCCAATCTTAAGAAATGGGGCTACAAAGTGGAATCCACGACATGCGAGTGTGGAGAAGAGCAAACCACTGACCACCTGCTGCAATGCAACCTGAGCCCTGCTACATGCACAATGGAGGACCTTCTTGCGGCAACACCAGAGGCACTCCAAGTGGCCAGATACTGGTCAAAGGACATTTAATCAACTACCAAGCTTGCAAACTTTGTGTTTTGTCTGTTTGTTTTGTTCTGTTAGAAATGTAATACAATAGTCTGGTTGCTCCTGGCACAATAAATAAAGAAATAAATACACTTATGGCCTGTTTCCAGGTATCCACCCTTCTGCCCATCACTATTGGAAGCTGATGGATGTGTGTCCAGCCCCCTTTTCCCAAAAATGAAAATGAGTGACATGACAAAAAATGATAGTTTTTGGAGTAGTTTGCATTTCAGATTTGTGGTTAAGAGAAGTCTGGACTTGTTTTAGAGTAATTAATGGGATGAGTGAAAAAGTAAAGGAAGCATAATGCATAATTTCCATTGTGTACAATTTCACAAAGAGACTTTGATATATGCAAGTATTTCACAGAAAGCTTTCCTGAAAATAATGAATTATTTTCCTATCCCATAATTTTCATGTGGTGCATTTTTTGTTAAAAGTTTCCCATATGAAAAATAAAATGAATCAAACTGTGTGAGAGAACAGGACAAAGGAGATTATGTGCTCTTGAATTAGCCAAGAGGGCAAGTCTTAGTAGAAGCCAATAAACTCTGTGTGCATTCAAAGTCACTTTTCCTTAGCCCCCACTGGCAACCCTGTGTGCCACTCTCAAGAAAGCTGAACATATTCCTTGTGGCAGGACAGGGCTGCCTAAACAGATTGTCAAATAGGCACTTAACTGGCTTGAATTGTTCTCATTCATCAAGAGGGTCCCACTCTGGCTAGCGATAACTCACACACATTATGCTTCACAAATCTTGCCAGGCCATTCTGAAAGTTGGAGCCCTGGAGCAAGACTTGCTGCCAGTGGAAACACAGTGAAATGGATAGTTATGGTAGCAACAGCAGCAGGACAAAGCCATTGCAATGCTATTTTGTAGCTGAGTAGTTAGCAGTAGCCAGCTGGCCATGACAGATAATGCAATTTCAGAGTGACATTAAGCACTATATGTAGACACAGCAATGCCAGAGTTGTAAAAACAGACGGATAACATTCCATCTTTCTTCTTTCTTCTGAGCCCTTCCTCTCACCCTTGGAGAATTTGAGTTGAATCTGAGCACTCTCCATGGGTGTGCTCCTGACTCAACTATTATTATTACAAATACTGGAAGCTTTTATTTCTCCAAAAGAGAAAGAAGGGGGAAATTTGCTGTAGAGGGGTTGGGTGGAGTATTAATAGTGACAAAACCAATATACAATGAATTGTAAAAGTGTATTCCTTATGCAAAGACATGAGGGATGTAGCCGTTTAGGCATTGGCAGAAGCCTCTTGTGCCAGCTGACAGTTAAGCTGCCCTTATTTTGGCACAACCCCTTTCTGGCAGCTGATCCCAGAGATTAGCTGCCAAAGGGAATCTGCTGGAATGACAGCTTAGATCAGCCATCAAAAGAACCAATACTAGCTTAGATCAGTTACCAGAAGAACCAAAAAGGACAGGGAATTTGCTGGTAAAAGTGGAACTGGGTTACAACAAATCCAAATCTCTTTCAGCCTTGGAATGCTGCCACTATATATATATATATATATATATATATATATATATATATATATATACACACACACACACACACACACACACACACACAAAGCCATGATCATAGTACATGTTTTGCAAATGGTTGAGAAGGGTTTGGGAACAATAAAGTTTAGTTTTGGTGCATCTGCATTCAGCCATTCTAATGAATTGGGATTGCATTCTAGGGGCCCATCTACACTGACAAAATGCATTGTAGGTGTCGTCTCAGCCTGGTGTGTCTAAACCCAAACTAATGTGGAGTAACCCAGTGTAAACCTTTTAATACAGTTTATAGCCAGGTTAAAATATACTTGCAAAGATCCAGATCTTGAGTCAGGTATCAAGGCAGTGGAGTCAGACACCTGGGATTGCCTCACAGACATCCCATACCCCTAAAACAAAAGGGCAACCCTCCTTATTGTAGCAGGAGACTGCTCTGTTGTTGTATTTTGCTCAGTTGTGGCATGAAAGAACTTTGGATATGGAAGAAAAGAACCACTTTCAGTTGTTTTGGTGTTGTTGTGCCTTTGCAATCAACTAGATGAGTGGATAAACATGATAATAATTGGGCAAGGTGGGTTTGTTGATGGGAAAAGATCACAGGATTTCTTTTAGCAAGTCCTCACATTCTGATCTGATAAATTATATATTATTTATTTAAATCTATTTCCCATGTTCTCGCTGTTAGTTTCCCATGTTCTCGCTGTTAGACTTGGGCGAATTCCCATAGAATCATTTTTTTGTCTTATTCATTTCTTACCTATGATGCATCAGTGGTATGAATTCCCTTCTCATTGTGGTTATTTTGCAGATATAATATGCAGTTATTACTCAAAACTGCATCTAAATGTTCTTCAGTTTTGGCAATTATCACTGTCAAAAAGTGATAATTGCCAAAAATGTAAAGTGACTCCATTCCCACGGTGGTATGGGAAAATTAAAGGGACGAATATGTAGCTGGAGGAATGGAGTTAGACTTAAAGTCAGGCCAGATGATATACTTAGTAGGGTTGTGCCCGGATCCACTTTGAAAAATGTTCTTCAGCTTATTCAGCTTAATCGGATACCTGTAATAGCAAGAGCTCTGCAGCCATGTTTTGTGTTTTTTTTTGGTCACAACAGAACAGTGGCTGCTTTCTTTCAGCTACACGTGGAGTGTGGGGAGGGAGGCAGCCACTAGAAGGGAAAGGATCCCAGAAAGGGTGGCTTCTTAAGCCCTTGCCTTAAACCCAGGTCTTCCTAAAAAAACAGAAGGGAAAGGATCCTAGGAATGGGACTTTCTCAAGAGCTTGCCTTAAGCCCAGGTCTTCTTGAAAGACAGAAGGGAAAGGATCTCAGAAATGGTGTTTTTTAAGCCCTTGCTTTAAATCCAAGCATCCTTGAAAGACAGAAGGGAAAGGGTCACAGATTGGATGGTTTCTCAAGTCCAATGCCAGAAAGGGGAGCCTCGTATGTTTCCCATTGTTGCCAATGGGCCAGATCTTCCTGGATCTTTTGGTTGCCAAGTCAAAAATGGCTATTTTCTATTAGCCGATTTGGGGAGGCTCCCGAAAATGGATCCAGGTATCCACCAAATTTTGGATACTGAAAATGGATTTAGGTCCAGCCAAATTGCACAACCCTAATACTTAGTCCAAATTTAGAAAGGATTTTTAAGTCATCAAAGATGCCTGCTTGTCTTAGCTCATGCTTTCCTTCAACTTGCACTGTTGGTTTTGCTTTGTTCACTGGGAAGTAACTGTAGACTTAATTTGCAAGGCTTAATGCTAAGGAACACATATTTGGGGAAATCCAATTGCAGAAGAAAAATTGATTTATTAGAAGGAAATGATATTTCTCTTATTTTGTCAACCAATAACAAGACTAAGAATATGTGCCCTTTAGCAGGTCAATTACTATCCTGAAACAACTTGAGAAATCAATCTTGAAATTCATCCAGACTTCAAAAGAGGAAGACAGTTTTTCCTTTCCCCCATTAGTATCCCTGATATTACAGGAGATAAATCAATTTAGATTTTATTTTTTAAAACTAAAAATCCAATGATATAGAAAAATAAGTTGCCAATGAAAGTAGTGCCTTAAGCCTGGTAAAAGAACAAAAATGTGTCTTTTTCCCCTCTGCTAGCTGAAATTTTTACTAGCATGGCTGCTTGAGTTTTCTTCAGTGACAAACTGTACTTACCAATATACCCGAAGCCTCTGATGAAAAGCCTTTCCCATTCCCTAGTGCTTTATAGGAGTGCTGGAATGAATATATATATATATATATATATATATATAGAGAGAGAGAGAGAGAGAGAGAGAGAGAGAGAGAGAGAGAGAAAGCCATCATCATGACAACACCAGAGTAAAGGCGCTAGAAAGAAAGAAGAAATCTTTCTGGGAGGGAAATAAAGACATCTTAAGCTTGACTTCAAAAGCTCTCTACAGCAAACAGTAGCTGTGCAGATACGGTTTCATCTTTGCCTCTGGGATATTATTAAGCCTTTCTAGTAGCTCTAACTGTGGGAGAAGGGATTACAGAAGTTGCTGCTGCGTAGCTGCCTGCCATACAAATACTTGGAAGGCACAGATCATGTTTCAGTGCAAAAGGCCACTGATTAGGCTCAGAAAGATTAACCCAGACTGCAACAAATGGTATCCCGCCTTTAGTCTGCACACACTTACATGCACCTACACAAAATGAAACAAACAAACAAAGGAGTGCCAAACTCATAATGCATACTGATTCTTCATATGCACTGGAAGAATTATATTCCTGGGCTTCTTTTTTCAAAATTAGGCATCTATTTGTTTAACTGTACATTACATCAATATAGATATAGAGATGTCAACTCTCCCTGGGCAGCTGCTGTATTTCCATGACAATTCCTTACATTCAAGGGTTTACAGCCGAACAGTTACCATAAATGAAACGCAAAGCAGCTGCCCACACGGATATGCATATAATGTTCCACTGTAAAGAGATTTGTGTCAGAGGACAGCAGGAAGAAGGAGATTACAGGGCTCGGCACCTATTGTGAATGCCCACTGATCTGAGAAGGCTTTAGGCAGGATGTGGAGAGTAACAACGGACCTCACTTAACATGAGCTAATTGGGGTGAATTTTGCAGTGGCAAAACTTTTCACTGAAATATGTTCCCTTGGGTCTTTTTTCCTTGATTTGTTGCCTATTGGTTTGCCTGCTTCTGTCTTTCCATGTCAGACCTTGTCATCCCAGCCGTCAGTAGGGAGTTTCTTAGAGACTGTCATACCCGGAAGGTGAATAAAAAAGGTCTTATTTAGCCATGGCTAGGCCATCCAAAATATGTCAGATTACAGTTTGAGCTCCCCATAAAAATGTACTGCTACTGGTACAATGCATTTGCCCTCCAGACATTGTAGAAATAAGTAGCAAGGAATAGGGCAAGGAGAGGGACATACTCTCATAGACCAAGCTAATTATAAAGTCCCATGGTTTTGATCCTGTTAACCTGAGGTATTACTGTATGTAGGACTGTACTGCATAAACCCAATATCTTGCAGCACTTTTGCAATTTGATAGCAGCTATTTACTGATGTTGTTACTCCCCTCACTTTAGGATGGATGGCGTAATTCTGCCTTCTGTGAGAGGAGAGTGGGAGAAAAGGAAAATGCCTCCCCCTGATACTACACACATAAAATTTCTAGAAGCACATAAATTATGGTACTGAAATTATCAATTATTCAGAGAACCATTTGTATCAGTATGACATGTACTTAAACAGTTGGGTTTAGGGTAATTGAAGAACTACCCACTCCCAAAAACAGCTGAGATACTCAGGGGAGAAAGTTCTAGTTTGTTGGAGGGCCAGTTAAGAAGTGTCAGTATAATCTCTGCAGTGGTGGCCAGGCAATGGAATTATGTTTGACACCTTTACCCTTCTGTTTTCTCATGCAGTGAAGATATTTTCAATTTCCTACAGTCATTTGTGAAATTCCAATTTGCTTGATTGCTGTTTTCACATGTTATTCCTAACTATTTCAGTGCTGACTTGTTTTATTGCAATGTTTTGCTTTTTCTGGATTTATCCTTTGCTGTTGTTTACTGCTTTTGACTTTTTAGTATGCCAACAGTAGTTTATGAATAAGTCATTGCAAGTTATGAGAAAATTGGAACTGGGCATTTGAAAAGTTGAAGTCTGACAAAGAGTGTGGGTGGTTTATAAGTCTTTTTAAAAACAATAACATAATATACAAGTGAACACGCATAAAGAATGAAGCTTTGAAAAAAAATATGAGGAATGAACATACAATGTTATAAAACAGAAACAACATGGGGCAACATGGAGCCACATTGAAAAACATCTTCTCTTCAAAGAAGATGGCAGACTGATTCTGCTTTGATGCTTTTGCCACCAAATTTCTTGCTTGTAATAAGCTTTAAGTATCTCAGTGCTTTGATGAATAATACATAGAAACAGAAATGAACAAACAATCTTACATGAGGCACATATGCACAAACACAAGAACCGAAAGGAACGATGTAATGTTTGGATTTCATTTTCTTCTTATCATTAAGGTAATATTTTCCACATCTAGCATTACCAAGAAACAAAAAGCAAAGCAAAAACAGTTTAGTTGCTGGCAGAGACAGAAACTGGCAAAAAAATCTAATCAAGAGCTGACAATCAACTTAGGCTATTACTGAATATTAAATATGGGAATACATTTTCTATCATTTTCTATCACATTTGGAAGACTGAACATTGTTTCATTTCAAAACAGCATCCTCTACATCAATACATTCTAGCATGTAAGATATGCAGGGACCAGACCGATATATCACCTGAGCAAAGGAAATTTTAAAGTGTATTAAACTTTATAAATAATATTGTTTGTTATATGGAATGAATGGTTAAATGTAATATACACAAAATGGATGGAAGAAAAAAATGAACAGCAACAGACTAAGTACTAACTATACTTAGCAACATAACTGGTTAAGGAATATGAAGCCCAGTAATTGTTTTAGATAGTAGGTATTTTACTATTGTTTTACAGGTTTAAGTTGATTTAACAGTTGTCAATTAAATCAGTTTAATTTAGTTAATTAATCAGGTTAAACCTAACTCTAATTTTGTTAAAATTAAATGTACCTGCGTGTTAAAACTTAATACTGGAGTGTTTTAAAAATATTAAGGGAATGTTTTAGATTTTTTTTTAAACGGATTAAACAAGTATCACTCTTTCCTCCAATTTTCACCTCTAGTAAAACTCCAGCAGAACTAAATAAGTTCAAAAAAATAAAACAATATCTATTTCATTTTCAAATCTGCCAACTGAAATCAGTTCTCACTAATTCATCAGTTGCTGGTTGTGGAAATTATGTTGCACTCCCATACACTTTTTGGTAAAACCTAGTGTGTGTGTGTGTATATATATGTATATGTGTGTATGTGTGTGTGTGTATCTCCTGATGCTTAGCTTACTTGTTTCCAATCAAAATTAGAGGTGACCACTTATTTTATTTGAATTTATTTTTATCCCTTTTCAGTTTCATTGCAAAACAAAGGCGCATTTTGAACTATCAACCCCTACTTGAGCTTGAAATTAAGTTGCATGAAGGGAAAAACTTCCTTCTTATTATCTTCTCTAAGAACTGAGATCTTCTACAAGGTCCTTTTTTGCTGTTATGTCATACATTCACAAGGTGACATTTTTTTTCTTTGGTGACTTTTTTACTGTTGGCTCTTTTACTGTTTTAAATAGGGTCAGAAATAAAAATACTTTCAATGTTTTTAAATGTTTATTTAATTATTATAGATTACAAGAGGATGGCTAATACCAATTGCAGATTGCAAATGGATTTGAAGTGTTGACAAGATAAACACTTTCAATACACCAAAATAACAACATAAAAATACAACACATGTCATAGACATTTTGGCTACCCTGAGTTTGTTGTTTGTTTGTTTTTTATTGTTATTATTAACCCAAATTCAGTTGTGGAATATAAAGATTAATAATAATAATAATAATAATAATAATAATAATAATAATAATAATGGAATAAATTGCTTGATGGTAAAATAAATATTTTTGTAAATCCAATTGATTAAATGTTTGTAGCTTAGTTTTCATTAGTTATTGAATATAAGCCCTTCATTTACTGTTTTGATGTAAGCCATTCTGATGGCTTTTATTTTTTAAACTTATGATGAGGTTTTAATTAATGTTTAACTGTGTTTTTATTATTGTTGTTGGCATCTAATGGTTGCCAGTTGTAACCTACCCTGAGTTCCCCTCCGGTGGTGAGAAGGACGGGATATAAATGTCTGAAATAAATAAAATAAATAAATGCAATCAACTGTTTTCATTAAAAACAAACCTGTATAACAAAACCCTTTTCAATTTGAACTAGTCATCTTGAATCACATTTTGCAAAGGAGGTACACATCTTTTTTAAGATCCATGAAAGTTTGTTGCCCTGATGATACTTATTAAAGGTAAACAGTGACATTTGAATAGATACAGCTGAATGAAATCATGTTACCTCTGGTAATGTGAGCAAAATAGAACTGAAATGTAAAATGCTAAATTATCTCAGTAAATTTTAAATTCATTTCAGGCAAGTACATTGAATGATTATTTAACTTTTCCATTCTTTTTCATATCCTGCTCAGTTCTTTAAAACAGAAAAGTACACTTGCACACATACCTTCCTTCATAAATTATATAACATATGGAAATGCTCATGGCACCACTGTAAATTATAAGACAATGGTTGTGTAGAGAGAGTATGTTTGACATTGGTCATCTCTTGATGGGCCTAAATATACTAGTTTCAACTTTTATATTTGAATTATGTATATTCACAATAAGATTACATGACGTATTTTGAAATAAGAAAAAAAATGAATATGGTACTGTAGTTGGTACCTTTTGGATCAGGTGAGTGATTCTACAAGTTGGCTTCAGCACTGAGGCCCAAAAATGTTAGCATATTGACAGCAGGAAAAATCTGCAGAATAAAATAAGCATAAAAATCAACTTTTCTTTCTTTCTTTCTTTCTTTTTGCAACAAGCTCAAAATAATTTTTAACAAAATGAAATTTTCTTTCTATTCGGTCATCAATCCAGGTCTGGCAAGCAACTTCATGCAGGCTGGTTCTACACTGTCAAATAATGCTATTTGAACTGTATTGTATGGTCAGTGTAGAACCATATAATGCAGTTCAACGTAGTTCAAATTGCATTATATGGTTCCACACTGGCTGTATAATACAGTCCAAATTCCAATATTTGGCATTCTGCCTTTAGACTATGACTCTGGATGACGTGATTTATTGAAATGCATGTTTATTATACTTATTATGTTTAAATGTTTAACTTAGGTTTTAACCGATGTGGTGTGTTATGTTTTAAGGCTCCATGGAGGTGTGATTGTAAGCCGCCTTGAGTCCCCTTCGGGGTAGAGAAAGGCAGGATATAAATAAGGTAAACAAATAAAGAAGAAAATAATATAATAAAATAATAGCAATAAAACATAATAGAGATTTGTTAAGTTTTTATTTTCCTTCAAAAATATTCATTTAATACTTCCTGGAACATCCTGAAAGAGACTCTAGGTTTCTGAGAATCAAAATTAAAGCAAAGCAAAGGTATTTTTTTCTTTTGTAAATTAAATGCAGAACTGACATATTGTAATAGTTTGAATATTGGACTATGATTTTGAAAACCAAGGTTTGACTCTCACTCAACCCACTGGGTCACATTGGACAGATCCCACTCTTTCAGCCAGTGAGAGAGAGAGACACACACAAAAGCAATCCAACTCTGAACAAGAAAACCCCATTGATAGGTTCACTTTAAGGTCATCATAAGCTGGAAACTACTTGAAACTATTTTTCGGTTACAAAACAAGATATAGCAAAATGACATAAAAATATAAAGAAAATTTATACTATATCAAAAAGAAACATATATAATTTGATTATATTGTATATGTTAGGAAAATTCAAGGAAACACACTTCTGTCGATAGGGAAATGCATATTCAAGATGAACACATTTGAAAAATTCAAACACATATGTATATATTTGTCATGTACACACAAATCAGGCATAAAATCCATGCTAGAAAAACCCCAATTGCAGTTCACTGCAAAATTGGAGAGGATGAGACTGGTAGTGGGATTCCTAAAAACACAATGAAAATGAGAATGTTAGATTTTCACAACCCCTTGTGGCAACCAATCTTCTGCCTGACTTTCATGTTTTGTTTTGTTTTTTTTGTAAAATGAAAGAGACTTATTATTTGCATTTGCAGTCCTCAGAGTTACCAAAGAGTGTGTTCCTAGCACTCCGTGTTTGCCTTTTGAACTTGCTCAAGAGCAGATGTGTTATGGATTATGGCTTTCTTTGGTGATAATAGCTGAAGACTAGCTTTCTGCTTTATGTCAATTTTTCTCATCAAACATTCTCTGCCTTGGAAATTGGAAATAGAAGCAAAAGTAGTCATTCTCTCCCCCTCAATTTCATGCTGAAGTACTGATGGAAAGGAAAACAGGGGTTATTTTCTTCCACTGATAACTACTGCCTTTAGGGGGCATTCTATCTGATCCTAACCAACCTGATTTCTAAGGAAGTTCTAATTTTAATATAACTAAAGGTCTTTTCAGTAGCTGAAAAAAATTGCATAATTTTAGGATAGCATATTTTAGTAGCATAATTTTAGAAGTATATCTCTGACAGTTGCAATCGAACCAACAAATAATAAACATATATCTCATTCATCAAAAATAGAATGAAAATAGATGAATCTGGAAAATGAAAGAAAAAAAGGAAAGTTTTGCTGTTTGTTCCAAAGAAAAAATGAAATCTTTACTATAAATATTGTTAAAATCGTTGCCTATAATATATCATCTTCATATTTTTAAAACAAATATTTATTATTTAACTCTTTTTTTAAAGGTGAAAAAAGACAGCAACTTTTAAGTAGCAAAACAAGTGATATAGTACAAAAATGAACAACCTTATGTTTGTTGCTCCCCAAAGGATGTGGAAAGTTGACTGGCAAAACACAGGGAAAGAGAACATTATAGCACATGATTTCAATAGTTTAAATCTAATTTAAGGTGAGAAATGCCCAGCATAGTAAAAGCAGGTTAACAGGAAAAAAAACTTTACTAATGTTAACAAGCTGCAAGAAAATAAAGACTGACCATTAAAAAGAAACATGATGTTGTGGATAGATTAGGAAATGCTTACTTGTACATTAAATGTAACATAGTGGTTTATATTTGTTTTTAAAATATATTATTTAAATAATTCATCAGAGAACAAGCAGGTATGTTAGCAGCTGTGATATAAACCACTGCTTCTTAAACTATGGATCCCAACCCCAAATGGGGTTCTTTTACCTTGATGTTGGGGTCTGGGTTTCTGAATGTTAGCCTTTTACACAAATCTGTTAGCAACAAAGTGCAGTGTTTACAATGGACATCACAAAAATGAAAATCAATCTGTTTAGAAAGCCTTGCAAATTTCATTTATTATCAATAAATCGTAAGAAAAAACATAAGAAGCCCTGATATAAACAGGTATAACAGTACCAGAGGTAAGCTACGATCACAGTACTACAGTAAACTACAATCCACACCCAATTCAATAAAGAGAAACCTTGTTCTTGTGAAAAGTCTTTCTCTTCAGTAGGCTTGGGCGGTTTTGTTCATTAATTTCGTAATTCGTTATTAATTCGTATTTAAATTAGCTTACGATCCAATATTGAACCATGCAGGAATAGTGTGAGGAGTAAATTAGATTTGAAACAATTTTTTCAATTTATTTCGTAATTATTTTGTAATTATTTTGTAATTATTTTCGCATGTCTGGTGCAAGTTTTATAGTTGTTATTTGTTTTATCACACCAACAGTCAACAAAGAGGGAGAGGGAAGCTTCAGAAATTCCCCCTGTCCCATTTGGAGGTTTTTTTAGCATATTGCGCAATTGCGTCCGCCATTAACGAATTGATTCGTAATTATACAAAATTTCATATATTTCGAAATTTTTAAAAGGAAAATTTCGGAATTACTTAAAAAAACAAAACGCAAGGGCCCCCTAAAAACAAAACAAGTTTAGAACCAAATTTTTCCGTGGTTACCCAAGCCTACTCTTCAGCTCTCTTCCATTATTTAATTTGAGACAATCAGAATTCACCCAGGTTCTTCAGTATGCAAAATATAAACTCTATAACTGAACCAGAGTACCTCAAATCAGGCAAAAATGGTGAAAAATCTTGTTTCAGTGAATTTTATAGTTTTGTAGATTTTAAAATTTTGAATGTGCTAAGAACTGACACTACCAAATGTGTCTACCCAAAAGTTTTGAGTGTCTAATTCTCAAAAGTCTTGGCTTGGATTCAACCATGTTTGACATGGTAAAAGATGATAGCACTGCCTTTCAAAACCGAAACACCTAGTGCATTCATACCACATATGTATGCAGTAGGCAAGTTCATTGATGTCTTCTTTATGCTAATATCACTAGTTATTGAACTTGGCTTTTGTTAAATGAAAAGCCAACAAATCACAATTCATCTTCATCCAGAAGTAGGAATAAAAAAGTGAGACTATAGAATGGGATTGAAATAGAATCATTTTGTTAATTTCAATATAAACATCTGTGAAAGAACAAATATGCAGGAAATCTACTCAGTTCCATACTGGAGGGAAATTTCCATTAGTATCCCTGACCTAGGCTTGAGAGTTTTGCAGTGCAATAGTACACATTAACTACATAGGAGAATAATTTTCTCAATGCTGGGTATTGCTAGAACAATTGAATTTGACCAAAAATTGGGCATTGTAATTGGTTTATTTTTGGATATAGAAAGTTAAATTTCATTTTTTTTACAAATTCAGTTGAAAGAATATGTAATTTAAAATAGAATTCCAATGTGGAAAAAAAAAGATAAATGCATTTATGTGTAGCTGAGAGAAAGCCTTTCCTGGAGAGACCTTTCTACATCAGCAGCAACCTGATTCTAAGCCAGGCCAGAGACACCTTCTTCTGTAATGGCAAAAGTCTTCCTACTCAGGTATATGAGACATGTCAGTCCCACCATCAAATGATCAACAAATAAAATGGCTGATTATTGTCTAATTTTTCCTTCCACCTTCAGTGCCTCCCATAATGCATTTTAAAAATCTGTAATGAGCTTATCTAACCAGGATTGGAGAAATGTGCTGAAAATGAAAAGTTGCTGTAAACCTTGGGCCAAACTACATATTCCACTTGTTATATAATGTGAAATCACTAATTACATTTTTAATTAATTATATCACTGTCATGGAGGGATTCAATTCATATAATGAATGTAATGCAGAATGCAGGGAGGCTAATTACCCCTCCCCCCCCCCCACACACACCAGCATAAAAATATTTCTAAAAAGTTTTCATCAGTACAAATTATCTCCATCCAACCCCACCCCACCCTCCAAAACACCCAACTGCGTTTTGAAAAGGCTGCTAATAACATCGTCTCAGTAAAGAGGGAAAGCAGAAATTATTCCAATCAATATTGCAGTTTCCCAAATATAGATAGAAAGATACCTAAAGGTGCTTGTCAATCAAAGGAGTCACTATGGCTTGATTGGAAAATTTTAAAAATTGCAGAAGGGAATAAGTAAACACATTGTCTTCCTTGCATGCCTCTTCATACTGGGCAAGTTCTTTATAGTTAACATACAGAAATCTGTTCATATATATATTAAATCAGATTGCTTTTGTTCATCCAAAACAGCGCATTGATTCTTTTCAGGGATTTCATAGCAGTGAGAAGTCAGTTGAGGAATACATAATCATTGCTATATCATGCTTATACCACAGACTATAAACTCACTAAATATTAGGGTTGCACTATTCGGCAAAAAAGCATGCCATTTTCGGTCCCATTTTCAACTAACCCCTCATTCTGTTTACCGGGCTATTGCCGAAATTGGAAAGGGGTACCATTTTCATTCAGGAGAGACTTGGCCTATTGTATATAATAGGGAAAGTTTAGAGGCTCATTTCTCAGTAATGTTTAGGCCTATCAGCATGAAACCTAATTCAGTTGTAGACCACATTTTTGACTGTAGGCCTGCCAAGTTTCATAATTCACTAATCTGGTGAATTTTTTTTGGAATTATTTTAAGTATTTACCATAACATTTAAAAACATAAGACAAACCACAAGGGAAGGTTCTTGGAATTGTAGTCACTGGTTATGTACATTGTCATCCAATCAGAGCATGGACACAACCAGGTCTTTTACTGGCGGAAAAACAGAAAGAAAAACTTGAACTCCCATCATGCCCTGGGAAGATCTCAGAGGCTTTTCAATGCCCGCCTCACTCAAGTGCTGCTGGGAAAGTGAATTCTTAGCAGGGCCCTTTCTGGAGGAGGGGTCTAGGGATAGTTTCCAGAAGAAATGGACACTCCTAGGGGAAGAAAAGAGATGCTACCTCAGGTACACACCCCATAATTTCTAAGAGTCCCAGCAGCAGGCCTCTGCTTCACTGAATTTTCCAAATCGATTCCTGTCCAACCAAATAAGTGCACAACCTTACCAAATACTACAACCGTTGTGTAAAATCATGACATATTTATCTTGGTGGTGGCTATAATTTCAATTCTGTTTCCCAATTGTCTATTCCAGAAATATCTATTTTATTTACATGTTTCTCAAATTCATCCCTTTGTTTGGAAATCTGACATGATGAGCTATAAGGAAAAGCTGGGATTGCTAATTTCTGCCATTCCTTCTGGGTCTTTTTTCATTCCTACTGAACACACAGCTTTTCAATTCTTGTGAATCATTTTGAAACTTGTGAGAGACTGCTGCAAGCGATATCTTTCTTGATCATACCAATTTGATGGAGACTCATTCTTCAGGCAGATCTAAAGGGGAAAGTAAATTGGAATTTTCCATCCAATTGGTGAAGTAGCAGCAGCACTGCTACTCTGGAGAGTTGATTTTTAAGATGGTTTGGGGATTTAGGAGCCAGGGTGACAAACTGATTTAGGGTACTATCTCAGAAGAGGGAGGCTTTGGAAATCTCCCCAACGAATTAAGCCCTGCAATAAACAGCAAGACAGTAAATATAGCTTCATCATTTCAGAAGCAGCAGTGCTTTTACATTGAAAATAATCTTTAGAAAGAAGCAATATTGCTTGTAATTGCATAATATGTAATATAAAGTTGTGCAGTTCTAATACACTGCTGCATCAAGGTGGCCTGGGATTTAACGCACCAACATGAAATAATTTCTGTTAGCATTAAAAGCATTCAGTTGATCCAGACAGTTAAGAAAGAATGCTAGACCATTAATGAAACTTGGTATTGTATGTTAAAGTAATTCAGCCAAGAAGTGCATCTGAGTCTGCTATATCTCATTTATTTATCTTCAATGAAAAATCATCACAAAACAGCCATACAAAATGGCATAGGAAGACTTTTAAGTCCAATAAATCCATTCGATGTAGGGATATAAATATTTGTTTATTTAATTATTGGTGCAAGAAAACAAATTCACACACAAAAAAATCCATCAGCCTGAAAAACCTCATGCAATATTTGATCATATTCTCAAGAGAGTATCTCAGTGTTTGTTGACAAGGATGAGGACATTTTACCTTTCTATTTAGGTAACGATTCATTCTAAGTAATGTGAGCTCCAAATTGTAAGGATTCAGGGTTCATTTGATTGGTTTGTTAAAATGACAATTCAAACAGTACATAAATGCTTTGGGGAAAGGGTTGCAAGAAACAGGGACACCGTCCCACTGCTGAGGCTGCTCAGAGTGAGCTGGAAACAGTATTTGAGATGGCAGGTCCAGAACATTTTACCATTGTGTGTAGAACCATTCCAAGAGTGCCTGAAAACTACTATTATTTGAGTGCTTGACATATATTTAAAACATCTAATTTATCTCCAATGCTTCTGAATGTAGATGCTTAGGGCTCCCAGGAAATGATGGTGCACTCCATCTGTAAATGAAAATTTGTTTCTTCCTCCTCCAAACTGAATTAGGGATTTACTGGAGGAGCACAATAATAGTTTTCGCCATCATTGCCACATAGACATGGAAATACAGGTTCCCTGACCCTGATGTCAAGGGGAGGAAAATTATTGGAAACCTATCTCAATGATGCTTCCCTGTAGCAAAAAGGATGCTTTGAAAACATTGAAGATACCTGGTGCAATTTCATTTACAGCTACCTTTAAGTAGATCACTTGCTCTCTGTATGCATGGTCACCACAGTTATAAACACATATAATGATTTCTGGTTTAATTATACTCATAGAAGGGGGGGTTTGGAGGGGGGGAATAACACAATAGCTTTTTAATGTGATCCTACTGAGTAATGTCAAAATATACTTGATAAAAGTTTTAAAAACAAGGAAATGTGTGGAGTTGGGAAAAAACACACAATTAGGGTCAAAAATTAAATTAAATTAAAAAGAATTTGGAAGAAAATGGCAGATGACAGAATTACAAATGAAATTCAGGGTGAAAGACACTATAGCAATAGAGGCAAATGTGCTTGAAGACTATTTGTTGCGAGTTCTCCCTTATGATTTCTAGCAATTTTTTGTCATCAGAAGGAGCATCTCTTCCCCCCCCCCCCCATGCAATTCTGAAACTATTTGAAAAGCTGATACCCAACTGTAACTTTTTTTCAACAGGAAACATGCAGGCAGCTGATAACTTTTGATTATCTGCAAACACTTCAAAAAAAAAAAACAAAAAAACAGTGGTGTAATTTGCTGCCTCCACATCTGTAGAGCATTGCAGTCTTGGAAAAACCCCATAACATGAGGTGTGCTCTGCTTTTTGATGTGCTTTTTCACAAACCTTTTAGGATTAGCTTTAAAGAGTGTTTGTTTTAATATATATGTAATGTTCAGAGATGTAAAGTTAATCCCTGCAAATGATTTACTGCTCAGCATAAATGAAAAATAGAACCATCTCAATAAATCAAATGTTAACTACCAATTTTAGTAAATATATTTGCTTCATGGGAGAAAAAAAGAAATGAAAGAATAAGTGCTATTCCACAAGCATAAAATGATAACAAAAGCAGCTAGTTCATTTCCTTAAGCTTTATGTCTTCACTATGGATTCATTTCCTTAAGCTTTATGTCACCAAGATGTATTCAGTGAGTTTTGTGAAAACTTATTTAACATACTCTGACGGTGAAATGAGAAGAATTCGATTTTATATTGCAGCCTTTGTGGGCAACAAACGTTAAAGTGCTGTAAGATTATAAGTGGAAATGGTATCATCATTTGTTCAGAAATGCAGAATAAAGCAGAAAAGCTACCACTTTAGGTTTAATGACAGCATAACTCCATTGACTGAAATAAAATAAGTCCCATTCATGTCTTAAGACATGTGTTATAAGTTTTTGTATGCCCCTACCTTTCATGTTTGGATTTGTATTTAGACATGGGTGCACCAAAACAGGAACTATAAGGATATATGCAGAGATGCTCTCAGCCACAGCCAGGGATATTTAGAAACACAATTCAGTCTGTGTTGGTAGTCATTCCTTGCCATGTTATAGTTATTTATATTTGTTTATCACTGAGATCCATTAAGCTTTCTCACTGGTTCTTCATAGGCAGCGCATTTTTTAAATTTTATTTTACTTTGATTTCATTTGGAAATGGTTCTCAAACTGCCTTATGATATATTATCATTTTAGTGACACATAATGCAATATAGTAATGCTGGGCCCAAAGTTCATAATAGAAAAGGTTGAAATCTAGGAAAAACAGAAAAGAAACCCTAATGTCAAAATCATGGAGGGAAGCCAAATAATATTTTTTTCTAAAAGAATAAGCAAGTTTCTTCAGTACCTATATTATTTGTTATTCATTTATGACTTTGGTTTCTCTCTGGTTGTTTTATGGAGAGAAAAGTGAATTCTGAAATTGATTTTGTGCATATGTCCCCCTCCCAATGTTTTACTTGCTGCACAGAAAAGGGGATATTGGAAGGAACACCAAGACATCATACTTACTTTTCAAAACAGTAATTTTCTATTTATATACATTTATCTGGAATTTAACCTCAGGAAAACCCACCAGACTTCCTGTTGCCAGGTTTTCAATACAGCAATAAGGGACTGTCAAATGCAGGGCTGAAAAGTTTGCATTTCACCCAAATGTCAAATGAAAATATTGATATTGATTAACTTAGCCATGTGTTTCTCTGTAAAATTAACATATTTCCTAGATTCATAAATTATATAAATATGACACTATTGTACTTATGAAAGGTTGACACCCGAAAATATTGTTATACTTTTTTTTAGATCTTCAGTCTATATAAAGGAAGAGCTTTCCAACCTGCAAATAGGGAGCATAATAAGAGACAATTATTTGTTCTATAAGAAACAAGGTTTCTAACCCTCAAATAAGGGACAGCCTGTATAATAAAGGGCACTAGGTCACTGTAGTGGGCATGTCAACTAACAATGCAAAATGCTAGACTTTTGATATGTTTGATATGTTTTTGTTTGAAAGACTATTTTAATTTTATATGTATATGTTTTTCTACAGTTTTATAATATTGTGTTTTATTGTTATTGTCTGAATCTGGCATTGAATTATTCCCATAATTTGTAAGCTGCCCTGAGTAAATAAATAAATAAATAATAAATAACTTAATAAGTAAATTAATAAATAATAAATAAATAACTGTTTTTCCTGTACTTTCTATTTCTTGAAGTAGAAGAACATTAAATTGCCCTTTCAATTACAACAACATTATATACAACTGGGAAGAGGGAATTTTTAATTTGTTTTACAAATAAAATTATAATTTATATTTTTATACATATAAAAGTTGGATTTTAATGATTTTTATTTTTTCAAGGGCTTCAAGCATCACTGAACAAATTTGAGAATAAAATAAATCACTGAACTGTTTTTTTTAAAAAAAAAACTGAAGTTTTTCAAAAGAAATAAGAGCAGCAGCAAGAAATGAAAGGCATATTTTGTTTCCGTGGAATATTTTTGACTTCTTGAGGTTAATATTTATGCTGTAATTTTCAAGAGTGTGCACTTTCTGGAAATGAAAATGTGACAGAATCAATTTTGTCTTTATCAATGCCAGTGTGCCAAGAAACTTGGAATTGGAGGAAAATTCAGTGGAGTAGATTATTGATATTTCCCCTTGGCTCTTTCACTTATTGCATTATCACACTGCATTGTTACAGTGCTATTATTCCACTTTAGCTGCCATGGATGAATCCCATGGAATTCTGCAGTTTGTAGCTCAGTGAGACCCTAAAACTCTCTGACTTAGAGTCCTAAATGCCCTTTTCTAAATGGGAAATCCCATCAGCAGCAGTCTGACGGGTACAATCACATGAGTCTATGATTTATTTGAACAGGCTCAAGTACTTCATACATCAAAACATTCACATATTTTTGGTATTTTATTTCATCACATGTTTTAATTGTTTTATATTTTGATGGGATATGTTTTTATTATTATGTTTATGTCAAGACACTGATGACTTTTAAGTCGAGACACAGACAACTTTTAAAGAGCCACACACAGTAAAAGTTCCAAAGTAAAGTTTATTGCAACAAAACAGAAGGTCAGAAACACTTAGCCTTCAGTGTTTATGGCCAAAACTCAAAAAACTAACCAAACTTGGTTCAAAAAGCCAAAGGAAATATAATCCAGATTAACCAGAGAAAAAATCCGGATTAAAGTGCAGTATTTAGCAGCAAACAAATAGTGCAGCACACAAACAGTTAACAGCAAGCAGAAGCTGCCGAAAGAGAAACTGAAGCCAGCCGAAGTCCAGAAGCCATCATAGGAGCAGTCCAAAGAAGTGTTGTTACCAAGTCCGTCAAGCAGTGTCATCATCAATTCAGTCCAAGATTCAGGAAGGGAGAGATCCATACTCACGAGAAGTCAATCCAAGTCAAAACACACAGGAACAGGAATTCCAGGCTGCAGAACCCGGACCCAAAGCCCAACAGGAAAACAGGCAGCGACAAAACCACATGATACACAAAAGTAACCAACACTTTGCCTTCTGCAAAGGTCTCCTATGTCAGAGACTACTTTTATCTTACACATCATCATCAGAATATGAGCTGACCTCAGCCCTGTCATTATTTCTTAAGGCTGTTCTTGTCTCCACATGTGAACTCATTTCCACCCCTCCAACTCCTCCATCTTCTGTCAAGACTTAGATCTCCCCAAGACTCAGATGTGTTACCTGTTTTGCCAATCCTCATTATCAGAGAAACCCATGAACATGTCACTAGACGTTGGCTCTGCACATACATCTTGCACCTCTTTAACCTTAGTCCAGTCCAATGTGTCCTCCCCATCCTGATCGCTCCCAGACCCATCACTTCCAGAAAAACCCATAAATGGTTCATCATCTGTGGGAGCAGTAAGTATATCCTGGATTCTCTTCCTCTCACACTCTTCATTCGATTCCTGCTCCTGAGTAACCCTCTTTGTACCTCTATTTCCATCCACTGTATTTCCCTCCCCCTCACTCATCAACCCTTCATCTCCAGAAAACCCTTCGAATGAGTCTTCGTCGGTAGGTGCCATAAGTATATCCTGGATCCTTTTCTTTGTTGTTCTTCATCTGACTCCTGCTCACGAATACCCCCTCCCCCCCCCTTCTGGCACTCATACTACTGCTTGCAACATTACTTACAGGCTCTACTACAACAGTTTATGTGCGGCATTGCATTTTTGCTGGAGTTTGTAAGCCGCCTTGAGTCCCCTGTGGGATGAGAAACGTGGGATATAAATGAAGTAAATAAATAAATATTTTCCAAGCAATTTAAAGTTCCCTCTCTCTCCCTGTGTGTGTGTGTGTGTATGTATGTTTTACAAAAATCAGGAATAGGAGGAAAATGACAAAATGGCAGAGCTGTAGTTCTCTGCTATTGTAAGAGTTTGTTCATCAAATTAGTTTGTGGGATAGAACAACTTGGTACAATTTGAAATAATCACTCATTTTGTCCTCATCTCCAACTTTTGAGATGTGACATATTGGTGCTCATAACAGCAGCATAACAATAAAAAACGAAGATATGAATAATTAACCCTTTTCCTATTTAGCTTTAGACTGCCAAATTTGATTTCTATTTGGAGTTGCAAGACATTATTAAGACATCAACGAAATCAAAACCTAGGTAATACATGAAATATAAATACTGTACATTTTTATTAGCTCTCTTTTTTCAAGGTTTCTTTTGAAGACTGCTTAATGAAATTGACTGAACAGTAGCTGAGATGATGTCTGGAGAAGCATCTTGCTGAACAGCAGTCACTGTCTTAGAGTATTAGCTGACATTGACAGGAAAAAAGCTTCAAAAATCAAAAGCCCATTTAAATTCTCTTTCTCTGTCTGTCTGTCTCTCTCTCACCAGGCTTACTATGTAAGATCAGTATTTTCAGCTCCATTAAAACTAAACATATTTTGTGGAAGGGAGGAGGAGGCATGGCTTTTCTGAAAACAGTAAGGAATCGCAGCATAAGATTTCTTGTTTCAGGAATATTAAGTTTTTAAAGCTGTAGAGCGAGAACCCATGACTGATTACTTAAAGTGTATAAATTCAATAAAGGATTTTACCAGCAGTGTCTAGATGAAAGTTAGAGACGCTTTTTTCCAAAAAGAAAAAAACAAATCTAATCCATTCCACTTGTGTTGTTCATTAATCAAAGTGGTAACCTGCAGGCAACAATGTACACTCTGAAACCAACAAACATAAATTTGAAGAAGGAAAAGAAGAAAGCTCCCATTGTATTACATTCAGATGCTCAGCCATTTGAATTTTACATATGGAAAAGAAAAACAACACTTCTTCACCAAGGGAACCAGCACAGCACATTTTAAGCAGCAAGTTGAGAAGCGGAGAGTTCACATTTTAAAAACATATGGTTCAAGATTTCAGATGGAAGGATGTGTTCGAAATATGACTCCAATTCTTTCATTCTCGAGACATTATATAGCAAGTCTGATTCAAGTCAGTTGTAAATGAACACCACATTCTTTCCTGGTGTTAAGCAATACTATTGAAGAAATTGGCTGTAAGGCTTGTTGAAAGCTTGTGGTCTCTCACTGGTCTATGCAAAATGAATTGTTGGTCTCCAGTTTCTGCTGCTATATGTTACTTTGTTCAGTTCGAAAACTGTTGTGAGTGAATCCTCATTATTTTCTGAGAATGCCAGCCAAAGTTAAAGGACAGTTTGCTTTCAGAACTTCTGATCTTAAAATGGAAAAAAAAGATTCATCTAATAAGTGTACTTTTATTATGGAGCTTAGGATGCTGGGCAAGAGAGTTTCAAAGAAGGCTGTGGGTACTGGCTCTAAGAGACCTTGTAAGGTCTACAAAACTCTCCTAGAATCATAGAGTTGGAAGAGACCTCGTGGGCCATTCAGTCCAACCCCCTGCCAAGAAGTAGGACAATCACATTAAAAGCACTCCCAACAGATGGCCATCTAGCCTCTGTTTAAAAGCCTCCATAGATGGAGCCTCCACCACACTTCGGGGTAGAGAATTCCACTGCTGAACAGCTCTCATGGTCAGACAGTTCTTCCTAATGTTCAGGTAGAACCTCCTTTCTTGTAGTTTGAAGCCATTGTTCCAGTCTCCAGGGCAGCAGAAAACAAGCTTTCTCCCTCCTCTCTATGACTTCCCCTCACATATTTATATATGGCTATCATATCTCCTCTCAGTCTTCTCTTCTGCAGGCTAAACATGCCCAGCTCATTAAACTGCTCCTCATAGGGTTTGTTCTCCAGACCCTTGATCATTTTAGTAACCCTCCTCTGGACACATTCCAGCTTGTCAATATTTCTCTTCAATTGTGGTGCCTAGAATTGGACACAGTATTCCAGGTGTGGTCTAATCAAGGCAGAATAGAGGAGTAGCATGATTTCCCTGGATCTAGACACTATACTCCTATTTATGCAGGCCAAAATCCCATTGGCTTTTTTAGCTGCAGCATCACATTGTTGGCTCATGTTGAACTTGTTATCCATGAAGATCCTTTTCACATGTACTATGCACCCCCCCCCCCCTTCTATATCTTTGCATTTCTCACTGTTGAACTTCATTTTCTTAGTTTCGGCCCATCTCTCTAAACTGTTAAGATCATTTTGAATTCTGCTCCTGTCTTCTGGAGTATTGGCTACCCCTTCCAATTTGGTGTCTTCTGCAAACTTGATGATCATGTATTCTAACCCTTCATCTAAGTCATTAATAAATCAGGACAGAACCCTGCGGCACTCCGCTCATCACTTCTTTCCAGGATGAAGAGGAAACATTGGTGAGCACCCTCTGGATTTGTTCATTTAACCAATTATTTGGGGCAAAAAACAAAGAACAGAGAAGTGTTTCAACTGAGACCAAGTCACAAGAACAAACCCTTTTGGAACATTCCACTATTTTATAACTGACATCCAAAAGAGCTGATGGCAACATATTACATCTTGCAGTCACTAAAGCTCTCCTCTGGGGGGATTAATCCAAATACAAATATCTGTTGCAATGATTCTATGCTCACATGGAATTAATGCTGTGGTAGGGAAACAAGTTGTTTTTGCTGCAAGAGTCAGATTATTACCGTCAAGATCCAAAATTCTGCTCTTGACTGACTTGCAGTTATCTAAATTTGTGAGCATTAAAAGTGCTTCCAAAGACAGGCCAATTGCTTTGATATTTCTAAGACTCAAAGAATATCATTCTGAAATGAAATGATCTGATAACAGAGAGAGAATATATCTATCAAGATCTGCTTGAAAATGTATATGCAGCCAGAATTTTATAGCTCTCCTGCATTCCAAGATTTCAAGAGTGGTTTGACCCATCTCAATGCATAGAAGAGCATAAGGCACACATCTTTTCCTACAGCCAGCCAGTGGAACTGTTGCAATAAGGAAGTTATATGATCTCTGAAGTCAGCCAGTAGGCTTCAATTTGTTAGCCTTCATCAAGCCCATTACTGATGGCAGACACTGGTTTAGAATCGGATGTCATCTGCATATTGATGGCACCACACACCAAAACTCCAGATGACTTCTCCCAGTGCTTTCATGTATATGTTAAATTCTACGAGAGACAAAATAGAGTCCTGGGGGACCCCACAGGCTAATGATCAGGGGGCTGAAAAAGACCCTTCAGCATGACCTTCTGGGTTTGCTGCTCCAAAAACCAATGGTACCTTTGTAAAACAGGCTAGAGTGCCACTGATGGAGAACTCAAAGAGTATCTGACCGAGTATGGGCTAGAGACTCACTTAAGGCATACTCTGCAGCAACTGTGGTAGCCATTGAGGTTTTCTCGACTGCTCAAATTGCATCTGCAACAAATAGACCTGCAGAGCTGTTTCGAGTGCTCAGGGAGCTCCTCCATCCTAGTGATTGGGGGGACTCTTGACCACTCAACAACTCAATGTGGCAAGTTTGCCCTTCAATTTGCAGATAAAGTCATTGGGATATGCTCTGACTTGGATGCCAGTCTTATTCCAATACCAAGGAATATACCTGAGGCACCTGTTGTCCAGTTTTGATGATTTCATTTCAACATGTGCAGCCTGATGATGTGGACAAGATTCTTGGACCTGTGAGAGAGACCACTTGCACTCTAGACCCCTGCCCTTCTTGGCTTGTTAAACTTGTCAGTGGGGGATTGGCTAAGTGGTTCACGAGGATTATAAATGCCTTGCTGGAGCAGGGACAAATACCAGCAAGCCTAAAAAAGACAATAGTAAGGCCAATTTTGAAGACAGTGTCTCTGGATTCCTCGGTATTAAACACCTCTTCAAGAATCATTTTTAAGCCCAGTAATGAAAAGAGAAAACCTGTAAGATTTTTAAAATATCTCAAATTTTCATTAGATTTGAGGATAACTGTGACCGAGGACTTGTCTACATGAATTTTAAAAATGCCCTGAGCTCACCTCAAATTCAGTCTTGGCAATCTGCATGATGCAAGTTGATGTTCAGTAAGATTTTTCTCAACTTAACCTAACTTTGATCCACTTTACACTGCCTTCATTGTTCCCTATCAGCCACAGAGTGTCCTGCAAGTGCCTGACCACCGTGGTCTTGTCTGCTTAGGTTAGAATGGGGTGCCTGCACAACCAGCAAGAAAGAGTGGTGTCACTCTATCCTGAAAATATTCAACAGCAATAGATTTATTTATTGTAAGCTAAAGCTAAAAAGTATGCATTGAATAAAAATTAATGAGCAGGCTACTGTGAAGATCCCACACCACACAGTCACACACAAGTGCATGCACACACAGATGGAGATAGACAAGCAATTTCAGTCCATTACATTATTCAGAGTGCAATTTGATAATCAGGGAATACAATTAGCATTATGATTGATAGAGGAAGTCATTGTAAGCACCATTCTTTGTAGATGATTAGGGAACGGAAAGTTTTAAATGAGGGAAGACATGTGGGCACAACTAAAATGAACTGAGAGATGAAAGAAAGAAAATATAAAAAGTGCTTGTTATCTTGGAGTATGTTTTTGTTAAATTAGTGTCCTGCTGTTAATCTGTTAATTTCTGATCTAATGGAAAACTACCTAGGTGGACGGACTGCACTCACAGCATATATAATGATGGAAATTCAAGTTACATTAACAGAAAAGCTCTTGCATATTTTTTTGCAAAAGTGCTGCAAGATCTGTTTGGGGACGTGTTTTTTTAAAAGGTGCAGACATGTTTTGAGGATGTTGTGACATTAATAACCAGTTATTGACATAACAACCAAAGCAGACCCTGTTCCAGGATCATACCCACCAACCTCTTGAAAAACAAAACCACACCATGAACGTATTTGGATTATTTAAATCTCTGGATGGCAAAATCAATCTACAAAGATTTAGGGTTAGGTTTAATGTTGCAAGTACTGTATTACAGGCTATGCTTACCATTATGCATGTGTGATTATTTTTTAATTCCTAGTATGCAATAGAGAGACCAGACACAAAACATGGAGTTAAAGGGCAATTTCTTGACCTATTTCTTCATTTGTTAGAACTTCTTTGAGAACCTGTAAACTGAATTAACCTGTCAGGGAAAATTACTTATAAGAAATAATTATTTGTTGTCAGCCATCTGGGGGAAATGTCATTCAGTCAGGTATCACTTTGTTTGACTACCTCCAAGGACCACCCTTGTACTAGCACCAAGATCCTGTGAGCCACCCCAAATTCTTTGGCTATTCTCCTCAGCTGATCTTAAGTGGAAGGCCATCTTGAGGACAATTCCCCCCAAACAAGTCCCAAGGGGAACTCCCCCATTTATAGCCCCCAAGCCATAAAATCTAGAGAGACTGTTACAGAAGTCTACCCTTCACCCACAAAGGTGGGTGTCATAGTACCTAACCTTTTGTACATGCCATTACAACCCATTTAAATGAGACCACCCTAAGCTAATTAACACACCCATCTAAAACAGTGTGTGGCAGGTGAACCTTCCCCCAAAGGATAACCTGGGGATGGTGGTGAGGAATTCCTACACAGCCCTAACATGGCCAGTTTTCACTCACTTTGCCCATAGGATGAGAGAGTGTGTCACAAATGGATCAAAGGAAGGAACTAGAAAGGAGGACCAGCCTTAAATAGGCTCATCACCCCTGGCCATGTGATTGGGGCTGGTGAAGCCAACTGGACCAAACAAATTGCCTCCTTCATGGGGAAACTTCAACTACCCCCCCCCCCCGTGCCTCATGGGCTTGCCTGTTGGCTGCAGGTGGGGTTTTATGTAATACAAACTAAACAGTTAAGAACTAAACATGTTACAAGTTATCAGGGTGAAGCCCAGCTTTCCCACATTTTTATATCCATGGTTTTAAGCATAAACCTGTTTTAGGCATACACTGGGTTTTAAAATGTTATATGAGATGAAGCTTTCCCACCCCTGCAAAGCTGGGAGGGGGGGAGGTTTGCCTCCTCCCCCAAAGAGAGAACAAATAAGTTCCATCAGGAACTTTTTTTAAAGGGGGCAGAGCCAGGCTCTCTGCCTGGCCTTCCCCCTTCTTCATTCTAAAATTGATAGTTGACCCACCACTCTGCCCAACAGTATATCAGGGTTGTCGTTAGGGGGCCAGGTAGGAATATTTTTCCCTCTTATGTTCTAGGAGGGTTTTTCGCCTACCCTATACTGTTGCAAGGCAAATTGGGATGGTGTGGTGTTAAATAGGTGGTCATGGTAAATAGTTAAGAAAAGCTAAAATTTGGTGTACGCCCAAGGCACCCCCTTCAGGGCTGAAGGCCATTAAATAAAACACTCACCTCAGGTTCAGTTTGATGAGGTGAGGGGAATTCACTGGGATGGGACTCAGGGGCATGGTTTTACTGTGGCTCCGGTCCTTCCTGGAGGGTCATTCCCAGTTGGTGAAGCTGGGAGACTTCTTCTCAGACCCCTGGCCATTGACCTGTGGGGTCCTGCAAGGCTCTATTCTGTCTCCCATGATATTTAAAATCTACATGAAGCCTCTGGGAGAGGTCATCTGGAGGTTTGGAGTATGGTGCCACCTCTACACAGATGACACCCAACTCCACTACTCATTTCCACCAGATTCCAAGGAAGCCTTGAAGATACTGGACCAGTGTCTGGCTGCTGTGACGATCTGGATGAGGATGAACAAGCTGAGGATCAATCCTGACAAGACAGAGGTCCTCCAGGTCAGTCGCTCATCTGACCAGGGTATTGGGTGGCAACCTGTGCTGGACAGGGTTGCACTCCCCCTGAAGTCACATGTCCGCAGTTTGGGGGTCCTCCTGGATTCAGCGCTGATGCTTGATGCACCAGTTGCAACAATACCTCGTGAAATCTGACTTGACCACGGTGGTCCACACATTAGTTACCTCTAGGCTGGATTACTGCAATGCACTCTATGGGGGGCTACCCTTAAAAATGGCCTGGAAATTACAACTTGTCCAATGTTTGGCAGCCAGATTAATAACTGGGGCCAGTTACAGGGAGCGGTCGACCCCCGTGTTTAAGAAGCTCCACTGGCTGCCATTTATTTTCTGGGCCCAATTCAAGGTACAGGTTATCACCTATAAAACCCTTAACAGTTTGGTACCCACCTACCTTCGTGACCGTATCTCTCTTCATGTACCAACCTGGACCCTTCTATCTTCGGGGGAGGCCCTCCTTTCGCCCCTGCCAATCTCACAAGCTCGTCTTTTGGGCACAAGGGAGAGAGGCTTCTCCTCTGTGGCTCCCCAACTCTGGAACTCATTACCTGGAGAGATCAGGAAAGCCCCTACCCTAGATACCTTTAAAATAACCTTCTACTGCGCCTTTGGTGAGTAGGTGCACAACATGACACTACTGCTCCCCTCAATGCTTCTATCACTGGAGTACACGCCCCCCCCCAATGGGAAAGTAATTGTTTTTGTAATTGTTATGAGCTCCCTCTTGTAAATAACTTGCTTCTCTTCTTATTTCATTCAAGTTTTGTAACAATTTATCCTGTACATGTGGCCCGCCCACTGTCACTGTGATTGTGTTTATTGCAATGTTATATTGTTATTATATTCATATTTTTATGTAATTATAATGCTGTTGCTTGTTACTTATGTTTTTGGTTTTATTTTGCTGTAATATGTTGTCTGGGTCTGGCCTCATGTAAGCCGCCCTGAGTCCCTGTTGGGGAGATGGTGGCAGGGTATAAAAAAGATTATTGTTATTATTGTTGTTGTTGTTGTTGTTGTTGTTGTTGTTATTGTTGTTATTGTTATTGTTATGCCCTAGGAATGGGGAGAGTCTGGTCTCAGATACCCTGAAAGATACTTCTCCTACACATTTCCTTCAGAGGTTGCACGGATTTGGTTTCCAGGGGACACGGGTGTTTCGTCCTAAATAGCTAAGGAGTAGGCTGGACAGGGACGCTACCTTGCCACCAAGTTCAGGATCCATAGATTTAGATCCAGTCCAAGTGAATTAGGTAACAATTAATAAAAGTTGCCTATATTTAAATCCAAATACTGGTGTGTGGTCTCGTTATTTCAGGGGTTGGCAGGCAAATAGTTTAAACTGCTGAGAGTGGAGACTTCTTGTTCTTTCCTGGATGCTTTAAGGGCACTCAGAATATGCTGGGTTAGTACTTCATAAAGCCAAAGGAATGGACCATAAACCACCTATTGCTATTGTGAATACATGAAGCTGCACTATCTTCATATCAGCTCCATGAGTCTTTTCTGAAGCCTGAATGTTCTGCATTCTGTAATTTACTATGCACTGTGTGCAGAGATATTTCCTTTTGCCTGATATGAATCTTCCCCAATTTATCCTCAGTCCAGAAGTGTGCTCTTAAAAGAGAAAGAGGAAAATAAATGTTCACTGATCATTATGACTATGCTATGTATGGTCTCTTACAGCTCTAGCATCCCCCTTCTAGTTTACCTTCTTTCTTCCCTTGAACAAAATATCTCCCAACATGCTCTTGCATATGAACGGTCCTGAAACATATTATTTACAATACAACCCTCTTATGGATAGATTCAATGCCAACAGTTTCAGTTACCTATGTTCCAAAAAATATCTGCCCTATAAGTGTTTGAGAGCACCTCTAGGTTATTCAGTCTCATTTTATAGTATGTTTCCAGCTGAAATATGGTCAAAATATAACTATATGCACAATTTCAGGTAACCATGCGATGAGGTGTCTTGGAGCGTACCCACCATGGATACAGGGGTCATACTGTATAAGGGAAAATGTAAAGATCTAGATGGTTAAAAGCAATGATATGAATTGTTCTTTGCCACTTAATAGTAGAAAAGGGTTCTGACAATATATCTTTAAGTCAGTATGCTATACATGTATGTCATTCAAATTCAAGTGCCTCAGGAATGTCCCATAAACTGTTAAGGATCATGACCATTCTAAATTAAATGGATAACATCATCTGTATATTACAATAGTACAAAAATAAAAAGGTGCTTTCTCTGTGAGCTTTCTATTACCAGGGCTAACAACACTGTTTTTGTATGGTACACCTCACCTCTTTTTCATTATTGAGCTCTATCACATGTCAGCTACTCATTTAATTGTAATCCTGACCAGTGAGAGTTCTTGGGAGAAACGGTGGCCTCTTTTAGAATGAAATAAGAAACAGGTTGGAAAAACATTAATAAAACTTGGAGAGGGAGAGAAAAAATGTGTGATGTCAACACAAGCCCCAAGCTCATGGGTTGCATTTATTAAAAATAAATAAGTATGCAGTTATATCACACACTTGTTATTAATGCTTCATGTGCAAACACTGGGCAAATGTTCCACATTTAATTAAAACAGAAAATCATGAGTTTTCAATGCACATACAGAATGAAGGCTTAAGGGCGGACACACATTCACCTCTGTTATTTAAATATAACTTGCCAGGGAAAGTATCATATTAGGTGTTCTCAAGAGATATAATTTACATTTGGGAGAAACTCTAAATTTGTGGGTGTTTCCAATCAATAGTGCAGGCATGCAATCAACCAGTTTACGTATACTCAACTTTGTTCCTAAGACATGGACTTTTGGAAGTTAAACATTAAGTTATCTATTTTTGAAAGCAAAATAAACAGATATGGAAATTATATAATGTTAGATTTTACACACTAAACAGAAGAAAGTCTGAATATATTGACAAATGGCTATTTGGCCTATCATCCATTGTAGTTTGTAGACAGGACTAATCCAGTATTTCTTGATAGTCTTTGCAAGTGTTTCACAATTTTAAATAAACCTACAAAATTTGTTTGACTAGATATGACAGGAGAAATATGTATGAAGTTGAGAATCATTGGAAGTGCAAGTGATACATCACTTAAATACTTTTAGCCCTCTTAATATTTCTTGTCTTCCAGCTGGAGTATACAAATATTTTATCATTTCCATAGGAAATATGTTCTCTGCACTTCATGGAGACATTTTGGCTCTCTCAAAAACATGGACCTCATGAAAATGCCATGGGAAAATTGATTTCAATGAAATTTCCTTGCTGAAAGTTGCAGCCATCCTGAGCAAGTGTCCATCTTAATGCAGCTAAATACAAACTTAATACATTGTGAAGGTAAAATTAATCTGGACATGCAAACCAGGGATTTTCCTTAAAATAAGAACCTTAGATGTTTATGCGAAAATATGGCTCACTTGAAAGCTAAAGCTTAAAGACATTAAAAAGATTCATCTGAAGTAAGGAATTTCTTGTCCAATCTTTCCAGGTTCAAAACATAATTCAGGGTAAAGTTGTGTTCCTCTCTGAATTGCTTACAATTGTTTCATATCGTTCACATTGTTTGACTACTAAATAATAACACTTTTCCATCTGATTTCATTGCACTGAACTAATGGACTCAGGCAAAAATAGGACAAAATCACATATATAGAAACTATAACGGGGAGGGGGAGATGCGGGAAAGGGAGACCATTAATTCGGCTCAAAAGGGATAGAAAATTAACAACTCAAATTCGGCCTAGGGAGAGAAAAAGAAATCCAAAAAATTTAACAACTTGTAATTGGTCCCCTGACAAGGTAAGTGGGTGTACCCAGGACGGCGGTCCCTCTGAGTTGAAAATGGTGCTGTTGAACGCCAGATCTGTCAACGGTAAAACATCTTTCATCCAGGATATAATTCTGGAGGAACGGGCAGATCTGGCGTGCATTAGGGAGACCTGGTTGGACGAAGCTGGAGGAGTAAATTTGACCCAGCTTTGCCCCCCAGGGTTCTCCGTACAGCACCAATCGAGACCTGGAGGGCGGGGAGGCGGAGTAGCGGTAGTCTATAAAAATTCAATCCCCCTGACCAGAGGCCCCATCCCGCAGTCAACTCATTTTGAATGTGTCCACCTGAAGGTGGGTAACCGGGACAGAATAGGGATTCTGTTAGTGTACCGCCCACCTCGCTGCACTACAGTCTCCCTACCTGAGCTAGCAGGGGTGGTCTCGAGCCTGGCGTTGGAGTCCCAACGGCTTCTTGTGCTGGGGGACTTCAATGTACACGCCGAGACTACCCTAGTTGGAGCAGCTCAGGACTTCATGTCTTCCATGGCAACCATGGGGCTGTCCCAACGAGTAACTGGCCCCACTCACAGTGCTGGACACACATTGGATTTGGTTTTCTGCCAGGGATGGGAGCAAGGTGGCGGGGTTGAGGAGTTATCCATCTCTCCGTTGCCATGGACCGACCACCATCTGGTCAGCTTTAGACTTACTGCACCTCCTAACCTCTGCAGAGGTGGGGGACCCATTAAGTTGGTCCGCCCCAGGAGACTTATGGATCCGAATGGATTCCTGATGGCTCTTGGGGATTTTCCCGTCGCCTCGGTTGGTGATCCTGTTGATGCCCTGGTGTCCCTCTGGAACGGGGAGATGGCCAGGGCAATAGACACGATCGCTCCGGAACGTCCCCTCTCAAGTAGCCGAGCTAAACCAGCTCCTTGGTTCACCGAGGATCTGGCAGCAATGAAGCGAAAAAAGAGGAGACTAGAGCGCGTGTGGCGTTCAGACCCGAGCGAGTCAAATCGAGCACGGTTTGTTGCCCTATTAAGGGCATATGCCGTGGCAATAAAGGCGGCAAAGAAATCCTTCTTTGCATCCAATATTGCGTCCGCAAAGAACCGTCCGGCTGAGCTGTTTCGAGTTGTCAGAGGCCTATTAACCCCCACCACTCCGGATGGGAGCCCTGACAACTCGACGGCCCGCTGTGAAGCATTTGCGCGGTTCTTTGCGGACAAAGTCGCTTTGATCCGCTCGGACCTGGATACCACGTTAACGGCGGTCTCTGAGGATGTAACAAGAGCACCTGTCTGTCCGATCTTGTTGGATTCGTTTCAATTGGTGAAACCTGAGGATGTGGACAAGGTGCTTGGAGGAATGAGGGCAACCACATGCATCCTAGACCCCTGCCCATCCTGGCTTCTAAAGGAGGCCAGAGGGGGATTGGCCGAGTGGGTGAAGGTGGTGGTTAATGCCTCCCTTCGGGAAGGCAAAATTCCAGCCAGCTTAAAACAAGCTGTGATAAAACCGCTGTTGAAGAAACCATCACTGGACCCCACTCAATTCGTCAACTATCGGCCTGTTTCCAATCTCCCCTTCTTGGGCAAAGTCCAAGAACGTGTGGTGGCCTCACAACTCCAGGCATTCTTGGTAGACACTGATTATCTGGATCCGGCACAGTCTGGCTTTAGGCCAGGACATGGTACCGAGACAGCCTTGGTCGCCTTAGTGGATGATCTCCGGCGTGAGCTAGACAGGGGGAGTGTGTCCCTGTTGGTTCTGCTGGACCTCTCAGCGGCCTTCGATACCGTCGACCACGGTATCCTTCTGGGGCGCCTCATGGGAATGGGCCTGGGGGGCACTGTTTTACAGTGGCTCAGGTCCTTCCTAGAGGATCGCACCCAGAAGGTGTTACTGGGGGACAACTGCTCGTCCTCACAACCATTGACTTGTGGGGTCCCGCAGGGTTCAATACTGTCCCCCATGTTGTTTAACATCTACATGAAGCCGTTGGGAGAGATCATCCGGAGTTTCGGGGTGCGGTGTTATCTGTACGCAGATGACGTCCAACTCTGTCACTCCTTTCCACCCACTACTAAGGAGGCTGTTCAGGTCCTGAACCGGTGCTTGGCTGCTGTGTCGGACTGGATGAGGGCTAACAAATTGAAACTCAATCCAGACAAGACAGAGGTACTCCTGGTCAGTCGTAAGGCCGAGCAGGGTATAGGGTTATGGCCTGTGTTGGATGGGGTCGCACTCCCCCTGAAGACGCAGGTTCGCAGCTTGGGTGTGACCCTGGATTCTTCGCTAAGCTTGGAACCCCAGGTTTCAGCGGTTTCCAGGGGAGCATTTGCACAATTAAAACTTGTGCGCCAGCTGCGCCCGTATCTTGGGAAGTCTGACTTGGCCACGGTAGTCCACGCTCTTGTCACATCCCGCATAGATTACTGCAACGCGCTCTACGTGGGGTTGCCCGTGAAGACTGCCCGGAAGCTTCAGATGGTCCAACGTTCGGCAGCCAGGTTGTTAACGGGAGCGGCTCTCAGGGAGCACACCACTCCTCTGCTGAGCCAGCTCCACTGGCTGCCAATTCGCTACCGGGCACAATTCAAGGTGCTGGCTTTAGCCTATAAAGCCCTAAACGGTTCCGGCCCCACCTACCTCTCCGAACGCATCTCCTCCTATGAGCCGGCAAGGACATTAAGATCGTCCGGGGAGGCCCTGCTCTCGGTCCCGCCAGCGTCACAGGCGCGGTTGGCGGGGACGAGAGACAGGGCCTTCTCGGTGGTGGCCCCTCGGCTATGGAATGCCCTACCCGTGGACATCAGGCAGGCCCCTTCGTTGCTAGCGTTCCGGAGGAGGACCAAGACGTGGCTCTACGAACAGGCATTCGGTCAACAATGCAATTGAACTCACAATGACGGCATTACTGAACAAGGAATGGCTAATGGATTATGAGAACGAGATCTGATTTCATCCAGGCGTAGATGATTATTTGTTGTATGTCTGTATGTTATGTCCTATTTATTGTAATTGTTATTAATCGCACTGTAAACCGCATAGAGTCGCCGTATCAGGCTGATATATGCGGTATAGAAGAAAAGCAAATAAATAAATAATAAATAAATAGCTTCACTGTAAGATTCAGGTTCTGTACTGACCTCCTCTACACCATGTTATGAAAATTGATTTCTTTTTTGGAATAGGATACAGACTGGATGTGGCTAGAAATATATATGAACCCACAAATGTGTATTAGTTTCTGTATTTCAACAGGAGACAACTGATGTGGTTCCAATTTTACTCCCAATTTTGCATGAGAGCATTCAGCCCATCTGCAGAGTAATGCAGATATGAACATATGTCTCCAACTACTGTTTAAGCACTCATTTACAGCAGCCAGTTATTGGGGGAGACTAGTGTTCTGAGTACTAAATCCAAAGACCAAAAGGTTGAAATGGGATCCTGACCTAAACTGGTAGATGTGAAGGGATCTAGGCAGGAAGAAATCTAGATGATTTCTTGCATACATTTTAAGTGGTTGTGAACTTTATCAAGAAATAAAATCCTGTGATGTATGCAGATATCTTTCTTTGGAAGAGACTTTGGGAGAGTTGCCTTCCAGAACCATGGCTGCTGTTAGTAACTGAAATTCCCTAGGGTGTCAACATAAAACAGTAAATATGAATTGTTCCATCAAAAGGAGCCAAGACTGATTTCTTAGTAGGCAAATCAGTTTCCTTGCCCAAATAACTGTAGGCAGCATTGGACTTGTGTCCCTTCGCATTATACATAAAGCCATCACATTATGCATAAAGCATATTCCACAAACACTGCAGACTTTTGATGTGCTGCTGAGCTTATGTGGAGACCTATTGCCCCAAATTTTAAGTTCTGAATGTCAGCATAGGGGATTAGATGAGATGTGTATATGTCTTGCTGGCATGATCAACTCAACATGGTCCTCCAGGAAAAATTGTACATCTTAGTAGGGCAGCATATTTTGGTAAGATCAATGCCCAAGCCATTGAAACTACCTCCTTAGGCTGAGGGACTGAGTGTTCCTTGCCCTATCAGGTAACCTGTATATTTTTATAGATAATTTTCTACAACTCTTGGTTACCTATGCTCCCAACTTATGAACTTGTGTAGTCCAAGCAGGCAGATATAGTATCAACACTTCAATTAATGTTCTTTAATATTATTTTAGGATCTGTCTAGACCAGGGGTCCTCAAACTTTTTAAATAGTGGGCCAGGTCACAGTCCCTCAAACTGTTGGAGGGCCGGATTATAATTTGAAAAAAAAACATGAATGAATTCCTATGCCCACTGCACATATCTTATGTGTAGTGCAAAAAAAAAAAAACATTTAAAAACAATACAATCATTAAAATGAAGAACAGTTTTAACAAATATAAACTTATTAGTATTTCAATGGGAAGTGTGGGCCTGCTTTTGGCTGATGAGATAGGATTGTTGTTGTTGTGTGCTTTCAAGTTATTTCAGACTTAGGTTGACCCTGAGTGAGGGCTGGTTAAATTACCTTGAAGGGCCGTATCCGGCCCCCGGGCCTTAGTTTGAGGACCCCTGGTCTAGACACATAACTTATTAACTGTGCATTTCATGATATTTCTAAGGGATTTCTATGTTACGACACACTGGTTCTCTTTCTCCCTTCCTTCTTCTCTGTCCCCCCCCCCCCTCCCCTATTATCTCATGTTTCTCCAACATAGTGTCCATGATGGCATAAAATTCAAGTCAGATGGTTTTACATTCTAGTACAAAGATCAGGGTGAAATGTATTTAAGATATTTCAATTACTCTATACACTTGTGTATAAATATATAAATTTTAGTCAAAAAATCAACACAAAAAGTCTGGGTCAACTTATTCACTGGTCAGTGTGAATACCGTAACTCTCACCCCAAAAGAAAACATTTCCTGCTCTGAGTTGAATGGTAAAAAGTAAGAACTTAGTCCATCCTGTGAGAACCTAAAAGAAGCACCAACATCCTCTACACTCTTTGCTATGACACTGCTTTTGGCCTTTTTAATGCCAGGGTGGGGAAATAATGCAGTTGTCAATTATTTGGGTTTAGTGCTTTCCCTTCTCCATAGAATGACTCTCAACTGCTCCATGGGTCATATCAAATTAAATTCTCTGTGGTGGCCCCTGGCTATGGAACTCTTCCCCGAATGAGGTTAGGTCTGCCCCCTCCCTCTTGACCTTCAGGGAGCAAGTGAAATCCTTGCTTTGGTATCAAGCATTCTCAGAGTGATGGTTGGTACCAGTAAAGACTAAGAGCTATTGGACCACAATGTGCAGATTGAATTGGATGATGATTTTAACTTGGAAAATTGTTTTGATATGCATTTTTAACTTACTGTATATACTCAAGTATAAGCCAACCTGAATATAAGCCGAGGCATCTAATTTTACCCCCCCCCCCCCCAAACTGAGAAAATATATTGACTCAAGTATAAGTTGAGGGTGGGAAATGCAACAGGTACTGGTCAATTTCAAAATGAAAATAGATACCAATAAAATTACATTAATTGAGGCATCGGTAGGTTCAATGTTTTTGAATATTTACATAAAACTGCAATTTAAGATAAGACTGTCCAACTCTGATGAAACAATTATTTTCATCTTCTTCAATGTAAATGTGCTTAACTGCTTATGTATCCTTGCAATAATAATAAAGAGAATAAGATAATAAATGTAATAATTTATTAATAAAAACAAATCATTACATTTATTGTTATTATTATTGATTAAAATAATGGAAATGTAGTAATAAGAGTTATAATAGAGTAAAATAATAAATGTAAATCATAAATGTAATAACAATAACAAAGTACAATAATAAATGTAATTATATTAATAGAGTAAAATTATAAATGTAATAATAATAATAATAATAATAATAACTGAGTAAAATAATTAATAACCTTGACTCGAGTATAAGCTGAAGGGGACTTTTTCTGCCTAAAAAATAGCTAAAAAACTAGGCTTATACTCGAGTATATACAGTATATGCATTTTTTAACTTATTGTATTATGTATGTTGTTTTAAATTGTTATTTATTGTCTAGCATTGTATTTCTGCTGTTGGCCATTCTGAGTCCCTCCATGGAGGTAGAGAAGAACGGGATATAAAAGTTCTAAATAAATAAATAAAAATAAATAAATTACTTTGCCCTAAAACCTGCTCTCAACTTGTACATTATGTCATAAACATATGGTAAGTATTAGGCCTGGGTAACAACGGAAAAAATTGTTTCTAAAATCGATTCGTTTTTTGGGGGTTTTTGCGTTTCGATATTTAAAAGAATTCCGAATTTTTTTTAAAAAAAAGTTCAATATTTATGAAATTTCGTAAATGGTAAAAAAAATTACAAAACAATAACGAAACAATAACGAATTGATTCGTTAATGGCGGACGCGACCGCGCAATACGCTAAAAAACCTCCAAATGGGACAGGGGGAACTTCTGAAGCTTCCCTCTCCCTCTGTTGTTGACTGTTGGTGTGATATTATAATTTTTTTTCACTAATTAAACAAAAAAACAACTATAAAACTTGCCCCAGACATGCGGAAATAATAACGAAACGACCTCAAACCAATAACGAAACGAATACATAACGAAATACGAAGCATTTACGAAACGAATTGAAAAATTTGTTTCGTTTTTAAGCTGCTCCAGAATGGTTCGTTATCGCTTTGTTAACAAAAAAAATAATGAATTTTTAACGAATTACGAATTAACGAAACGAAACCGCCCAGCCCTAGTAAGTATGTTAACCAATTAATAAATTTATTAATGCTCCAATCAATGGTCATATGCATAAACATATGGTAAGTATGTAAGACCACAACTTCCTGTTGCACATGAAGATCATTGATTATCAAAGTCACTATTTCTGAATAGCTGTTTTTTGTTCTTGTTACAGGTGAACATTGTAAGTAATTTCCTCAGCTCCATATAGCAATTTCTTTCCTCAGTTCTGCCCGTCCCCAAACCAACGTAAGTGTAAAGGAAAGCAAAGTGACAGCGTTAAGATTACCTTCCATGTGAACTGTTCTTCTGAAAAGACATATGACAGAATTTCTGCCAGCATTCATTTAAGCAGCACTTATGTGTTATAACAACAACAACAACAACAACAACAACAACTTTATTTTTATCCTGCCCTTTCCCCCCGAGCGGATTCAGGGTGGTTTACAAAAAACATTAAAAAATTAAAATTGGCAAACATTCAATGCCAACAAGACATAAAAAAACAGATCAAATCATAAACAGCAAAATAAGCACCATCGAAGTATACTTCTAAAACTTATAAAACAACCCAAGTATAACAAAACTGAAAATCAGGCATACAAATATACCACTTGGGACAAGTTTAACTAATCAATCTAATCATAATAAAAAGTTAAAACATTAGAAGTGTAAGGCAATTTGTGGCAAACAAAAGTTTAGCAAAAGTATTTTATATAGATTCAAATTCAACACTACCAAAACCTTTAGCCTCTCATCCCAAACCTCCTACACCACAGAGTGAAAAGAACCTTCATATAACTGGACTGATCAATGGAGGACAATTTTGTCTTCTAAAAATAAACAGAGATGATCTCTTTTCTGAACATTTTGGCTCATTTTGTTGCTCCACATGCATTCCTGACCTCTTCTACCCTTTGCCTCCTCATATTTATTGGAAATCTGCTCAGTGTACAGAATATCCTATTGTAGATTGTTTCAAGGGTGGGGAGGGGAGGAAAATCTTTAATGCTGAGTGTCAGATTCACTGCTACAGTATTTTACTCTATGCCTTCAGAACTAAACTGTGTCTTCTGAAGGTTTTTCATTCCTCGATTGAAATACATGAACTGGGAATATAAACTGAAAAGCCTTCTCTGTTCTTCCTTTGAATCCCTTGGCTAGTTCAGAAGGCATCTTGGGAGCGATGCATGTCAGCATATGTCTGCATTACTTCTTCCATTAATATAAAGATTCAACAAGAAAAAGAAATTGGTGAGCTGTTTACTAATACAGAGCAAAATAAATAAATGGAACAGTGCATTGTACTTTAAAAGAGGAAGCTGAAACAATAACATGAGAAACAGTTAGGGACTGAGTTATTAGGCTGGTAACCTGCACTCTTTCTACCCCTGGAATAAATGATACTGGACTTGATTAACAGGCCATCTGATCTGATATGCAGAGTTTGGCAAAGTTACTTGAATAGACAGTTAGTATTTGACTATTCATCCTTGCCCCTGAAGCCTGATACACAACCTCAACTTGCTGTTGAGCAATATGGGAGGGTGTGTCGATGTGATGAGATACAAATGTTATACTACAGTCCAAAGTATGGAACACTCGCATTGTTGAAAACAACAGCAGAGACTTATGAGGGTTGCCACAGTTTTACAAAAAAAAAAACAAACGGACAAAGCTGCCTTGTGACCAGTCTTTTCCCTCCTTTCAAGACTACTATTCAAGTTTCCTGAAAGGAGCAGTGACATATTTGTCTTATGGTACTATAATCATAATGTTATTTCAATTTTTTAGATCCAATAGTTCTTACAATAGGAAATTAAGTTGTTGTGTTTCTTTTTTAGAAATCCAAAGCTTTTTATTTATTTTACATATTTAATGTATATTGTTTTATAGTCTAAATTTAACACATGGGAAATCCCAGAAGGCAGAGGAAGTGGTAAAGTCAGAATAAACAGGAAATTGATATTTGTTCCATTTAGACTTAGGGTAAATTACAAAAGGGAACCATTAGATTGTGTCAAAGTCTTCATGTAAACGTTAATTTTAATTTAAAGATCTAAGAAAATTGTGCACGCATGCAGGCGATTATGTGTATGCATGTGTATATGAAAATAGTGGTAAATTTAAGATCTTCCTCAGTATCATTAATCTCTCTCAGTGTTTCAGCTAAAGTGGGAGGAATTTTGCATTTTGCTTAAAAGGAAATTCTGAGTTTTGTCTATGTTTAAATCTTAGACTTCAGTTTTCTGGTCCTTCTGAGTGAATATTTTACTATCCAACTAATAAATTACTTCTCTTTCATGATACACAAAATGAGTTGCCTGCGGTGACTTCTTTCTGCCAAACAGTAGGACTGGTTCTGCATGCCAGATGCTGGATTAATTCACTAGAAGCTGTCAGTACTGCAAGAATTTTGGCTGCTGTTGTCTGAGGCAAATGGTTTCTCCTTACATTGTTGTAACCTGCATAAATGCAATAAAGGAAGAATAAACTACAGTTTTTTGAAGACAGCTTAAAAAAAAACTCATAAAGCTTTTGTCATATTATTTTTTTTCAAACCAACCTATGAAACTGTTTCTTCTTCTGCCTTGTGTCATTTTGTTGTGCATTTTGGAATCAGGTGATGCTGGTTTTCTACAAGCCACAGTGAACATTATTGAGAGGGATGTGCTTCTTGAGGGAAAGGGTGATGATTATTTAAGCAAAGCTATTCTTCAATCATGTGTAAATGACATCAAACCATTTTGATCTATGAGAGATCTGTTATTTGCACACATTACTCCTACTAGTGATAATGAGGGACTGCACTTGCTTTGGCAGCTGAATGGCATCTTTGGTTTTGGACTATTAGTCTAGATTATTCAAACAGTCAGTAGCATGCAGGTAATGGTAAAGCCTGTACCATTTTTTAAAAATCCAAATTCATGTGAGTAATTTCGTGTACCAGTAGTTTTTAAGATTTCTAATTTCTTTCAATATTATCCCATCACTGTGATATGTTATTTATTTGTGCCCAATTCTCTATTATTCATTTCTGCTGTATATATTATTTTATAGGTACCTCTTTGCTTCTTTCTTTCTGATATTGGATCACACAATGAAAGTGGCAGTGAAGGAAAAATAAACATTTCATCATGATGTAAAATTACTGCTAAATAGGGAATATTCCTAACTTAGGGATTGCACTATTATTCCTTGATTTCTTTTGTAGACTTAGTAATCCAGGAAATTAAAAGATCCACCTTGAAGAAATACAAATATTCTCAAATTTGCAGATTAGCTCTCATTCAGTTGATTGGTACATGACATCCAGCTCTGTTTCAATTATAATTATAAACCAATTCTGTTCCAATTATTCATCATATTAAGGAGAGAAATGTCTATGTCTGTGTGTGTGTGTGCGCGTGCGCGCGCGTGTGCGTGTGTGTGTGGAGGGGTTCGGGGGGGGGGGGTTCCTAGGATACTGAAAGTCAGCCACAACCACAACTGGAAATGTAAAGGGACTGTTCCATTTGTTCTGTGCACTACACTTGTATTTGCACTTTTTCCATAGTAGTGCAGAAGTGGCAAATGAAGATATTTTTCCATTGCCTCATTTCTTTTAGGACTGCTGCACATCCTGCTACTTCTGTTAACATAATTTATTTTTTGTTTATTTACTTATTATATTAAATGTATCACCAGAATTCCACCTCAAATTTTCTTGCTCCTCCAGATGCTATTTGCGAATTGTTCCAAATCAGGAAAGCTTTATGCTACATAAAGTGTCATTACCTTCTGTACAACTTATCTAATAGGTTTGTGCAATCCGGATAAACCACAATCTATTTCAGTTTCCTGGATTGCAGTGGGGATCCCAAACCATTTTTCAGAAGCCTCTTGAATTCGGGAGGACAGAAATCCATTTTTGGTTTGGGAAGCTGAAAGATTCATTTTCTATCTGGCCCATTGGTGGCATGGAGGGGGGGGGGGGACTTCCCTCCTCTTCTTTTCATTTTAGGCATTGTTTGTCCTTATATCCTTTATTAAGATCTGGATAAAAAGCATAAAAGGTTAAAGGTTTAATGCTTCATTAAAGCTGTTGCTGCTCTAGAGAAGCCAGGAGTTCAGGCGTACATACACTCTCCCTGCAACAGGCAGTTTTCCAAGGCATTTTAAGGAGGCTTCACAGTTCCCAGGGAAGGAAGAGGGATTGACCTAGAGGTATCCTATCCTGGCTTCCTTTTAAAAAGCCCTCTCTTCTCTCTTGATTTGGAGGCGCTGGAGTGGTGCTTTCCCTCCCTAACAGTTTTCCTTCTAGTTTTCCTCCCTCCCTACACTTCAAGTGTAACTGAAAGCAGCTGGTTTTTGACAGCCATTGTTCTGTTGCGGCTGCTAAAAAAATGGTGGTGAAGCCCATGCTGTTATGGGCTTTTGAACCAACTGAACCAACCAAACAAGCTGAAGGACTTGTGCATGAATCCATGCACAAGTCTAAGTTGAAGTCAACTTTCTGGAGAAACTATAGAAGTTCCAAAAACTGCCTCCATCACAAAATTACTGCATCAAGTTGTGTGCCTGTGTGTAATATAGAAACATTCATATATCACCACCACACTCGATTAGCAATGCATTTAAGATGTGCTATAGACTCTTGGGGGGGGGGGGAGTTTACAAGGCACATTTGCTATCCATCAGGAAGCACAGTGAAGTAGAGTAGCAGTGAAGGGAGGCAAATGCATAATTTCTTTTCCTCTTCGACTTAAAGAGACTTCTGCAGTGAAAGCAAAGATTATTTTGAATTAGAGAGAAAAGATAGTATGCTCCCAAATCCAACATATAAAAGCTGTATTGGATGCCAATTAGATCACCTGTAATATTTTAATCTTGGCAGTAGGCAAAAGATGGGACAAGTAGCTCACTCCCATTCTTCCTCTAAAGCATTTTTATCAGCCCATCTGTCACTACATTTGGTGTCACTGGTTCATTGCCATTTTGTCACCAAAGCAGAACATACTGCATTACAAGGCAGATGCTATATTTTGATAAAATACATTGGCACTGAATCCCAGTATAATAACAATGGATAGTTTGTAGATTGCACTCACTGTTCTAAAATGAATTCTATAATAGGGGTGTGGGGGAGAAGGTGGACCTGTCTGCAAATATATTTCCTTCAAGATGTTTCATACTGGAGGAGACCATTATTCCCGTGTATGTACTGACAAGAAACAGGATGCAATCACCTGGAAGGTTTACAGGCATTTAATATGTGAAAATGGGGATAAAATGTGATGAATAATTTTTTCACACCCCCACAGATACTGTCTATCAGATGGAAATGAATGCTGCATTTTCTTTTAAAGTAGTGAATTCAGGATTGCGAATTTAAGTGATTTGTTCCTTGCATCTCTGTTCTTGCCACAGGAGGACAGACATATTAATGGACATTTCTTCCAAGCAGGATCCAATAAGATAAATGCAATTGCATTTTACTTGCTACTTCAAAAAGTTTACAAAAATACACAATAAGCAAGACATGTTCAATATGGGGAAGAAAGGAAGACAGTCTTATGCGGATACTAGATAAAGGAATAAAAGAAACCTGCCTGCTGATGCTGCTTTCTTCTTTCCTGGGGTCCATTAGTACTACACAATTATAATCTTATAATTCCACTTTTAATGCTCTGGATCAGGCCCGTAGCCAGGATTTTGATTTTTTTTGGGGGGGGGGGCTGAGTTTGATTCTGGGGGGGGGGGCTGAGTCTAAGTGAAAGAGGGTCTACCCTAGCAAACCTTTTGTATTGTTGCCCCAATACCCCCATGCATATGGGATATATCGAGTATGGTGATCAGATCATGATATGAATAAACATAACAGTTTAAATAATGTGCCAGTAAGGCCTTTTCGTGGACCACCATGATAATTTCGGGGGGGGGGGGCTGAAGCCCCTCGAGCCCCCCACCCCACCCCGGCTACATGCCTGCTCTGGATCCAATCTGTGGAACTGAGGTTTGCAATTTGCTGAGGCACCAGAGGAGTTCCTTGACTGAGAATTTTAAAAATTCAGAGTCTCATGGACTCATGGAAATTGCAATGGACAATAGCACTATAAATTTAAGAAAACCCTATGAAAGTCATGGAGGCACCATAAACTAGCAGGTGATGGGATGACATGCACACACACTCACACTCTCACACACACAATTTTATAGTGTGAATGGACCTAAGAGTCCATGGCTGAACTCATCCCATCAGAAAACATAGTGAACTGGATAAGAGCACAGTTCTGTCTTCATGCATACTCAGTAGGGAAATATTTATATATTTTTGAATCTATCCACTGTCTTAAAAGAGTAAGCTCTTGAGAAAGGGTGAAGCCCGTTTTGCTCATAATACCTTTTGGCCTATTACTTGTTAAATCCAAAATGATTACTTATTATGAACTGTGAGAATTTGAATAGTCTACAAGGTTAAAGGATCCTCAGCTAAGCCGCTGTGCTGCAGAAAAATCATTTCAATTGGAAGGTCAGAAATTCAAGCCCGGGAAGGGTGAGCACCCACTGTTAGCCCCAGCTCACCTCTCCATCTAGCAGGTGGAAATGCAAGTAGATAAAATAGGTACTGCTTTTAGTGTGGAAGTAATAAAAGGCACCCTTAAAAGGAGATTGATCATTGTCGTGGTTCATCTTGCGATTGTACCACTATCTGAGGTTTCAGAGGACATTGTGCTAGTAGCTGAGGACTCACAGGAGTCTGGTTCTATACCTGATGGGGCAGAGGATTCTGGGATTTTTAGGTCAGCAATGGATTTGCAGTTGGAGACAGATTCAGGAGATGACAGGCCTGAATTAGATTTCTCAAGGGGACCAAGGTCAGTCTCTGACTGGAATGTGGTAATTACAGATGTGTCTCCCGACTCCCCTGTTTCTCCTGATAGAAGAAGAGCAATTTGCCAACATAGACAAGCTGCTGAAGGGAGACGCTGCTCTCAGCACCTGTTAATGAGAAGGGGCCCTTCAGAGAGTTCTCAAGGGAAGCCCCATAGTTTCTTAATTATAAACGAGGTTTGATTTGGGTTGTTCCTTAGAGAAGCCAACGTCTGAGTTCAAGTTAGAAGCTTCAAGTTCCTTTCGCAGGTTTTCTCATATGTATGGAACTCATGTTTCTGGTATCAAGTGATTTCATGGTTTCCTGTATCTTTGGATTAATGTTAGAGCAGCTATGTATTTTTGATGTTCTGAATTGTTGTGTTTTGAGAAAGACTCTAGTCTAAAGATCCTGCCTGTTTTCTGGAATTAAGGATAATTACTTTCAAGTTTCTTCAAGTGCCTTATATTTCATGGATTACATTTTGTATGAACTTTGATCTTTTAGCTTTTTTTTTTTGCTACAGCTACATTTACTCCTTAATAAACTGCTTTGCTTATAAACTGAGTTCTGGAGTGTGGGAGTGGTTTAAAGGTGCCTTTCCAGCCCTGGTGTGCGACAAGAGGAAAGCTCCACGGTAGCACCCCCATGGCTGGAGTTGAGCAGAGCCTCCAGGATACCGGAAATAAGATGAGAAAAATTGCCTTTACCTCTATTTGTGTTGTCTGTCCTTGTTAATTGTGTAATCATCAGCATTTAATGTTTGCCTTATGTGTGTTCTGTAAGCCGCTCTGAGTCCCCTTCATGGTGAGAAGGGTAAATACTGTATATTATAAATACTGTAAATACATTCTTTCCATTCAGAAGCAAATGTTGATGAAGAGAATTTGGATGAGTTGATAGGCAAACTTCACATAGCTCTGGCCTTATGTGTTCCAGAATTCAGGCTGCTATCAGAGAGTTCAGACTGCTATTACTAGCCTAGAAATTTTGGTGTAGAACAACTGGCACACACTTTACAAGCTGATAAAAGTATAGCATAGCTAACATTAGGATAGCAGGTATTGTCTTCATAAGGATTTAACTTAAATCTAGGGAAAGAATTTTCTTGAAATAAAAACATAAGAGGGCAGAAATAATAAAGAAGTAATGAAGGCCATCCCAGATAGTCAGACCAGAAAAATATAAACAAGGGACCAATAGTCATATGGAAGTCACAAGAGAAATAATTCACTGATATAAAAACACAGAAATCTGTTCAAAAGCACAAAAGGAAATCACTCTGAACGTTTGTGTCTATACAATCAGAACTGAATAACTGAATCAATAAAAAATATCAAATTTGTGTGTGGTATGACATCACCACCACCACCATCATCACTATTATTTTATTTCAGCACCCAAAAAGACATTAAAATAGCTACAATGTTGAAAAAGCTCTTTTTCATCAAGACTTATGCAAAATTGTTTCAAGATTTGGTATTTAAAATAATTTATTGTAGTAAGGAACATCACTTTTTATTCTCCAGCTAGATTAATTCATGTTAGATAAAGTCCCAGAATTCCTTTAAAAAGGCAAATCCATCTCAGGAGTCTGAGGTCCAGGAAGACCTTGGTCCACATGGAGGATGATTGAGAGGCTATTTCCTCCATATAAAGGGTAGGGATTGTCATCTAGAATAAGTGACAACCCTCCCCAACGCAACAATGTCTGAAGAGATGGGCAAGCTGCAGCAGAGGACCTCTTTAGAGTAAGGGATGTGTAACACCGCTATTTGCATTCCTGGCATACCTGTGCTAGCATCTGACCTTGGCTTGCAAATAAAACCTGCCTTGCCTCCATCGACAGCTTGTAAGGCTTCATCTGTTGTATGCTTGCCTCTGCTTCCTAGACCCTGCTTTGGGAGATACCTTATCTGTTTTGTTTGCTGACTCCATATGTATGGTTGACTTTGGCTGAGTTTCCTGGAAACTTTGGAAATTGCTTTGCTGTTTTATTGCCTCTCCATGGGACTTTTTCATTCTATCCTAAAACTACCACCAGTGCCACGGGCACTTGCCACCTGGCACAAGGACAGATATTTTCTGGCACATTGGTGAAAGGCTCTTTCTCTTTGGTTTCCCCTCATTTGACTCACAAATATTCTACTAAATGCACTCACATTTATCTTCAACATCAAGTAGCAATTTGCATGTGTGAATAAACTAGTACTATTCCATTGAAATGCCACCAAGGCGTTGATTTCAGTGCCCTCATGGCTTAAAGCTTCTCGATAAACCTTCTTTTGGTAAAGGAAAGGAAGTAGAAAATGAGAAATTATTTCCCACCAAGTTAATTCCATACTCTCTGTCAAAAATACCCTCTTATTGTCCCACTAAAATGCTTTTTAGTATAACCAGTTCACATTAGCAGCAACAGATAAGGACTACAGAGGCATGAAGCGCTAAACAATAAAGTGATGTGCATGTGTGTATGAATCACGCTGTATTTAGCTCACAAAGCCATTCTCTGTAAGAAAAGGATGAGCTTTTTGGTGATGTTGATGCATGTTAATATAGAATACAGTAGACCCCCCACATCTCACAAGGGTTAGAGGTGCAGGAGACCTGCAGAAGTGGAAAAACAAAAATAAAAGGCACTTGTTTTAACTTGAGAGAGTGCCTCTAGGAATCTCCATGCCCTATCAACTTCTGCCCAAACTTGACCATAGAATTATGATAACCTAGAGACTCCTAGGAAGACCATATTACTCAAATCTGTGAACAATCAAATTTACAAATGTTAAACCTACAAACGCAGAGAGCTGGCTGTATATTTTTATTTTACTATTTTAAGTATTTGTAGACTGTCTTTCTGGACAAACCCCATGCAAGGCAGTGAACAATAGCATCATTACAATGCAATGGGATAACATTATACTGAAGGTTCCAATACTGAACAATGCAATAGGCCCAATTCTAAAGATACTGAAATATGATTATGTGCATTTCAACATAGCTGCAGAAAAATAACCAAAAACCAAAAAGAAACTGAAAAAAACCCAGCCTATCCAGTAAGATCGCATCAGTTAAAAGACACTTGCTACCACGTTCCTTCTCTCAGTCTCTAAGGTGCTACAAGATCTCTTTTCATGCTGACACTTGGAACAGTTTTTTAAAAGTCTTTTTTCAGCATCAAGGTTAAAGCTGCCAAGTGCCAATGCTACCTTTCTACAGAAAGAAATTCCATCGAGGCCCTTTCCCCTACTGCCTGCCAATTTGACCAATCTTGAAGGTGTAGTAATGAATGAAAGGTGGAGATGGTGAAGCAAAGCCACTACTGGAAGAAATTGTAAAAATGTCTATCTGTTTCCATTAACGAAAACATTAATATTAAGTAGGTACTGTCCAAAAGTTGCCCAAAGATCCTTAAATAAGACTATATCAAAATCCAGATCACCTCTTTTGATGAAAATGTCATTTATGGATATGATATTTGAAACAGAAGATGAACATATACTCTTTCTTGGCAACATAAAAGTCACCCCTGCAAAGATAATCAAACCAAACACATCTTGGATAATGATAGAAGACATTTGGGCACCCTTCTCAACATCTGTAGTATGAGAGACAGGTGGCCTGCTAAAATATAGAGCAATGAAAATCTGGAGCTCTCAACAACAATGAAGGAGATATTTTCACCTAATAAAAATTATGAATTCCAAGTCATATAATAATAAAATAACTTTATTTATATCTCACACCTATCCCCCCAAGGGGACTCAGTCACTGCTTGAGAAGAACTTACAACATCACAAAATAACTAGAGCTGCAAACTTATCATTGTTATATCATTATATTAATCAAAGGAAGCTTGGTTCCATTAATTTGCACAGACAATTTTAATTAGTGATGCTAAGTGCTTTAGATAGCCTTTTTTGCTAGGTTGTTTGCTATTCTGATATTACTTTAATAGTGAATTGAAGACAAAATTAAATGTTCTTTTTTAACAACGAGCAACAGTTTGGTTTGTTAAATTAGATTAGTAGTGGCAGTGGTTACAAGCCATTTACAAGGTCATTTAGTGGGTTTTCATGGCCGAATGGGGAATAGAACACTGGTCTCCCAATGTCCTAGAACAGCAGTATGACCATTACACCATGCTGACTCTTTTATTAAATCCCAACCTACTACATTTTAAATCCCAGCCATCATTTAAGGACCTAGCACATATACTTGTGTATGTCACCTCGTGTTGAGGACAGTTTTTAGGCCAAAATTAGGAATTTTGATATGACTCATGGACAGATTAAGGGTCATTCGACAGAGAGGGGAAAGTTACAATGCCTCTTCAGTTGCCAGCTATTCCTGGCCTCTAATGCCACCATTTTCCTGCATAGGTATTCAGAGAAGACCAGAAGTAGCATTGCAGTAAAGAGAGTAAAGAGTGTATGCTTCTTTTAGGTTAACCTGGGGAGGAACCTAAAAGAGAAGGAGATGGTTCCCCTTTTGACATGAGCACTTTTTGGTACAGTGCACTAGATGATGTTGTTCACATCAACAGAAATATTCAGAAGGCATTACTGATAAATGAATTAGTGACATGTCTCTCTTTTTAAGTGGAAATTTTACTCTCTTCTATATAATGAGCATGCTCAGGGACACAATTAGTAATCACCCATGTCATTTTCCAGAAACCGAATCTTTTTTGTATTTTTAAAACTTAAAGCCTTAAAGGAGTACACAAGAAATACTGATTATACAAAATTTCTCATGAGATTTCTCATTGAGTTTGATGACTCAAAGGGCACACATTGAAGAGAATTCACAAAAAGGTAATGGACCACAACTAATAAGTGAAAATAAATTCTACATTTGCTGTTGTTTTGTGGCACATATGATTTATGAAGCTAATACACCTTTCATGGTTAATATTGGAGTTTTTCAGGACCTTCCTACCCTCCATTTCTCTATTACCTGGATATATTATACTGACAGCTTTCGATAGAACCTCATTTATCTTATGCAATTTTTTCATGTACTATTGATATTTTAAAATTTCCTTAAAGTTAGTGAGTTAGAGACTACATTCTAAGTAAAAAATAAATCTTTGGACTTTTCATAATCTAATAGGACTGTGTTTATATAGGTCTTGAACTTTCTATATTTTGGGCAAACAGCCCTTTTCACTGAGATATTATCACACAATGATCCCAAGCAGTTAGCTTTTTTTCATGAAAGCAACCATCAAGCGATGGATCTGATGTTTATAACAACTTGAAAATTAACTTAAAATTTGCAAATTGTCACCATCTTGCACATCCATGTGCAAATGTGAAAATGCCAAAGGAAGTTATGCAATTAGTTAATGCTACCAATAGATGGCACTATGGATGGGGAATTATGTCAGTTTCTTTTAAGTTCATTAAAAATACCTTGTTATTTTGGCCCTGAATGGTAGAAAATGTGTAATTTTTGGTAAAATCTTCCAACATGAACTGAAATTAAATTGACTAACCATGCTCAACAGATGCTCAATAGATAAACTCACAAACTGTGTGTGTGTGTGTGTGTGTGTGTGTGTAATTCTCCACTTCTTGACTTACTATGGTGACCCCATGAATTTCATAGTGTTTTCATTGGCAAGGAAGACTCAAAGGCAGTTTTGCCAGTGACTTCCTCTGAAATATAGTTTATGGCACCTAATTAGTCTTGGTGGTCTCCCAACCAAGTATTAAACAAGGCTGACCACACTTAGCTTCCAAAATCAGACAGAACCTGGCACATTTAGGGTATTACAAAAATCACAATAATAATTTATCATTATCAATTCAAAAAGATCTACACACTCAAAACCCAAGGGCCAGATGTAGATATGAGGGTTGAATGAAAAGTAATGCCTCCGCCTTCGTAACTCCTCAACAGATGGCAGTACTGGTATGTAGCAGGTACTGGTTTGTTCAGTAGACTCTTCTCTACAGTTCCATTTTGGTGGGAATGGTTGTGTTGTTAAAGTGCAAAGTATGGAACCCTGCACAGATGATCGGTCAATGCGACTTAAGCAATGTGCAGCCATTGAAGATATCACCCCAAAGGAATGCAAGCTGTTCAGAGAATGCAAGCTGTTTATGGTGATTGTGTTGATGTGAATACTGTGTGTTTTTGGGTGAGTCAGTTTAAATATGTTGAGGTGGGAACATCTGACTTGCATGACAAACAAAGAGTTGGACATCCTGTGACAGCAACCATCGAGTTTCACAAGCAAAAGTTTGACAGATTGATTCAGGATGATCATCATATCAGTCAGAGAGAAATTTCAAGCATAATTTCACAAAAACGTGTGGGTCACATTATTGCTTTGCTTGGCTATTGGAAGATCTGTGTACGACAGGTACCCAGGATCCTGACACCTGAAATGAAAGCACACAGACTTGAAACTTCAGAAACTGGATCTCACCACCATATGACATCCTCCATACAGTCCAGATTTAGCACCATCTGACTTCCATCTGTTCCTGACAATGAAAGAAGATCTGTGGGGACATCATTATGCTTCTGATGAAGACGTTGAGAGAACTGTGAGATGCTGGGTGCAGAAACAGTGTCGACTTCTTCCGTGATGGCTTCAGAAAACTTGTTCATTGTTGGCAGAAATGTATCCAATTGTCTCGTGATTATGTGGAAAAGTGAATAGTGGTAATTAAAGAACATATTCTAAGGATTATTTCTGTTTGATTTATTAAAATATTCCCATCCAAACCCAAGTAATGAAAGTGGAGGTATTACTTTTCATTCAACCATTGTATTATTCACTTTCTCTTCTAGTCTGATTTTAAATTTGCTTTTTCTTCCAAACGGAAAGAGAGAAAAATTTTGCCCAGATGTAGATGACCAACTGTCGTCAGCAATTATGCAAAAGACCATAATGGATAGATTGGAAAGCAAAGATGAGTAGATGCCAGTGGAGGATGCAGTGATCAAGCTGGAGCCTAGCAGCTCCTTCAACCAAGCTTTGAAGCAACACCCATGGAAGGAGATATTACTTCTCAGCCTACAGAACAAGTGCAAGTGAGTTCTTCTGAGCAGGCTAAGGAAGATTTAACTGACCCAGCTTTCTTGGACCTGTGAAGAGACAGGTCTCATCTGTACAGATCCTTGAGACTACCTAAGAAGAGAGCTAGTAACAGGCAATATCTGTGGACTTAGGATTTAAGGAACTCAAACCTGGCACTTTGTTTCTGACTATGACATCAGTTTTAGAAAGCTACAACTTTGGGCTCTTGCTGTCTTGTGTTTCCTGAACCCTGGACTTACCTTGAACCTCAGCCTACAACCTTGGCTTACAACCCCGGAATGGACATTTGGCTTCTCTATTTGTGTTATCATGTTGTTTGTGCCTCTGTTGGACTATCGGCTTGACCTTGGACTGTTGATTAACGCTATAATCATCATCATCATCATCATCATCATCATCATCATCATCATCATATTTATTTCTATACTGCCCTTTCTCCCTGAGGGGACTCAGGGCGATTTACAACAGAAAATTGGCAAACATTCAATGCCAGCATAACATAACAAACAAATCAAATCATAAACTATAAAATAAACAACATCAGGTGTACTTATAGAACAACTCAAAAATAACAAACTTAGACATTTAAATATATAAATCAAACATTTAGAACATGTTTACTACTAGATCTAATGATAGCAAACACTCAAAACATTAAAAGTAAAAAAGGCATTTACAAGTCAACAGGGCTGAGGTGGTGTCCAAGTCAGAGTGATTAAGGTGCTGGCAGAAGAAAATTCTTATAGGACCTATAGGGGTCTAGTTACCATCCCCCTCCCACAACCGCCTCCCCATAATATCCATCCCCATTCTTTATGCCCTCCCAGAGATTCCCAGATCATCACAATTAAGGAGTCCTCTGAATATTGTTTAAGGAGAGGAATGCAACCCAGCTCCTCATTGGGGGGGGGGGGGAGTATAAACTGTGGTATGAGGCCCTTTGGGAGGCAGATGGGGGGTGTTTTTTCTTGTGATGGTAAGGTGTCACTATCCATGTTGGTAAAAGTCCTATAGTGCCAAGATCTTATTGATTGGCTTAACATAGTTGGATTGCAAAGCAGGCTCTGGGTCTAGTGCTGGCTGTTTTATCTGCTGCTGGCATCAGGTGAGATGACACAGCTGTAGGGGCCAAGTCCAGTATGTTTGGAAAGGCTGGCCCCAGGCAGGAGCTCAAAGGTAGAGTTCTCACCCTCTGGCTCTTTCTACCACTCAGCAAAGCTGCTCAGTAAATACTTTACTAGTATTTGGAGCTGGAGCTACTGGCAAAATCCCGTTTATATAGTAACTAATCATTACAGAGTTATATACATCACTTGAAAATAAATTTACACAGAAGAAACTCCTATTGATTTTAATGAAAAGTTGGGTGGGTTCAGTGGTTGACTATTCTATAAAATCTCATGTATATATGAATCCACATATTGCATAATTAGTGCAAACTTTTCATTGAGGGAAAGGACATACATTTTAGATGGGATTCAACAATGCCTCCTAGTTCACACTCCCCATGAAAAGATTCATTGATTCTTGACTATATGAACAGAGATATGTTCCAGGCATAGTGTATATTAGAAGTGATCCAAAAATGGTATGGATTTTGTACATCCAAATCACTGCTAGATAGTTCCCTATCTCATCTGATATACTAGATCAGTTAATAGCTGGCTTATATTAATACACTCACATTAATTGTTTGTGTGTGTTTTCGGGGTGCTATTTAATGGGACAAGAAGGGAGAATGGTAACTGAAGAAAGAAAATTTATGAGGATTCACTTCTCTTTTACTTTTGACTAGTGACATGGACCAACAGGCTATTACAACTTCTGATGTCTCTGAGCTTGCAGGTACCACTCATCTATCTCTTATCCAAAATACTTAGGACCAAAAGTGTTTTGGATATTTTTTCAGATTTGGGACATCTGTATTTACATCTGCAGTTATTCACATAATGAAATATCTTGGAGATAGGACCCACATATACCTTTAACATAAATACATATAAATGTACATATACATACATCTATATAAATATTATTATTATTATTTCTATTTTATTTCTCGCACTTCTACCCCGCCCTTCTCAACTCCCGAGGGGGGACTCAGGGCGGCTTATAAAAGGCACAATTCAATGCCAGCACAACAATAAGATAAAAATAAAACATATATCAACAGCAGTTAAAACAATTAAAACAATCCATTATACATCACAATCCATAAAACCAATCTAGTGCTCAACCTTTGCCAGCTCAGAGTCCGTAAATTGAATTCCACATTATCAAATCCATCAAGTCTAGTTGTCGCTTGTCCTTTGTCTATCTGCCAGATTACCCAAAAGCCTGGTCCCAAATCGATGTTTTTAATTTCCTTCTAAAAGAGAGAAGGGATGTCGATGATCTAATCCCCTGGGGAATGAATTCCACAGGTGAGGGGCCGCCACCGAGAAGGCCCTGCTCCTCGTCCCCACCAATCTCACTTGTGATAGAGGTGGGGCCGAGAGCAGGGCCTCCACAGAAGATCTTAAACTCCGAGGCGGGATGTAGAAGGAGATGTGTTCAGACAGATATGCTGGGCTGGAACTGTATAGGGTTTTGTAGGTCAAAACCAGCACTTTCAATTGTGCTTGGAACTGGATCGGCAGCCAGTGGAGCTGACATAACAGAGGGGTGGTATGCTCTCTGTATGACACTCTGCTGGACTAATTGATGTTTCCGAACAGTCTTCAAAGGCAACCCCACGTAGAGTGCGTTGCAGTAATCTATTTGGAATGTAACAAGAGTGTGGACCACTGAGGCCAGATCAGACTTCCCAAGGTACGGGCGCAACTGGCGCACAAGTTTTAATTGTGCAAAAGCTCTCCTGGCCACCTCTGAGACATGGGGTTCCAGGCTCAGCAATGAGTCCAGGATCACTCCCAAGCTGCGAACCTGCGTCTTCAGGGGGAGTGTAACCCCATCTAACACAGACTGTAACCCTATGCCCTGTTCGGCCTTATGACTGACCAGTAGGACCTCTGTCTTGTCTGGATTCAGTTTCAATTTGTTAGCTCTCATCTAGTCCGACACAGCTGCCAAGCACCGGTTCAAGGTTTGGACAGCCTCCTTAGTGATAGGTGAGAAGGAGTGACAGATTTGGTATCATCTGCATAGAGTTAACACCTCAATCCGAAACTCCGAATAATCTCCCCCAGCGGCTTCATGTAGATGTTAAACAACATCGGGGACAGAATTGAGCCCTGTGGGACTCCACACAACAACAGTTGTGGGGCCGAACAGGTGTCACCTAGTAACACCTTCTGGGACCGTCCCTCAAGAAAGGACCGGAGCCACTGCAGAGCAGTACCCCCAAGTCCCATGTCTACGAGGCATCCCAGAAGGATACCGTGGTCGACTGTTGCATCCCAGTTCAAGAAACAAGACCATAAGATTAAATCCACCACTCTGGACTGTAGGAAAAGCAATCCTTGTTTATTGATGAAAAATTGGTTACAAAAGAAAGGTAAATGCAGAGTAAAAAAGCCACAGAAAAACACAGTAGTCAATAGGATCTCTGAACTTCAGCAAAACTTCAAAAGCCACAAAACAATAACCAGGAGTCTGTTAGCCTTTTATTAACCATGAACTTGGAAACTACAAGCCTCTGGGATTACTGGCCATGGAACACAGGAATTCTGCCAAGACCAGCCACAGTCCCGAACGTTGCTTGACCTAAAGAAGCACCCGGCAGGGATGCTCTTAAACCAAAGAAGCTATTCTTAGAAACGCCCCTTGACTTTTCTGTTTGGGACTCTTTCTGCTGAAGACGCTGTGACCTTCGTACAGACTGGGAAACAAATCTATCTCTCACTATCTGTTCTCTTCGGACCTCATTATCAACCCCAGGTGGGGAGATATCACGGCTAACTTCCAAAACATTCTCTTCTAACTGTTGGGTTTCGTTTTCATTCCCACTGACCTCTGCATCAACAACACATTCCACACTGTCAGAGTCAGGGAGAGCTTGCTCAGTTTGAAAAACTATCAGAGAATCCTGTTCACACAGATCAGGATCAGACTGAACCCCAACATCGACGATATTGAAGGCCGCTGAGAGGTCCAGCAGAACTAACAGGGACACACTCCCCCTGTCCAGCTCCCGGCGAAGATAATCTACCAAGGCGACCAAGACTGTCTCAGTTCCATGTCCCAGCCTAAAGCCAGACTGTGCCGGATCTAGATAATCAGTGTCTACCAGAAATCCCTGGAGTTGTGTTGCCACTACACGTTCCATGACTTTGCCGAAGTAGGGGAGGTGTTGGGGTTCAGCCTGAGTTTGAACTTGAACCTGATTCTCTGTTTGTTCCTCCTGATGCTAATGAAAATATATTTACTGATGCTAATGAAAATGTACTTCCTGATGCTAATGAAAATGTACCTCTTGATGCCAATGCTCCTGAAATTAGTGAGGAAGAAACTTCTGTAGATTTGGAAAATGCCAATGCTCCTGAATTTAGTGAGGAAGAAACTTCTGTAGATTTGGAAAATGAAAGTACCAGTGTTCATGAGAATGTTTCAGAAGGAAGCCATGACCTTTCACTCCCTTCTGCACCTGGTAACTTTAATGAGAATAGAAGGGGCCAGATCTGGCAAGACAGAAGTAAATCACTCAGCTTGCAAAGGTCTTCCTGATTAAAAGAAATACAAACAATGGCTTCAAAGCAGAGAGGCGGTTCATGGAACCAATTCTTTGGCTTAAAGTACCTTCCGCCGGGCTGACTTTCTCAGTTCAGGCATCGTTTCAGATTGATGAAGACCTTGGCAGTTCTCCCGGTTTCCCAGGCCATCGTCTTGAAAGATTTCTAGGATATCAAGTATGGTTAGTGGATTGCTAACAGGTTCCAGTATTTTACAGTGTGGCTTTGGGTTTTGTTTTTGTCCATTTAAATTCATGTTTGCTGATTTTTCTGTGGCATTTGACTTGCATTTTTCCTTTATTTTGTAACCATTTTTCTTCCATAAAAAAGGATTGTTTTTTCACAGTCAAGTGTGGTGGATAGTTATCTTAGGGCCTCATTTCCTGCTCTGGATTGCAACAGGAGGTTGGAAACTGGCCAATAGTTGTCTAATTGAGTGGGGTCCAGTGATCGCTTTTTCAACAGCGGTTTTATGATAGCTTGTTTTAAGGTCGCTGGAAACTTTCCCTCCTGTAAGGAGGCATTAACCACCACCTTCACCCACTCTGCCAAGCCCCCTCTGGCTGCTTTTATCAGCCAGGATAGACAGGGGTCTAGGATGCATGTGGTAGGTCTCACTTCCCCAAGGATCCTGTCCACATCCTCAAGCTGAACCAATTGAAATGAATCCAATAAATCTGGACAAGCAGATGCTCGTGTTACATCCTCAGAGACTGCTGTTAATATGGCGTCGAAATCTGACTGAATCAGCGCAATTTTATCTGCAAAGAATCGAGCAAATGCTTCACAGCAAGCCCCCGAGTCATCAGGGATCTCGCTTTTCGGCGGATTTAACAGACCCCTGACAACTCAGAATAGCTCAGCTGGACGATTCTTCACAGATGCAATATTGGCAGCAAGAAATGATTTCTGTGCCGCTGCTATTGCCACATCGTAGGACCTTAAGAAGGCATTCAGATGTGTTTGGGCTGATTTAGTAGGTCTCTGGTGCCACACGCACTCTAGCCTCCTCTTATTTCGCTTCATTGCTGCCAGCTCCTCAGTAAACCAAGGGGCTGGTTTAGCTCGGTTACTCGAGAGGGGGCATTTGAAGCGATTGTATCAATTGCCCTAGTCATCTCACTGTCCCAGTGAGAGACCAAAGCATCGACAGAGTCGCCAGCCAAGGAGGTGGGAAATTCCCCAAGAGCCATCAGGAAGCCATTTGGATCCATAAGTCTCCTGGGGCGGACCATTCTAATGGGTCCACCACCCCTGCGGAGGTTAGGAGGCACGGTAAGTCTAAACCTGATCAGGTGGTGATCGGTCCATGGCAATGGAGTGATGGTCAGCTCCTCCACCCCGTCACCTTCACCCCATCCCAGGGAAACAACCAAATCTAGTGTGTGCCCGGCACTATGGGTGGGACCAGTTACTAATTGGGATAGGCCCATGGTTGCCATGGCAGCCATGAAGTCCTGAGCCACACCTGAGAGAGAGGTCTCAGCATGGACATTGAAATCTCCCAGGACTAAAAGCTGTTGGAAGCTCAATGATTGGTTAATGAACACTGGAATGGAACAATGGATGATGAATCTGGAACATGTTTTTGATGATGAGACGACAGTGAATGGGTATTGTAGTAACTGTTTATTAATTGTGTAATGTGTTAGGTTGTTAACTGTTTTTATACTGTAGCACTGAATTTTTGCTGTTCGTATTTGTTGTGAACCGTTGTGAGTCGCCTTTGGGCTGAGAACAGTGGTATATAAGTAAGGCAAATAAATAAATAAATAAATAAATAAATGCCAAGCCTGAGACCACTCCTGCTAGCTCAGGTAAAGAGACTGTCATGCAGCGGGGTGGTCGGTACACTAACAGAATCCCTATCCTGTCCCGGTCACCTATCCTAAAGCCGGCACACTCAAAAGAAGATGACTGTGGGATGGGGCACCTGATCAGGGGGATAAAGTCCTTATAGACCACTGTGAGTCCACCTCCCCGCTCTCCAGGCCTTGGCTGGTGCTGCACAGAGTAGCCTGGCAGATATAGTTGGTAGAGATTCACTCCTCCCTCGTCTAACCAGGTCAATGTTATACAAGCCAGGTCAGCTTGTTCTTCCTCGATTAGATCTTAAATAATAGAAGTTTTCCCATTTACTGACCTGGCATTGAACAGCACCACCTTTAACCTGAAGGGGCCACCATCCTGGCACCTCAGCTGTATCTTGTCAGGAGAGTGTTTTGGAGTTGCCAATATATCCTTATTAATTTCGGGCTGAATAGGTTGTTGACATGTGACATGAGTAATCTTTGGAATTGCCAATATTCTATTGTGGATTTTGGGTCGAATTTGCTTTGTCTTGAATCAGTTGTGTATTTAGAAATTGCCAATTTGTTATTGTGAATTTTGGGCAAGAATGAGTGTTTTGTTCTCCCTTTCCTATATCTCCCTCTACCTGTCACCACCTCTATGGCGGCCCCCTGCCCGCAGAACCATCCCCCCTGGGGAAACTCCCTCCATTTTCCTCAATTGTTGTTCCAGTTGTTGATATTTGACAACAGACATTGTTATAGTTACATATAGCTGGACCCCGGCATTCCCACCCCTTAGTGCTTCCTGTTCCTTCCAGTATACCAAAGATTGTAAAGTGCACTTGTACAATAATGGAAGGGAAAAATAGCAGCAAAAATAGCATAAGTGGTGACATAGGAAGTAAAGTGCTGGTAGTTAGCAATATATCTGAATAGCTCTAAAGTTATAGTGCAGGATCTCAGAGCCTTTGTTTAAAGTGCTAGAGTAACAACAACTTGATCACAGATTTGGTCATTTGGGACCAATTAATTAATAGCACGGGTTCTGGCAGATTAAAGGAAGATCTAAAAAGTGCTCAGACTAAAGTACCTTAGTGCTAAAACAGATTCTATAGTTCAAAGTTAATGCCTTCTAGGATTGAATCCAAAAGTCACTCAATCAGGGACAGTCAGTTCAAAACCATAGGAGCCTAGCTTCTTGGATCCGTGGAAAACAAGCCAGCAAGCAATGGCCAGGTCCCTGGTTCTTCTCGGCCGTCCAGGAGAGATGATGCTAAAGTTAACTGGAAAAGATGGTAACCCGTACAATGAAGACAGTAACTGAGTTTATCACTGGTTACCAGCACAATTTCCAAGCTGTGTGAGATGATGTTGCCTGCACTGCTCGGCTCAACCAGGGAGGGCAGTGTGGAATGAATAACTAGATCTTTGAATCCTGAGAGCCCTGATGGTAAAACAGTGAAAACGCTGAGTCCTATGGCGGACAAATCTTCCGGTCGTTGTTTGGGCATTGTTTGGATATTACATTAAAAATGTAATGTTCATTTGTGGGATTTACAGAACTCAAAAACAACTGAACAAATTATCGCCAAATTTGGCCACAAGACATTTACTAATCCAAGGAGTGACTATCACTCAAAAATGATTTTGTCATTTGGGAGTTGTAGTTGCTGTGATTTATAGTTCACCTACAATCCAAGAGCATTCTGAACTCCACTAATGATGGAATTGAACCAAACATGGCACGCAGGACTCCCATGACCAACAGAAACACTAGAAGGGTTTAGTGGGCATTGACCTTGAGTTTGGGAGTTGTAGTTCACCTACATCCAGAGAGCAAAGGAAGACTGCCTTTTCTAGATGTCCTAGTCATCCGCAAAACAGATCAACAATTGGGTCACACCGTTTACAGAAAAGCCACACACACAGATAGATATCTACATAAAAACTCCAACCATCACCAAGTCAAAAAAGAAGCACTATTAAAGCCTTGTCAGACTGTGCAAAAAGAATTTGCGAACCCCACCTCCTCCAAGATGAACCGAACCACCTCAACTGGGCTATACAGGCCAATGGATACTCCACCTCAGACATCAGAAGAGCTGCAAGACCAAGAAGAAGCCACGAGAATAAAGATGAAGATCCACCCAGAGGAAAAGTGTTCTTGCCATACATCAAGGGAACCACTGACCGCATAGGGAAGCTGATGAGGAAACACAACTATCTACAGACCCACCAAGAAAATCCAACAAATGCTACATTCAGCAATGGACAAGAGGGATCCTCTCACTTCTGCAGGAGTCTACCATAGACCATGCAGCTGTGGACAAGTCTACATAGGGACTACCAAACGCAGAGCCCAAACATGAATCAAGGAATATGAAAGGCACTGCAGACTACTTCAACCAGAGAAATCAGCCATAGCAGAACACCTAATGAACCAACCTGGACACAGCATTTTATTTGAGAACACAGAAATGCTGGACCACTCTCACAACCACCATGTCAGACTACACAGAGAAGCCATAGAAATACATAAGCATGTGGACAATTTCAACAGAAAGGAGGAAACCATGAAAATGAACAAAAACTGGCTACCAGTATTAAAAAACTCTAAAATTACAACAGCACAACAACAGAGAGGAAACAAACAAGGACATCTAATCATCTCTCAACAAAAGTTTGCTCCAGGCACTCTCAGGCCATTATATGCTAATCAAGGTGGTCAGTTGAATCATTCACACCTAGCTCCAGCAGACAACAGTCCTTTGTCCCACCCTGGTCATTCCACAGATATATAAACTTTTTTTTCCTAGTTCCAACAGACCTCACTACCCCTGAGGATGCTTGCCATAGATGCAGGCAAAACGTCAGGACAGAATGCCTCTAGACCATGGCCATACAGCCCGAAAAAACCTACAACAACCCATTGATTCCGGCCATGAAAGCCTTCAAAGAGTATTCTGAATCCCACCACCGATAGAATTGGGCTAAACTTCCCACACAGAACCCCCATGACCAACAGAAAATACTTAAGGCCATCCAGTCCAACTCCCTTCACCAGGACAAGAAAATGTAAACAAAGCTCTCCTGACAAAGAACCATCCAGCCATAGATATAGATATTAGGCTTGGCTGATCAAGAAAAAAAATGGTTCTAAACTCGTTTTGTATGTAGGGGGTGCTGGAGGTTCAATTTTAAAATTATTTCCAAAATTTTCTTTAAAAAAAGATCGGAAATACCAGGAAATACGAATCATTTCCTTTGTTTCGTTAATGGAAGGTGCCCTTCTCTCCCTCCAGAACCATTAAAATCTCGCAGTTTCTCTTCCTTCCCTTGCGGCGAGCTTCCATGAAGAAGGGAGAGGTGGGCGTGGCCAAGCACAGCCCTCCTTGGAGACCTTGCCCCCAGCGACCAAGCACAGTGCTCCTTGGAGATTTTAAAACTAACACTTTTAAAATCTCTCACCTTTCTTTCTCTTCCCTGGCAAGCTGTCGAAGGGAGAGGTGGGCGTGGCCAAGCACAGCGCTCCTCAGAGGTCGCTGGGGGCGAGGCCTCCAAGGAGGGCTGTGCTTGGCCACGCCCACCTCCTTCCTCTTTGTATCGGCGGCTTTGTGAGGTAGGCGTGGCTACGCCCAGCTCTTCCGCATCACCAGTTGTCGCCATGGAGGTAGTCACGCCCATCTCGCAAAGCCGCCGATGCAAAGAGGAAGGAGATGGGCGTGGGTAAGAACAGCTGTTCCTGAAGGCCACACCCCCAGCATTTACGATTCACTGGTGGAAGTCGTAAGGAAGATGGCAAACGTGGCTTCGATATGGCAAAAACACTTCCAGGTTGCCAAAATGCATTGATATCGCTTCTAACGGTAATTATTTAATGAATTAATAACAAGATAAGAAATTAACAAACTGGATCAACCAAGCCTAATAGATATGTATGATTTACACACACAGAGAGATATAGTATCATAGATTTGAAAGGGATCTCTAAAGAAGGACAATAATATGTTGCATGTTCGACAGTAGGCAAACCAGACAATCTCTACATTCACACTGACAAAGAAACAATAAGAAGTACTGTTTATCCACAAGCATCAAGACATTTCATATATTAGAAACCAACACTTTCTCATTACTTCATTTTTGAGATCACCAGGCTGGGCCACAGCAACACGTGGCAGGTAGAATGAAGGCAATTTTATATAGTTGTGTTAATCGTTTTATGCATGAAACAAAGTTTCTGTACAACAAACCACCATAAAGCCAAAGTCATTATCTCAGCCACCTATGTGGACAATTTCCGATCTTGGAATTCCAGTTAAGGGATGCTTAATGTATACACATTATATTGTTATACTGGCAATAACTGGATGCACCTCTCCTTTAAAAAATCCATACTTATGTTTGGTTTATATAATTCCCCTTGGATGGTTCTTGTAAGCAGTGCAACTAACTTAAGGCCATCCTGTATTCCTATACAAAATGAAAGATGATGTAAGGTCAGTGTGCATTGCTGTGATATCTTATCTTGTACCATCTCTCTGGCATTATAAACCAGTACATTTGTTGTCATTGCAATTACTTTGGCTCTTTTCTCGTTTGTCATCAGACATTTTGCACTCTCTTGGTTTTATCCAAAAGGTTTGATTAATTTTCCTTCTGTTCTCAGTAGGTTCCTATTTCATTGGTAGAGCAATATGGGCTCCCTTCTCCACCTCATTTATCACCTATGCAAACTCTGGGATATTAATCAAATACTGGACAACATGGAGAGAAACAAATTCTTTTCTCTTTTCCCTCTCTACCAGATCCTTGAAATATAAGAAAATTCATACCCTGCAGGGATAAAATGTATTATAAATAGGCTTTATTTCTTGCCATGATGTTCCAGATGGCTATATTTTCCCTACTTGAATACTTTCTTATTTGCACACATTCAGAAACTGTGGGAAAGGCAATGAAGAAAAGAGGCACCATCTAAATGGTCACTGAAGATACTTTCTGTTTAGGACCGATTAAAATAAAAAAGTGGAATATAGAGCAAAAAGGAAGCAGACAACAATGAGAGGAGGTGGAGGAGAAAGTGGGCTTAATAAACAGTGGAAGCTGGGGAGTTCAAGGCATGAGGGGCAATAGATGTGCTCCAGTCCCAACCTGAAAGGAGTTATCCAAGGTACTGAATCCCATCCCAAAATTCAACACCAATTCAACCTAAAACTCAAAACAGATTCACTTTACCACTTGATTCACCAGTTTCCATTTTTTCTGAAGGCTTGCTGTTGGGAATTAAAGTAAATTATACCTTTGCTCATAGGCATAGACACCATTATATATGAAAAATGTATTGTTACTGATGTATTGTTACTGTTATTGTTTATTTTGCTTAACTGTTTTGATTTGCTTCTGGTATTGCTGTTGTATTATGTTCTGTTGTACTGTGTTTTGGGGCTTTGGCCTGTGTGAGCCGCATCGAGTCCTACGGGAGATGCTAGCGGGGTACAAATAAAGATAATAATAATAATAATAATAATAATAATAATAATAATATATTTATATAAGAAGAAATCATGGGGAATTTATAGTACAGATATTTTGAAATCTCTGTCCAGAAAGAAATTATTAAAGGTTGGTAAGAAATTTACATCTTTTTTTTAAAAAAAAAACAACAACAAATGTTTATCAAAATTTGCAACTTTCTTCATATTTGGGTTGGAAATAACGTGATTTTTAAAAAAAATTAAATTGGGAAAACTCAAAATGTACAGATTTATACATCAGTTTCCAGGACTTTAAAGCACTTAATTGTGAAAACTTTGTGTTTGGATCTCTGTTTATTCAACAATATTTAGTAATAAAATTAAGACTGCCAGCTCCCATTTCCCTGAGAGACTCTTCTTTTAAAACACCTAAATGTAAGGGCAGTATGACAGGGCCCTTTCCAAGTTGGTAAAGATAGGAGATAATTTAGTTTGAAAAAAGCCTGCAGCATTTATGCAAATTCACACATTTCTTCATATTTGGAAGGGGAAAAACACGAAGCTATTTAAATGCAGGAGACAGCAAAACTAGCTGATTTCTCCATATCTTCTGATTGTGTAGAAAGATCAATGTCCAGTAATGATCTAAATGAACATGGCATAGTTTTGTTTCTGAACTTAGGCACATTTTGTCTTTCAGGACTCTGAATGGAGGACTGCCTAATGTAAGCAAACTGGACTAAAATTTATAAAATAATAATTTACTAAGACATATAGGCTGAATGACAGAGCTCATGCTTTACATACAGAAGACATTTATATATTTTGACATGTGATTAATTTAAAGGAAAACAAATAGGAATGTGATTGGCATTTAAGGAAGCGATTGCCAGTGAGATACAACCTACATCTAGCCCAATATTCATGGTAGCATTGAATTTTCAGGCCATCCCTCCAAAAAATAATATTTCATTAAATAAGTTTTTAAAAGGGGTTTATGGGTCTCCTCTTCTGCTTAAAAAGGATGCTACCACAAGCACAGTAATAATATTGGAAATGACTCCATACCATCGTTCCCCCACATTTGCAGTTTAACTTTTGCAAATTTGATTATTCACCAATTTGATTTGAAATCTTATCTCTAGAAATCTCTAGGTCCTCCAGTGTGATTCCATAGTCAATTTCCTCCAGCCATGTTAGAAGACCTAAGAAGAAACATTTCTCTAGGAATCTCTAGGTCTTCTAATGTGATTACCTATATGGTCAATTTCCAGGTTTAAAACATAGCCATTTCTTTATTCATGGGGTTTTCTTCACTTTCACATGGATCCTGTGCTCCTAGTCCTGGGGAATATGGAGGGCTGACTGTACGGTACTGTATGAAAAAAAACTTTTCCTAGACAAGGTTCTAGCAGGGACCAGCTATCTCAGCATGGTAAGACATCATTTCAAAGATTATCCAGCCTCGCTGAGAGATCTCACCCAGAGCAACATGCAATTTCTCCCCTTCACAGGTGATTCACCAGTTTCCATTTTTTTTCCTGAAGGCTTGCTGTTGAGAATTAAAGTAAATTATACCTTTGCCCATATAAGAAAAATTATATATTTATATAAGAAAAATTCATGGGGAATTTTAGTACAGAGATTTTGAAATCTCTGTCCAGAAAGAAATTATTAAAGGTGTGAAACTAAATTATTAAAGGTGTAAAACTCCTGGCGCTGCAGAAATCTAGATTCCCCCTCCATGAAGCTAAGTACACAGGCACAAAGCAAGCACACAGGGCTGGCATAAAGACACATGGAGCTTAGTGCTGTTATTGTTACTAGAAAGCAACTGTCACTGCATCTGCAAACACTGCACATCTTACAGAAAACAGCAGGAATCACAAATCAAAATGCATTTCCCCATATCATCCCTCCTATTCAAAAAGTGTATAATCTTGCAAAGGTTTGCATCAAGGAGAACTAACAGGAAAGGATGAAACAAGTTAGTACAGTGCTATGCACTAGTTAGATGAATGGACTGCCTTGTATGAGGGATTCCTTTGGCACCATTTTTCTGTTGCTACTTACTGTCTGCAACATGAAAAATAATGAGAAATGGGGAAACATGAGTGACAGTTGAAGACTAAAGTTTTCTTTTAGAGTTGTTCCTCCCACAGTACATTTTTTTTCTGTAGAGGAATGCTGATACAACTATTCAGAAAGGCATCACTGGGGGAAAAGATAATTCAAAGGCATAGCAAATGATTTCAGTTTTTCCTCTTCCACACACAGGAAGGAGGATTTATGTATTTATTTATACTTCTGCTGCAATGAACTAAGTTCAGGAGGATGTGGCACAAATCATTCTAGATTCTGCACAGTCACATTAAGTAAACAGGTTTATGTGCCACTTCGAAACAGAAAATGCAGAAGAGCTTTTCTAAACACAGAGTCTTAGCTCAGTTCTGCTGATTTTCTGAATAAAAAAAAAGTTCAATTCAGCTGAAAAAGTATGTCATTGTGACACTTTGAAAGTACCTGAACTGCATCCACATGGACAGCATGAATTACTGTGATCCATTGTCTTATATGGATTAGCATCCACATGGACAGCCACCATGTCAAAACAGGATTGCCAAAGAGCAAGGAGACTACAGTAGTTACTGGTTGGAACAGGACTGGGAAGAGTTTAACATTTTCAGAACAGTTCAGCAGTATAGAGTTCTAATTATGAAGATAATGATTTGTGTAACAACTCTATTCAGAGTGAGCATATCAGGTTATTGTATACGTTTGTTGATTTATTACTTCCTAATAGGTGGAACATGTACAAAATGCTAATGTCTGTCTTCAACTTCTTAACTTTTGTGAATTTCTTCTTTCATCCATGGCAGGTTGGCGAACAGAGGTGTCATTACTCATGTGTGTGTGTGTGTGTGGGGGGGGGGGGGGAGTGAAATGAAGGTATTGCTCCACCCAAAATAGAAATTTTACCCCCTCAATGAAACTTGTTAGAAGTACTGTAAAAATGTGCAAAATTATATTGTTCATTGTATGTATTTGGTTATATTTGTGTAAGTGAGTTTGTGCCTTTAATTGCTGAAATGCTTGTGGTTTGGGTTTGGTCAATTGGGTGCAGGTGGATCTCATTGCTGTTGTTATAATGTGTTGCATCTGCCTGCAGGTTTAGGTCTTGGTCTTGGTTGGAGGTTTTTGTTTAAGGGTCTGATGTCTGATTTCTGAGTTTCCACTATGAAGCTATAATAAAGCAAGCTTCTGCTGAAGAATTGTTATTTTTTATTTGATATTATAACTCTGCTGACAGGTTATGGGCCCAGAACGCTGCATAATCCATGTGTCTGAAGTGATGTTTGTTTTTGAAATATGTGGTGGAACATTAAGAAGTTTTTTGAAGGCATTTTTTGAGTCTTCTGCTCCTGGCTGCTCTGGTGAGCAGCGAGGTTTAAAGTGATAGCTTGCTGCTGAACACTAAACCTTGGAAGATTTGCCTTCAGAGAAATCAAGAAGATTTATGGCTTGCTATGTTGGAGAATTTGCCTTCTACGTGCCTGAGCAGCAAGGGCCAACTATGTTGCTTTCCTGTCTTGCCTTGCACAAAAGGTTTTTTCAGCAAATGTTTCTGAAGCCAAAAGAAGAAGCAAACAGTTTGTGAGTCAGACCCTGTGTTTGAATTCCAGAGGATTACTGCAAAGTTTTGAAAGATATTGGACTGCTAGAAGCCAATTTTACTTGAAGAAGTGAATGTAAATTGGCTGGGCTGAAACCCGGGTATACTGGGGGTCCTTTCTTTTTTGGTGCAGTAAGTATTTGTTTCTGGAACTTTGGGACTTTAAAGTGAAATACCAAAATGGCTTTGCCGCCTCTTCAAGTTGGTTCACTCCCTTTTGATAAACTATCTGATAGTAACTGGCTCAGTTGGAGCATCAGATTTAAAGCTTATCTTGTTTCCCAGAATTTATGGGACATAATTGAGAATTTGCCAGCTCAACTAACTCCTGCGGATCAACAAAAAGATGAAAGAGCTTTGGCGCTTCTTCAGTTGTCTGTGTCAGATTCTTTGTTGGTTCACCTTCATAATATTCCTCATGCACAAACTGCGTGGAATCTGTTTAAAGATATGTTTCAAAGACAATCAAGTGGTTCAAAGATAATTCTTATGCGACAGCTGTTTAACCTCAAACATGAGGAGGGCACTCCAGTTCAAACTCATGTTACAAAAGTTGTGGCTCTTTTTTCGGAATTGAGAGCAAGAGACATTATTTTTCCCCCTGAGCAACAAGCGTTAATCTTGATGGGATCTCTATCTCGCCCTTTTTATGCGTTTATGGACTCTCTTCATGGAATTCCAGACAGGGATCTTACGATACCTTTTATTTCGGGGAAAATTATGGAATTTGAAGCTCAACGCAAATTGAGAAGTTTTGCTCCTATGCAGAAGAGTTCAAGTTCTGGGACTGCTTCTAATGACACTGCTTGTGTTGCTAAGCCAAAGTCACAAATTGTGTGCTTTAAATGTAAAAAGAAAGGGCATTATGCTAAGAATTGCAAACAGAATCCAGGACAATGGAGAAACAAGCAAGTGGAGAGACCTAGTTCTTCAAAGGACTTACAGCATGCTTTCCTGGTGACCTCTAAGAAGGATACAATGAACTCTTTCATTATTGACTCAGGCTGTTCTCAGCATTTGGTAAAAACTATAGAACTGTTGACAAATGTGAGAGACTCTGATATAAACTTTATTTCTTTGGCAGATGATAGAAAAGTTAAAGTATTTTCTTGTGGTGATCTTTATATTGACAGTCTGAAATGTACTCTTGAGAATGTGTACTATGTACCAGAAATTATGTATAATATTCTCAGTGTCAACAAACTTTTGGATGAAGGTTTTGAGGTGTCTTTAAAGAAAGAAAAGTCTATGCTAATTGATCTTCAAGGTAATGAAGTGCAACTGAGACAAGAAAAGGGATTTTTTGTTTTAAAGTCTGCTACAAATGTGTCTGCTTGCATTAAGCAGATACCTGATAATCCCAGGCCATTACACGACAAATGTATTCATGAATTTCACAGGAAAATGGGTCATTTGTCATGGCAGTATCTAAGACAGACAGCTGAGTTATGTGAGATTCCTATTCAAGGATGTAAGAATTTTCTAGATTGTGAAATTTGTGCAGCAGAAAATCTTAAGAGAGCTCCTATAGCAAAATACAGTGCTAGAGTTTCAAAAAGGATCTTAGAGCTTGTCCATATTGATGTATCTGGTCCTCATCCTACTTCTGTAGGTGGGTCAAAATATTTTTTGATTTTGGTAGATGATTTTTCACGGCTGAAGTTCACCTTCTTTCTAAGAACTAAAGGTGAAGTTTTTCAAAAAATTTCTGCTTGGCTGAAGCTAATGCAAACACAGTTTCCTGAGTACCCAGTACAAGCTTTTCAGAGTGATCGTGGTGCTGAGTTTATGTCCAAACAAATGCAAAATTTGCTTGAAAAGTTTGGCATAGTTCACAGGTTAACAAATCCTTACTCACCCAGTGAAAATGGGGTTGCAGAAAGGTGGATAGGTGTTGTAAAGGTTGTGGCTAGAAAAATGTTAAGAGATGTTAGTTTATCTGATGGATTGTGGGCTGAAGCCGTGGCAAATGCCACTTTTGTGCTCAATCGTTCTTTTTGCAAAAGTGTCAATAGTATTCCTTATGTGTTGTTTTTTGGAAAAACTCCTGATTTGAGTTCAATCAGAGTTTTTGGAAGTGACTCATATGTCTTAATTCCTTCTCAACAAAGACATAAAAAGGATTCTATTTGGAAGAAATTGAAATATCTAGGCCCTGCTTCTGAGTCAAAAGGTTGGAGATTTTGGTGTGGTAATAATAGGGTGTTAGTTTCTAAAAATGTGAAGTTCCAACAACACAGTGGTTGGGAAAGGATTCATTCAAATAAGGAAGTGTTTCTGCCTTTCAATACTACTCAAATGCACACACCACTAACCACACAGCCAACTACACAGCAAGTTTCACAGCGACCTGCTACACAAGTGCAATCAGTTTCACAACAGACTGCACAGCAAAATATACAACCAAGCACATCTCAAGATACACAGTTTGGAACACAAGTGCAAGTGAAGCAAGAATCTGTTTCTAGTCAGTTACAAGGCAGTAGTCCTGTAATTAAAAGGACAGAACCTCAGAAGAGAAAAGCTGAAGCTGAATCTTCTAGTTCAGAAAGTACTAGCTCTAGTAATTCAGAAACTGATGAGACTGATGGAGGAGATAGTACTAGGACCATTCCTAGACGCAGTTCTAGGACAACTAAGGGTATTCCTCCAAAGAGATACCATTGTGAAGTTGTGAAAATACAAGAACATGACTGGTCTGAACCTCAAAGTTATAAAGAGATGTTGAAAAGAGATGAGACTGAGAGAAATCTTTGGTTAAAAGCAATGCAAAGTGAATTTGATTCTTTGAAAGATTTGCAAGTCATGGAGAAGTCTAAAACAGTTGACAATGTAAAGGTTCTAAGTTGTCGTTGGGTTTATAGACGTAAACAAACAAAGGATGGTGGTTTTTTGTACAAAGCCAGGTTAGTTGCTAGAGGTTTTGAACAGATATATGGAGAAAATTTTAATGAGATATTTAGCCCCACAGTGTCTGGGGAAGCACTAAAAATAACCCTTGCAATTGCCAGTAATAGGAATTTAAAAGTCAAACATTTTGATGTGAATACTGCGTATCTTCATGCAGACTTAGAGGAGAAAGTTTATATATCTGCTATCCCAGGTTTTGAATCTGACCTTCCTGAAGGGACTTATCTTCTTAAGAAAAGTCTTTATGGTCTTAAACAAAGTGCACGTAATTGGAACCTACATTTAGACAAAGTGTTGACAAAGTTGAATTTTGTTGCCAATAGTTTTGATCCTTGTTTGTACTCAAAAGGAAGTGGAGACACACAAATGTTTATTGTAATTTATGTGGATGATGTGTTATGTATTGGATCTGAGGAACAAATTCAGGAAGTATTTCAGAATTTGAGCAAAGTATTGAAAATCAAAAATCTTGGAGATGTTAATAGATATCTTGGCATAAATATTGCCAGAAATGAAAGTGGTTTTGAATTAAACCAAACTGACAAGATTTATGATCTTTTGAGAAGAACCAGAATGGAAAATGCAAACACTGTTAATACACCCATGGCTCTTCAGTTTTTACAACATGTAGACGGAGAAGTGTTTGATAACAATTTCATTTATCGTTCAGTTATTGGCTCTTTATTGTACATTGCAAACAACACAAGGCCTGAAATTTCTTTTTCTGTTGGTATCCTAAGTCAAAGGATTCAAAATCCCTCACATACAGACTGGGCTGGAGTAAAAAGAGTTCTGAGATATTTAAAACAAACTGCTGAAAAAGTTTTCAGAATTTGTCCAGATGACAAAAAGTCTTTAGAAATACATTGCGATAGTTCTTTCGCAAATCTAAAGGAAAATAAATCTGTTACTGGATTTGTAATAAAATATGCAAATACACCAGTGTGCTGGAAGAGCAGAAAACAGAACATTGTGGCATTAAGTACTGGAGAAGCTGAATTCTCAGCGTTGTCTGATGCTTTGACATCAGCAGAATGGCTAGAATCTTTGATTAAAAGTCTGAACATTGATTTAGAATTGCCAATACAAGTTTATGTTGATTCTCAAACCTGCATCGCTTTGGGTAAAAGTCAAAATATGAAAACGAAGTCTAGATACATTAATGTTAGATATTCAAATGTGCAACAATTTGTTAAGGACAAAAGAATTGTTCTCAATTATGTTCCTTCAGTTGAAAATGTTGCAGATATTTTGACGAAACCTCTTACTTGTGAAAAACATAACCAGTTTTGCGAAAAATTGAATTTATGAATGTATAAATATGAACTAATATAATTTTGTGGAGGAGTGTTAGAAGTACTGTAAAAATGTGCAAAATTATATTGTTCATTGTATGTATTTGGTTATATTTGTGTAAGTGAGTTTGTGCCTTTAATTGCTGAAATGCTTGTGGTTTGGGTTTGGTCAATTGGGTGCAGGTGGATCTCATTGCTGTTGTTATAATGTGTTGCATCTGCCTGCAGGTTTAGGTCTTGGTCTTGGTTGGAGGTTTTTGTTTAAGGGTCTGATGTCTGATTTCTGAGTTTCCACTATGAAGCTATAATAAAGCAAGCTTCTGCTGAAGAATTGTTATTTTTTATTTGATATTATAACTCTGCTGACAAAACTTTCCCTCAGTTCCCACATTTTTAGGATTCCTGTGACTTAACACTTCTGTTGACAATTTAAGACTTCATCCCACAAGGCTATGGGTTTGCCATGTATCATGGCAAATTTGTGATGCCCTAGCGGATTGTGGGGATAACCAATTGGTCCATGCCCTGCATTGCTAGACTTACCTCTGCCTTCATCCCATGAGTGGAAGCAATGCTGCCCGGCTTCCCATTGCTCCAAAAGCCAGACAGGAAGTCTCCTGTGTTACTGCCATGGTGGCATATACTGCTTGCTCTTCCCTTTCACCATAGAACTCACCTGGAGGTCCCTGTGCATTGTGTAATGGGTTCTATGGCAGAAGGGGAGAGCGAGCAATGTATGATAGACAAATCAGCCCATCTGATGAAGTCATATGAAATATAGTTGGCATCAAAATATATTCAAAGAAAGACGTAAGGGAAGTGTTCTAGATGTGAATGATCTTCAATGTCTCATGCTTCACATTGTTAGAAATTTGGAGACAGAATATAAAATTCATTGAGGAAACAGAATTATTTGGGAGGCCAATACTATATCATCCATCCCCCTCTGCTGCCTGGCAACCAACATGTCATTATTTGGGATACTCCATTATGCTAAAACACAATCAATTTCGTTTTCAAGTAATACTCACAACATTAAATAGATGCTGAATAGCACCCCTGCAACATCTGCTTGCCTGCCTGCCTGCCTGTCCATCTGCCTGTCTTCTTGCAGTTTGCCTAAGCAAACTTTGAGGAACAGTTTTGTCTCAGCATTCCCTAGCTCAGCTCTCTCATAGAATACTCATGGGGTACAAAAGTTATAGATATGTGCAAAGCCACATCCAGTTGAGAAGGTAGAACTTTTGCCTGTGTACATGCATATGGTTTGCAAAAGGAATGATTCTGCAAATGATATTTTGCCCCTGTGAAGAGATAGCTCATTAAATCTCATTACTAGTCTTCAGCTGTCATACATATGGATTTGAAACTTGGAACAGCATGATGTTTATATAAATGTGTTTTTTGGAATAAGAAAACAATCTATTTTGGCATTCACCTGAAGCAAAACTGCACCAGGCTGAACTCACACCTTTTGTTCTTCAGTGGAGTATTTCACATTTTACAAGGTTGAATTTGCATTAAGTTCCTGTCTTCTTAAAAAATACAAAAGATTTGTCTCTCCCTCTGTCTCTTTCTCTCCTGGCTCTCAAATATGTAAATAAAAATAGAATGATTCGTTATTCATTTTACATTCATATCCGTTTGCAAAGATTTCAATGATAAGGATTATGCATAGTTTAAAAAGTTATCTTACAGGTCACAAAAGATTTGTTTATTTATATTTATGAATTATGTTGAGCTCGTGCTTCAAGTTAGGGTGGCTTACATATCCAGAAACAACTTTGGCTTAATTGGAAATATTCAGGAGATGTCTGAATCAAAATGGGGCCTCTATGAAACAGACAGAAACTAAACATGAACAGTGATGTGCCTTGCATATTTGACACCCAATAAGGAGTATTTTAACTCCTTTCCCCTTTTACAGTCATTATCATTGTCATCATGAAAGGAAACACAATAGTACTGAATAGTAAACATCTGCAGAATAGTACTGAGGTTAAAGATTGGGCTTAAGATACCACCAATTCTGATGATGTTTTCCTCTCCATCTGCACAAGAATACTGAAGTTAAAGATTGGGCTTAAGATACACTAGCACATTCTCTGTGGGCCATGTGAGGAGCACCACATGGGACGAAAAGTAGGTGACTAAACAGTTACTGTTCCCATTTTCTTTTCTTTTGTTGTCATTTTCATACTGGATAAGTATTTACAGTTTTGTGCCTTCCAAATGAAACAAACAATGTGAAAACATGAATTAAATGGATGAAATGGTTACTGGGCACATGACTACTGTTTACTCATGTTCAGCTTGTGGTCTATTAAGACTCCAAGATCCTTTTCATATGGACTTTTCAAACCTGGTGTCACTCATCCTATTGTTGAGTATTTCATTTCTATTGCCAAAATGTAGTACCCTACATTTCTCCCTGTTAAAATTCTTAGTTTTGGCCCAACTCTCTAATGTGTTAAGGTCATTTTGGATTTAAAACATGTTCTCTCAGATATTAACTATCTCTTCCAATTTTATGTCATCTGCAAATTTGGTAAGAATGCCTTGCATTCCCTCATCCAAGTCATTGATAAATCTATTGAATATTATAGCACTATGCTAAGGACAAAACCCTGTGGCACCTCAATGACCACATCTCTCCAAGATGAGGAGGAGCCATTGGTAGGCACCTTTTGAGTTTGGCCAGTCAACCAATTCCCAATCCACTTAACAGTAGTTTTTTATTAGCTTTCTTTATGTCAGTAAAGTTAATTGGAGTAATAATTATAATTTAAGATGAGTCTTTTCCCCTCTCAGCCGCTTCAAAATTTCAGCTAAATCAGCTAAAACTAGATTTGGTTTCCAAATCAGATTGGTAATAGATTGATCCTTTAAAAAATCTTCGCAAGCAAATCATTCATCAACTGTTAGCCTTGATTGGCATCCTATAAACTAATACAAGAGTGCAAATTTATGCTCATGAAAATGTGCTTTCTGCCTCTGCTTTTCATTTATGAAGATGCTGTGTCCCATTGGTCCACTTTGGAAACATACTCTTCTTTATGCATCCATTTGTGCCTCTCACTTGAAGGTAATATTAAATTTGCTGAAGTTCACTTGTGACAGGAACATCCCAATGACAACCATTAGTAATATTCTATAGGGACTATTTAACAGAGTAGACATGGAGCATGCTATAATAAGATACTGTAAAACTATTTCCATTAGATGAATACGCCAAGGATAAAAATAATGATAAAATGAAATAAGTAGTTCCTATTGATTTATTACAAATTGCAATAATATTACTTTTTCTATATTTGAAATCAAATCCGAATTGCTCATTATCAAATGATTCTGGCCTTTGAGGTGTACTAACTGAATGAGGTTAATTCATAAATGAATGTGTTCAGAAAAAAAAAGTATTTATAAACATTTAAAGCACAGAGCATACAAATGATTTCTAATTTGAAGACTGAAGTCTTTTTGTAATGTCCTTGAAAAAATGTGTACACATATTTCTTCTCTTCAGATACATATATTTTAACCTGAGCTATTGACTTCCTTTTTCATTAACATTTCACATTTTTATCTATTATATTTTTAATATTTCTGTGCTACTATCATCACCATTTACAGTTACATCAAAGTTGGCCAGAAAATGGGTTTAGAGTGCAGTAATCCACACGAACCTTGGGTATGACTTCACTGTCTGCCTCCATCCCACTGTGGCAATAACTATCCAGAGGGGCTGAATCCAGACACTACCCTTATTTCGGTGCTCTTGTTGCCATTACTCCCTTTCCGTGTTTCATAAGTGCCCTTGCAAACATCAGCAATAGTTCTCAGGGATGGCTGAGAGCTCTTTGGAGTTCTGTGTCTGCCACGAACACAGGGCAGGACCATCAAGATAGCTGGTGTGGAGCCTGCAGAAAGTGGGATGGCCCTGCAAACAACAGCAGTAGTTCCAATTCAGAACTGGCCCAATTGTTTACACATCCCCAAGTGATAAACTGGTCCAGAGCTTTGGGAAAGCTGAAACATGTGTTGTGAACTTGGTCATGATAAAAGGAGCTTTGGTTTTAACAAACAATAGGAGGATAAGCCAAAGTCAAGAATCCTCTAACAGAGAAACCTAAATTATTGAGTCTTTGAAATGACAGAAGTACAAGCCAATGAGAACCAATGCAGAGTTCCAAATTCCAAATAACCAAATAGCCAAGATCAAGCTAGAGAAACAACAGAGTCAAGTCAGGAACAAATGAAAGCCAAGGCCATAATCCCAGGTCAGAAATGCCGATAGTCTGAAAAGCAGAGTCAGGTTCCAAACCAATAAACAACAACTTTGTCTGCCACAACAGGACTCCACACTGAGAGCCTTTTTATACTATGACCTCAGCTGGAGCTTGTTCAATGCTTGTTTCTCTGCTAACCTCACAGACTGTGATACTCTGCACACACTCTTCTGCAGTCCAAAGGTAGAGCTATGCTTAATCCTTTGCTAGTCTGTTCTGATGTTCTTGCTTCAGCTTGCTCAGAATGCCGGGGAATGATTGTTCATCTTCAGCAGTGGCTAAGCAAGGCTGGGGAGACTTCTGGAAGCTGCTGATCTCCATTTCCTCCTCTGACCCTTCCAGCAATTTCTTGGCCTTACTGTTAGAGCTGACCATAACTATTTGGGCCCTTCCACACAGCCCTATATCCCAGAATATCAAGGCAGAAAATCCCACATTATCTGAATGTGGACTTAGATAAGCAGTTCAAAGCAGATATTGTGGGATTTTCTGCCTTGATATTCTGGGATATAGGGCTGTGTGGATGAGCCCTTTGACTAAGTGGGGCAAAACTGTATTAAACTTCCTTGTCCCACATTAGAGGCAAGAATTGCTGGTGTGTAATGTGAAGGCCACAAATCCAATTCACACCCAGACCAGGTTATATGGCCTGCATAAAAATGCCCCATGTCTGAAGATTTCTGCCACGTGGAAGTTCTAACAAGTTAAACCAAGGCAGCACAGATTTATAAAGTAGGGCTGGGCGGTTTCGTTCGTTAATTTCGTAATTCGTTAATAATTCGTTATTTTTCTTGAATACGAAGCGATAACAAACCATCCAGGAGCAACTAAAAAACGAAACAAATTTTTAAAGCTATTTTGTAATTGTTTTGTAATTGCTTCGTTATTATTTCAGCTCCCGGGCTGCAAAGGGGCCCGAGCAGGGGCAAGGAGAAGGGAAGGCAGGCGAGAGAGAGAGACTGAGTGAGCAAGCTCCCTTCCCGGCCTGGCTTCCTCCCCTCGCTCCCCTGGCTCCCCCCCGCCCCCTTCTTCCCCCTTTTCCCAGCTCACCTGGGCATGCACACCCCACACATGCCCGGCCCGGTGCAGGGGTGGTCCGGCGTGCCCGCTCGGCGGGGCCCTGGCATCCGCCGCCCTGGGAAAGACCCCCGCCCAGCAGCAGCGGCAAGGCCGATGACGCTGCGGTTGCTGACACCCCCGATCGCCTCCCCCGCCGGGAAAAGGAAATGCAGGAGGAGGCGCAGCAACGAGACGGAGGTGACCGCACGGGTGGGAGGGAGGGAGAGGGAGGGAGGGATAGAGAGGGGGCGGACTAAAACTATTATTAAAAACTATTATTATTAAAACTATTATTTAAAACTAATATTTTCATGTTGCGCAACCGCGTCCACCATTTTAACAAATTGATTTGTTAATAATAACGAAATTTCATAAATACCGAACTTTTAAAAAGGAAAATTTTGTAATTATTTTAAATATCGAAACAAAAAACCCCCCAAATACAAATCGATTTTAGAAACAAATTTTTGCGTTGTTACCTTTTTACTATATATTTAGGTAAATAATGTCTAAAATTATTTAGCATTCCACACAGTTTAGCATTCTACACATTCCATACATTCAAGAATATGGCTAAATTTCTATACTCAACCACCAAATATACAACTCAGTGTGCTGCAGATGAATTTTTAACAAGAAAGCGTAAAAATTAACTCAATGTATTCTTTAAAATTTTAGTAACCTTAACCTGCTTAGCTTTTATTAAAATTTAAGTTTTGTTCTTTAAAATCAGCATTAACTGAATTAAATTTGTGTGTGTGCATGAAATGGGAGAGGAAAATAATTAGCTCAGATTATACTAAACTTCTTAAGCAAAACTTTTGCATTGGAAGAGACTTCCAAGTTACTAGAACCTTCTAGGTTGCACATTAATTATCTCTGCCTTGGCTTCATGCTGCTTTAATTATATTCATTATTCCTGTCACTCTTCAAAATATCATATATGGAACCCATGGTTGCTTAGTGCATAACTATTACTTTTCTCCTGCTGAGATACTGGCTTAACTCCAAGTTGTAGCACAAATGACTAAAGTTGGAAAGTTAAATATGATCCCCAGTTAATTTATATCACGGAGAGTCACTTAACTTCTTCATTAGCTGTCATAGATATATTTTTTAATTGTTCAAGATGTCACAGATAAAGTCTCCTTGATCCTCATCACTAAGGAAATGAAAAACTGACTGAAAGCTTGCTTTTGAGAAGATGAATTTAAAATTAATTTATGGATCAGAGCTAAATAATCCTAAACTTTTAATCTGTAATCCATTTGTTATTAGACTTTAGCTAAAAAACGTGCCCATAGTCATGTTTCACATGATTATGGGCACTATACAACACAATATGTGTTACAGAAGGACACCATTAAGATAGATCGACATTGTTAGATAAAGTCTAGTAACAAATGGACCATGGTTCAAATTCCCACTTAGCCACAGAAGCCCACTGGTGACATTAGGCAAGTCACAGTCTTTCACCCTCAGCAGAAGGCAAAGGCAAAACTGCTTCTGAACACATCTTACCAAGGAAACTCTGGTACAAGTTTACCTTAGATTCACCATAAATTGGAAACTACTTCAAGGCACAAAACAACTAAATGATAGTACCACCTAATAAGTAAATTGCAGACCAAATTTATTTCCTTGCAAAAATGAAAATAAAAAAGCTTCATTAAATCCAGTGTTCCTAATAAATCTATTCCTGAACCCAACTGACAAAGACAAAATCAAAAGTATTCCAATGCAAATTTTTGTCTGTGTTGCACAAGTGTTTTTGAAACTGAAAATCCAAAGATTCAGAAATTCTATGATTTCCAAAAGCATTTCAGGACAATACAATGGAAAGCTATTTATAGTTTCCTTTTACAGTTTTGTGTGTACTTAGAAGGTCTGGAGAGCGAGCCGCCAACAGCCAGTCGTCCAGGTATGGGAAAATGTGGATTTTTTTCTCTTCCGGTAGGGGAGAAATGGCCCCCTTTAGAAGCAAGGTCTCGACTTCTGTTAGAATTGTCGAAGATGGTTCGGTATCGACAATATATCCCGTTGGTGGGAGTTCTTCGAACTCCAATGCATAACCTTCGCCGACAACTTTTAAAACCCATGCATCTGAGGTGATATTTTCCCATGCAGGGAGAAAGTTTGTCAGGCGGTCTCCAAACGGTGTAGAGCCGGATGGAAGAATGAGGGTGGGTATCATCGGGAGGGACATGGGAACAACATCGGTAACGGATCTGCAAGCGGTATCGCCCATTGGGGTGTCAAATACGACGTCTGGCCTGGTTGCCTCCTGAAGCCTGGCGAGACCTCGAACGCTGCTGCTGGGGTTGCCTACACTGCTGCTGGGGTTGCTGAGGGTGGATTTGCTGGGATGAATGCAGGGGACGGACTGACTGGCGGTACTGGATCGTACGGTACGGGACCATGTGTCGACGCTTATATTGGAACCATCTTGTCCTCTGTGCCTGGTTCCGGTTCTCAAACCCACACTTGGTAGCCAAAGTCTTAAAGTCATGATTCGACTTGAGCTTATCGTCCGTCCCGGCGTTGAAGAGTCCAAGGGCGTCAAAGGGAAGGTCCTCAATGACCTGCCTCGAAGATGTGGAGAGGCCAGATGACCGAAGCCAAGGATGCCTCCTAATAGCCACGGCGTGGGCGATCATTTTGCCGGCAGTGTCTCCAGTGTGTTTGGCCATCTGCATCTGATGATGCGCCAGGGAGTTCGCCTCTTGGGCCAGAGTGGAGAGGATGGTATGATCCTCCTCAGACATCCTCTGGAAAAACGGTGCCGCTTTTTCCCAGAGTATCTGCTGGTACACGCCCATGCACGCGCCATAGTTAGCCATCCGAGCTAACATGAGGGCGCCAGAGTACAGTTTTCTGCCAACTGCATTGAATCTCTTCCCTTCTCGGTCAGACGGCGTTGATGATTGCCTTCCGAACGCCTGAGCTGCTTTAACCACCACCGAGTTGGGGTCGGTGTGATGCTTGAGCCACTCCAAGCCCTCATCGTCTGTCCTGTACCACGCCTCAATCTTCTTGGATGTAGGTGGGATGGAGGAAGGGGTTTTCCAAGAACCTTGGATAACTTCGAGGAGGTAGGGCAGGAAAGGTAGAAGAGGAGCAGGTGGAGATTCTGACTGCACCCTCTTGAAAACTGGGTCTTGTACTGCCTTGGAAGTCTGCTTGACCTCCAGGCCCAAGGCGTCAGCCATACGAGCCATTTGATCTGCAAAGGCTCGGACATTGTCTGTAGGAGATGGTGGATCGACCTCGTATGCATCGTGGGTAGGTGATCTCTCAATCCCGAGAGACAGAACCAATCCCGAGTGTACCGATCCTGGCAACTCGCCATCCTTCTCTTCCTCCTTGGCAGCAATGGACTGGGGAGGAGGGGATGAAGAAACGTCTCGAACTGGCTGCTCCGGCAAAGTGGTTGGAGGGCCTTTGGATGCTGAGGCCTGAATGGCACGCACCAGTCTCATAGTCTGTCTGCCACTTTCCGGAGTCTCCGTCACCGGAGAAGTCTCCTGTCTTGCTGTCATGGTCTCCTGTCTGGCTGTCACAGATGGGAAAAGCTCCTGTCTGCCAGTCATAAGACAAACGGGCGCCTCGATCACTGTGTCCACCGAAATCACAGGGGAGTCAGGTTGTTCAATAGGCACCTCTGGCGACCGACGCATCTCCCGAGCAGGTTGGGGGATCGGCTGAGGTTGAGCTGGCTGCAACGGCGATGACCTCGCAGACGAGGTGGCCGAGGAGGCAGTGGTCGGTCTCCGAGAGGAAGAAGAAGACGAGGATGGAGGCGGCATCTTCTTCTTCTTCGCCGGTGGCTGTGCCGTCTTAGACAGAGACTTGCCCGGGGTGGGCGGGACGGAGGATGAGGTGGAAGCACGCCGAGATTCTTCTTGAGCTCGGCGAAAAGCAATGCGAACCGCCGTGGAAGATGGCGGAGTCTCCGATGTCGACCTCGTGGACCTAATCGACCTCACAGACGCCACCGAGCTGGTCGAAGAGTGCCGGATGCGCACGGTCTCGGTTGTTACCGTGCATGGTTCCTTCTGCTTCGTCGGTCTCGTGGCCTTAGAACCTGTCGACACCGAGGCCTTAGAAGCTGTCGACATAGCTGACCTCGGTCTTTTCTGTGCGGCCTTTCTCGCCCTTGTTTGGCGAGGCTCGGCCTTGGCCGAAGGATCGACGGACTTCGAAGTCAACGCCTCTTTCAACGTCGACGGCCATGACGCCTTGGCCGATGTTGTTTTTGATGGCTTGGATATCGAAGTCGACGTCGACGCCGGTGTCGATGTTGATGGTACCGGAGCCAACGTCTGCTGGTACAGAAGGTACCGAAGCCGATGAACCCGATTTTTATGGGATTGTGCCGTCAACGCTTGACAATGACGACACGAAGAAGTAATGTGTGCCTTGCCGAGACACAACAAGCAAAGAGCGTGCTTGTCCGAATCAGGATTTTTCCTCGGACAATTCGAGCATTTTTTGAATCTAGTCGTTGACATAACTCAGAAGAATTGAAGTAAGCTGTGTGGCAGAAAAAAAGGAATTGCGAGGGTATGCGCGGGGCGCCCTTTTATCTCCTGCCGGGGCTGGGTGGAGTTACCGCCAAAACTTGAAAAGTTTAAACTGCGGAAGTTTCCGTTGGAGCCCGCGCAGGCGCAGTCTCTCCACAAGTGTGCATTCGCAGAGACCACGAAGAAAAATGTCATTTATCAAATTCTCCCAATTTCTAAATGAGATGTGTACTCGTTCCCTTTATGCAATATTGAATTCAAACATGATTATATGCCCAATATATATTTCTCTCTTTTTTTAAAAAATGACAAATATATGAATATTTAAGGAATATTTAGTAAATATTCCCTATCAAGGCATGGAGAAATCTGAAGATGGTTTTGGGAACCTATTTAATTTAGCTATAATCCAAAACATTTGCACTGGAGTATATTCCCATTGTAGAGTTACAAATATCACTGTAAAGTTGACATTTGGTGTAACAATTCGTGTTTGATGTTTTAGATGTAACAGTTGCTACATTTCATCCTAAGTGCTTGTGGGGGGACAAGATGGCTTAGCATGCAGCTATTTGCATATAAAGTGTTTTGTAATTTAAATCTAATTCATTTTCACAACTCCAGTCAGAAAAGTAATTATGGGTTTCATTTTGCAGACTGGGAATTAAAGGTGAACAATGTCTTGTCAAAACCACCTAATCAGAATATGTGGTTTGAGAAACTCATATTTGGCTCTTGACTGAAAACTTGTATGAGCTTCTAAGAGACTTTGTGGGATTATAAAGAGATGATCTTCAACCAGTCAACTCTAAGGTTGCTATAATGTTAGCTGTAACTGGCAAGACATTGTCAAGATGGGAGAGGGGCATTGTGTGAGTCTGGCAAGAAGATAATTTATATACTATTAAGGTCATAAATTGTGTTCCCAGATCCCAGGACATGTTTCACTGGTCTTTAGGAATTTTAGCATGGAAGTGCTCCCATGAGAAATGTTTGTATGTATCTCTATGCAACTGTGGCCTATGCTTAATATAGAAGTGTGCCTTGTAAAATCACACACTCTGTGAAATCGCAAGCCACTATCCCCTATGAAATCACAGGAAGTCATCTCAAGATCTCAGCTTTTATGCTGAAACCAATGGCCTGGTATAGTCCTGACATGGGTACTAGCCTCAAGATAAAGGACTAGATGGCACCTAACTATTCCATAGATTAAGGTAAACTGGACTACTATATGAATTTTGTGTCCAGACTGGTGAGGGACCGGTGGCTTCTTAGAGGCAGCAGGATGAGGAAAAGAGGCTAGGGATGTAAAACAGATTTCATCTTACAAAAAAATTGGTCTTCATGTAGGTGATGGTGAAGGGAAGGGCATCGGAATGGATGCCTGAGAGATTGGTAGTTGTGCTAGTCACACCATCTGATGCCTAAGCCATTTATCCCACTTTGCTAAGTGGTAGAAATAAGCATGGTATTAGATACAGGGACTGTACAGGAAGAATAGAAAGTAGATTAAACAGAAGTGAATTTTAACATTCTATAAAATGAAGAGCAGAATTTACTAGACTTGTGCATTTGGGACTTAGTTACATCCATTTCGTGTTTGGCTTTCAGTATGGGTCAGGATCAATTTTCATCTGAATCTCCCAAAATCGGGAGGTCAGATATTTGTTTTCTGTTTTCATCTTAACTTTTTTGGGGGGGGAGGGGGGGACTTCACCCAAGCACCCAGGCCTACGGGTGCAGGCTTTGGGCCAAGCGGCAAGTAAGGAGTGCTCTTCACTCGGTGCTCAACTGCAGGCCATGCCAGGTCCCATGCAATCCATCTGAAAGGCAGTCCCACCTACCTTTCGTATTGATGCCATTTTTGTTTCAGGAGGGGCCTTCCATTTTATGCCTCCAGATGGACGGTATGAAATGGAAACACAAATGAAAAGAATGGGACAAATTTCAGGCCCATGACAAGATTTTACTAGGTACAAAACATGAGATAGTAGATTGAACTTTTTCCTTTTCTTCCATGAGCAAAGCTAAAATGATATGGTGTGTCCTTAAGAGCCTGGGGAAATCAGTTTGAAAAGATTTGCCATGAATATCTTGTTGGGCAGATCTTACATATTGAAAGCAATAGCTCATAGATACTTGCTTAGAATCATAGCATCATGGGCTAAGGCTCCTTACATTTAATGGAACCTACTCTCAGGGAAGAGAAATAGCAGTCTTACGTTGAATTAATCAAACCAAATAAAATATATCAAATTGAGAACAAGGCTATGGGATTTTTAAAAGTATGCCCAGTGCTGTTTTAGAGTCAAAACAAAAATTAACAAGCTCTTCATTGTCTTTTAGAATTCTCTCATTAAAGGAGACGTTTTATTCACAATTTTAATTTAATTGGTTTGTATTCTTATAGAGCTGTAAGCTGCTTTATAGTCTCCTCATAGCTGAAACTCACTGTAAATTTGGTGTGTAGTAATTACTATGTGAAGTTCTCGTATTTCTCTCCATTTTTTATTTCAGACATATTAATTAAGTAGGCTTTCAAAGGAACATTAGTTTAAATTCCCCACCTGTTTATATGCTGTACAAATCTTTATTGATGCCACTGGAGTATTAGCACAGCATTTGAGACTTTAGCCAGGAACCTGAAAAATAAGAAAACTTGTTCCACGAAGAGGATGTCAGGCTTGTTTTTAATGCTTTTAAAATTACTGTGGGGAGTTTCAAATGCACTCTATGAAACAATATGGGGTGGGGCACCTATCTGATGAATAATGCCAGGGATAGTTTTATGTTATTTGTTTCCACATCAACTTAGTACAGACAGGGGAGTATTCTAGGCACAAATGCATTATTAAATTTATAAAGGCCATTACTGTATTCTGCTTTATTTTATTTGCTTTTACTTAAATTATTAACCAGTGCAGTACAAATAACTCACATAATTTTACAGGTGTTTGGTGCAGTCTCCTAACATTTTAGTAAATCACTTACAGAGAGCTAGATTTAGGGCTGTTTATACACAAAGAGATTTTAGTGACTATGTTGTTTTGTCTTGATTCTAAAATCAGGGACATATAACTTCCTGTATATAAGGAAATGACTGAAATTTCCAAGCAGTCAAAAACTTCCAATAAATATCTGGAATTTTACTGGAACTATACAACACACATAACATGTTTTCCTGACATGCAGAAAGTAACAATTTACTATGTATATAGATGTCTACAGCCAGGGAGATAAATCCATACATTTCATTCTTGCAAGAACAACTGATTTTATTGGTCTTCTCCTTGGTACAACAAAGTCATGCAAAATTATGCTTTTTAAAGGGCCCTTCCAGACATGCCTAAAACATGGGACCTGTCATGGGTTTACCTGAGGCATCTAAATGATGAATTAATCTGGAGTAAACTGTGATTTCCCAGTTTACTCTGGATTATATAGATACCTAGAAAGATCCAGACCTTAATGTAAGGTCCAGATCTTTCCAGGTGTGGACCCTGTGAACTTCCATGATCCCAGGGGTCAATTCCCACTGAGATAACCAGTTCTTTTGGCTCTAAGATCCCAAAGGAGGAGGATGGCACCCTCACCCTCCCTTCCCAGCCCCCCCCCCCCCCCCATTTACCTTAGCATGCAGTTAGGCCCCTCCAATGACAGCTCCTGGCTTTCACCCCCCAGGGGAAGCTCAAGATTTGGGGGATGTGTAAAGCCTCAATTGCAGAAGAAAATGGGATAAAATATTGCAGTTCTTCCCAGGATTGAGGCCTGTATGGAAGGGCCCTAAGACTATGCTGTTCTGGACCTATTCTACACAAAATGTACTTTTTTTGGTGTAAAGAAATGTCATAATATATGCCACCCCCCAAATATTTTCAACATAACATTTTTCTGTGATGTATTTTATATAAAAACTGTACTTTCTTCAGAAAATATGTTATCTGTGTAAGAAACGTGTTTTCCTGCAGAAATGATGAACATTGCATTCATTTTGGGGGCAAAATAAATCATGACTGGTAATAATAGAAAGAATATTAAAATAGATTTGAATTGTTTCTGTTTAAAAAAGTCATTTGGAGATTCAAAGCTTATAAAAGCCATCTATACTCAAGAGGTTTATAGTCAACAAATAAGCTAAGTAAATGCCTTCTCAGATGTAGAAGGATGCATGGGGTTGTCTCCAGTGAAATCCTTCCTTTAACAGAAATCTTTGATTCAGCATGTTTTTATAAGACCATGAACATAAGGTAGGAGGAACAATTTTTTCAGATTTCCAGCTTACTCTTCAGCCACTGTGAGACCCATCTGCTCTGGAAAGCTGTGATTTTCCTGAACTGCATTAGAATTGATAGATGGGAGGAGGATCCTGAATGGAGGCTTTTCAAATGATGAATTAATTACTGAATGAAAAATTAAACTAAATTAAATGCAGTTGCTGCAAAAAAGATCCCACATTTTTGCAACAATTACATTGGATACTGTGGCCATCTGAAGAAATGTACTGTACATAAATTCTGAAAGCCTTGTTTTCATTTGTTAACAAGAGATTGACCTTACTAGGGAACTGTAGCAATCTCTTAGGTTGTAGTTGACAGCACTATAAAAAAGTGCTACAAATACAGCTGAGATCCACAAAGCTCCTATACATAAAAGCCATTTATAATTTCATCCGAAGGACCCACAAGTCATGCATTTCAAAGCATTTAGGCTGTTTCCCTCTGAACAAAGGAGGAGGAGCTGGTCTCACTTGGACTTGCACCATAGGTTTCCAGGATACTGTTTAAAGATTCTAATCATTCAAGACCACCACATTGCCTTTATAGGAACATAAGGAAGATATTAAGAGATCAAAAAAAATCTTGTTTCCTTGTTCTGAATAGAATAGACTACTTTTCATTAGCATATCCACAAATTTTAGTTGCTTAGGAGATATATTCAGGGAAAGAGGATGTACTATAAGCTTGTAATTGATGCTATGGCCATGCAGATGCATCTCACAGGATACAAGAAATATCAAGAGCATTTTTAGAGAAATGTTTAGAAAGCTTCCCAGTTTTTCCATACTCTTCTGTCAAGAAGAATGACATGCAAGATAAAGATGGATTAAAATTTAATTTCAGCTTGTTATTTTCATTAACACACTATGTTCTTCAGCTTCAAAATGGCAATAAATTGAGATTTTAACAATGTGGATTGTTGATAAAATGAACTTGACAGATTCACCAGTCTGGCAAGAAGATTTCGGATGTCTAGCTCTCAAAGTCCAGGCCTAAATCCCTGTGAAATCAGGCACATTAGTACTGAATTAGGAATTTGTAGTGTATATGTGCCTTCAGGTCACCTGTCAATTTACTATGATTCTCTGATTTTCATAGGATTTTAGGCAAGAAATATTCAGTGGTGGTTTTGCCAGTTCCTTCCTCTGAAATATGGCCTACAGCACCTGGTATTCACTGGCACTTTTCCATCCAAGAACTAAGTATACATTTAATATGAACTTCATCACATTTACCCTTTCTCCTATCTTAGGATACTTCCAGGCTGGGAGGATGGACTCTGACAGAGCCCATCACATAACACAAGGCTACTTCCTACAGGGCTCCATCCTGGAAGTGTCCTAAGATAGAGCCTTGAGAACACAGGAGGCTTCCCATGTTCTCATTTATTAGAACAGGGCGAATGTGATGGGGAAGCTGAGTGGCATCACTTTCCTCCATGAGATACGAAAAGGGAACATGCTGGTGATGCAGGGCTTGGGGCAACAGTTTCTCCCAGTGCCTACCAAATTCTCCATGTTGCCTGGTGAATCCTGCCAATGTCACCCACTTTTTGGACCTCAATGTGACGAGGTCCTATGTCTTTATTTATCGCAAATGTTCTTATCTTTCATTCACATATGGAAGGCACATGGAAAGTGTCCCTTTTGATGTTGGGAATAACTCCATTTCTTGTCTTTGGTTTATGCAGAGAGCTGGGAATTTCATTCCAGTTTGTTTTTGATTAATTTACCAACATTTCAGATTTTTTCCTATATGACTTTGAAATAATTCAAGATTTAACAATAATCACAAAAATATGGGCAGTCCTCCCAAGGATATGAGGAGGTGGAAGAGATAGTGGAGGATGATGGTGTCAGTAATAATGATTTTATTTGTAATCACTATGATAGTTATGTGGCCTTATTTGTTGCAACTAGAGTAAACCCCATTGAAAGAGTGGAACTGATATTACTGTTGACTTACCACATTTTTATCGATAGGACTAGAGTTACAAATTCATTACTAAATTTCTAAATATTGAATTTTTAAAAGATATTTCTAACAATTTGAGTTCTTTTGTTATGAAACAGCATGTCTAAACATTACTAAAACTTAGGATGATGAATGTATATTTCCTGAGTTACTGATACTAAATTTGGCTGAACTGCAGTTGTATATCCTTCCCTTATCCCTTTTGTCTTAGAGATCTTATAGGCATTAACATTTTGTAATCTGGAAAAACCTAAATAGGAATCAAAATATGCCTGTTCTAATATTGTGCACTCTTTGACAAACTAGTCATGACACAGAAGGTCTATGGATTCAACAGTATAATATCTGTAACTGGCTACATTTCACATCCCTTATCAGTGCATTTTATGGCACAATAGGTTGGTAATGGTGTGGGAAGAGTCAATCAACCAGTTGCATGGCTTGACTGATGTCAACTGACTGCTCATATCATTACTGCGATGAAACAGAAAATGCATTGAGGACCTTGCAAATGGCCTTTATTTGGAACTGTTTATACAACAGAGATAGAAGATTAGAATTTCATATTATCTTGTCTGGGGTAGTTCTTTGATATTCAATATTGTTATTATTTTATGTAAATATCCAACCATAGCAGGGAGTCTTTGCAAGCTTTGACATGATTAGTTCCAAGGTTGTTTTTATAATGAGAGCTGATCTGGGCTCTTGGTTATAAGGTCATTGTGTCTTGTTTTTCAAGTTGAATCTTTATCAACTCAGTGGCAATTTATAAAATACCTTTTTGGGAAGTCTGTTATAGTTTTCTTAACTAGCTCCCAATGACCAGGCAATTATGAAGATAGAAAACTTTGCATTCCTTTCTTGTCCTTTGCAATTGGTTCATTTGACCTTATTGTTCATCCATATAAGTGCTTTTCATGAAGTCATAGAATAGTACATTTCCTGTTCCTGCTTTCCCTCTTTTTCATCCATGCTGTGATAAACACTGAAAACATGAAAATATACAGATGTGATTACAAAGGTGTTTTTAATACCTAGAGAGGATTGATGTTATTTCTTATACTTGCAAGGATATAATCCTCTCAAATTAATCAGTTTGAATTATCCAACTCAAATTATCTTGTTGCTTTACATCAAATGGATCCTTGTTTTCTCTCACATTTACAGTAAAACAGAGGAAGTTTTCTTAGTGGGAAAGTGACTCAGAGTCTGGAAGGAATACATTGTTACATGAATGATATTTCTTCCCTTTCTCTCCAAAGATCTGAATGGCTTATCTCCATTGTTGCTTCCCAATGGCATGTGTTGGATAGAGGGTGGCCTAGGATCCAATGGAGTTCTATTCCTGAGGACCACATTAGTAATTTTAGCAGTGCTCCAGATATTTTTTGTTAAGCATAAAAGTGTAATGAAGTTTTTAATTGCATGATTTTGGAAATAATATTGTTTTAAAATGGCATTTGACAAAAAAAAATTATGGGTGACAGATGGGCCCCATACTTCTGAGTCTCAGGTATATAAAAGTGTTTTAGATTTGTGTATGGGCCTTCACGTTTTGAATTACTTCATAGAATCATAAAATCATAGAGCTGGAAGAGATCACAAGGCCCATTCAGTCTGACTCACTTTCATGTAGAAAAACACAATTAAAACACTGCCTTATAGCGAATGCATACATTTCCTAGGGTTTTTTTTTTATGCACAGAAGGTAATCCCAGGAGTCTGTTTCCACTGGCCTTAATACCGCCAAAGAACCAGACCCTCAGGGAAGGTCCAAATCCTTAGAGGTGTTTTTAAAAACTGGATTTAACTGGGTAAATTCAATTTACTCTAGTTTGAAATGGATTAGCATGAAATGTCACCTGGACGCCTCAGGCTCATCGTTTTTTAGCCCAAGTTTTAGGGCTGTCTAAAAGGGCCCTAGAATACCCGAATATCAAAGGAGGGCAAGAAATAATTTTCAGGTTATCTGATCTATAGTGTAGAAGATTGCCTTCTCCCACATGGAAACTAAGATGAGGGGGGGGGGGGGAAGGTTTTCTTTCCCTACTGCTTCTGCTTTTTATAAAAATTCTAAATAGAAATTATGCCTTTCAACTTGTGTCATATCTGTCATTTCACTTGCCTAAGACTTTCCTACCTTCTTTTCTTTGTTCATTACTTGGGGGTAGGGTATGTTCAGTGGATGGGAAAAAGGCTTAGGACTACCCCAAGTGATTTTTAAAATATTGTAAATATTTCTTAGGCAAGGAATAATTAATTTTTTAGTAATGTATCAAAAACACTGATCTGTCACCTTTTCATACGCATGCTTGTGATTTAAAAGGTTATTTTTGCTCTCGGACCCTGATTATATCTCCTATAAAAAGGCAAAAAGTCAAGAGAAAAGACCTTTACAAAACTGAACTATTTGATCTTTTGTCTTCCATCAAAGGAGATTAATTATGACAGAAGGGGTACAATTCTCTTCCTCTCTTCTTTACCTTTATTCTCTGATTTCTTCTAGCTGTTACTTCTTGTAATACACTTTAATTAGCTGATCAGAGACAATCTACTACATAAAATTAAAATGGGGGTCAGTTCAAAACTTTGGCTGGAAAAAAATTATAATGGTTTTTCAGTTTCTCCAGCCTTTATCTGAGTTGTTTGAATCAAAGTGGTATCTTGTCTCATCAAAGATGATAGACCTAATAAAGGATCCTAGGACATAAATGTGGGGAAAACACTTTCCCCCTCTCTCAGAGCATAGCTTAATGAAGCACAGAAGCAAACCTCTATCTCTAACAGAATACTTTAATAAAATATTATTCTCATGCTTATTTGTGGCTAAGGAGAGATGGTCAATTAATGGATTGTATTTAGTCACAATTCAGTGCCCAGTAAATCCTCAAGAAATTCATATTAGTATTAATAGAATCTTAAAAGCATTCATAAAATTGTATTAGGATTGGGAAATGCTTGCTTTGTACTGAAGGTTACTTTGAGCACCTCTGGCCCCATCTACATTGTCATATAATGCAATTTGAAAGTGCATTATACAACAGTGTAGATGGAGCCTAAATTGAATTGGATAGGCAGACCAAGGTTGTGTCTAGAATTATTTGATTAACCTGAGATAAATCACCCTGGAGCTCATCTGATGCAGTCTGGTAAGATCCTTTGAACTCTTTGGTTGTTCATACAACTGGTCCCAGACTAAGGTTCCATTGGAACTGCCATTCCTTCAGCATTGCCAGCCACTAGCAGCTCTCTGGCAGATATTTATTAGCAATGCCACATTTCCTGGTCACATGTTTGGGCACTCTGGTGTGATCTAATCAGAAGTGATGCTGCCAGCTAGCCTTTGCCAGGGAGCTTCTCGTGATTGATGATACAGCAGTGAGTTTGTTGGATGTCTGGAAACTGGATTGGATCAGATCCAGCTATCTATACCCCAGAAACTCCAAGATCGCTCTGGAGCTTCATGAAATCCCATTTCCTCTTGAGCTGCATGAACAGCTGGATGCAGCTCTACTCTGTGACTCCACCTGTGTGCAGCTGAGAAGTGAGTTGATATTATTTAAGTTGTGTAGACATAATCCAAAACTGTATGTCTGTTCATATGTACATGTGGAGAAAGGTTTCTCTGCAGTTCATTCCAATCCATGATTTCAACAAGGAGAAAATTACCTTATCTACATTACCACAAACAAAGCTTAAAACTATATTGGGTGAGGAGGAATGGATTCAACAGATCCAAAGGTTTCATTGTGCTCTAGAAATGCTGAACTGTGAGACTTCCTGAAGCTCGCCCAGATGACCAGTATCACTGCTAACAAAAAGGCAGATTGTAAAGAAAGAAGGATTCCCCCCCCCCCCCAAAAAAATGATCTAACACCAAATATCAATGTATATTGTGCAGCTGGACACCAATATAAAGGATCAAACGATATACTATAATATATCCCACAGCTGAACACCACTGTGAAGGATTATATGTAATATCACAATACTGGACAATAGTATGGAGGAATCAAGCCCTAGCTGATCTATATTATGGTAACGAGATGGTGTTATATGTAATGGTATAGTTTGTAGTACTTGTCTTCTCTTTATATGCTACCACCAACCCAAGACACCTTAGGATTTTTAAAGTGAGTTTCTGATGTAAACTTTCCCCCTTCTCTGCCAACACAGCTCTTCCCTTAGCTCCCAAAATGGCTGTTTGGATAAGTGACCTTTCTGTGGTATTAGGATGTTAAGGAGGCTAGAATTATCACAAAGGATTACTGATAGATTGAGGAACGATAGAGGCTTCTTAAAAGTCAAACAGAGAAAAGATTTATTCATAAAAAACAAACAGAAAACTCATTTCTTCTTTTGAGAGGCACAAACACTTGTCTTGTTACTGTAGCACAATATCTTAATGGTTGCTTAAAAAGAGTTTCTTGGCTTGGTTACAAACAGAGCTAATCTCACAGATATAGCTACTGGATAAAAAAAATCTACTTCAGGGAAATAGCAATGAGTTCCTGACTAACCTAACCCAGACTGTCTTCTGAGTAATCAGCTAACTCTCCCCAGAGTCCTTACAGCTAACTTACTCAAACTAGAGAGCAAATCCCTTGTGCTGTCTCCCACAAGTAATCAGGATGCTTTCTTGTCAACTATCCAGCCCTGCCTGACCCAAATACTCTCTCTCAGAAAAAAACCCAATCTCCAAACCACTTCTTCTCCCTTCAGTTCCCAAATCTCCTCTCTCTCAGAAGCTGAAATCTTTTCCCTCCTAAAACTTCCCAGGAGACCTCAAACTCCTCCCATCTTCTATCTATCCAGACTCAAGATGGCTGCTTCCCTGGCTTACACTCCCAAAATGGAGGTTTGCCCTACTGTCTTCCTAGGCTTCTATTCTGGCCTATTAGGTAAGAATCATTACACAGATCAACCCAGTTGTAGCCCACTCCATCCAAAGGCTTCAGCCATTTTTATCAGTCTTTGAGAAATAAGGATGAAGAGCATACTATGTGGCAAGGTTAACTTGCTTTTCTCATATGCCAGATTGTGTGTAATTTTTTAAAAATTGACAATAAACAGATATGCATTTTTAATATAATTAGAATGAAATGTAAAGGTTTAATGAGCCATAAGGTATGATTATAATATTCACATCCATGAAAAGCATGTCTGCTGCATTAGCTTTTATCTTGCCTTAAGAACTATTATGAGTCCCATCCTAATCTATGCAAATATTGTCATACAGCTTTGGAGGAAAGCTAATCATGAGCCACACAGTAATACAGGACAGGGATGTAAACTGATTAAAACAACATATCCAAACAATGCTATTCAATATGGCAAATAAGATATTTTCAAGGTACTTATGACCTCATCAGACAAATCTTCGGCAGCATCATCGGATGCTTTCATCCTAATTGAGCCATGGAACTCCATGCCACCTATCAGACAATGCAGGCTCATTTCTGGCTGGACTCTGCGGCTCAACTGTGGCACAAGCATCCTATGGCACTGCACCCAGAATATGGGAGGCTTCCTGTGTTTTATTTAAAACAACAGGGCCAAAGCAGGAGAAAACCACATAGTGGTGCTTCCACACATGCAATTGGGAAGTGTCACTGTGGGTGAGGCGGAGCACCAGAATGACCCTACTGATTCACCACAGAGGCTGGTGAATTGCCCCATGGGACCTCATCAATGTGATTAGTTTCTTTGTGTGCTGCCAGATAACCACCTCTGGAAAATGTTGTCATAGTAGAAGATTATATCGTGCTGCTGTTTTCCATTTGGCTTTCTTTTTGCATCGTACCAGCATACTTTGACACTCAATACTTGTCTCAAATCAAACAGAACATTTAGTCAATTATAGCTATACCAGTAACGACAACTAGCAGTTTTATTTACTTTCAAATATCTAAACTGACACACTGTAAAAAAGAAAATGGTGGAGGAATTTGAGCACCAAGTAATTTCCTGCAGGAGCATTGCTGCTATTGTTTTTATATTTATTTATCTCCCAACTTTTTCCTATTTCAGGACCCAAAAAGGCTTACAACAAATAAAAAACCCCACAAGATACAAAAGTTAAAATGAATTTAAACTGTGTGTCATTAAACTTGCCTGCATAGACACACTAATACATCAATTAACAACATATATCACAGTTATTTGGGGGAGGGGGTGGAGGAGGGTTATAGAGTCACTCATCAAGTGTCTATCTAGAGAAGTCTTCATTCATCTGTTAAAAGAAAGCAGGGAGGATGTCCATCTAACATTTCTGGGAAGGGGGGTTGTCTGGTATAGTTTATTTCAGCTTAGTGTAGGCAGGCAGAGGTTATGCAGCAGGTCTGGGACTTTCATTAATAGGAAAATAATCCTTGTCAGAGAAATTCATAATTAATTAAGGTGCCAAGGGGAACTCTTTGTGTTTAGGTTTCTCTCCTGTAGTGTTTAATAGGGTTAGAAAATGTTTCCCCAAGTTTTGTGTCTATCTGTCTTTTATAGCTTGACATTTTAGCTTAAATTTCTTAAAAGCAACTTGCAGTCTCATCACACTAGAGGGTGGATCCACTTTAAATCCAGTTTCTGTTCCTGAAGAATTCTGGAGTTTGTATTGGACTGAGGCCCAGGACCTATCAGGCTGAGCAGTTGAAAGGCCCTTCCCTAAACTACAACCCCAGAATTCTGCAGGAGGCAGAAACTGGATTTAAAGTGGATCCATGCTCAAGTGTGGCAAGGTCCTTGGGCTACATCTACACCACAGAACTGTTGCAATTTGACACCACTTTAACTGCCATGGCTCAATGCTGTGGAATACTGGGACCTGTAGCTTTACGGGGTCTTTAGTCTTCTTTGCCAAACATTGCTGGTGTCTCATTGAACTAAAACTCCCATGATTCCACAGCATTGATCCATAGTAGTTAAAGTTGTGCAAAACTACATCAATTCTACATTGCACATGCAGCCTTTGAATTGGAGCTATACTGACTTTTAGGAAGGGGAAGCAATTGTATTTCACTATGAGACAATTGAAGGGTAACTCATATTTTGTAGTCTTAAAATTGTTTATATGTTCTCCTGTAATCCACTATGTGGGGTGGGTTATTGAAATGCACAGTGCCAGGCCCAAGATTTGCTGTGGATTAAGTAATAACTCTGACATCTGCTCCCACATCTTCAAATGGCATTGCCTTCTTGGAAAGTTAAATGCATACTTGATAAAGTACTCCATACTCAGAAGTTTGTTTGTTTTGAAAAACTACTTATCTCAGCTCGAAATATTGTGCAAAGATCGAAAAGCTATAAAGCTGAGCAGTGAAATTGCCCTTACAATCTTCCATAATATTTCTTACCAAGGATTCTCTGTACTTGAAAGTACACAGCTACAGCGAACCATACGCTAGGTCTTTATCTACCTCCGTCATTCTTCATGCATAATAAATAAGCTCCAAATGCATAATTAATGGAAGGGGGAACATGACTCCTTGTCCTGCTCAAAAAGATTCATATCAATTGCTCAAATTGTGTAAGGGCTTTAATTTCATATTCAAAGCTTGTTGTTAACTTTTTAATTTCCTGTGTCACAAGCTGTGTCCATTCATAGCATGGCGGATCCTGAGTGCTGCTTTCAGATAATTGTATTCAGCTGCTAAAAAAAGAAGTTGCTTGCCTGAGCTTTTGACTGTTTGCCCCTAAAGCACTAAATATAGCACCCTCTCTCATTTTTTAAAAAAAGTTCTCACCTGATGAACAAGATTGTTTACTATGGTAATCAGCATAACCTTACTTGGCATGTGAAGGATATTTATATGATGTTGAATAATTCAGGTAATTAAATGAAGCCCAAAGTGGATCCATAAATACTGGAAATTAAGTGAATTTTGCTCCTTCCTGTGACGATATGTCAATGGGTTAAGTTTCCCATCTGAATTTAAGTCTTTAAAAAAAGCACCTGTATCTAAAGTTTCTGGCAGGTGTGGCAATCAACTTCTGGTGGTAATTGCAACAGCTACCAATAATTACCGAAGCTACTACTCAATAGCACGGGGCATGCTTTGAGTGTAGGAGGGTCAGGTTTCCAATCCATCCCTGGGGAAGAAGAGCAAAACACCATTGTCCAGTCCTAGCAGAATGATTGAGGATGTTTCCACACTGTACAGTTAATGTCATTTGACACCACTTTCACTGTCCTGGATTAATGCTATGGATTAATGTGAGTTGTAATTTTACAAAGTCTTTATCGTTTTGGGCCAAAGGATGCTGGTGTCTTATCAAATTACAAATCCTAGGATTCCATAGCATTGAGCTATGGCAGTTAAAGTGGTGTTGAACTGTAGAGCCTCCCTGAGCGTTAACTGTAGGGCTGAGTACATGAACATTACTTGAAAAGACAAAAATGAATCTTTGTTGGTTCAAAGGTTGTCAGGTCTGAAGACACTGACTGAAGTCTCAGAAAATGTCTGCAGTTCTCCAGGTATTCAACCAACTGCATAGGAAGAGTCATTTTTGTATGCTATGCAGGTTCAAAGTCTTAGCACCTCCTTGCCTTTGTGCAGCTGGCACCAAGAATCTCCAGTTCAATATAAAGGTGTTTGCATTGTGTTTGTACAATGCTGGTGATGCACTAAAAAGGTAGGCACAAGAGAGGGAATTTGGTGGGGGGAGGTGATGAATGCCTGTGCTTGTGCCATTTGCAGCAAGAAAGGGAATGAAATACCAACTTCATGGTTCTTAAGGCTTTATGTTGTACAAGCCCTGGAGTCAGTCGCACAAGTACCACCACCAGCAACCCCTAGAAAAACTTTCCTTGTGTCATATGTGCTTCAGGTAAGGTCACATAAGATGCAAAGCCCAGCATTTTCTACTGGTAAGATGTTTCCAGTTTTCTGGCTGGCCAAAAGTGCTCCTCATTCTAAGCCAATTTCCATTTATTAGCCTCATGCCCATTTCCATGACCAACTGATCCAGAAGCAGCCCTGGCCTTCTTGTCTACCTTTGACAACTCCAGCTCGGATGTATCACAGAAGCTCATTTCTGTGATATAGCAAAGGGATAGGATGGTCTGAGCCAACAAGGAAAGCTAGTCCTGATCAATATTTAGATGCAGAAGTGAGTAGAGAGGAGGACAAATGGGGACCACTTACAGGTTAGATTAAAGCAGTTCCCTGTTTCTTATTGTAAGCTGTATTTGAAAAAGAAGTAGGGATTGGCTCAAGTTAAGCAAAGAAGCTTTATGAGTATGTAAGGATTCAAACCTGCATCTCTTCAATCGGATGCTCAAGGAAGGATAGATAGTTCTAGCCTTAGGATCACCAACAGTTTGACTCAACATGAGATATCACTTCATTAGATATATATATATATATATATATATATATATATATATATATATATATAATCATGTTGTTTTACATTAGGAGTCCTTTATTGAAAGCATAAAGATCTTTACTAAACCTCCCTGGGATTCTTGCAAAACAAAAATTCTTCACTTACAAATTGCTTGTTATAAACAATGCCATATTAGAAATAATTAAAGAAGCTGTAATATTAAGAAAAAGTTGCACTTCTGGCGATTCCAGTTCATACTGTTGTTGATGAAGTTGACCTTGTTCCAATAACAAATGAGTGTCCACTACCTATAATAATATAATTCCAAGAATCAAGAAAGTAATTTTATAGCACAACAAATGTGAACACAGATGACAGACATGGTAGTTGGCACAAAGCGGGTGGGCTTTTGAATAATGTGTCATATAAATATCACAAGGCAATGTTCCTGTTCCAAAGAACAGGCAATTATTATTTTTCTAAATAGACCTTTTTTGTGTGTGGAACTCCTGACATTAAGACATTTCAGAACAAAACAAGACCTATTTAATGACAGTAGAACAAAGGAATTAGAGCACTATTTAATTCAACTGTCTAACAAATTTTCACCCTAGGAAGATATCTGAAAAATGAAAAAAACCCTTTACCTCAAACAACCTTTAACACACCATGGCAGAATAAAAAGCAAGACAGTTCCAAGCATGTTTTGCAAGCATGAAAGGTGGGATTATGTGATGTGGATAATTAAAATAAATTGATGTTCACATCATAGGTGTTTACAAAATTTGCACATGACAGTTTAAAAAATTCACAAACCCCTCAAAACAAGTGCTTATATGTTGGAGCAGGGGGATGAGGGAGATAAATGCACAATGCATGATCCATAAAATGGCAGGTAATCTAATAAATTGTTGATTTATTAGATTCCAGTGTTTATGACATAAAATAATTATGCTAGTGGAAAAATACTGAAAAATTCAGAAATTTCCCTTTTAAAAATCTTTTCTTAGTTCACTGTACTTAGTGCAAGCTCCCACTTTAAAGAAATAAAGGAGAGAGCTGAATTGATGATAAAGCAACAACAAGGAAAAGTAGTCAACAGAGGCATTTAATCTTATTGGCAAAAAGTGACAAATTAGGTTGATACAAATGAGCTGAGAAGTGAGACGCAATATATTGCTCACATTCTGTGGAAATAAATTACTTAGAAACAGAGGTTTTTACAAACACATTGTCTATATGAGGCACAAAATTGTAACAATGACATATTTATTTGATCAACTAGCCAACGGAAATGGTTGAAATTTTCCAACTATGCAAATATCATTAGACATTCATTATATCACTAAAATAACAGTAACCTGTCTATCTATGCTGAATGATGCCAAATTATGCCTAAAGCTGACAGACCAAATAGGTAGCTGATGGAATGGCCTTTGGGCTTTTAAACACACACACACATACTGACTGTTGCCTAAAATGGATGTATATGTAGGCAGGAGAAAATTATTCATTCTCTAGTTTTATTGAGGTTTTTCAATTCCATCTACTATAGCAAAAAAAAAAATCAATTCTAATTAGATTTTTAAAATTATAGTTCAAATGTTTGGTGCTGGTGCTGAGCCGTTTCTGAATGAATACCTCACTCTTGAGCTTTTCAGGATAATCTTTATATGTATGGTGATGCAACATGATTCAGAAATCACAGGAAGCATATGCCAGGATCATAATGCCTGAAATTAGCTCTTAGAAGCCAACCCTCTTTGTGCCCAAATATATTCATTAAGTTTCATTTCTTTAAAGTATTTATACCCTGCTCTTCATCCATAAAGGCTTTCATAGCAGTTTATAAATTAGAAAAATTACAATCTAAATTAGACATGACACATGTTATCGAGGACCCCCAACCCCTCACTTAATAAAAAGAATACATAGTTTGACCTCCATGGGAATTATAGTTTTCCCAAAGATGGAATGTCAGAGGAAATGGAATTGGCCTCCATCCCCATGACCTCCTTTGAGTCGCCAAAAGACTAGCAGCAGCTCACACTACATAGCTCCCAAGCCCTGACACACAGACACACACCACTAGCTCAGCTGTTCCGTGTGAGCCAGTCCACCACAATGAATCTCCAAAGCTTCAATCAAGATAGCTGATTTTACCCTCTCCCTTCTCCCCAGCCAAGATACAAGCCAAACGGTTAAAATGTATCCAAAACATCTCCATTTCCAAACCCCTGCTATGTATCTCTTGAAATTTCTTTTCTTTCCTTTTCTTTTTTCTTATGCAAATATGCAGGTGTGTGCATGAGTGGAAGGGATAAAATATAAACAAATAAGGCAAATGACCCTTTCCATCTTGCACTCAGCAATGGCGAGACCCTCTTTCTTCACCATCCTCTTCCCTCTCTATAAACCTATATCAAACACCGCATGAACTCTCTTTTATATATTTTAAATTATTATTAATAATAATTATTATTGTCATTATCACTATCATTGAAGCCTATAAAATGAAGGCAAATGTACATGAACCTATGAACTCCAGTAACCTCTCTTGAGCAATTCCAGATATCCACTCCACGCTCTGTGTGAGAACTAGAGATGGGACATAATCAATGGGACAAAGGACCTTCCTGAATCTCAGCAGGAGCCCATCTGCTCATTGCCCAGCAGTTCCCCTTCGGGGATCTTGGCTATCCATGGGATGAAGGTCAAGCATAAAACTTTGATTACAATCCCATCAACAATATACATCTTCTGGATTCCTTCTTTGTCTTCTCAACATGGGAAGATGTCTGGAACAACAATCCTCATTGTCCTCTCTGTCAGGGTTCAGTATCTGGATAATCCTATCAAATCATCTTTTGGACTTTGTCTCAAGTATTTCATTGCTAGACACTTAGGGGTTGGTTTGACCCCTAGGAACCTCTCTACCCCTAAGACCTCCTCTGCCAGCCCATTGGAAGCCCTGGGGCCTTCTTGCTCAGATGGGAGGAGATCCCCAGCTACGTGATCGTCGCCTCCACCAATCCTGGTGCACACCAGCGAAGACCTCCCTCCTGACCAGAGACCTGGGGGATGCTAACTGGCTTCTCAGTGCTGGCCAATCAGGGGAAAGGGACAGAGATTTCAAAACAACAATGTTAATGCATGAGAATTCTTGTGTATAAAAGTGATTACTTTATGATTATGCTTTTACACTTGTACCCTTTGAGCATCTGGGCTGTACGATTGTCCGTTTTGTGCAAATTGAATAAAGTCTCGGTTGTTTGTCTTCAACCTGGTGAGATTCCTGGTTCCTGATTTGTGACATCTGCAGTAAGCAAAGCTTGCTAGGCATCCCTTGGTATCCATGAGACTTAGAAAAGCTATAAATTTCTGGCATCATACACAAGGAAAAAGAAATGGCAGAGTGTGAGTAGACTGAGTCCAGTAGATACTGTCTCCTCTCCCAGGAAGTGGCAGCTGGGATGAAGGGGAGGGCTTTTCATCTGCTCTAAGAGAGAGCATGGGTGTGTGTGGTAACAACGTATAATTGAAAAGTATGAAATATATGAATAACATTATTAATCCATATATCTATGTTCTATATATCTTCTATATATCTATAACAAAAGTCAATGTATGTATGTATATATGTGGATGGCTGGTGGTGAGTCAATGTTTCTTGCAGCTTTCCTATTGGCTCCCATTCCCACAGACCATTGAGACCCCCACAAATGATGGACCTGGACCAAACTTGGCACACAGGCCACCATGATGCATTTTACATCCTGGTGCAATTTGGAGGAGGGTGAGCCATGGACATTGGAATTTACAGTACCTTCACCCATTTCCACAGACCACTGTGACTCCCATGAATGATGGACTTACACTAAACTTGGGACAGAGACCACTCATGTCTCACTTTATGACCTTGGTGATGTTTGGGAGAGAATCGACCACAGACAATGGGATTTGCAGTATCTCCACCAACTTATATAGAAACCGATCCTCACCAACAATTGACTAACAATTGACCTAGACCAAATTTGGCACAGAGAACCATCATTATGCACTTTACATCCTGATGAGGTTTGGGGGAGGATGAACCACATATGATATTTGCAGTACCTTTGCCCACCTCCGGAGAGCACTGCAACCCCCACAAATGATGGATCAGCACCAAGCAAGAATCAGTGCCTTATCATCCTGACTGACATCATGGCAAGTGATGGAGATCAGGTAGGGCACATGTCATGACTGAAGGCTGCTATGACACTGGGGGAGGGGGTAGGCAAGGGAGGGACAGTTAGAGTGGCCGCTCAGTGGCACCAAACTGCATTCAGAGTCACTGGACAGTGGGGACTCCTTCCACCTCTGCAGCAGCCAGTCCTAGTCTCTCTGAAGACAAAATCCAGGGTTGATGCAACATACTTATCAGTCCTCGATTTTGGGTCAGTGTAGATCTGCCTAATTTAAACTAGAACTAGATATTATTAAAATCAATGAAGCATAACCCTACCAATACAAGTTAAAGAAATGCATTGCAATGTTTCAATCTCCCTAAATCTGGTTCCAACGTACAATACTGTAGGTTGTGAATTATCACTTTGAAGAAAATCTAACCCTTTTATCTTAAGAACAAAATGCATTGTTCTTTTGAAGATGGGTTATTATCTCTGTCACGAGAAGCATGAAACAAATGATTTTATGACCACAAAAATCCATGATGGTAATGTGTAAGTAATTTTGAAGTCAGTAGGTGAAGAACTGAAGTTAATAAGGGGACTAGTCTTAGTACAGTTTGGCTAGAGCATATTAATAAAGGGGGAGGGTGAAATATTAGTGCCAAGGGATTTAAATCAATCAAATAAACACAGAGAAGAAAATAGTATTAGGCACTTACAAGTAAATGAGACTGAAATCAGAAAAAAGATGGCTCTTGTATTGCTTCATTTGTGTTTGATGTGGTAAACTACTACAGCATATGAATTTAGAGATTAAACTACTAGAAATTGCTTTCTGTTTCTAGAATCAGTGAATACTTTAATTTTCTTTCTATCAGTGTTATCAGTACTTATATCTGTTGGAACTTATTTTGAATGAGGACCACCAAGGACATTTGTGTTTAGAAGCATGTATATACATAACTCACAAAAGCATTCAAACCTAATCATATGGACTTGAAGTGCTATCAGAAAGCAGTGTTCTTCCAGTGATGATTACAATGAAACCTACATCTTCAATTCTGTATTTTTCTCTAAACTGAAAACAAACAATTTATGACTGATTATTAAAGATTTATCAAAGAAAAACATAAAGGCATTTGTGCTACCTATATAGCACAGCATGTTTATTCAGAAGTAAGCTCCACTATGTTCAGTAGACAAGACTACCACATTTTTGATATTGCAGCCTAAAATGTATTGTCCAATTAATGGGACTATATGATAATACTATTGCATGAAGAAATAACGTCTCCACACTACCAGTTTTGTCCTATAAGAATATGTACCAGGGTTCAGAATTTTTAATGGAAATCCTGTTAATCTCTCAAAACTCTTAACAAATTGGTCAGGATGTTTGATCTAAACTCTTAACAAATTGGTTAGGATGTTTGGATGCAGATTTGAGAGAAAATCTTTGAAATGGACCTTTCTCAACTCTGTCTGAACCATTCTTGACTTCTTTATGGATTCACAATTCATTCAAATTTGACACAAACATCTATCCCCAAAAAGTGATACCATACTTGTCTATATTCTTCCCTTGTTACCCTTATGTCATTTTCTTCTGTCCCTTCTTGTCTCTCACTGTCAAAATTAGGAACTGTCATTTTTGTGTATGATATTCCATAAAGTGTTGTGTAAGCCATCAGCAGAGTATAAATAATAAATAACAGAAATCTGAGCTGGTTGCAAGGGATGGAGATGTAAATACTTAGTTACTTAGTTCTCCCTTTGCATCTGCATAATTTTCTTCTGTGTGAAAGATCTTATTTCGATTTTACAAATAAGCACCACCGGCCAAATATGGGTAAAAGACATTGCACAGTGCTGAAATTCCTTCTAAGTCCTGGGCAATAAGATCAATTCTGTCAGCTCTCAGCACTGCAGCTCCTCATTCAGGAGCAAACTTAAGCACCCAATTAGTATTAAATACCTGACTATCATTTACACACACCTAAGTGCTTTGCTAAATAGAGACAGACTTACATATTTAGAGTTAAATGCATACTTATGGTATTTGTAGAATCAATGCCTTAATCTTCCCATTTCTGCAGGACCACTGTGAAGGTACTATGTCTAGAATTTGTATTCAGTCCATGCTGTCTAATTTCCTTGCCACATTCTAAATTCTTCATTGACTTTAATTATAAACTCATACCACTTTCTTTGGGTTTGATGAACTTTTTCCTTTTAAAGAAAACAAGCTTGCTCACCAGGCAGACTTCTTAATCTCTCTCAGATATAATAATGAGAAAGTAGGTTATTCTCAACTTAACTAAAATAACAATTTCTATTTTCATTATTTCTCATAGACAGTTGTTTCTGTTCAGGAGCATCGAAGACTGCCACATTGCTGCCAATAATGTTTCATCCTCCAGCCTTCCTGGGACCTCAGTAGAGCTTGCAGTCACTTCAGTGCCAGCTAAATGGAGTCCAGTAGGGCAAAAGGTTTGCAACAGATTTACAGGCCATCTGGCTGAAGGGTGGATAGAAGGCACAGCTGTAGCTGTAGAGAAGGAGGAAGCTGGAGGAAGTGAAAGCCAAGGTCAGAGCAGTTGAGGAGAAAGTGCAATAGCATTGAGCTGTTTCTTCTTCAGGGACATACAGATCCCCATGGGCCAAGATGGAAAAGTCCTACAGCAGAGAAAGAGCTGGAGAAGGTACAAGGGAAAAACCAAAAAGAGAGGGCCACTTAGTGGGTAATTGGCCTGGGAGCTTCTCCATAAGTGTCTGTATGTAAGAACAGGCTTCATCCAAATGGTAACAACCAACAGTCAGAACCTCACTGAGAGCTTGCCTACACTGGCTAAAACCTTTGAATTATCCCAGAAATCACTACAGGATGTCTACACAATATCTAGGGCTTTCTGGTCCTTGTTGTTCATCCGTTCAGTCGCTTCTGACTCTCCGTGACTTCATGGACCATCTCACACCAGAATGCCCGGTCGGCCGTCACCTCCCCCAGCTCCTTCAGAGTCAAGCCATTCACTTCAAGGATATCATCCATCCATCTTGCCCTTGGTCGGCCCCTCTTCCTTTTGCCTTCCATTTTACCCAGCATCATTTTCTTCTCTAAACTTTCCTTTCTTCTCATGATGTGGCCAAAGTACTTCATCTTTGCCTCTACTATCTTTCCCTCCAATGAGCAGTTGGGCTTTATTTCCTGAAGTATAGACTGGTTGGATCTTCTCGCAGTCCAAGGCACTCTCAGAAATTTCCTCCAACACCGCAGTTCAAAAGCACCTATCTTCCTTCACTCAGCCTTCCCTATGGTCTAGCTCTCACATCCGTAGGTGACTATGGGGAATACCAGTGCTTTGGCTATGTGCATCTTTGTTGCCAGTGTGATGCCTCTACTCTTCACTATTTTATCAAGATTGAACATTGCTCTCCTCCCAAGAAGTAAGCATCTTCTGATTTCCTGGCTGTAGTCTGCGTCTGCAGTAATCTTTGCACCTGGAAATACAAAGTCTGTCATGGCCTCCACGTTTTCTGCTTCTATTTGCCAGTTATCAATCAATCCGGTTGCCATAATCTTGGTTTTTTTTAAAGAAACGCAGCTTTTGCACTTTCTTCTTTCACCTTGATTAGAAGGCTCCTCAGCTCCTCCTCGCTTTTGGTCATCAAAGTAGTATCATCTGCATATCTAAGATTGTTAATGTTTCTTCCAGCAATTTTAACCCCAGCCTTGCATTTATCAAGCCCACACAGTCAAAGGCTTTAGAATAGTCAATAAAGCAGAATTAGATGTTTTTCTGAAACTCCCTGCCTTTCTCCATTATCCAGCAGATATTGGCAATTTGATCTCTCATTACTCTGCCTTTTCAAAACCCAGCTTGTACATCTGGCAACTCTCTCTCCATGTATTGCTGGAGTCTTCCTTGCAGGATCTTGGTCCTTAACACGGGATAAAATACGGGATAAAATTGTATGTAGTCCTTTGCTAAGGAAAGTTCACCAAAACTTTGTAACAGCCCCTCACTTTGGATAAAGTATGGTTAGCATAACTAGTTCCAATGCAAACTGATCCACTGTCTACATTGGCCACTTCTGCCATGCCCTTTTTCCTGCACTTATTAAAGAAGGAGAAAGGGAACAGTTTTGGCCCATATCTCCATCACCTTTTACCTGCTTACCTGAGCATCTCTACTGATGTCAGCATGGAGTTCTGCAGTTGTGTAGCAAAGGAGGCATAATGACATTCCAACTGCGGCAAATTGATTTCTGCCCTTCTGGACTTTATAGATGCCACCATTCCACTTCTCTCCAGTGGTATATATCCACATGTACTTATGCAAGGCAATTTGGCTTTCAGATGTTAGACTGATAACTTGGTTGTCTCTGATCTGTTAGGAACAGAGATTATGCCAATGCACAAAATATAGCAGTTCTTCACAATTGTTCTTTTCAGTGCCCAAAATCATCTACTTGCCCATAAAATATCTTGTTCCTATATCATGATCTCAAGAGACAAAAATATAGTAGACTTCATTAGAAGTAACATATCTAGTCCACTCACAATCTTCATGTAGTCAGCATACAGGTAACAACTTGTCAATCAAGTTACAGATATGATTTGAAGTAGTTTCTCTGTTTAGATAACAGAGCATCTTTCTTATAATCAACAGCAACGTTAGTTTGCTCTTAATAGTCCAAAGTCGTATGGAGTCTGTTCTCTGAAGTCTGAAGTCAAAAATGGTGTCTGAAAACATCAGTGACAGATCTAATCATGAGGCCTGCAGCTCCTCCCACAACCTCAAGAAACATAAAGGTAAAGCTGCATACCAAAACATACATATACAATACAGTAAGCAAACAGAATCATGTACAAACAAATTACTAGTGGAGGCTTGAAAAAGGTTGCTATTTCCAACACTTCCCTCCAATAATGCTGTACTGTCTCCCCATTTCATATTTCTTTTTTCCCATAAAGTATGGAAGTGATTGTAATTTGCAAAGTGAAGGCATTTTAAGTACTGGTGATATGTAAGTAATATGCGACTTTGCAAATTACAATAAACAGTGATTTGATCTTCAGGTCATGGACCAGTACAGGAATTGAGATTTAAGTATTTAATGAATTTTGCACTTTTTCATTTTTACTATTCAGTCTTCGGTTTAGAAAATGTACTAAATGCCAAATAGTTTTAAAATGAATAACTCTGGAAATGCACATCTTGTAAGTCAATACATTAAAGGTATATTTAGGAACACATTTAAATGTAAATCCTCCTGTGTATTTTTTTTTGTAATTCTATAAACCAATATAGAAATAGCTTGGAATAAATTTGTGCAAAAGTGACATGGAAACACACCAATCTGTCCATTTTTATGTTAATCCAAAGTTAAAATGCCATATGTGCAATCAAGACATGATGCAACTAAAACTCCTTGGGGAAAAGAAATCAATACACCTTCAGCACTGTGTTAGCATTCAGCTCCATTCACATAACAGTGTATTTAGGCAAAATATATATGTCTGTTAGTTTGTTTGGGGGAATTATTTCAGTAAACATTTCCATGGAGAATTTTAGGCAGAGCAAGTGTGATGCTTTTATTTTCAAATACTGGTAATAAGAAATTCCACCTGCACGTTTGAAACCAGTTTGAGATACATGGTGGATACCTGTCTAGCATATTGAGTATTTATGTTGCTGCTGTTCTCTATGGAAACATAATCACTAACAGGATTAGCTGTTGATTCTAAAGAAAACAAGCTTAATGACTATAACTTTTCACTAGCCAGTTGAATAAATCTGTTTGGAAATTAAAGATAATGGCTGCGATGAACTCTCCTGAACCTTTAGAGCTACATAATACAAATCTATGAACTGGTGGATATGATGAATTCAGTCAGTTTTCGGATGTTTGGAAATATTGACTGCAAAGTAAATTGGCCATCACATCATAAATAAAACAAAAGAAGAGAAAGGAAAAAAGAAAACATGAAGATGAAGATGAAGGAGAAGGAGAAAAAAAAGCATGTTCTTATTTTCTTGATAATGGTAGAGAGAATGCTTAGCTAGATAAATGCACAAAAATCAATAGTTCTACATTTTCAGTGGGAGACATTGCACCAACCCTACATAATGATTCACCAAGCTAAATAAAGGTTGAAGCAGTATTTGAGGATAAATGAAGTCTTACTGTGTTATTGATTTGAAGCAGTTTAGTAGTCCTAAAAGGTGTGGCTTAATTGAAATTCCAATGAGGAAGAGGGAGCGAAAATGAGTTCAGGGTGATACCATATGAACATTCATTAGGGAAACCTAGTTTTTGATACTTGAGTAGGTTCACACATGAATTGTATCTCAGTACAAAGTCATGAATAAGAAAGAGATCTGGGGCAGGGAAGTTGTCACAACAGTCTTTATTGAAAATGAGAATTTCTGTTTGCTCCTATAAATGAGAGTATGAACCAGAGATATCATGAAGCTATTCTAAAGTGCAATTATTGTAGATCACAGAAACAGATAAACAAGTAATAAAGTATGACAGGTAGGTACAATAAAATCAGAAGAAAATTAATGATTTTCAAGGAAAGTATGATATGATTAAATCAATTTGACAACAGAAGTTAGCTGTTACCTAAAAACCAAAAATATGTGCAATTGGCAATTAGTCAATTATCCCTTTAGTTAACTCTACATGCGATTCCAGCCTTCTATCAGTCATCTAGTTAAAGCTTGGTATGTTTACTTAATAATAATTTCTGATTTAAAGACTGAGAAAGAAAAAATTACACCTTTTCCAAGGAACAGATTCTTGAAGACCCAGATGAAGATGAGGAAGATAAACATAGGGACATTCAGATGGAAAAGTTAGCCTATGAAGACACTGAAAAGTAAAGCAAAATAAAGTAATGAAGCCTGAGCTTCTCTAGGAGATAAAAATAAACATAAAAATAAGAGATGCTGATCTTAGCAAATGTCTCTGGAAAAATTACTTAACACAGTGTAAAGCTTGAACCCTCTCTAAAGTTGGGAGGGGGAGATTGATTATGTTGAAGATTAATAATATCCATATTATACTCATTTCATAAACAACAAACAAAATAATATTGTTCGTATTTGGTTAAGCAACTTTAAAGTTAGTGATTAATATAAAAACTGTTTTTCTATATCCTGGCTTAATCATCACAAAAAATAGGAAGTGTAGTCAATAAATTTGGGGATATGAGTATTAGAAGGATAACAGTGAAGGAATAGGAAAAGATCCTCAAGTGTAAAGATGTGTCATTGAATACTGAAGTTGAAATCAACAATACCACAGTATTTTTGATTTCTAGGTATGCCTGTGAGAGCAGGACAATGAAAAAAGCTGACAGGAAGAAAATCAACTCATTCGAAATGTGGTGTTGGATGAGATACTGTGGACTGACAAAAAGGCAAATAAATGGAGTAAATAAAACATGAGCTGTCTTTAGAAGCCAATATGAGTAAACTTCTGTTTACCTTCAAAAATATTGAAGATAAACATTTAGACTCTTACTCTGTCAACTTAGAAAAACAGACTATGGATAAAAGAATGAAACCTTTCATGAAACACTTGGATATTGTTTCCCAGGCCTAAAAGCAACCAGTAGACAGTTAAGACAATTAATATTCTTTATCTGCATGGCTTAGAGAATTACTTGCATAAAATTACTTAAGAAACTTGCAGTATGGCTACCCGATACACTGCATTATCTAGTTTCTTAGATATGGTTGAATTCATAATGGAAAGTTTGCATCATAAATCTATGCTTTTGGTATAAAATAAGTAGATTTTCCTTTAATGTTTAATATGGTTAATTAATGCTTAAAAATATGAATTTAAACACTACATTAAAATATCCTTATTTTTTTATGGGCAACCAGAATGAAGACTGGTATATGGCATATTCTATATCTCACACACTAGAACTGATAGGGGATAACGGATGCCATTCTTGGAATCCACAGATCAAATATACCCAAAAATAGGTCTAACATGTGAGGCATTCAAATGTGTGTTGGCCAGTATAATAATAATAATCAAAGTACATCACTAAAAGAATGCTTTAGGAAAACACCTGGCACTACCATTGAGTGAGCCGGTAAAATACCTCTATCTAATGCAATTTTCTGAATCAGCCCCCCCAGCCCCCCCCCAAAAAAAACACACACCAGGAATAGGTATAAAAACCCAGATGTGGAGATTAGAAATGCCCCCCTAACAGAGATCTTCTTCCTTAAACTGGTCTCTTATGTGCTCAGTATGTAGATCTAGAGATAAGACAACCATGACATTGCTCCCTCAAAAAGTTCCTATATGATGTTGGGCAAGTTCAATTCCATTGTTGGTCAAGTTATGGTAAGTAAATGACACCATTGTAAAAGATAGCAGGACAAAGATGAGTTAATCTATCAATAATTCAGACATGATTCAATTTTTTTCACTAAAGATGGAAAGTATTTGAAAAAGTTCAAAAATAACCAAGCTCAGTAACACATATTTTTAGTATTAGAAATGCTGAGAAGAATTCTAGATTGATGAGATTATTCTGCACAAGCTTTGGACATAATTGTGTCATACATAAAACATTATTATTATTATTATTATTATTATTATTCCACTTTTTCTCTCCACAAGAAGATTCAAAGGTTACATTAAAAGTATTTCAACACAATTTAAAATCTAAAAATATACAAACAATAAAACAAAATTAACTAGTATTAAAAATTCACAGTTAAAATCCAAACATTTACATTGATTTCTGCACAAGAGATAAAAACAACATTTCTTCACAGAAATATTATTTTCCACACACACACAAAAGTTGTTTTCTGCTCAGAAGATGCTGCAATTAGAAAAGCATTTTGCTATTTATAATTGTTTTGCTAAAATTATTAAATATTTATTTGCTTCCTGTGAGAAGAAAATTAGGGAAGAATTATATAATGTTGACTAGTTCTGCCTTTGTCTCTTCCCATGCCTTTGCATACGTGGCACGTCTTTGAATATATTTCATCAGATACACTATTGGATGCAGCCAGTTGCCAGATATGTCAAAACCAAGATCTGTGTGGGAAAATATGAGATCCCATATTGTTCCTTTTGATGGGAACTAATATGTACTAAAACGTCATATGTAATATTTTTGCTATGATATATTATAATTGTCCATGCTGTGCTTGTTCTAAGAGGTCTACATTCCAGGCCTTTGCTTGATTAATTTCTTCAATGATAACTGCTGTGTTGAGCTAAGGGGCTGAGGTGGAATTTTATGAATCTTCTCTGAATGATGGCAATAATAGAGAGAGAGAGAGCGCATAATTTACATGGAACTCTCTTCACCCTCATCTTTAGCTCAGTGGGGAAGAAATATTTTAAAGTCTTTCGTGACAAGTGCTTTTCAAAATAATAAAAGAAATATCTTCTTAAGGCTTTCTTGACAGTTCCTGGGGAAGCAGAAACTTGAAATATAAAAAGTTTCACAATAGCACAGTTCCAGTCAACTCAAACAGTCAGTTTTCAAAAGCAGCTATTGATATTTTCTGTTATTTTTGTTGTTATGTTTTCATAGTCATGTCTACTATGAGTTTTAGTGCATGACAGGCAAATGTTGATTTGTAGAAAGCAAAGAGCAATAATGCATTCTTTTGAATAGTTTATAGTCAATTTAAATAAGCATCTGTGACCCTACAAATGTATCATAGGAAGCCAGGCTATGAAATCCTATAAATAATTTCTGAATTCACCAATCTGGTTTGTTTTGCAGAGTCATATTACAACTCGATGAGTGCTGGAAACCCTTACCTATGAGAACAACATTCAGAGCGCTTAATTCTAGATATACTCAGTAGCTGCTGAAAAAACCACTGCTGCTAGTTCTACTGAATACAGTGTGTTAGATTCACCAATTTGCAGACAAAATGTTGTGTATTCCTAGGCATAAAAAGGCCTCTGACAGAGGACAAACATCCCCAACATGCCGACATTAATTCATCCCATAATTTTGATAATACTAGAATAGCACAGTGTCTAGGGGCCCTTCTACACAGCCATATAACCCAGAATAACAAGGCAGATAATCCACTATATCGGCTTTTAACTGGGTTATCTGAGTCCACACTGCCATATAATTCAGTTCAATGTAGATTTTATACAGCTGTGTGGAAGTGGCCTTGGTTGTTCAGACTGTGGGTCTACAAATTTCCTTCTTATGGTGATTCATAGAAATCTAGATAAAAACTCAAGAAGTTACATTTGTCACGAAACTGTTATGAAGACTGATCAGACCCTAATGCCACAGAATTTCTAATTAGGAGAAAAGCAGTTAAAACTTTCTGAGAGGACTTTCACTGTTCACTCTCATTTCTATGTTACTCATTTTCACACTGATAAGTTCTCTTAAGTTTGTTGCTATTTTAATGATCTCATCAGGAGATCATGATGAGACCTACAGATCTCCCTGGAGCTAGTTTCTTTCTTGGCTAGACCTCCATTTTCTTCTCCAATGTGGCATAGCTAATAGCAGTTTCCAAAATGTTTAGGGCTGAAGTGAATTTTCCAAAGTTATGATTGTCTGTATTGTTGAAGGCTTTCATGGCCGGAATCACTGGGTTGTTGTAGGGTTTTTCGGGCTGTATGGTCATGTTCTAGAGGCATTCTCTCCTGACGTTTGGCTGCATCTATGGCAAGCATCCTCAGAGGTAGCGAGGCCTGTTGGAACTAGGAAAAAGGGTTTATATATCTGTGGAATGACCAGGGTGGAACAAAGGACTCTTGTCTGCTGGAGCTAGGTGTGAATGTTTCAGCTGACCACCTTGATTAGCATTTGATGGCCTGGCAGTGCCTGGAGCAATCTTTTGTTGAGAGGTGATTAGATGTCCCAGATTGCTTTCCCTCTGTTGTTTTGCTGTTGTAATTTTAGAGTTTTTTAATACTCGTAGCCAGATTTTGTTCATTTTCATAGTTTCCTCCTTGCTATTGAAACTGTCCACATGCTTGAGGATTTCAATGGTTTCTCTGTGTAGCCTGACATGGTAGTTGTTAGAGTGGTCCAGCATATCTGTGTCCTCAAACAATATGCTGTGTCTAGGTTGGTTCATCAGATGCCCTTTCACCTAGACTTTATGGACTCCCAAAAATCCATAAGGACTCCATATACAAGTAAATTAAGCATCAGCAAGGAATTTTACCTTGCATGTATAATAAATATTTTAATTGCTTATTATATTTGAAAAGTATTTTTAAAACACACATAGGTCTTTTACCCATGCAAAATGGCATAAAAAAACAACAAATAAGAAAAAAATGGGTCTATTCTAACAAAAAGAGTCTCCTGGGACTTTTCAGCAGTCTGGACAGCTGGATTAGGGGAAGGGGGTGGCTCATCCTCATGTCACTGCCACCACTCGCAGCCATCACAGAGCACTGAGTGCCTGGCCATTATGGTCTGATCTGTGATATCAGTTACAAGGTTCTACATGACCAGCGAGAAGGACAGGGTTGATTTATCCATCTTGTTATTTGTATAGGTACCCTGTTATGACATCACAGGTGCAACAGACTGGTCAGTGCAGGGAAAGGATGGTGAGGGCAGAGTAGGCTGAACAGTGGATCAGACTGAGTGGAACCGAATCCAGCTGTCCTGACTGCTGCAAATCATGCACAGTTTGGATACTCAAGAGTTACTGTAAAGAAACTCCACAGTATCCAAAACTCTGAAGTATCCACCAATTTTGACTGAAGCAGAGCAAAGCCAGGCTAAGGGCAGAAAGCCTAAGATGTCCACTTTAAGTTACTGTGCATCATGCAGACACTAAGCACAAGGTTTGAGATGGGTCCTTGTCTTCTGTGTCTCAACCACTGCTCCCTGACAGTCACAGAGCTCCATCTGATTACCTGGACACTATGTGTCGCATCTGCTAATGTCAGAACAGGGCACTTGTGTGGCCAGCAAAAAAAGATCAACACACCACCCTCTTCTCCTCTGTTAATCAGTGCAGAGAACAAGTGACAGTGGCAGTGTTTGTCTGTATAGGGGAGCAATCTGAAATGAACCCAATCCAGCTGTCCATGTTGCCATGGACCCTTGGATACTCTGGAACTTTAGCAAACTCTGCAACATCCCTGAAATTTCCTAAAGTGGGGCAAAGTACAATTAAAGCCACTATAAAATGGGATACTCACTAGAAATTGCTATGTCATGGAGAGATAAGCCGTTGAACAAACACACTCAGAAATGTATTAGAATGCAGTGAAATAGATCTGTTTATATGTATGTTGATGATTACTCTTTCTGTCTATCTATATCAAATAAACAATGAGCATCACTGTCAAAAACTGGTGGTCTCCCTTCATTATTGAGAATTTTGTACCTACTAGACATTCAAATTTAAGTAAGATGTGGTACCTGCCATCTGATGCCATTAGAAATGTGTTCAGTGATTGCATTAACTAAAGGTCAGGTAATTCCTTTGTAAGTGATTGAAGCAATTTGTTTGGCAATTAAATATTTTATTTGGTTTGAATCAAGTGCATGGGAAAATGCAGGAATTACAATGGTCTTCAGGAAAAGAAAAAAGAAGGGTACCCCCCCCCCCCGACACTGGAACATATAATATATGGGTGGGTCTCAGGAGGACATGCATTATGGATCACAGCTTTAGTCATAATTTTGCTATATGGTATAGCTGGAACATTTATGTCCTTTTAATCTGCCTCATAAATCATTTCTCCCAGCTGCTTAATCACTTGTATTGGCCGTCTTTGAATCCCTTCCAACTTTTGATGTCCTCTTGATGATGTGGCACTCAGAGCTACTTGAGTATTCTAGCTGTGCAATCTCAAATTGCAATATTGTCAAACTGTATGCATATGAGACATATTCAAAAGTCACCTGATTATTTTAAAGTGATCATTACACTACGTAAACACAACAAATTTATTTGCATTTTAAATCTCATTTCTTCCATTTCAAGGTTCTCACACCTATTGACTGTTTCTGCTTTTTGGATTAGTTATCCCCCAATGTATTTCTCTGAAATTTTCCAGGCCTATTTTTGTTATTTCCGACTCATAGTTTAGTTCTCACCTTCTTAGATCCCTTTCTATTTCTCATTTCTCACGGGTGAGTCAAGCACCTCTTAATTTAGTATCATCTGTAAATGTAATTAATGCACTGTTTATTCCTTCATCTGAATCATTAATAAAAATGTTGCATTCCACCGAGACATAAAAATCTGCAGTAATCAATCTTGGAGTTCAAAGCATTAAATCTGATTCCTATTGTGAATTCTCACCAGAATCCCAAGGAGTATGTGCATGTGTATTTGAGAAAGAGAAGACAGAGAAATGCTTTAAGGTAAACCACAATCAAGAGAATGTATGAACATTTGATTATGACAGGAGAATGTATGAACATTTGACCAGAAAAATACAGGTTGAAACGAGCTTCAGGTTAGTAGTGATTGCTTTTTTATGAATAGTTTAATTTAATACAGGAAGAAACCATACATTTCAGATGAGATTATTATGCCAAAGCAACTGCAGTTCTCAGAATCTTCTGGGAAGTATGGCCACTGGTTATATGGTTTTCAAAGCAATGTGTTTTTCAAGTTATGAATAAAAAAGAAAAAATCATGAATATTAGAAGCCTGGCCAAAGTAACACTTTATGTCTCCTAGTGATGGTTTTTGATTTTGCAGCACATCTTGCTGATCCAAATTTTGCCTTATTTCTTATCCCAAGTGATGCGAGACATGAGTTATTATTTGTCTACTTTTAATAGTCTTATTCCAAGGCAGGCTTTTTAGGATAATGGCTTCCTCTCTCATTTTCTTCTAAAAATCCCCCTCTTTTAGAACAGAAAGTTAACACAAAACAAATTAGATAAAATACCAAGGATCCATTATTACAATACCAGTTTTCAGATAGCTCTGTTTCTTTATTTTTCTTCTCAAGAGTACATATGTGGGTAAGGAGAAATGGAATAATGCGAGGGATCTCGAATATAGCTTAACGGGACTGAAGAACACTTGGAAGGTAAAGCTATGGCAAAGTGCAATTGTAACATGGTATGTAAACCATAACGATCCCTGGTTTATTAGTATAAGCACCGAATGCGTCATGGAGGAGGGAGAGGCTTCCGTTAACCGAGGAGCCCCCATAGAAGTCGTGGTGGGGAAGGGGAGATACGGGAAAAGGAGACCTTTAATTCGGCCTAGGGAACGTGGAATAACTCTAGTAATCCCAAATCGGTCTCCTGATACGGTAAGTAGGTGTAACCAGGATGGCGGTCCCTCGGGATTGAAAGTGGTGCTGTTGAACGCCAGATCTGTCAATGGCAAAACAACTTTCATCCAGGATTTAATCCTGGATGAGCGGGCAGATCTGGCGTGCATCACAGAGACCTGGCTGGACGAAGCTGGAGGTGTAAATCTGACCCAGCTTTGTCCACCCGGGTTCTCTGTGCAGCATCAACCGAGATCCGGAGGGCGGGGAGGCGGGGTTGCAGTAGTCTATAGAGATTCCATTTCTCTGACCAGGACCCCCATCCCGCAGTCAACAAATTTTGAATGCGTCCACCTGAGGGTGGGTGACCGGGACAGATTAGGGATTCTGTTAGTGTACCGTCCACCTCGCTGCACTACAGTCTCCCTACCTGAGCTAGCGGGGGTAGTCTCGGACCTGGCATTGGAATCCCAGCGGCTGCTTGTGCTGGGGGACTTCAATGTCCACGCTGAGGCTGCCCTAACGGGAGCGGCTCAGGACTTCATGTCTACCATGGCGACCATGGGTCTGTCCCAACAAGTATCTGGCCCCACCCACAGTGCTGGACATACATTGGACTTGGTTTTCTGTCAGGGATGGGAGGAAGGTGGCGGTGTTGAGGAGTTATCCATCTCTCCGTTGCCATGGACCGACCATTTCCTGGTCAGCTTTAGACTTACAGCGCCCCCTAACCTCCGCAGAGGTGGAGGACCTATTAAATTGGTCCGCCCCAGGAGGCTTATGGATCCGGAAGGATTCCTGATGGCTCTCGGGGATTTTCCCGCCACCGCGGTTGGTGATCCTGTTGATGCCCTGGTCGCTCTCTGGAATGGGGAGATGACCAGGGCAATAGACACGATCGCTCCAGAACGTCCCCTCTCAAGTAGCCGATCTAAGCCGGCCCCTTGGTTTACTGAGGAGCTGGCGGTGCTGAAGCGAAAGAAGAGGGAACTAGAGAGCGCGTGGCGTTCGGATCCGAGCGAGCCAAACCGAACATGATTTGTGGCCTTTTTAAGGTCATATGCCGCGGCAATAAGAGCCGCTAAGAAAACTTTCTTCGCGGCCACTATTGCGTCTGCAAAGAACCGTCCGGCTGAACTGTTCCGAGTTGTCAGAGGCCTTTTAAAACCCACCATTCAGGATGGGTGCCCTGATGACTCGGCTGCTCGCTGTGAAGCTTTTGCTCGGTTCTTCGCAGACAAAGTCGCTTTGATCCGCTCTGGTCTGGACGCCGCATTAACGGCAGTCTCTGAGGATGTAACACGAGCATCTGCTTGTCCGATTTTGATGGATTCATTTCAATTGGTTCAAACTGAGGATGTGGACAAGGTACTTGGAGGAATGAGAGCTACCACATGCATCCTAGACCCCTGCCCATCCTGGCTTCTAAAGGAGGCCAGAGGGGGATTGGCCGAGTGGGTTAAGGTGGTGGTTAATGCCTCCCTTCGGGAAGGCATTTTTCCAGCCAGCTTAAAGCAAGCTGTGATAAAACCGCTGTTGAAGAAGCCATCACTAGACCCCACTCAATTGGTAAACTATCGGCCTGTTTCCAATCTTCCCTTTTTGGGCAAAGTCATGGAACGTGTGGTGGCTTCACAACTCCAGGCATTCTTGGTAGACACGGATTATCTAGATCCGGCACAGTCTGGCTTTAGGCCGGGACATGGTACCGAGACAGCCTTGGTCGCCTTAGTGGATGATCTCCGTCGGGAGCTCGACAGGGGGAGTGTGTCCCTGTTGGTGCTACTCGACCTCTCAGCGGCCTTCGATACCGTCGACCACGGTATCCTTCTGGGACGCCTCGCGGGAATGGGTCTCGGAGGTACTGCTCTGCGGTGGCTCCGGTCATTCCTCGAGGGCCGGTCTCAGAAGGTGTCACTGGGGGACTCCTGCTCTACCCCACAACCTTTGTCTTGTGGGGTTCCGCAGGGTTCAATACTGTCCCCCATGTTGTTTAACATCTACATGAAGCCGCTGGGTGAGATCATCCGGAGTTTCGGGGTGCGGTGTCATCTGTACGCAGATGATGTCCAACTCTGTCACTCCTTCCCACCCGCTACTAAGGAGGCTGTCGAAGTCCTGAACCGGTGCTTGGCCGCTGTGACGGTCTGGATGGGGGCGAACAAATTGAAATTGAATCCAGACAAGACAGAGGTGCTCCTGGTCAGTCGCAAGGCCGAACAGGGTATAGGGTTACAGCCTGTGTTAGACGGGGTCGCACTCCCCCTGAAGACACAGGTTCGCAGTTTGGGTGTGATCCTGGACTCATCGCTGAGCCTGGAGCCCCAGGTTTCGGCGGTGACCAGGGGAGCATTCGCACAGTTAAGACTCGTGCGCCAACTGCGACCGTACCTTGGGAAGTCTGACTTGGCCACGGTAGTCCACGCTCTGGTTACATCCCGTCTTGACTACTGCAACGCTCTCTACATGGGGTTGCCTTTGAAGACGGCCCGGAAGCTCCAACTAGTCCAACGGGCGGCAGCCATGGTATTAACAGGGACTGGGCGCAGGGAGCACACAACTCCTCTGCTGTACCAGCTCCACTGGCTACCGATTAGCTACCGAGCCCAATTCAAAGTGCTGGTTTTGACCTTTAAAGCCCTAAACGGTTCTGGCCCTACATACCTATCCGAACGTATCTCGGCCTATCAGCCCACCAGGACCCTAAGATCTTCAGGAGAAGCCCTTCTCTCTATCCCACCTGCTTCACAGGTGCGGCTTGTGGGAACGAGAGATAGGGCTTTTTCTGTGGTGGCCCCCCGGCTTTGGAATGCCCTCCCTACTGAATTAAGATCAGCCACCTCGCTAATGGCATTTAGGAAAAAACTAAAAACCTGGATATTCGAGCAAGTCTTCAATTGATCTCGACGTGATGTCTGTCTGACCATGGATTGCAATCAAGGATAACGAATTGGACTACGATTTTAACTATGAGATGTCCCGATCTGTATTGGTGGCCCAATACTATGTATGTTTTTATATATTTTCTTAATTTTAATCTTATATGCTTAAAGTGAATTGTATATTTTAATATGTTGTAAACCGCAATGAGTCGCCGCACAGGCTGAGATATTAGCGGTATACAAGCATACCAAAATAAAAATAAATAAAATAAAATAATGATCTTTTGCAATTAGTTGTTATAGAATCTGGTTTTTCAGACCTACTACCATCATCTTTCTTAGGATGTGGTCAACTGAACTAGACCCATTATTCCAGATATGCACTGGCTAATTCAGAACAGAATGATTCCTCTTACAATAAAATCCATAAACACAAACTGTTATTTTCTATATTAGCAAATGGTTTGCCTTTGTTTTTTTCTAATTTGGGGAAAGGGGTTTAGAACAGGAACACAATGAAAAAAGATAATGAAGAATTCCCCTCCTCCCATTAATTCAGTCTTCATCCAATTCAACAACCCATGTTTATTAGTTTGTTTTAAAAGACAATAAAAGATACAGTAACTAATTACAGATCTGCTGTGGTTTGTCTAATTCAGTCATTTGATAAACCCACCCCCATTATATTCCCACCCTCTATTAATTAGCACATAGCCTTGAATTGATGGTGGGGAAATTTTATCTTGAATTGACATGGGGTGATAGCAAGCTAGTTGGTGAACTTGATTACTGGGAAAAGGAATACTGTTAATTTAATTTCCAACTCATTGAATTTCTGTTGGTCTCTGAATTCTCCGAAGTTTTTGACAAGCCTAACAGTCTGCTTTATAAGGGAAGGCTAAAATAGGGGAAAGGGTTGTGTATACACAATAAATACCTACTTGCAAAGTCTCTGCACCTACTCAATCAGTTCCTGATCTTGACTGTAAACATTTGTTCCCTTGGACAGGAGTGAAAGCCAGGAATCCGAATGTACCTGCCTATCCCAAATGGATGCCAAAGTTATGTTTAGTTAGGTGGCCATAAAGGTCCACATCTTAGCAGGGGTTTGTTGACGACGAACCTGTTCACTATTAGTCTGCCTTTTTTACCCATCACTTGCTCTGGCTTGGACAACAGTAGTGCTAAACAAGCAAATAGCAGTAAATATAAGCAGTAGTGGAAGAACAAGAGTTGTTTGTGAAAAACGAAAGTGATAGATGTACAGCATGAGGGGGCCTCAATGTGCATTTCTGCTCAAGCAACACACAATCATATAGCTGCTTCTCTTTCATTCTGCTATCTGCAAAATGAACATAATAATACTGACATTATAGTAATTATTGTAATAAGGGAATATTTATGAAGTGCACTGTAGAAAACTCACAGCTGGAACGAGGCTATATGAAATGTGCCTCCCAACATTGGTTGAAGATTTATCACTTTGCCAATTTTTGTGTATATTTAATGCAGCAGATGTAACACAGAAATAGAAAACAGAGTTGGCACTTTAAGTATAGAGTGTCTGATGTCTTTGGTGGTCTTCTCTAAAAGTCCATTAAGCCACATTGCCATGGCTCAATGTTATGGAATCCTGGAATTTGTAGTTTGGTGAGGCACCAGTACTCCTTGGCAAAGAAGACTAAAGATTTTGTAAAACTTCAACTCTCATGATTTCATCACATTGAGCCATGGCAGTTAAACTGCATTAATTCTATACTGTAGATACTAGGCCTGGGTAACAACGGAAAAATTTGTTTCTAAAATCAATTTGTATTTGGGGGTTTTTTTTGTTTCGATATTTAAAATAATTACAAAATTTTCCTTTTAAAAAGTTCGATATTTACAAAATTTCGTAAATGGTAAAAAATTAACGAATCGATTTCCGAAACAATAACGAATCGATTCGTTAATGGCGAACGCGACCGCGAAATACGCTAAAAAACCTCCAAAACCTTCTGAAGCTTCCCTCTCCCTCTGTTGTTGACTGTTGGTGTGATATTATAATTTTTTTTTCACTAATTAAACCATAAAACTGGCCCAGACATGCGGAAATAATAACGAAACGACCTCAAAACAATAACAAAACGAATACAATATCGAAATACGAAGCATTTACAAAACGTTTTTGAAAATTCATTTTTTTAATAATTGCTCCAGAATGGTTCGTTATCGTTTTGTAATTGAAAAAATTAACGAATTATTAACGAATTACGAATTAACGAAACGAAACCGCCCAGCCCTAGAAGATACACCCTCAGTCATTACCTGGCTAACTTTCCAATAGTATGAGCACCTAAAGAAAGGCTTCAAGGACATAGTAATGTTAACTATCAGAGCTGTTGATGAATGAAATATTATCAGAATGACACATTACGTGTATTTATGAGCTCTTTCATGGATGCAAACACAAAAATTTGATTTTGGAATAAGATAAAATTGATATTTTAATAGATGTTTCAAAGCCATTTTTACTCCTTTGATTTAGTCAAAATAATTGCAAACAGACAGTTGTTAAGTCTGAACCATTATAGCTTGTTCCCAGTAGATATTCCTGTCCACAAGACTATTTTAGGGGAAAATGTAAGATACATTTGCTTTTGGCAGATGAAGTAGATCCCTGCTGAAATTTGATTCATTCAGGTAAGTTATTTTAGGGATGAATTTAGTCCAGGATATTGTATCAGATTTGAACTGAACAAACACTGCAAAATGGGTTAACCTACAGCTGTAATGGTATATTGAAAAGTACTTTGTGATGATTCAGCGTGATAAGGCATTGTAAACATATAAAGGAATGTTGTTGGTTTAAATACAAACTGACCACCACTATGTGTTCAAAACCCAAATACTATTCAATTTCATTCTCCAAAAATGTTTATCTTTAACAAATGTATGTGTTGGCCATTTAGGTTTTCTGGTTTTAGGTGGCTTAGGTAATCATTTATTTTATAGTCAATTTTCTCTCATGTTTTTTCTTGAAAGGCTCCAAAAGCTCATTTATTGGAGTAGTTGCTCTTTTTTTTAAAAAAAAAAGGGACAGCAACAACATAATGATGACATAATTCAATCCCCTCCTCCACCAATACATTATAACGCCAAACTATCCATAGTATATAGGATAGTGTCATTCCTTTCATGGCAGAAGATTATTCTGAAGATTATTCTGTCTCTCTCAAACCCAGATTTAAGTGCCTCTAAGTCTCTACATTTATTGGTGGCAGCGGTGGGATAGCTGAATAAAACCCCCACTCCCGCCAGAAGATCTTTTGGGTCTTCAGCCTCTTATCAATTAATCAAATAAACAATTCAGTCTTTATATATTTGGTGGCAGCAGTAGGATTCGAACCCACGCCCCCGAAGAGACTGGAGGATGTCAGAGAAAAGGGAGAGAAGGAGAAATCAGAAGAATCCCAAACACCATCGCAAAGGGACATGGCTGTGGACATTTGGTTTAGTGCAAACAAGACTATGTTTTAACTGTGGGACAATATGCCTATAACTTCCTTAAAAAATAATGGAGGAGGAATGTCACATGGTTGAATTGCTAGCTCATGCTGTCATAGTCTGTTGTGAATGTTGAGACAATAATAAGATGGGTAGGAGGACAAAGTTTGTTAGCATTCAGGAGTCATTTTTTAAATAAAATAAATATTTAAGCACTTCTGAGAATGTTTATAATTGATTTAACTCTGTTTTGGACCTGGTGTAATACATTCATTTTAGGACTTCATCACACACAATAAAATCAGCATTTCTACACATTTAAGAAATGGCTACCAACAGAGCCCATCACATGATGGAAGCTCATACAGCGGGTTCCAAATATTTCACCACTTCTAAAGTGTGTTTATGTCCTACACTTCCTAAGTTGATTGGCAATCAACTTCTTTTTCAATTCCCCATGTAGAGATGTGTAAAATCGCCTAATTTACCGTGTGATGGAAACCTTTCCCCCTTGCCCACTTGCAGGCATGTAGCTGGGGGGGGGGGGGCCTTGGGGGCTTCAGCCCCCCCCCCCGAAATTCTGATGGTGGTCTGCAAGAAGGCCTTACTAGTACATTATTTAAACTGTTATGTTTATTTATATCATGATCTGATCACCACGCTCAATATATCTCATATGCATGGGGGTATTGGGGTAACGATACAAAAGGTTTGCTAGGGTAGACCCTCTTTCACTCAGACTCAGCCCCCCCCCCCCCGAATCAAACTCAGTCCCCCCTCCCCCGAAACAAAATCCTGGCTACGTGCCTGCCCACTTGTAAAGATAATAATAATGTCATCATGGAGGGAGGAGCCAAGATAAACAGTATTGATTCCTTTCTTCTGCCATTACTATTTTGGGACTGGGGAGGAAGGAACAGTAATTTATATCTCTTTTTAAACGTAATACAAATAGACCTACCTTTTGAATTTAGAGCTATCTGTACTTATAGAGAGAAATTGTAATACTTGAGAAACTGCAAATCACTTCTGGTGAGAGAGAATTAGCCGTCTTTCAGGACATTGCCAAGGGGATGCTCAGATGTTTTTGATGGTTTACCATCCTTGCGGAAGGCTTCTCTCATGTCCCCGCATGGGGCTCTGTAGCTGACAGAGGGAGTTCATCTGGGCTCTCCTTGGATTTGAACCTACAAACTGTCGGTCTTCAGGTTTAACCCATTGTGTCACCGGGGACTCCTAAGGGAAAAATAATGATCCCAAAGACTTTACTTATCCCATGGGATGACATGCTTAGAAAATAACTCCCCAGGCTCTGTCCATGAATGTACTTTATTATTTTTTAAATAAAAATTCTATTTTGAAAACGTATATAACAAAACCATACAAACTATTGGTCATTACATATAAAGAAAGCCCCATCAGCATCATCTCCAACATTAAACTGGCTCACACTTCTTGGTAACCCTATGCACATATCCAGAATTTTGAATGACTGAATATCATATGGTCCAATCACTCTTTGTTCTTGGGTGGCTTTAAATTATTTCTGATGTACAGCAAAAAACTTATCATGGAGTCTTGTTGACAGAATTTCTCCGGCGATGTTTGCTTTTACATTCCTCTGAGGATGAGAGAATGTGATATGTCCAAGATTACACAGTGGGTTTCCATGGCTGAGTGGAGAGTTCAACTCTGATTTCCAGGATCATAATCCAGCATGCAATCCACTATGATATTCTGGTTCTAGATGAGATATATACACTTTCAAATATATAAAGGGCCAGAGAGAGAGGAAAATCACCTGGCAGACAGGGTTCTAGTAATCCAAATATATGCAGTTCATCCTCAAAAGGAGAATTTTATTGAGGACACAAAAATAAAATATGTCCAATTATTGCTTGCAGGAATAACTCATATTATGGTAGATCACTTGAAATGGCAAAGATGAAGTACTTTGGCCTCATATTATGCTCATTTTGCAGATAGCAGAACGAAAGAGAAGTCAGGAAAGCTTAGAGAAGACAATGATGCTGGGGAAAATGGAAAAGAAAAGGAAGAGGGGCTGACCAAGGGCAAGATGGATGGATGGTATCCTTGAAGTGACTGGAGCTGGGGATGGCGATGGCCGACAGGGAGTTCTGGCGTGGGCTGGTCTATGAGGTCATGAAGAGTCTGAAGTGACTGAACAAATGAACAACAAACTTGAAATAGCATGGGAAATAGTGAATAAAGGAGGTCAAAAGATAATAAAACCAAGTGGTTTCAAAATGGGAAAGTAATAAGATATACAGATAGTACAGCATATACCATGCATTTTGCAAGGGCTAGGCTATAATTGCAAAGCTATAGAGGACTGGATTTAGGCAAGAGAGAGGCATGTGGTTCAAAAAAGAGGGCAGACCAGCAAGTCTTTCAAAACACACAGACTCACTAGGAGCCTAGTGCTATTCAATATCTTTATCAATTATTTGAATAATGGAGCAGATTACACCAATTGAGTCTAATAGATTATTTTCCAGAGGACATGCTTCAAAATGATCTTAACAAGTTTGGGAATTTGTTCAAAATGAACACAAATAAATGTAAGCTACTACACTTAGATTTTAAAAAATGAACTGCACAGAAACAGAATGAGTGACACCTGGCCTGAAAACTGTACAGGAGTCTTAGTAGGACATGAATCAACAGTGTCATGTGACAGTTAGAAAAGTCAATGTGATTCTAGGCTGCATCAATAGGAGTATGGTGTCTAGATCAAGAGAAGTAATAGTCTTACTATATTCTGCTTAAGTCAGACTTCAACTGGAATACTGGTCCAGTCCCACAATTCACAAGTTGGAATGTGCCTGGGGAGGTTTTCCTAAATGGTCAAAAGCATAGAAATTATGCCCTTTGATGAGTGGCTTAAAGAATTGGGTATTCCTGGAGAAGAGAAGATTAAAAGTGGACATGATGGCCATGCTTAAATATGTGAAAAGATGTCATCTTGAGGAGGGGAAAAGGTATTTTTTTCTGCTGCTGTAGAGATTTTATTTATCGTATCAGGAGCAAACCAAGGGTACAATTGTGATGTATCTGAGAAAACACAGTTTTAAAACTTGGCATTCTATTAAATGTCCTTTGATCAGTAACTAGCCACTTGGAGTGCCTCTGGTGTTTCTATAAGAAGGTCCTCCATTGTGCACGTGGCAGGGCTCAGGCTGCATTGTAATAGGTGGTCTATGGTTAGCTCTTCTCCACACTCGCATGTCATGGACTCCACTTTGTAGCCCATTTCATAAGATTGGCTCTGCATCTCGTGGTGCTAGAGTGCAATCTGTTCAGTGCCTTCCAAGTTGTTCAGTTTTCTGTGTGCCCAGGAGGGAGTCTCTCATTTGGTATCAGCCATTGATTGAGGCTCTGGGTTTCAGTCTGCCACTTTTGGACTCTCGGTTGCCGAGGTATTCCTGTGAGTATCTCTGTTGCTGTGGGATCATAAAGGAGATTGGTTTATAGCTTTTTGGATCATTACGGTTTTTGCCTGGTTTCAAGATGGCTATGACTCTTGTTTTCCTCCAGATTTTGACAGGATGTAATGCAGTTGTTCATCAGCTTTAGCAGGCAGCACCTTGCTTTTGGGCCAAAATTCTTAGTTTGTTCCATTTGTAGATCAGCCAGGCCAGCTGCTTTGCCATTTTGCATTTATTAAAGGCCATGTCCAATTCAGTAGATGTAAAAGGTTCATGAAGAGTCTGAAGCAACTGAACAAATAAACAACAAACTTGAAATGTTTGTTCTCACTTTCTGGTTGTCTGACTATTGCTTTCCTTCCTACTTTGATAGCAAGGTTGGGTTTCCCATTCTTCAGAAGTTGATGCGCTATCTGATCTGCCTTTATGTTGGCATGGGTATTAGTTTGTCTTCTGACTGCTCCTTCCCATGTTGACATCCATTATCAGCTTTATTCACTGTTCTTTCTTGGCTTCAGAGATGGAGGACATAATGTTCTGTGCTGCCTGAAAAGTGCGCTCACTAAATGGGTCTTCATTGTGGAGCCTGTAATAGCCTTCCAACAAGGCAGCAGTTTTAGGAGTGATGCCCTGAAGGTAGTGTGTTCTGGAGCCTCTAGGTATAACAGGCCTATGAGCAGGTTTTTACTATTTCAATAAAGTGCTCATTTTCCTCAGTGATTGGGGTGATCAATATGATCTTGTTATCTAACATGTCTGAGAATTTAGTCCAATCTGCCTTTCTGAAGTTGGATCTTTGTTTAAATTGGACTCCCTGAAACCTTATAGTTGGGAACAATTGGCATACTATTGGTCAGTGCTGTGTGTTTGGTATTGGTGGTTCCACTGATTCAGTGTATTGCTGCACAATGCTGTCACTCACAAACAGGAGGTATAGGTTATATCCTTGGTGCCACCTACCACTGCTGTAGGATGGTGGGAGCTTACTATAATGAATAAGTGATAGTTTGTGCAGTTCGGCTCAGGAGAGGACAGCCTTTTCATTTTTATCCTCCTGAGCATAGCCTCATACATGACTATGGCTGTTAAAGTCACCAATTACTACAGCCCTTTGGTGCCTATAAAAGTTCTCAGGAGAGGAGAAACAGAACTCTTCATTTGGGTGGCTTGTACACAGAGGTAATCGTGATATTATTAAGCTCTACTGTTATAACTTCTATATTGTTTTCTTCAGTGTTATGGCCACTGCTGACTTGGAGGCCTGGTTTTACAAAGACAGCACTTCCATACTGCACATGTGATCTTTCCGCTACTAAGATCATTCCTGGAACCTTTGGTCATTTCTGTTGTTTATCCCTGTGTGTTTCTTGGACACACAGCTCGTCACATTTCTTATCTCGGCACAGTTCATAGAGCAGCTGTTCTTTGGCCACTGACATGCCTTTGATGTTGATTGAGATAATTGTCCTAGTTGGTCCTGAAAAGATCCGTTGTATGGTATGTTTGTTTGGTTGCATTCTGTAAGTCACTTCTGGGGTGAGAGAATCAGCCGTCTACAAAGATGCTGCCCAGGGGATGCCCAGATGTGTTGTAATCCTGCGGGAGGCTTCTCTCATATCCCCCGCTGTAGAGATTAAAATACAGAGATTAAAATATGGAACAGTGGATTCAAATTACAAGAAAAGAGGGGGATTTCATGGCAAGGGCTGGGACTTGATGATCCTTGTGCTTGCTTTCAACTGTGACTCTATTATTATGATTCTGAGCGCATTTCTATACTGCCCGATATACTGCGACCCATCATGGGTTTACCTGAGGCATCCAAATGATGTCTCAGGTAAACTCGCATTAATCTGGAGAAAACTGGGATATCCCAATTTTCTCCAGATTAAATTGACACCTGCAAAGATCCAGACCCTAAGATAAGATCTGGATCTTTGTAAATGCTGGGCCTGTGGGGATTGACTCTTGGAACTGTTTCCACTGCCCCAGGGGTCAATCCCAACAGCACTCCCAGTTCTTTGGGCTCTCAAAGGCTGAATGAGTGTGATGGCACTCACCCCCATGCCCCAGCCCCCCATTTTCCCCTCCAAAACTTCCCAGAAGGTCCTGCTGGCAGTGCAGACACCCTCTGGAGAGTTCTCCTGACATGTATAAATGACGTATCTGCAAGTGGGGGAATGAGTTTAATCCCTCCTTCTACTCCTCCTGATGTATCAATGTCACACATTAGGAGTACTCTCTATAGTGGCCTGCACTGCCAGCAGACCGCTCAGGAAAATGGGGGACTGGAGGGAGGCTGGATGCATTCTCTCTAGGGGAAGCCCAGGGTTTGGGTTGAGGATGGGAACAGAAACCCAGAAGGAACTGGGTTAAAAAAAAAACAGTTTCTCCTAGGTTTGAAAACTATGTAGAAGGGCCCTGAATGAATGTCTGAATTATATTTTAAATGATGCAATGCTAAAAAATAACTGAAAGTTGTTATCTACAAGCCACTGCCATGACTTTCCTCCTGAAAGACTTTTAATTTCTTCTTAGCTGTGTGTCATCTGTATTGATTTGTTGTCCTTTCATAGCTTTTTTTATCTTTTCAGAGATTTAAAATTTTCAATTAATCTAATGTACTATTGTCATTTCCTCCCTAATTGCTTTAGCGTTTTCAATGGCAGATGAGAAGTAAGGTTTACACCAGTGATGAGAAATCCAATGAATGCTCTGGTTCATGAGAACAGCATAGTAATTTTGCAATGCTAGACAATGCAACATGCATTGACAAAGGAAGAATTGCTTTTGTCTTCATTAAAGGAAAGTCTTTTGATTCTATTGTACTGGTTTGTAATTAAAATAGGAAATCAAACAAAAAATGAATTCTGAAATATAACCACGTGTTGCTGTTTTTTCAAAGACAAATTATTTTTTCCCCCAAACCAAATGGATTACATTTTCTAATTTAAATTGTTTGGACTATCTTTTCTTATTATTCATCACAACTGTGAGGAGGAAATGCTGGTTTTGAAACATTGCTTCTTGACAGTGATAACACCTTTCAGAAAATTCAATAATCTAGATCAGAGGTTCCCAAACTAAGGCCCATGGAGCAGATGTAGCATTTCAAGGTTTTTTACCTGCCCCATGCCTGAAACTTTAGGTTTATTGTCATCCTAAGACCGAAACTACTTGAAGGCACACAACAACAACAACCCTTGTCTATTTCATCAGCTAAAAGCAGGTCCACACTTCCCATTGAAATACTGGTAAGTTTGGGTTGGTTAAAATTGCTCTTCATTTTAAATAGTTAGTTTTTCTTTCTTTCTTTTTTTATTCATTTCTTATGAATAAATAAGATATGTGCAGTGTGCATAGGAATTCATCCATATTTTTTAAAATATTATAGTCTGGCCCACAAACAATCTGAGGGATATGAACTGACACCCTGCTTTAAAAGTTTGAGGACCCCTGATCTGGATTATATCACACAGAGATCTTTTGGTTTCCATATATATCGAGAGGGGGGGATCAATAAATGCTATATTATATCACTTCCAAAGCAATCCAGGGCACTGTTCCATTATCTAGGCGGAGGTTACTAGGGGGTGCTAGAGAGAGAAGGATAGTTCATTTTACCGGGTGGAGGGTGGGTTAACAAAAGGAAACCCATTTCTCCTGATTTCTTGTTATTCCCCACCATCCATGTCACCATTGTGGAAATAACCCTCGTTTGTGACAAGAGAAGTAAGGAGGGGCAATAACCATTGAAAATGGAGGAAATAGTTTTTCTTATTCAACTCCCCCCATAAAATGGACTATCCTTCTCCCTCTAGTGCCTCCTAGTAGCTCCCACCCAGATAATGGAACAGTACTCAATCCAGAAAATATAGGTAATGAGATGCTGTAGAAAAAGCCTCGTATCACATCTTACTGGTAACACTTCCCAGAATGCACTATGATGTGATATTGTTCCCAAGACACTCCAGAAACAACAGCTGTTAAGAATTTTCACACTGTTTTTAGTGTTAAGTTAGATAAGTGGGGTGGACTACCTTAAGGTTAATTAAAGAAAATACAGCCTGGCATTTGTATCCAAGAATTCTATATCTGCAAATTCAACCATCCACATCTTCAAAATATATTTTAAAATTCCCCCAAAAAGGGAAATCTTGATTTTGCCATTTTTATAAGGATCACAATTGTAAATAATGGGTTTTGATTATTGACAGATTTTGTTATACAACGGGGGTCCAAAACACATGTTGTATACCAGAACCAAACTCCAATGGATACCAAGGGCCCACTGTACATTTAAATTGAATTGATTTTTTTTGTTTCCAACATGGAATGCTTTACATGGGTCAATGACAGTTCAGTGACCTAGAAGTTTCCAAACTAGTTGCTGGATTGCAGTTCCCAGAAGCCACAGAAAGAACAGCCAATAGTCTGAGATTCTGCAAACAATTAAACAAAATTATCTGGTGATGAAGGTTTTGGAATCCCTGCCTAGGCTATGAATGTACATTATACTCAAGAGTCAAAGCAGTCCAGTTTTAGCTTTCTGAGGCTAGAATTCATACACTAGCTTAAAGTTTGAGAGGGGATTTTGGAAGAGTCCTACTTATCCCCACCATGGTTTGTAAGCATCTAAAAAACAAACAAACCCTGAAGCTTGTCTTTTGAAACCATGCCCAGATATGCCTGACTATTGAAATTTGTGTTAATCTATGATGGCCCATACTCATATATTGTTAGTTCATATCAAGTTAAAAACCTGTCATGAAATTATTATTTGTAGTTCAGAGTCCCATTTTTATCTTTAGGATTTCTTTTCAGATTTCATACTTTATGTATAATCCCACCTGAATGGTACTTTAATTTTGACATTATCCAGGGGTTTAAGACGTTTGTCTATTATAGACAGGAACTGGGAGGATGATTGCAGTAAAAGCATTTGTGTTTCTGCTACATCATTTCTACATAACCTTGAACATGACAAATGAGGATTTCAAGAGCATTAGTAATGTACAGGGAATGCAAGCTATTCTCTGGCTCTACAATCATAATTAGGTTCTGATAGAGCAGTCTGAAATAATTCACCAATACATTTAGTTGAGACTTTTTTTAAGGAAAAAAAAGCAAGTCTCCCCATCAATTGAGAAATAATAGAGCAAAAAAAAGATGCATAAGTTTCTGCTTAGTTAAATACATTAGTTTATGCTTAGATTGTTTATGCATATACACACCTAGATTCCTGTGATGACATAAATATCATTCACAGGGAGGGAATGTAAACTGGATAATTCTTATAGGGAGGAACATATCAAACATACTTGCACATCAAACTTGCATTATTTGTAACCCATTCAGTGGGGGTAATTCATCTCTAGCCACTCACAAGAACTCTGTCATCTACGGTATCCTGCCATGTGAGTATGCCCTGAAGGATATCAACATCCGCAACTCTGATGTTGCTGGAAACCTAATTTTGTGCATGGATTATCATTCATCAACTGAGGTGCACAGCTTGATATTTCACTAATATTTACTAGTACCCATGGAATGCAAACATGTTTCATAAAACCCATATTGCATAATTGTTATAAAATCCATTGTTCATTGTAGATGTGGCCTCAGGCAGTGTGGATGGGGTCTCAGTCTAAGAGGCAAGGGCAGACTGCTCTGAACAAAGTCTGCCAAGGATTGTCATAAGTTAAAAATTACATAAAGTCACTAGGGGTGTGCAATTGTTTCATTAGACATCGTAAGTTATATCAAATTTGTTAAATTCATACTTATGACGCAATACCCAACATGCAGGAATGGCCCGCACCAAAAACTTAAGAATCAAAACTTACTCAATATTTTTTGTTTGAATTTTGTAAATCTTCGAAGCCTCCCAAAGTCAGTTTCATTTTCAGTGAAAGGAAGCAAAGCAAAGCCCAAAAGGCTGCCTTTCCTCTTTAAAATAATGGCCTCTCGAGATGAGAAGAGGGAAGTAGCTGGGATAAAGCAGAAGTCACTGGGAAGGAGACTGAGAAAGCACATCATTCTGAGAAATTTAATTTGGGAAGGTGATGAGCTTTATGCCAGAGAATTCAAAAGGCCCTGCTCTAAACTACATGTCTCAGAATTCTGCTTGGCACCAGAAAGCCACAAATCACGATAAGGGAGAGCTATTTCCCCTCTGTAGTAGCAGCCAGCCAGAGTACCAATAAATGGTTTGGGAGCCCCTATCTCCGCGATCGTATCTCCTTCTATGAACCGATGTGAGCTCTAAGATCTTCTGGGGAGGCCCTCCCCTCGGTCACATTACCATATCAAGCGCAGTTGGTGGGGACGAGAGAGAGGGCCTTCTCAGTGGTGACCCCCCCCCATCTCTGGAATGGCCTTCCAAAGGAAATAAGACAGGCCCCATCCCTCCCCTTCTTTTGTAAGAGATTGAAGACCTGGTGGTTTCAGCAAGCCTTTGAAAATGACCAGTTTTAACTCAGCCCCACACATTTTTTAATACAGCCTTATTCTTCCTACCAGTTACCCAGATTCTTTCCTCTAATCAGCCCCGGAATGAACAGCCACAGACCCATACCGAATATGATTGTTGCCTGCCATAGCATTGCACTTAATTCCCGGGCCCCCTAGAATTTTTGGGCTTGCACAAATCTTGGCCCGGCCTGGTTTCAATTTTTAATTGCCTTGAACAGGCAGGATTACTTTTAATATATGTGTGTTATGGCGACAATTTTTATGTTTATATTTTGTTTGTTAATCTTATGGTTATGTTGTTTTTACTCTGTATATTTTGTGATATTACTAGAGAACCACTCTGAGTCCCCTTGGGAAGATGGAGCAGTATATAAATAAAGTGTTGTTGTTGTTGTTGTTAAATCTGCAAAGTGGAGGACTGACTGAGACTTCTAGTAAATAAATCTTTGGGCTGAGTTGGGAAGGAAGCCCTTAATGGAAGTTCTATTGGTTAATATGAGAGACCTTCAATGAGATAGCTATTGTGGTTGTAAAAAAAGTTTTATATACTTATTTATTATTTATTTATTTAAAACTTTTATATCCCGTTCTTCTCTACCTCTGTGGAGGGACTCTGAACAGCTAACAGCAAAAATACAATGCCAAACAATAAAAACATTTTAAAACAACATATATAATACAATATATATCAAATCAATATATATAAATCTATTGTATCAATATATATATAAATCTATTGTATTGTCTCTTCAGAAGATTTTTATGCCCTTGATGGTTTATAGGGGAGAATATGTTCAGACAGGTAAACTGGGCCAGAACCGTAAAGGGTTTTGTAGGTTAAAACCAGCACTTTGAAATGTGCTCGGAAGCTAATTGGCAGTCAGTGGGGCTGGCACAACAAAGGAGTTGTGTGCTCCCTGTACCCAGCTTGATGGAGGCCCAGATCACTGCCATAAGTTAGGCAGGCATTTTTTCATCTTCGCCAGGCAAGGAAATTGGCATCCTACCTTTCGGTACAAGATACAACTGAGGTGCCAGGATGGTGGCCCCTCCAAGCTAAAGGTGGTGCTGTTCAATGCCAGGTCGGTAAACGGAAAAACTTCCATTATCCAAGATCTAATTCAAGAAGAACGAGCTGACCTGGCTTGTATAACAGAGACCTGGCTGGACGAGGGGGAAGGGGTCAATCTCTCCCAACTCTGTCCACCAGGTTATTCTGTTCAGCACCAACCAAGGCTTGGAGGGCGGGGAGGCGGAGTCGCAGTGGTCTACAAGGAGTTTATCCCATTGATCAGGTGTCCTATCCCACAATCATCTTCTTTTGAATGTGCCGGCTTTAGGATAGGTGACCGGGACAGGATAGGGATTCTGTTAGTGTACCGACCACCCCGCTGCACTATAGTCTCCCTACCTGAGCTAGCAGGACTGGTCTCGGACATGGCGTTGAGCTCCCAACGGCTCTTGGTCTTGGGAGATTTCAACATCCATGCCGAGGCCTCTCTTTCTGGTGCGGCTCAGGACATCATGGCTGCCATGGCAACCATGGGCCTGTCCCAGCTAATATCTGGTCCCACCCATAGTGCCTGGCACACTTTGGATTTGGTCTTCTCTCAGGGATGGGATGAGGGTGACGGGGTAGAGGAGCCGACCATCGCTCCATTGCCATAGACCAATCACCACCTGATCAGTTTTAGACTAACTGTACCTTCCAACCTCCAAAGGGGTGGTGGACCCATTAGAATGGTCCACCCTAGGAGACTTATGGATCCAAATGGCTTCCTGACGGCTCTTGGGGATTTTTCCACCTTCTTGGCTAGCGACACTGTCGATGCTCTGGTCTCTCACTGGGATAGGGAGGTGACCAGGGCAATCGACACAATTGCTCCGGAACGCCCCCTCTCGAGTAACCGAGCTAAACCAGCTTCTTGGTTTACTGAGGAGCTGGCAGCAATGAAGCGAAAGAAGCGGAGGTTAGAGTGCATGTGGAGCCAGAATCCCACCAATCCAGCCCAAACACATCAGAATGCCTTCCTAAGGTCCTACGGTGTGGCAATAGCGGCGGCTCAGAAAACATTCATCACAGCCAATATTGCATCCGTGAAGAATCGTCCAGCTGAGCTCTTCCAAGTTGTCAGGGGCCTGTTAAATCCACCAAAAAGCGAGGCCTCGGATAACTCGGTGGCTCGCTGTGAAGCATTTGCTCGATCTTTCGCGGATAAAATTGAGCGGATTCGGTCGGGTTTTGATGCCATGTTAACGGCAGTCTCTGGGGATGTAACGAGAACATCTGCTTGTCCAGTTTTGTTGGATTCTTTTCAATTGGTTCAGCTTGAGGATGTGGACAGGATCCTTGGAGAGGTGCAACCCACCACATGCATCCTAGACCCCTGCCCATCCTGGCTGATAAAAGAAGCCAGAGGGGGTTTGGCAGAGTGGGTAAAGGTGATGGTCAATACCTCCTTACAGGAAGGAGAGTTTCCAGTGAGCTTAAAACAAGCTATTATAAAACCGCTGGTGAAAAAACCATCACAGGACCCCACTCAATTTGACAACTATCAGCCAGTTTCCAATCTCCCCTATTTGGGCAAAGTCATGGAACGTGTGGTGGCAACACAACTCCAGGGGTTTCTGGTAGACACTGATTATCTAGATCCGGCACAGTCTGGCTTTAGGCCGGGACATGAAACTGAGACAGCCTTGGTCGCCTTGGTAGATGATCTGCGCAGGGAGCTAGACAGGGGGAGTGTGTCCCTGTTAGTTCTGCTGGACCTCTCAGCGGCCTTCGATACCATCGATCACGGTATCCTTCTGGAGCGCCTCATGGACATGGGGCTCGGGGGCACTGCATTGCGGTGGCTCCGATCCTTCCTTGAGGGACGGACCCAGAAGGTGTTACTGGGTGACACCTGTTCGGCCCCACAACCATTGTTGTGTGGAGTCCCACAGGGTTCAATTCTGTCCCCGATTTTATTTAACATCTACATGAAGCCGCTGGGAGAGATCATTCAGAGTTTCGGAATGAGATGTTATCTCTATGCAGATGATGTCCAAATCTGTCACTCCTTTCCACCTGTCACCAAGGAGGCTGTCCAGACCTTGAACTGGTGTTTGGCTGCTGTGTCGGACTGGATGAGAGCTAACAAATTGAAATTGAATCCAGACAAGACAGAGGTCCTACTGGTCAGTCGCAAGGCCGAACAGGGCATAGGGTTACAGCCTGTGTTAGACGGGGTTACACTCCCCCTGAAGACGCAGGTTCGCAGCTTGGGAGTGATCCTGGATTCATCGCTGAGCCTGGAACCTCAGGTCTCAGCGGTGGCTGGGAGAGCTTTTGCACAATTAAAACTTGTGCACCAGCTGCGCCCGTACCTTGGGAAGTGTGATCTGGCCACGGTGGTCCACGCTCTTGTTACATCCCGATTGGATTACTGCAACGCACTCTACATGGGGTTGCCTTTGAAGACTGCTCGGAAACTTCAACTAGTCCAGCGAGAGGCAGCCAGATTGCTCACTGGAGCGGCATACAGGGAGCATACTACCCCCCTGTTGCGTCAGCTCCACTGGCTGCCGATCCAATTCCGAGCACAATTCAAAGTGCTGGTTTTGACCTACAAAACCCTATATGGTTCCGGCCCAGTGTATTTGTCCGAACGGATCTCCCTCTACGTCCCATCTCGGAGCTTAAAATCTTCTGGGGAGGCCCTGCTCTCGACCCCGCCTCTATCGCAAGTGAGATTGGCGGGGACAAGGAGCAGGGCCTTCTCGGTGGTGGCCCCTCACCTGTGGAACTCACTCCCCGGGGAGATTAGATCGGCATCCTCCCTTTTATCATTCAGGAAAAAACTGAAGACCTGGATGTGGGACCAAGCCTTTGGGCATTCTGGCAGCTAAAGGAAAAACCCGATGATGAGCAGGAATTGATGGAACGGAATGGACATTCGGAACTCTAAACACTGAGCATGAGATTGTTTATGTATTTATGTATTGATGTTTTAATCTGTTAATTTGCTTAAATTGTTTTTGTATGTTTTGTATAATGTGATATAGGCATCGAATTGTGCCTTCGCTTGTAAGCAGCCCTGAGTCCCCCCTCAGCTCTTCTTCCCCTTCTTCTTCTTCTTCTTCTTCTTCTTCTTCTTCCTCTTTCTCTTCTTCTTCTTCTGGAATATGGCCATACAGCCCAAAAACTAATAGAAAACACCGCCTTGCTTTCCTTTAAAGCATTCCCTGTTTTATAACCAGTTATAATGAATCAGTTATAATTAATGTTCTTAGATTTCTCCTTTTTGCTGAATTTTTAGAAGAAACAGCTTTCCAACATTCAATATGACTCACAATTGTGCATTAATGAGAACTGGTCCTCACATAATACGGAACTAACTGGGGCGGGGGAATCAATAATGTTCGAGAAATATCTTTTTTTCCCCTGAAATTCTGAATTGGTGCCATAACTACAACTGGAAATTAAATTTATTTATTTATTTATTCACTTGCCATATTTATATCCCACTCTTCTCACCCTAAAGGCACAATTCGATGCCATACAATACATACAATACATATCTAGCAAATAAAATCTACCTTAAAACACTCACTAAAAACATTTCAATATTAAAATTATTATTAATAAATTATTGAAATTGTTTCTTTGCATGTGTAGTTATAGGCTACTTTTTCCCCTTGACTGATGTTTGGTTTCTTTCAAACAAAATAGGCATTACATTAAAGAATTAATTATCTTCAACCAAGCTGATATGGTTATGGTGACCTGGGGCACATCTATACTGCAGAAGTAATGCAGCTTGACACCACTTTAACTGCCATGGCTCAATGCTATAGAATCCTGGGATATATGGTTTGGTCATCATTGCTCTTTAACAAGAAGACTTTGTGAAATTACAAATCCAAGGATTCCATAACACTAAGTCATGGTAATTAAAGTTGTATTTAACTGCATTAATTCTACAGTATAGATACACCCTTAAAGGCAGGAGAAGTGAAAATATTACAATAATACTCAGACAAGCAGTGACAGTCCATGTGAAAATTAATAGCAGTTTCATCAGTGTAGATGGATCAGCTAATGAACAAGCATATGTCATAATTATATCAGAAAAAGAGGAATATAATGGTTTTACTATTTTTAGTAATAAAACCACAGTCCTTCCATGAAATCAGTTCAGACTATGTCCTTCTCTCTTATATTGAAAAGCACTGCTGTGATCAGGATTTTCCTAGCACTACAAGCTTAAATTGTGTGTAATTAGGTCAAACAAAAACATCTTGAATGAATATGTTTTATCAACTGTTATCTTTTCAAAATATATTTTGTTCATAATTATAAAAACAGAGTAATTACTGTACATTAGAAGTGTGCAATTATTTAGGCCAAACCCCATGCCATTTTTGGTGACTGGATTTTAGCAGCCTCCCTAATCCGTTTATGGGAATCTCCTAAATTTGGGCAGACAAACTTTTGTTTTTTGATCCGGCAGCCAAAAGATGTTTTTGCTCTGGGAAGATCTGTGTTGGGGTTCAGCCTGAGTTTGAACTTGAACCTGATTCTCTGTTTGTTCCTCCTGATGCTAATGAAAGTATATTTACTGATGCTAGTGGAAATGTACCTTTTGATGCCAATGCTCCTGAAATTAGTGAGGAAGAATCTGCTGTAGGTTTGGAAAATGCCAATGTTCCTGAAATTAGTGAGGAAGGAACTTCTGTAGATTTGGAAAATGAAAGTTCCAGTGTTAATGAGAATGTTGCAGAGGGAGACCTTGAACTTTCCCTCCCTTCTGCACCTGTTAACTGTAATGACAACAGAAGGAGCCAAATTTGGGAAGACAGAAATAAAACACTCAGTTTGCGCCGATCCTCCCGAATTCAAGAATTAAAAACATTGTCTTCAAAACAGAAGGGCGGTTCACAGAACCGATTCTTGAGTTTTAATTGCAATACGCCAGGCTGATTCCCTCACTTCAGGCATCATTTCAGAATTGATGAAGACCTTGGCAGTTCTCCCGGTTCCCTGGCCATAGTATGGAAAGATTTCTAGGATATCAAGTACGGTTAGTGGATTGGTAACAGATTCAAGTATTTCTCAGAGAGGCTTTTGGTTTTGCTTTGTCCATTTAAATTCATGTTTGCTGATTTTGCTGTGGCTTTTGACTTGCATTTTTCCTTTATTTTGTAACCATTTTTCTTCAATAAAAAAGGATTGTTTTTCACAGCCAAGTGTGGTGGATAGTTATCTTAGGCCTCATTCTCTGCTCTGGATTGCAACAATCTGCCCATTGGCTTTATTTTTAGGGCATCATTATTTTTTCTGGCATAATTTCTCCTCAGATCCTTCAATATCACCTGAGTTCAAAGCATCAGATTTAGAAACCACCCTTTCTGGAATCTTTTCTCCTCAGATCCTTCAATGGGTTAAAGGCATCAGACATAAGAAACCACCTGTTCTGGCATCATTTCTCTTCAACACCCTTTCAATGAAGCTGAGTTAAGGCACCCTTTTAAAACACTTATTTTGGAGGGAGCCACACCACTTGAAGGAGCATTAGCCATTGTTTAAAAAGATATAAATTGCCTCCTCATTTTATGGTGACTTTATAAATGACAAGATACCTCTACCCCACATTTGAAGCTTGCATCAAGTGAAGAGCAAGCATGCAGAGCTGTGAGTGGGACTGAGAATTTAGATCACCAATGGACTGGAGCACAATCTGTCTCTTTCAGAAGCCTGCTTGCAACAGAACATCATGGTTTTCTTCTGTTCCGATTGGGTCAACAGGCAGGGCTCACAGGGAAACCCTATGCATGTGTGGCTGCCTCTCCATGCTCCATGTGTAGCTGAATGAAACTGAAAGTTTCCTTGGTTGGCAGCTGCATGGTCTGTTGCAGCTGGAAAAAAATATTTAAAAAAACACTGGCATCTTGTACAAGAAATTCCTGGTTGTGGAAGATTACCCATTTTTGGCAATAGACGCACCAAAAACATAAGAGATTTCTTAATTCATACTTACTTAACTTCTCCCACCATTGCAGCCAAAAGTACCTCAAGAGGCCATTTCCCCTGTGGACATTGTAAATGCTGTTCACAATCTTGGAAGACTAAGGAGGTATATAACTATAGAAACAAAGTGGGCACTACACTTAAACATTTCTCCCATTGCAACAGTAGCAATGTCATTTATCTTTTGACATGTGATTGTGATCTGTGGTCTATTGGAAAGACAACTAGACCCCTAAGAATCAGAATCTCAGAACACAAATCCAGAATTAAATGTCTTTCTTATTTATTTATTTATTTCGGGTACTTTTACCCCACCCTTCTCAACCCCCGAGGGGGGACTCAGGGCGGCTAACAAAAAGGCACAATTCGATGCCTATACAAATTACACATAATGTACAAAACATAGTTAAAACAATCACAGTTAAAACAATCAAAACAATCAGTATATAACACATCATATACAACTATTCTCATGCTCAGTGTTTCGTCTTTCAGAGTTCCATAGTTCCATTCCATTAGTCATTTCCTGACCATTGTCAAAGTCCTTTCTTTATCTGCCTGATTGTCTGAATGCCTGGTCCCAAATCCATGTTTTCAGTTTTTTCCTAAAGGAAAGAAGTGATGACGCTGATCTAATTTCCCCGGGGAGTGAATTCCATAGGTGGGGGGCCACCACCAAGAAGGCCCTGCTCCTCGTCCCCGCCAACCTCACTTGTGATAGAGGCGGGGTCGAGAGCAGGGCCTCCCCAGAAGATCTTAGACTTAGGGGTGGGATGTGGAGGGAGATCCATTCGGACAGATACACTGTCCGTTCGGACAGATACACTGTCTTTATATTTGCACTTTACACAATGTAATCACTTACCTAATTCTTTTAAATTTTGTGCTCTGGAATTTATTATTTCAAAACCCCACATGGACTTGGAAAAACTATTATCCCAAAGGGAAATATACTGGATCTTTAAGTTTAAAACCTTTTCTCCTCTGGGTCTTAATGAGTCACTTAACTTTAGCTGTTTCCTTTAAGTTCCTCTACACTCCATATAAACTTGTGGAAGGATCTTTAACATTACTCGCAATTTGAATCACCATCAGCAGAGTCACTCTATGTAAAACTATCAGGCATTATGTAAATAGTTATTTGTTATATGGGTTATCTTTACTTCTTTAAATTTGCTGGTTACTGCTTGTTATTCTATGTTTGGTTTTAGACATGAGCCTATAATACTATATTTACCAACTCCTGAAGAAGGGGATTTTGTCCCCGAAAGGGTATATAAAATTACCTGGGCACCCCTGTAGGATTTTTCCTTACAAAGATGTTCATTGAGAGCTGTGCTCCATCATCATTTGGATATTACTGTTATTTGAACTCTCTTGTGGAATTTGGACTCAATCTCTTCTTACCTTGTTTGAAACGGGTCTCTATTGTATATACTACCCTGAAATCTGTATACATTGGGATCTTACAACTGTATGTTTGAGAGTGTTTGCTCTTTTTTCATTTTACTTTATATACTGTATCGTGTTATGTTTGAGAGCAGTTGCTCCTGTTTATTTCACTTTATGTGAATATACTGAACTATGTACTGAATATTATATACTTTATGAACCTTGAGTATTATTATTATTTCTTTACATAGACTATTTTGTGTATTTTGGCAGCCAGAAAAAATGACAGAGCTGCCCACCCCATTACAGCTGGCCAAAAGAGCCGTACCAGGCGGAGCCAATTTTGAAAAACAGATCTGTGCACTGCCCTACTCTCTATATACAGAAATTTTAGTCAAAAAGAATCACACACCCCCCCCCCAAAAGTGAGTCCACTTATGCACAAATCTGTGTAAGTACTACACTTTAACTATTTTCAAAAGAAAACCATCCCTTTCTACAGAATAATCCTCCACTGATTCACTAGTCATATCAAAATTCATAATTTGGGTTCCAAATCTGCCCTCGCCCTATACATGCAGTTATATATGAGTAAATATGCTAATGCCATAGTTTATGATTTTGATGCCAGTAAATTTATTTATTTATTTATTTATTTGCTGCATTTGTTGACCGCCGTTCTCAGCCCTAGGGCGACTCACGGCGGTGTACAACATATAAAAACACATTTACAATAAGCAATAATCCACTAATACACAATAATAAATTACACTAAATAATCCGCTCCGACTTATCATAGAATCATAACCAAGCTCGTAAACCATATTCCGTTCCAGTTGTCATTACCAGTAAATGTAGCACTTAGTTAAATGCCTTCTCAAATAGCCACGTCTTTAGGCCCTTACGGAAAGACATAAGGGAGGGCGCCTGTCTGATGTCAACAGGGAGGGTGTTCCACATCCATAGTACTATAAATGCACCTCTTTTTTAAAGTTTTCAAACACACAATGAGTACATTAACTAGGCATACTTGATAAGTCATCATATTTGTCCTATAATAAACTGTATGCAGTGTGACCCCACTACATGTAGGACTGGAGCCTCCAGTTTACCCTACTCACATGTGATAAAATATGTCATTAATTTTCTCTGTCCTCTATGCAATTCTAAGTATACATCTGCCAGATGTTATCATGAAGTATTGCTGGAGAAATAGCTAAAATCCCAGACAGGAATTCTCTATGCCTTGTAGTAAGAGTACCTTCCAGTTGAAGTCATTCATTTCAAGAGGATTCTCTATTCTTCATGGTTTCCTGTTCCACAGTAAGTTCAGGAACATAACCTTCGAGGATATGAGGGTTGTATTATATAGTCATCTAGGATTATGCTCTTTAGAACACAATGAGATTCACAATGAGGGGGAAGACACACAGACTTGGATTGGAGAAAGGCTTTTGATCTATCAGACCCAAAGTCAATACTTACTTACTTACTTACTATATTTATATACCACCTTTCTCATTGGGGGGGGGGGGTGGCACTCAAGGTGGTTTACAACATATTAATGGTAAAAATTCAATGCCATATACATATAGAAAGAAAAATATTGTAATAACACTAACATATAACTATAAATTAAAATAACTAAAACTGTTAAACATAAGAAATAAACAACATAAACCATTCTCCAAACATAACATCATAAAAGGAGGAAAGTACACCAGCCCCATAGCAGGAATACCGATTTTACACTCCATAAAAACTGAATATTGAAAAAGGAGAAAGCACAAGGAACCATATTGCCATCCATTGTCATGTCCAGAATGAACTTCGAAGAAAATGATGTAACAAGAACTCTTCCTATCATCTTCCCAGATTGGTTTTGATAGGCTGCACATTTCCTAGGAAGTAAGCCATTTAGAACACAATGGGACATATTTCTGAATTATCATGAATAGGATTGCACTATACATTTATTTTAGAAGAACTGTAGGGTTTTCATATTTTTCAGAATATTTTAAATAACTTGAATTATACAGAAAATTATTTGTTTATATTGTTCTTCTGCAGAAAATAATTCCCATCCTGTTTCTTTTCAACATGATGTCCTGTTTCCCTTTTAATGATAATATATTTGTAATAAAGCTCCTCAATTATCTATCAGAAGTCAAAGCAAGCCATAGCTTATAGCTACATATGGGTAGATGCAAAAAGGTTTACAGACAAACTTATCAGGTAGTTGCTAGGAAGGAAAGGAGATGGGAGAAAACAGCTGTGTCAATATTTGACTGAATTGTTAGCTACTACTGGAATTCTTTCCTTGCAGATGACAGATGCTACTGTGGTAGAGAAAGAAACGTCTGGCATCAGAGCAGTTTGTATTCTGTTTTGGTCTTTCCACAATGCTTTATCGTTCCAGTAACAGAAGTAATAGGGAGAAAATATTTGGCAGGAGATTAATTATGTTCATTGATAGCAAACTGTCTTCAGGAAGACCTACGTGGCTACTAAAAAGAGGCTGAAGTGTCCTACAACTGGGAAATTTCTCAATGTGATAGGGTCACAAGTGGCATGTTTTGTGGTTGTTCTTGTGTTTTTTGAATTAATTTCCAACCTCAATGTGAACCTATCATGGGGTTTGCATTTACCTTCCTCTGGATTTGAGAGAGTCTGACTTTGCCAAGGTCATCCAGTAGGTTTCCACAGCCAAGCAGAGATTGAAAACTGGTCCTACAGAGTCATAGCCCAATGCTCAAACTGATATCCCACCTAGGTCCTTAAAGATGAGCCATTTGGGATCTACCTACCTATCTCTCTATCTATCATCTATCTATATTTCAATTGAGTTTACAGTCTGGTGCAGGAATATTGCACACAAATGGGAGTGTTTCAAATTTTTTTCTTTCTGTCTTTCCCTATCTGATTACTACCTTTAAATTTAAAAATGGAGGTAGCATTCTATCAGCACTCATTGATGAGCCATTAAAATATAACTGGAGAAGAGTTATACTTGCTCTTTAATACACAGTATCTCTGATTTAGTTCTAGTATTTTAGATGCAAAAGAAAGAAAAAAAGAAAAAAATGGTCTTGAATGGTATGCTAAACATGTAACTTAGTGCGTACAAAGGACTTCTACTTTTAAAAATACCCATTTACTCCATATAGAAGTTCAGCATGTGCAAGATTGGGGATAAAGTCACAATCAGTTATAAGTAAAGGACATATACCAAAAACACATAGATCTGCCTCACAGTTAATAATGGAATATAAGTGACATTAACTGGTTTGGGTTTTTTATTTCTTTCTTGTATTGTCAGCCTATTGTAAATTGTTACACATACACACCCAAGCAAACTATGCTATTTAAAGCCTCTGGTATAATGTGAACACTGAATAAATGCTAAGTGCCAATGCTAAAGACAGTAGAAGGATATTAGTAGGAACAATGTAATATTTGTATATTACTAAATGTAAAGTAAGTATACATTTGATGTGTGTTCAGTTTGCTCCCCTATTTAAACAAGAAACACAGTAAGATAGTAATTGGTTTTGGAGTATAGTAATAAAATCTAAAACTATTTAAATTCCAAAAACTATTACTTAATTCCTATTATGGTACCTAATAAAGGATAACTACCTGGCTTAGAGTAATCTTAATAAAGGTTGTAATGCAATATTTTCCTATACTTTTTAGACTGTCCAGTGTCTGCATGAAAGACATAAAATCCTTCTTAACTTCACGTAATAAGTAAACTAAGTCTGATTTCTAGACAAAAGAGGTCAAAGTTCTCAAATAGAGTTCAAGAAGCCACCAGGGTAGTTTAGCCTGCTATTTCAGTATGAAGGCCATGACCTGTTCTATAATTGCAACTGCACTGCCTCCTGTTGTATATTTTTCTTTCTTTGTGATGTTATTTCTTTGATGATTCATTAAAAGAGTCATGAGCTTAATCATTGTTGATGTCTTGGGAGTTGGGAGACAATGGATAGATAGCCTGGAATTCATTGTTTATAGACCCTTCTCAGCCTGGAAAATATGATTTGTATTGCATGTCCTTGTTTATCTTTTTATATTTTACATTATTATTATACAGAAAAGAATGAATTCCTCCATCATATTTGCAGAAATCTTACTATAAGTTTCAAGTGTAACATTGAGTAAGAGGCAGACCAAATAGTTTGAAGTTGTTCTATTAAAATCATTTACTCATTACTTGACCTATGATTTCAATCAAACAGTCTGAATCTAACCCATCGTGATCAATCCTGGGTGAGTGTTTTTTGCATATAAATGAATACATGAGCCATGTTATGAGTACTCCATGTTCACACAAGGATATTCACTTGTATTGGATATGTCTTGGAACAGGAAAGAAAGTGTGGATATGAGAGAAGGAAGTCTGTAGACACTTCTGATCCTTTTTCTTAGTTTTCTGGTTGATGAATATCTAAATAAACTTATCTGTGGCCTTATGGCAAATGCTTTGGTTGAGATTTTGGTGAGCAAGATCTCAGACATCCTTTTGTCCTGCCATAGATTGACAACCATTATATTTTTCTCCCCTCCCCCCTTTTTGGCACACATTTTCACTCACTATCCACAACTTGACTCACTATCTAGACCAGGGATTCCCAAACTTTGATCCTCCCGGTATTTAGGACTTCAGTTGCCAGAAATCCCAACCACCTTACCAGCTGTTAGAAATTGAGGGAAGTGATGTCAAAAACACTTGGGAACCACTGATATATTCCTTGAAGAGTCACCCATTCAGTTAGAGCACCTTACCCTTCACATCTGGGTCTTCTCTACTTACAGCAGTGAAGCAGCTGGGAAATGAAAGAAGGCATCATGATGTACAAAGAAGTAGGAGTATGATTCTAAATAAAAAGCTTTCAAGAAAAGTGTGAGAAGGGATCTAAAAGGTTTAAGAGAGGAGTTAAGGATGAAAAAGCTCTTAATAAAACTAATTTGTGATGCAGTTCCATGTAAAAGAGATTACGTGGGATGACTGTTGATTGAAAACAAAACAATGTATCTATACTACAGAGTTATAACAGTTAGAAGACTCTAATCCAAAGCTGCATGCTATGGAATCCTGAGATTCCATAGCATGCATACTTACTTCTGTGCTGGAGAGAGATAATCTACTCTTTGAATTATAACACTACAACTTTGGTAGAGAGAAATAACTACCTTATAAAATATCAGGATTTCACAATGTGCAGGTATCAAACTTCTATATCTTTGTAATGTAAGCAATAATATATGCTTTGTATTACAGATGTCTCCTCATACCCATGGGTTCTGCACACATGGATTCAACCAACAATGGCTCAAAATTTTTCTGGAAAAAGTATCCAAAAAGCAAACTTTGATTTTGCCACACACTGAACACTATGTTGATGTGTAAACATGTTCCTGCCATTTCATGGAACTCCAGTCTCTCTCTGGCACTTGTTTGAGTTTCCCATTCAATATAAATGGTGCCATTTTATTACATATATAATGGGTCTTAAACATTCACAGGGGGTCCTGGAACCAAATCCCAGTAAATACTAAGGGTTCACTGTACTCAAATAACAATCATTTTTACCCTGATTTCTGTCTCAGAAGAGAAATGAACTTCATTCATGAATGAAGTTTATGTACATGAATAATGTTATTATGTATAGACTGAGATGTTCAAGGATTTTACATTTCTTACTGAATCAGGGGTATCCCTTTGATTATCCCTTATCTAGTGCAGATCTGAATTTGTGTATTTGTTAGAGGGAGAAATTAAAAATCTGCATTTTAGGATAATATATATTTAGAAGTATGTGTTTTGTGAGAAAATACAGATGTATGGATGATTATGAGCAAAATTGAAACACACCTGAAATAAACTAATCTGGCAAGCAATGACACATTTTCAGGCATGTAGCCAGCTTAGGGGGCTTCAGCCCCCCCCCCCCCAATTCTCATGGTGGTTCACGAGAAGGCCTTACTGGTGCATTATTTAAACTGTTATGTTTATTCATATCATGATCTGATCACCATACTCAATATATCCCATATGCATGGGGGTATTGGGGTAATGATACAAAAGGTTTGCTAGGGTAGACCCTCTTTCGCTCAGACTCAGCCCCCCCCCCCCCAAATCAAAATCCTGGCTACAGGCCTGCACAGATCTGAAATGCATTGATCAGGTCATTACTTCTAACAGCTGGAAGGGAAAGTTGAAGAAAACCAGAGACCCATCCTCATGGAAGTGAAAGTACCAGTGGAGAAAAAGCATAATTAGAATATTGACTATTGATATAAATATATATGTCTGGATTTTATATGTTAGTCTCACCTAGAATGGAGCCATTGAATCAACTATTCATTTCACAAATAAATCTGATTGATTAAATATATCTAGGTTCAAGCCTGTGAGAATAGCAGTATAAGCAAAGCAAGGAACTTATTCAACATTCTACCTTTATGGAGTCTGGATACATATGTGATTTAAAATAATGTAGAAAAATAAAAAGGCTTTTTAATTGGCTATATCCCAGTGGCTCAGTGGGTTAAACCGCTAAGCTACTGAACTTGCTGACCGAATCTTTTCCCCTCCATTATGGCACATCACATATAAACGTAGTGCATGCTACCCAAAGTGATGTCCTTGGACTGATGCCAGTCTAAGGCCCCATCTACACCGCCATATAAAATCCAGATTATCTGCTTTGAACTGGAATACATGCCAGTGCAGACTATTATAATCGAGTACAAAGCAGATAATCTGGATTTTGTATGGCAGTGTAGGTGGGGCCTAAGAAGAATTTTGAAAAAATAAAATAATTGTAGCCAGTGGGTACATATATGGGGGATGGGGTGGGGATAAGTGGCTACCCTCCCCCCCCCCCCATTAGATTGCTTAAGCAGCACCTGCCAAATGGATACATGGAGCAGAACTTTAAAACTGAACATATGCTCTTTAAAATCTCTTCTTCCATCTGACATAGTTCCTGGTTGTATTCTCTACCCAAAGAGTCAAGGCTATGTTTAGTTGGAACTTTATAGCAAAGTATACCACGCATGCTACTTTCTCAGCACTCTACATCTAATAAACAGAATGAGGTTGCTATTTGCCACCCAAATTGACATAAAGTGTGAACAACAGGCAGTATCTCATGTTATAAGCATTCTTATTCTGATGTATTTTATAAACCCTTTCTTGTTTCTTCCTTGGCTGCTTTTGCCTATACATTTCAAGCATCTGAATTTTATTTCATGTCATTTTGGAACAGAGGCTGATGTGAACTGTCCTCTGGGGAACTCAATAGGAGCACTTGTTTATTCCATATGGTTTCATTGTAGCTGTTGCAACTGAAGTATGTTAAAGGAATATCTCTTAGATGTTACTAGAGAGTGGGTGGGTATTTTAATGTTATGCATCTAGATTGGGCTAAAACAAAATCCAATTTCCTAAAATAATTTTATCAAATAATTTCTCCCTGATCACTGTCCTTTTAAGGAATGCAGAGACACACCACGTATTGACTTCCTCCTGCCTTGAGTAAAGGTAAGAGGTGGTAGATTGGTGTACATGACTCCATGTTTAGTATTTATTTAAACACCTTGCAAATGTTTTCACTAGCTACATGGGCACATAGGATTATCTCCATTTCCATCAGTGCAAGTCTTCTTGCTTACAGAAATACAGTTTTCACCCTTGCATATATGTCAGATGTAACAGAATGAAGTATTTGGGCCCATTAATGAGAAGATAGGAAAGCTTAGAGAAGACAATTATGCTGGGGAAAATGGAAGGAAAAAGGAAGAGGGGCTGACCAAGGGCAAGATGGATGGATGGTATCCTTGAAGTGACTGGCTTGACCTTGAAGGAGCTGAGGGTGGTGATGGCTGACAGGGAGTTCTGGCGTAGGCTGGTCCAGGAGGTCATGAAGAGTCGGAAGCGGGTGAACGAATGAACAACAATAACAAACAGAACGAATTCTACAAGTTATTCTGTATCCTCTTCAGGAAGACATTGTAGTGACTTCATTCAGCCATGTGTTCTCTGCTCTAACTATATTTCTTCCTTGGCTAATGTTGGACAGTCACTAGCAGAATACTAAGAAGGAATAATTTTGCTAATCAGTTTACACTCCTCTAGCTCAAATATCACTAAACTACTTCTAATGCAATTTTTAAAGTAAAGTTGGAGGCTCTGTTTAAGAATATTGAGAAAGCCATTGACAATATTTGTGAAATTCCTTGTACCAAAGGATATGCTTACCAAATTTCATCACAATTATGACTGTATTTGGAGGACAAAGTATTTTAGAAAGTCTGGAATAAGACTTTTCTTTTTAATAAGGCAAGCAAAAATGTTAAAAGAATATTACTTCCAGGAATATCAAATGTCATGAAAGCAGCTGTTTACTAATACACTCTTCTCTATTCTTCCTATCTCCACCCCTCTCCTCTCTCATCACTTCCTCTTCTTTCCTCTTCAAAGAGGTTACCTGAAAACTCCAACACTGTATGGGAGAGAACAGCTACTGTCATTTATATAATCCCATCTTTATCCTCTCCCACCTGCAAGCAAATTTAGAACATTTCCTTCCTGCCCCATGAGCCAATGTGCATAGAACCATGGAGTTGGAACAGACCAGAAGGACATCCATCCAACTATCTGCCATTCAAGACTATGGGGCAGTCTATTATTATATGTCATATGTGATATCTTTCAAAATTATCTATATAATTGAGTTTAGAAGCTGCTCTGACAAATTTCATTTGACTCCTGACTATTATAATGTTAGAACCATGGCTTAGCCTAAGTCAATACCATTTTTCTTAATTAACTAGTAAAATCTCCTGTTTGTTTTACTGATAAATTGGACAATTGCATCCATGGGAAGATTTTGTTTACAGTAAATCATTATAAAGTGATAGCATCAGCAGTACTTTTACAGTCGTTACATTGCAACACATGAACATACTGTATTATAACACTTATCTAACAACTGTGGGCTTTGAAAAGGCAATATTGAATAGTCCAGTGGCAAGTCTGCCTTTTGAGACAATCATATCTTTGTGTCTTATGATATATATTGACAAAGATTCCAAGAAAATGGAACCACAATACTAAATGCCATAGGCAGAGCAGATAAGTAGGAGAGAATGATAGGACCAGCAGCAATATCAATTTAATTGGAGTTTTCCCAGGTTCTCCATTAGAAAGGACAAAGCATAATGCTAATTAGTAGACTCTACCCATGGACAATATATGGAACAATTATGTTTTAACATCAGTGGTTACTCTCTGGGAAAGAGAAGTCCAGAAGAGAGTAGCAGCCTGTGATAGCATTTCTCTGCGCACAAATGTTAGCCTAATCTCATACATTGGTTCTGAAAACGAAAGTGTTTCAGCCCAGAGTGCTCCGTCATATGCTTCAAGCCAGCCATGGAGTTAGCTCTCTCTTCTCCATAGATGGTGACACAAGTGCATAGTTGAACTATGAAGAGACAGTTCATAACAGTTATAAACTATATATGAAATGGGAACTCATCACTTTAGAACTTCTACTCCTATACAATTTCATGCTATAACACTATAATGTGATACAATCACCTATATTATTGGGAATTATTTTACAGGAATAGTTTTCACTAATTTAGTTCCATTTCCTTGTGCCACCACTGATGCTCACTGGAGAGAATGCATTGTTATGTCTCCATGGTATTTGGTTCAATTTCTACTCTATATAAGTACGGTAAGAGGAAATTATGGTGATGATTATGCTGATAGTTATTATATATAGCCATGATTATCAGGGAAAGCCTTGAAGATACTTAATGATACCAGAGTCCAATTGGATGTGCTCTTCTGAAATTAATACATTATAAAGGCAGGTACAAGGCACTTGTTCTGACTTTTAAAGTGTTTGCATGACTCATGATCCAATGCCTCAAAAACACTTTTCGCTGCATGAATTTTATTGGACCCAGAGACTGACACCTGAGGTCCCTTCCCATTCTCCTTTGGATAAAGGGTTCTAAACGGCGACCCTTTCTATGTTTGATCTTCCAGTTTCCCCAGAGAAGCTCACTTGGCAGGACTTTTTAGGTGCCACCTCTTTTCATGAGCATTTGAATAGTTTTGCTTCATTTAATTAGTACAACTTTTATTATTTTTCAGATCTGATAACATCAGTATATAAAGTAACGTAAAAAAAATTCCTACTTTGGGTGCAGGGATTTTTTAAATCATCTTCCTTTTAAAATGTTTGAAAATGCATTTTGTTTACTAATGAACATGAAATTATATATTTTATTTCATTTTCCTATTCTTTGGGTCAATTAATGTGCGTTCATTCCTAGGAGTGGGAAACACTCATAAATGCAATAAGCTAAACTAACTCGGAGGGGACAAAAGTAACTAAAAATAAATAATATTATTCAAGCCAAGCTTATTATAAAAATGAAAGTCTTGCCAAGGTTGCAATCCTAGGCAAGTTGTATAGTCTCTGGACATTAGGGAAACTTGTCTGAATAAACATGCATAAGATTAGTTTATGAAGCCATTAGATATTTTCATACCATTTGATATTTATACTAAACTTGGAATGTAGGTAGTGCTAAGACCTTTTCCTGTCATGTTCTAAGCAACAGCCTTGGGCAATACTGGACAGTTCTCCGTGTGTGTTTTAAGCAAAACAAAACGAAACACTGTTTTTAATCTGCATTTTATAAGTTAAATGGCTATTAAATGTGTGTTACAGTGCTGTTATTGCTTCTGCCCTGCAGCTGTGTTAAAACCCTAGTGTTTCTGGAGTTCTACATTCATTTTGTTTTCTTTAAATACACACCGGCACTTATGGATTAAAAGTAATGATTTTTAGATATGTATGTGTGGCAATTTTTGAAATGTATCTATTTCATGTGGAAAATCATTAGAGGCACACACAAAAAAGGAATTCTGTTTCTTTCTCTTCTCCCTCCCCCTGAAAAGACTAGGTAATCCACATTAAGCAATAAAATTGTTCCTAGTCTCCACATCTGTATACCAGTCCAGCATTTCTGAAGTAAAGGTTTATGGTAAATTCATTATTTCTAAAAAGAAAATCAAAATAAACCAAGTAAGGAAATGACAGAAAGCCCATACTTCCTTTGTTATGGTGTGAGATTCAGATATTGTTTGCATAGCAATACCAGACTCAACAGCAAAAGTGTTCATTGGTTGGGTCAACACACAGAAAAAGTTATGGAAAGCTGACTGCCTACTTTCATAGCCAGTGATGTAAAAATAAATTTGAGTAACAACAATGACAAATATCTGTCAGAGTCAGAAATAATTATATTAAGAATGGGGATATAAATGACAATTAAAATATGATGAATTAACCTTGGTAAATCTATGAGAAAGAATGAAGATAACTTGGAATTAATATCTTCTTTTAAACTTAGGTCAGTGCTGGACTAAAATAATTTTCTGCTTTGTGCCAGAATCAAACAGTTAGCCCTAGTGAAGACTTGTTGGACCCCTGAAAGATCAATTCCTGATGGCATCTAACTCCAACTCACCTGTTGCATGGTCTTTGAACAGCTGGCTGCATTTATGGGAGAAGTTTCAACACAAGAAGTTTCAACACAACTTCTACCCCTTTATTCTCTTTATTTTTATTCTTCCTTTTTGTCAGCTAAGTTGATGACTACTGTTTTACTGCTGTGGATAACCTTAAACACTTTTTTAATACTTGAAGGACAGTCTGATTTGAAGAAAGAAATGTAATGTAAGGACATGGAATGTAATGGTGATAGCAGAAAAGTCTGTAACTTTCAAAGGAATAGCATGCGTAACTCTTGTGTTTTTATGCTATGAGCCTGATCTAGAGAGGTATCTTGGGTGAGTGAAAGTAGTGGATGCCTTTCCATCTTCTGATCCTCCTGTTTTTTTGTTTGTTTGTTTTTTTTGGGGGGGGGTTGCATCACTCAATCTGAGGCTGTTCAAACTTCAGCAGTATCCTTGTGAATGAGACTTCAAAATTCTGTTGCATAGACAATTTTCCTTCTGACAAAAATAAATGTAATCAATTTTATTTATGTGATTCCTAATTTTTAGGTTTACATAAAATGTTATATTGTTCACTTGAAATATTTTCAAACATATAATAACAACAACAACAACAACAACAATAACAACAACAATAACAACAACAAGGCTCTGGCATAAACCAGTATAGGTGATCCTAGTGTTAATCGGCACACTGGGTGCCATGCCAAAAGATCTCAGCCGGCATTTGGAAACAATAAACATTGACAAAATGACGATCTTGTCAACTGCAAAAGGCCATCTTACTTGGATCTGTGTGCATCATTCGAAAATATATCACACAGTCCTAAACACTTGGGAAGTGTTTGACTTGTGATTTTGTGATATGAAATCCAGCTTATATATCTCATTTTCTGTGTCATACTGTGCTTTTGTGTCAGATAATAATAATAATAATAATAATAATAATAATAATAATAATAATTTATGAACAGCAGCAGAGCAACCAGGAATAAAAGCAAAACTATTACAGTTGAGATTAAAGTCCTTGATATTTTTTATTAAAAAACTTTAAAACTAGTGGAAGAACAAGGGAAGACTCTCTAGGATGCCAGAAATAAAATGCTATGCCTTTTTTGGTTATCTTCTGCTTCAACTTCAAAGAAAACTTCCAAAGGCGATTTTATGGCAAAATGTAATTGAGATTTCTTCAGGTACCTATGTCTCATGTCATGTTCTATCTTTTCTATGTCTGGATCACAAATATATGATATTAATTCAAGTAGAATATTCCCCCCCCCCCCCAAGCTTGGGGATATGTATTCCAATTATTCCTTCAATGATCCTTTTTATATAAAGTCCTATTACACTTATGGACTATTGAATTATTTTACTGTGCAATCCTAAACTGATGTATTCAGCCATAAACCCTACTGAGTTTAATGGAAACATATTCCCATGTGAGTGTGAATGACACTGCAACCTAACTCTGGCTTCTAACTGGAGTTTTCAAATGTCCCTGATGTTTATTGAATTTTCAATAGAAAGGATATAGCTCAATCCCATAATTGAATTCAGAAGAAACATGAGTTAAGATTTGAAAGCAAAGGATTTGATTTTTTTAAAAAAACCCAAAATTGAAATGATCTAAGAAATTAACAAATATTCTAAATTTTACAAATCTTCCCTTGTCTAGTAACTATTATGAAAATAATATGTTCAGTTAGAAGTTTCCGTGGGCAACTCTCATGAGACTGTTAGACCTTAGGTGTCAATTTATGTTGTAAGAAGACAAAGAACTAACAGTATGATAGCAAAGCTTAGCCTTGCCTGTGCCAAGGCTTGTGGAAACAACCCATTTACATGGTGAGTGCTTAGAAGCTTATTTGAACATTACCATAAATCATTTCCATATGAGGAACTTTCTGTTTGGGAAGCAGGGAACTGTCAGCAGATGCAAAATAGACAATAGTGATATCAGAATATGTATTTAATAGGGATATGGTAGAATCTGAACAGGTACCAATTTTTCCCATCCATTGCAAAAGCTTAGAAAAGTTACTTTTTGAATTACAACTCCCAGGATGTCTCATCCAATGTAGTCATCGTAGTGGTGTAAGAGAAATTCAGCATATTTGAATGGTTTGGCATTGAGATGGAACCAAATTTGTGATGGCTGGACATTAGGAGTGTGCAATTCGGCAAAAACCCATGTTGTTTTTGGTATCCAGTTTGAGGCTGCTCCCCTGTTCAGTTTTTAGAGAACCTCCTGAATTCAGGAGTGGTTTCTGTTTTCATGCTGGAAAGATTTGTCCATTGGCACCAAATGGGAAACTTTAGAGGTTCATTTTTCCATCATTTTAGGCCTAGCAGAATGAAACTCACCTCTCTTGTAGGCTGCATCTTATACTGCAAGGCTGCCAAGTTTCAGAGTGTTTCACCAGTCCACTATTTTTTGGAATTACCATAACATTTTTTAAAAACACACACACACACAAAAGAGGGGATTTTGGGAACTGAAGTCCCAAGCACATGCCACAAGATACAAGGACAATGGACAGACTTCTGATTGTCTGAGAAAGAAAGTGATAAACACACAAAGAGAAGACCCTCAACTACCATCATGCCCTAAGAGGTAGCATTAGGCTCCTTCAAGAGTTGTACTGCTGAGAAAGTGAGTTCCCATTTGCCTCACGCAGGCACCAGAGGGAGGGGGGCTTCTGGAAAAAAAAATGGAGTAGCCTGCTGAGGAAGAAAGCAAAGGAGGAGCTTCAGCTTTCCTGATTAGTGCCCTGCCAAGAGGCTGCTGCCACTTGTGCCTCAGATAGAGTGCCACTCAGCCACATTGGTCCCCATTATTAACCCCCCCCCCCAATTAACTGAAATTATTTGGCTGCTGTGATCGGTACCAGCTAAGGCTTGGTCCACCCCCTGCCAGACTTGTTTTCATGCATTCAGCAACGGAAACCACTGAATCCATCCCTACTGGATGTGTATATCTAGCATCCCTTTTCACAGGTCCCTGTAAGGAATCTTGGTCAGTAAGGCTGAGAAAATATACTTGAGAGTGGCTAAACTAGTTTAGTGTAAACTAAAGTGGGGACCCATTCAATCAAATGCTAAATGATGAGATGACATCAATATACAGATTGAATCACAAGAGAATTTAGGTCCCAATCTATTTTTCCTTGGTTTACCACCCATTCTCAGGTGAGACTGGGTTGAGGATTTCACATCTGATGCCTGGATCTGCTGGTTCATGCCACTGCAAATTTTGATATATGCATGTTCTGTCTTGTGCTTCACAAATATTTTCCTACAAGTAAAATCATAAGCAGATTGCAAAACTGGACTACCTCTGTAAAAACCTCAAGCTATGACCTACATTCAAATGGTAATTCTAACTACTGGATAAAATAGACCCACTGGATAAATAGGAACTTCATAAGTTGAAACTTGCATTTAGAATCAATGGATCTACTTTAGTTGGAATTAATAAATAGATTTATATCATGTCTACTTCAGGCAATCTTAGCTCACAGGAATTTGGGAGAATGCAAGCCAATTTTCCCACAGCAACAGAAGTCGTAGAGTCTTAAAAGTCTGTAGTTGAATCTTGTGCTTATGTTTACAGTGTTAAATTATGGTGTTGCCACTTCTTTTTCCTAGCAAATTCTGAAACTTTAACAGCTAGGTGGCAGACAGGTACAGCATAGTTTTCTTGATGCTGGGAATAGCTATACCTATTCACCTGGTGTGGACTGGGACAACTTGCTTTAATTTGTGTATTTTATAGGAATTTAGTAACATTTTCAGACTTCTTTTTGAACAAGAAAAAAAGTGAATTAATTTCAAGATAGATTTAAAGAAGACAGCCAGACATGTCCAAAACACCAAAGGCATCCATTATTTAAAGATATCTAAAATGGCATGGAATTTAGACACTAAAATATGATTGCTAATCAAGTACTTATAACAAATTAAAATATATAGCCTGAAATGTGTTTTTTTAAAGGACATTCCTGGCACTGGAAATTCAACAACAAAGGTACTGGATGGAAATCCTAAATGGGCTAATCCCACAATTGCAGGGTGGGTAGTAAACTTTAGGAGTAAAATACAGCTTTGATGGGTTACAACAGATCGCTGCTTGTTCCTGCTAAGCCACTACCAATTTCCTGCTGTTGTGAGACTGAACTGTGTATGCTACACACTCCAGCCTACAGTGTATTGAAGGAAAATATCACAACACCAATATGAAAACAATTCAAAAACCATTCTATATAACTTCTGTATTCACATGTAGCATGGAAGAGGTGTCATCTTGTATTTTGCCACAGGGCAGAAAAAAGTGTTTTCATTATATATATATATATATATATATATATATATATATATATATATAGGTTAGCCTAGGAGAGGTACTGCAACTGAACATTTTGATTTGCAAGTAGCCCATCACTGAATATAAGGGCGCTTTCAGACAGAGTTAAATTCCAAAAGAAACTGGGGCTTTAAAAACAAGTTTTTCCTGACATTTAATCCAAATACCAGTCCCAAACTCTGAAATTTAGGAGGGGTGGTGTCTAGATGCCTGCCTGTGCTGACCCGACATCAGCACAGGCAAGCAGGGGCACTGCCAGCCTCCCTCTTGTCGCCATTCCGTTCCCCCACTCCACTTACCAGAAGAAGGTTTATGAAAGCCTAGATTGACTATCCACTACCAATCAGTTCACGCATAATGTACAGGGCACTGGAAGCTTGCTAGTGTTGTGTTCAGACCCTCTGGAACCAACTTGGGGGGGGGGGGGAGTTCAGAAGAAAATATATAGCTAACACCACTACTCACAGAGGAATTTATAACTGACTTGTAAAGAGGAATTTATTGACACTATAAATAATGTTTAAAAGCCTGTGAAGTCGAGTAACGGTATTCTGAATTGTTCTAAAATACAGGAGCCCATTGAATCTATTATAACAGAACAGATCTGGATCTACACAGCTTCTTGTGTTCATGTATATAAGTATTGATACTGCTTGTTTCTGAAAGCAGACTGTTTTCAGCTAAATTAAAATCACTACTTTTTGAACTCATGTACTGACAAAAGCAGTTTCTCAGAGTACTTTAATATTTAAGGTCATGCCCTACACCAGCTTTCGATGTATGGTCAAAGGAAACACACTGCACAAGTCAGATTTCAGTAGAAAATCCTACCTAAAAGAACATTAATACAAGCTACCATGATAGCTTAACACCCCACACATGTGCTCCCCCACCCCATTAAAATATCAAATTAAAGGCGGTGGCTTTGTTAAAAGAATGTTTGTATTAAAAGGGTTTTATAAATAACCTTATCGGTGCCTGTGAATTAAGTAGGCTTATTTTGAATGAAGAAAGGGATTTTGTTGGTTTCTTTAGTTGGAGATTATGATAATTTTTAGCCCTGAAGATAGGAGTTTATTATGAGCTTCTTCTGTTAGTGAAATCCAGCTAATGCTACAGGTAACATATCAGAACACAAAGCTATGCATACATCAATTCTGGATAGGATGAAGGAATGAACCAGCTTTGTGGGAGTCACTTATATGTGAGCAGCTTCCATTGTAGGAGAAAACATATTGATGTCAAACAGGAGTATATCACATGGATGGAGGACTCCTCTACACTGGACAGGTTAGTCTCGTGTAACTCTGACCTGAAGCAAGAGCTATTGTCTAGACAGGTTGGGATCACATCAGCTCCACTGGACCATCATGTTGTCCTCCATGTTGCCACCACTGCTCCCTGCCAGCCATGGAGCTCAGTTGATAGTTCTGTAGATATCCATCCTGGTTACTTTAAATGTCTTCCATTTTTGCTCCTCCTTGGAACTGTTTGAAATTGTGCCTACAGCATCCTGCTTTTAAGAAACTTCCACCTATCATGAACTGCTCTTTCCTTTAGTACGCATGACTATGGAATTATTCTAAGTAGTTCCCAAAGTTTACTGAAATCATTTTTCTTAAAATCTAGAATGCATGTCTCACCATTCTTTCCTTTTCTTTTCTGCTGTATAACAAACTCCAGGAAAACATAGTCTCCTCCACCTAAGGATCCTGCCCCTTGTATCCCATTAACCAGATTGCTGCTGATAGGATCAGATCTGAAGTAGCTGACCCTTTTGTTGATTTTCACATCTTGTGGACAATGAAATTGTCTCCAAGGCAAGTGAGGAATTTTCAGACTTGATATTCTGGACAGAGTTTGTCTTCCAACAAATATCAAAAGAGTTGAAATCTCCCATTAGTTTACTATTGCATTTATCTTTTCTGAAGTTTTGACATCTGTTCCAGAAAGGCATTATCCAAATTTTAAGTTTGGTTCAAGGGGGTCTATAGTAGATTTCCAAATAACATCACTGATATTTTTCTCCCCCTTAATTTATATCCAGGCCCTCTCCACCTGACTTCTAGGATTTAAGTCATCCCTCCCCCCCTGCTTGCCACCCTAAATTATTTCTATATATTTCCAAGGGATAGTATGGAATGTGGTAATAAAGTAATGGAAGAATAGATAGACTTTCATGTTAAATCAAACAGAAAAGAGCAGATGGGAAAATCACCATGGGGAAAAATAGATAAGATGTGCCATTCATTCACCACTGGAAACCCTTTTATCCTGAACATTTTATCACACCATTCCACTATTTTATCTATACTTAATGAATACTTCGGGGGAGGGGGGGAGATAAGGAAGGAGTATGAGGTCTTAGAATGCATACACATTAGAATATACCTTTTGAATGTTGAAAGTGTGGCTCAGCATCTGTGATTATCCCATGCCTATCAAACTTTTTTTTAAAATGTAATGTATTTGAATGAATCATGTCAGTTTTCAGGGCTAGTATTTATATCTAGTATTTATGTAGCACTTTCCTAAAGCATTCAATTAAACTCTATGCTGTTTTCAGAGTCCTGATTTTGGTGGACCACTGTTCCATTTTTTTGGGAGCTTCCCTAATTCAGGAGGACAAAATGTCATTTTTTAATCCAGCAGCCAGAAGATCTGTGTTCGCTCCGGGAAGATCCAGTCCATTGGCAGCAATGAAGGAACTTCCGAGACGCCCTTTTCTGTCATTTTAGGGCTATGGGAATGAAAATGGCCATACTTGGAGGATCCATTTACTACTACTAGCCCCCCCCCCCCCCCAGTTTCAGGATGTGACTATTGGCCTATGAAAATGCTCCCCAGTCATGCCATTTCATTTGGGAGTCATCTCACTTATGGTTCACACTTTTAACAAACTGCAAGATCTCCATAAGAGGAATACTATGCTTAAAGGTCGACTCCTTTCTATATTAGGTATGTATGCTATAATGAACGATACAATCAATCCCGCATCGCTGCCACCAATTATAAAGAATCTAGCAAATCAATCTCAATCGCTGGAAACCAAATTATAAAGATCTATTCAGATCACTAATCAATGCTGCCACCAATATATAGAGCGACCACCAATTGTCAAGGGTTAACCAAATTTTAAAAGGCTTATTTACTTTGAAAGTATGCTGTCACCATTAGTTTCTTCAAAAGTTGCTTTTGTAATCTTCAAACTTTGAGGCACACTTGAATCAGGTTTTGATGAACAATAATCAGCAAAGTTTATTAATTAGAACAGGAACAAATGCAGTTAAAATTTAGGCTGTTTCAGAAGGTTGTGTCTTAAAAGCGTGACGGTTACATGAATAGTTCTGTTTTTGTTACTTAAGAGATTCTTCTCTCCCTCCACACAAGAATACTGTCAGGATAGTTTGTCTGACAGTAATTCTTAAAACAGCACAGATAGTCCTAACCTGGATCTATCTTTCTACTTCCCAGCTATCTTCCTAATAGCTGTTAACTTACTACTAGCTATCCCCGCTAGTAACTCTGGCCAAACTCAGGCCTTTCTCTCTCTCTAACCCTCTAATCTCCTAACACCCTCTTCCTTCAAACCCCAAACTCCAACAACTCTCTATAACTTAAAACACTCTTCTTTCCCTCTCAGCTTCTCCTAAACTCCGCCCCTTTTTCTCCACCAATCCCGGCCATTCCCTGCTGTCTAATGCCTTAGACACGCCCCCCTCTCTGAAACTCTCTAAGATGACGTCTTCCCTACTCTAAAATGGCCACCGAGGCTTCGCCATGCCCACATCCTATCTGTTAAAAGGTAAAGGTTCTTTACATATGCCATAGAGAAACTTACCTATCCTACTTATTTGATTCAAAATTATTAGAGGGGGAGGTAGTCTTTTTACTAAAAATTCATTTCTCATGCTGTCTGGCCCTTTTTGTAAGGGGAAAACACAGTGTCATGTGATGATTTTATATGTAGTGAAGATTTTTTTTTGTTGCAAAACCCAAGACAATCTAAACTTGGAACAACAGCAATGGAAACAGTATGTATAAGGAAGTCCATCTTGGATAAAAGTGGGTATCTTTACCACCTATTCAAATCCCCCCTACTAGAGACTTTGAGTATGGACCTAGAAAAAGATGAATTGCTAAATATAAACCTTTTCAGTGCATCAGTGTTTGAATATAGCATATGCTAAATATCTTGGAAACATTTATATATGATTAGTTCAATTTGTTGTTTCCTGAAAGATGCAGATGGTACAGTTGCAATGACAGCAATTATAGTTCAAAGGCTCTAAATCCATTATAGTGTGCATACTTTTAAAAACTTCTGTGAATAAGAAGGATTAAAATGGGTCATGCCAAAGTAAAATTCCTCTTCCTTTAGATCTTGTTGTTCAGAAGAGTTGGTAAAATATCTCTCAACATTATAGTTATGTATATAACACAGAGAAGAAGAATTGATAAGACTGTGATTTATTTTTAAGAAATAGAGAAAAGGCATACTTATATGAATTTTATGTTCATAAAGAGTTTACAGTTACTGTAAACACACCATTTACCCATAGAATGGAATCTTAATTTATTGTAATTTATAGCAACCTATAAATGTCTCCATCTGCTGCTCTAGTTATTTCTGACATGGTATTTAAAGCAACACTGTTAACATGAAGAAAATCAACACAGCAACAGGGAGAGTCAGGGGCAAAACTTAAAAACCCAGATTGTTTGGATACGCAGTCTTAAAAATTCTTCATACATAAGTTAAAACATAAAAAGAGTTGGCCTTAACATTAGGTAGAACAAGACAACTACTTCAAACTGCAGCTGATAAGAACAGATTCTCAACTCACAAGCTTGCCTTGTGTTTCTCTGTGTTGTTGAAATGGAGTCCCATGGAAGCCACCATATGACTTAAGGCCACTTCTGGTGGTTGCCCATAGGATTCCATTATGGCAACACAGAGAAATGGAATGAAGACTGCATGGTCTGGAGTGGTGCTAATGAAAGAAGACAAAATGGAGCAGTGAAAGGGTGTGGGATGGCTGCCATTCCTGAATGGAGAATGCACAGGACCTCAGCTGTAGGGAATAAACAAGAACCCTGTGTTTTTCCCCACTCCCCCCCCCCCCATAGGATGAGGTCTTATTCTATTTCATTTTCCCTGTACTCCACAGTACAGGAAAACAAGAATAACACTTATCCAAACTGTTGCTTGTCCCCTCCTTCGCCACTCCTTTCTTCAGGTCATGCAGATGACATTCATAGTCAAAACCTCTCTGAAGCTCCATAGTTACTGCCAGGGCAACAACAACAGCAAAGCGAAGAATGACTGTGCAGGGGGACCCTAGAGTTAGGTGCCCATGAAGACAGACTCCTAATTGACTTTTAAAAAGATGCTTTAAATGATCCATATGTTGTAGATGTTTGAGCTCTATAATCTTCAAGGACTCCCCAAACCCTTTTGAGTAATATGATGGCTGCTTCTTGCACAATAATTCTATTACCACATATTTAATATTGAAATCTTGTTAACATGATTGCTTTTCAAGGGGTACACCTATAGTTTTGTCAATAAAAGCAGTAGAATTCATTTTACTAATAGCAAATCAGAAGAATTGAGAAAGACCTTGAAGAATCCATTCTTAAGGCAATTATTTTAGAACACCATTATTTCACTCCTTTTTAACGTTCATGATCTTTACAAGCATTTTATAGAAACATAATAGCAACTTCCATTATTAACTATATTAATACTTTATATAATTAATGTCTTCTTAATTGCTTGAAATTAAACAATAGCTCTCATATAGGTCAGCTCAAATAGTGACAAATTGAAGCCATCTGAATGCCAGGTTTGTTCCAAAATTCAGGGTTTTTTTAGAAGAAGAAGAAGAGGAGAAGAGGAGGAGGAGGAGGAGGAGGAAGAAGAAGAAGAAGAAGAAGAAGAAGAAGAAGAAGAAGAAGAAGAAGAAGAAGAAGCAGCAGCAGCAGCAGCAGCAGCAGCAGCAGCAGCAGCAACAGCGGATCCTTTGTGTTAGAAGAAACCAATTCTGCAATTCAGGTTGATAAAATCATTTGATTAAAATAACAAGAGATACAATCTGCATTCATCCAGAATACAAATACAAAATTCCTCATATAACCTTATAGATAGCAGATTGTCATGATGTCAATTTTAGTGTGTTTTGAAAACTAGCAATATGTTGCTAAAGTGGATTCCTTTAAAAAAAAATGGGTCCCTTACATTCATTCATGAGAAGAATGTCACCTAGAGGCCCTCCAAATAAGCCTGCTCTTCAAATGATATTTTCCTTCAGTCCCAAATGTCTTGTATTGCAGAGAGTGAGATACTGAAATAGTTTAAACTCAAGAACTCCTATATTTTCTATTTTCACATCCCTTAGAAACTGTGCCTATTTGTTTTTTGTATACCCAAATTACATTTCTAAAACAAAACTGAAGTTTTACACTTTAAGATTTTCTATTGAAAGCACAGCACTCTCCCCTGCCTCCCCACCCCCCTAGTTACACCTCTGAAATTACCTATTGCTGGATTAAAAAAAATGCTTAGCAGTACAAATACAATTAATCTAGGGGGGAAACTGTCCAATTTTCTATCAAATCAAAAGTCTCGTTACCAGTAAGAGAGGACCCAAGATAACTTTGCCAACTAAAACAGGTTAGAAACATAAAGGAAAAAAGAAAGCCCAGCATCAGTGGAAATGCAAAGGGATCTGAGGAATGCATCCGAGAAAAGAGAATGAGGGCTCGTCTACATGGGTTTAATAACCTATACTCACCATATATTCAGTCCTGGCTGTCCTCTTGATGTTCCTCTATTTCCAGTATGTAATGTGTGGTAAACTGAGGGCCCTTCCACACTTTCATATAACCCAGAATATCAAGGCAGATAATCCACTATATCTGCTTTGAACTGGATTATCTGAGTTCACACTGCCATATAATCCGGTCGATGTGGATTTTATACAGCTGTGTGGAAGGAGCCTGAGTTAATTTGGTTTAGCTCCATGTTAAGAAAATTTAAAGGATGCTCAAGAGTAGCCTGAAACCCTAGAAGAAAGGCATAGCTTTGGCATGGTGTGGACAGCGGGATTGGTCTGATTTTGACCAATCTATTGTCTACAAAGGACATCATTGCAACCCCCCTTTCACTGCATCCATCAGCATAGGGAAAAGGAGATGACATTTGCCATGTCACCTCAGTCCTTCATCATACCCATGCAGGTGTCTCCATAGGGTGCCCATGATAACTAGGGGCTCTCATGGAAGCCACCAGGGAGCAGCAATGGCGACACTGATGGTAAGGGGCAATGATCTTGGTCTAACTAGACTGTGGGTTGGCCATCTGGGTCTGGGGCCAGTCCTTCAGGCTTAGGCTGGATCTACAGAGTGCTGTATTCCAGGATCTGATCCCAGATTATCTACTTTTGTATGAGTCTACACTGTCAGATAATCTGAAATAAGAAGACAATCTGGGATCAGATCCTGGGATGTAGGGCAGTATAGATTCAGCTGCAAATGCATTTATACTCTTGACTGGTCTTGAATTAACGAGCCAGTGTAAATAAGGGCTCACTCTATGCTATCAACTTTGTTCTCTTAGGCCTCTTCTACACTGCCATATAATCCAGATTATCAAGCAGATAATCATCTGGAGTTTTGGAGTTCAATGACATCTGTATGCAGATGACGTCCAACTCTATTACTCCTTTCTACCTGCTGCTAAGGAGGCTGTTCAGGTCCTGAACCAGAGCTTGGCAGCTGTGACAGTCTGGATGAGGGCAAACAAATTGAAATTGAATCCAGACAAGGCAGAGGTACTCCTGGTCCATCAAAAGGCCAAACAGGGTATGGGGTTACAGCCTATGCTGGATGGGGTTACACCCCCCCCCCTAAAGACACAGGTTCACAGCCTGGAAGTTCTCCTGGACTCATCGGTGAGGCTGGAACTCCAGGTCTCAGCAGAGGCCAGGGGAGTTTTCGCACAATTAAAACTTTTCTTGACAGCTGCACCCATACCTTGAGAAGCCATACTTTGGCCTTGGTGGTCCATGCTCTCATCACATCTCAAATAGACTACTGCAATGTGCTCTATGTGGGGTTGCCTTTGAAGACTTCTCAGAATCTTCAAGTAGTCCAATGGGCAGCAGCCAGGTTACTCACTGGAACAACATACAGGGAGCATGCCACCCCCCTGTTGCATGAGCTGCACTGACTGCCAGTCAGCTGCCAAGGACAATTCATATTGCTGGCTTTAGCCTACAAAACCCTAAACACCTCCAGTCTAGTTTATCTATCCAAACATATCTCCCTTTATTAACCAGTTCAAATACTAAGATCTGCCCGGAAGATTCTGTTCTCAGTTCCATCGCCTTCGTAAGCGCGATTGGTGGGGACGAGAGACAGGGCCTTCTCGGTGGTGCCCCCTCGGCTGTGGAACTCCCTTCCTAGCAAGATCAGATCAGCCTCCTCTCTCCTGGCATTTAGGAAACAAGTTAAAACTTGACTATTCAAACAAGTGTTCAGCGAGTGATGGAAATGCAATTTAACATCCTATCATGACATGGTTAGAAATAAAGCAGCTGAGGACTAAGGATTAGTGCAGTGTGCTGTTTGTGTATTGGATTTATCGTGTTTAATATGTTTAATGGTTTTAAATTATATGTCTACTGTTGTAATGATTTTGTGTTATGTTTTAATTGTTTGTAAAATTGAGTCATTGAATGCTTAGATGTATGATATACACTGCTCTGAGTCCCCTGCGGGGTGAGAAGAGTGGGATATAAATGAAGTAAATAATAATAAATAATACTGTCCAGTTCAAAGCATATAATGTGAATTATCTGCTTTTATAATCTGGATTATATGACAGTGTAGTAGAGTCCCTAGAAGGGGACTGGCTCAGGCCTCTTCTACACAGCCAGATAATCCAGTTTATCAAAATGGAAAATCCACATTCTCTGATTTGAACTCTGATTTAGTCTACACTGCCATACAATCCAGTTCAAAGCAGATAATGTGGATTTTATACAGCTTTGTAGAATGGGCCTTAGTATTCTCCATTGTGGAGCCACCCACTGACTATTGAAAACTGAGATATTATTCTGATGGAATATTACATTACTATGGTGAATCCTAAAAGACATATTCTTCCTTGATAGTGTCCTGTTATATTCAAGTACATGTATTAAACCAGAAACACAACAAAAACAGTATTAGTTTTAAATGTATAAATCATCAGTTAAAAAAAAGACTGAAATCCTTCTGGAAAAAAAAGATATATAAATGACAACTGAAGCACTTTGTGATTACAATTAGAGGGCTGCAGATCTGGGGAAGCAAAAGAAGCTTTAGATGCCATGTTGGATGTAGCCCTCTACCAGATAACAAAATCTGTCTCCCAGCCTCTAGCTCTAGAAATTAGGAAATAAAGTATTACATTATATTAAAGAAACAAATGTTAAATCCAATGTTTATTTAAATTAGAATAGGCCCTGAGTGCTTATGCCACATCAACTCAGGTGAAATTAACAATTCAATTTTTTTTATGAAAGAAGTTTTCAGCAGTGTTTTATTTTGTCTTCAAAACTTTTCTGTAATTTCTCTTTAGGTTTAGTGAAGATATAAGGAGCTCTACCATGAAATTCACAAAGCAAAGCTTTAGGTCACAGAAAGTAGAGTACAAACCTTTGTAGGCTCTTCCCACAAGATTCCAGAACTTACTAAAAGTGTTGGAAAATAGCCTCTGAGCAATATACCCCAAAAAGCCTATCTTGTAAGATAACAGTAGTGTGCTAGTTTATGTTTGATGTGTTTTCAGATTTCTCCCCAGGTGGGATTTTGACATTCCTAAAAGCCCCATAGTTGTCAAAATACCTGCCATAATTTTGATGACTCTATCATTCACTGCTACGTGGCAGCAGATAGAAGAATTTGAAACTATTGTTTATTAAAGTCAGATAAGTGGTGTGCATATATTCATTGCAGAGCAGTTGGCTATATTTTTGGAGCCACAATGAAAATATTGTATTGGGCTTACAATGGAGGAAAGTGTTTTGGAGTTATTGTTGTTGTTGTTGTTTTGCAAATCTGTCCATCTATTTTTATTTATTTTTCACTCTTTCAACTGCTACATGACATTTTATTCTGATGTAAATTTCAATCATCCTTGGAGGCAAGAGAGATCAGAGCAATTGTTGCACATTTTTCTTAACCAATGTGTTTGTTCTGAGCAAAGCATGTTCCGTGAGGATGTGGTAGTGGCTATTTCTTATTACACTGTGGTTATCAAGAAGAAAGGTATGTTATAGGAAAATGATCTTATTTTGTGTATTTATTTAGTGTTAAAATGTTTAAAGGATGGGTTTCATTATGTGTTTATGCATGCATCTTTTATAGTATCATCTAAACAGTATAAGAATGATAAACAAGAAACAAAAATAATTTATATATTTTTTCATTTAACCATTACAATGAATATCAAGGTCTTAGACCACCATGGAGAAGCTTCCCCCTCCCCTTTGAGTTGCATATGAGTTTTAGGAAATTGTGAGGACTTTGGCAGACTGAAATAAAAATGTGGCATGGACGTTGTAGCTTTCTGGATAACTAAACTGAATTTGAATTGATGGATTAATACAGGGGTTTAAAAACTTTTTCAGCTGCAGAACCTTTTTTGAAAGAAAAGTCTGGCTGTGCTTTGAGAACCACTGGATTAATACATTAATAAAACTATGTAACAATTTTTTTAAAAAAAGTCTGTTCCTGGTTTGAAAATATTATTGTGCAGTAGTTGTTATACTCCAGAAACTTTGTTTTTGTATATGTCACAAACTATATTGAATTGGTTGATAGATCAATTGAAAAACTATAGCAAAATGTGCAGGCTGTCCTCCAAAAACAAAGTGTTTGCAGTTTAATAAACTTTTCCCATGTTTTTATGATAGAACCAATTAGGAAATGACATTTATATCCCAGGAACAAAAATCGTGTTACATAGTGTAATTTAGAAAGAGAAAAACTATGTAAACACCTAAAGTGCAATATTGTAAGTAGTGTGTACGTGTGTTTTTAAAAAAACACCTCTTTTTCAATTGTGTATGACAAAAATATTCACTTTCAAAAGCAAGGGACACCTATTCTAATTGTACTGCCATAAAATATTCTGTCTGGATGTGAGGTCAACACAGATCTGGAAACATTACTGATTTTCTCATGAATAGTGAAAAAGTCTGATAATGACATATAAAAATACTTGCCTCAAAATCATTTTGTGGTACATTTTACTTGCTGAGATAAAGTACACAACTTCCAGAAGCCTAATGGACTGCCAATAGAATCCTCCTTCAGTATTTGGTGTTGGGTCAGTGGCCTCTAGTTTACCAGAGGCAGAAAATTAATATATTGGGGATGAGAGCAGGATGTGTGCTATGTGAACCTCTTTTCTAACTGTAGGAAACTAGTATTCCAGAAGAATTGTCATAGTATTTTTCATCATTTTCCATATGACGTGGTTTCCCCACCATATTTGATAAGCCCTGAAGAATTTTGATAAACAGAATGGCAAAATCAAATTCCTAGTCAGCTGTGCTGTGCTTTGATGGCATTATTTTTACCCCATGGCAGGTGTGGCTAACACTATTGGGGGATCCTATGCCCTGAAGAGAAGTTGGTTTTACACCAAGAAAGACTCTTTACATTACGCTTACTCTAAAGCAAGGGATCTTATGCCCTGAAGACAAGTTGTCTTTACACCAAAAGACTCTTTATGTTATGTATGTGTAATCTTTGTAAACAACTGGTTGTTGTTCATTATATACTGGGTTATGCCTATACCATTTAATTTTGCCATTTGTTGAATATTGTAATATACAAACTGTTAGGCAATATCGACCATTGTCATTTATGTACCACAACTTTTAGTGGATTTGTGTTTTTTGTATTGGTGGGAATCCATTGTCTTCTTGTGTTAACACTATTGGGGGCCCAGAACCAGTCCCTCCCCAATTTCTCCCTAGATAACATAGCCTCAAAGCAAGTCCTAATATCTCTGTCCTTTCTTTTCTTTTCCTTTGTCATTTCTGATGTCATATTCAGGGTTAGTACACGGTTGTGGAGTGCTTGTGAGGGTGGAGGTATTTTTGTGTGTTTTCAGACATTTCACACACAGTTGGGAGGTTAAAAATAGTGCAAAAATCATGCCAAAGATATTTTGGGATAATATTTTTAAAGATTGTGAGCCTTGGTGTACTGGAGAGACACAGGTATCCATTTTTGCCCAAGAGTAATAAGGTTAGGATTAAACAAGGTTATGGATATGCTTATCCTGGCCTGGAGTGCATGTTCTCACATTTCATGATATGGAATTAAATGCTTCAACCCCAGAAAGTGCTGCTCTATCGATTGGACACGTTAACACAGCTGGGAAATAAATGTTAGTGCAGTTTATATATATTGCTAACAACAGCAACATGTGTGAAAAGATCTCTGAGGAAACCAGGTGGAAAGTTTATTTTCTAGTCCCATACATGAACTTCCAAATCCTAGATTACCTGGCAGGATCAAATGCTTTAAGAAAGCTATTGGAATCTTTCCTGGAGCTATGTTTTACAGCAAAAAACAAAGAAGGGGAGAAGAGGAAAAAGAACTGACATTTACATTAAATAGAGTGATGTCCCCCCCCCCCAAAAAAAAATCTAAAAGTGAATCGATCCCAAAGGCAAGAAAGAAAGAAAAAACATTGAAATATTTTTGCATTTACCAAACTAGGCTCATCCCAGAAAAAACAACAACAATATTTTATGCGGATGTTTTTATGGTTCAAAACAATAAACTTCCATTTCCTCTCTCCTTTCTCAAGCTAGTTTTTGTTGTGTTTGGGTTTTAAAATATTCATATTTAGATGCCCCCCTGAGGTTTAAAACACTCACTGCAGCTGCAGTTGAAGGTATTCTCTTTTTGTAGTCCATTGGATTCAGAGAGTCGGTTATTATTGTTATCCTCACTGCTTCCTAATTAAATCAGAGAGTGTCTGTTTCTTCCAACACAATTTTTGTGCCTGCTGCCAACTCCTTCAAGCCATTTCCCATCTGCAGAGCCCCACCTAAAGTCATTAGATCTTATTTTTACTCCAATAATGTCTTAGCATTTTTATTTCATTTTTAATTGAATTTTATCTATACATATTTTGAAGGAGCTTAAAAATGGAAGGACTTGGAGTCCCAGAAAGGTCCAGCTCCACTTAGCTCATCTGACTTGCCTTTATTTTCATCCCTTGGTGAGTCCTCATGCAACCTCTGGCTGATTTTAAATCCTTCACTAATAAATGCATGTAGACTGATACCGTTAACAACTTAAAGTTGTGCTCTCGCTCTGCCAGCTGCCTGACAGTTCAGAAGCTCAATTGGTTCGAACACTTGGAGCAGAATAAATTTCCCACCGGCTTGGTGCAATTTTCAGAATGTTTTAGACTCAGGCCTCCCTGTAGTGCCTGAGGGAATGCATTCAAGCTCACCGCGAAGAGTGCCCTACCCATATCTAAAGCTCAAAAGTTCTGAGGGGGATTGTTTATCAGTGTTTGTAACACTGGTGAAAAGGTTCACTGCAGCTCTAATTAAAAAAGCCTCAGGAGGCTTTGTGTTGTAAGAACAGTAAAACTCCTGGTGTGACATTTGTTAGGTATCTGGTACAGGATGCAGTATTAGATGTGACTTAGTATTTAAACCAGAGTTCAAAAACAGATATAAATTGCCTCAGCTAAGAGACAAGTCTCTACTACAAACTGAACATTTATTTTTGTGTTTATTTCCATAATTCTTTGTACTGTGAAAACTGCTTTGTACTACTAAGGTATCATTTACATACCATTTTCCCCCAATGGCTTCCCAGTGCACACTGTATAACTACTACAGTACATACAGTCTGATGATAGCTTTCTACTGCTACAGGAAAAAGAAGTCTTAATCATTGAGTAGCACTAGAAAGGAAAGGATATACAAGACACTTTCCTCATATCCTCAAAAAGAATATAGGAACCTTTGGATTTGTTGTGTGATAAGGCACTAGAGAAGCTCCTTGGCTGCGAATTATAAATGCCTCTCCCTAAACTGCAATCTCAAGAATCCATAGGATAGATCCATGGCCCATAACGTAAGGGGGAATAAGAGCAACTCTTGTAGTGTGAAGGGGTCTCAGGTTCATTGAGGCAGAGTAAGCATTTCCTTCCTTTTTATTTGAGAGGTGCTTTGCATCATTTTCTTATCTTCCCTCCCTCTCTCTCTCCTCATAAATGTTTGAAATAGGTAAACATTCTAGGAACTGTTCCACTATCTGGGTGGAGGCCAAAAGGGGGCACTAGACAGAGGAGAATAGTCAATTTTACAGGGAGGAGAGAGTTGAAGAAGCAAAACTATCTCCTCATTTTCCTGTTATTTCCCCCACCCATGTTGCCACCATGGAGACAACCCTCATTTATGACATGAGAAGGGAGTAACCAGTGAAAGCAGAAGAAATTGTTTTCTTCCTTCAATTCTCTTCCCTCCCTGTAAAATGGATGTCCCTTCTCTGGCTAGTGCCCCCTTTTGGCTTCCTCCTGGATAATAGAACAGTACCAGGAGCAACAGGAACACATACAGACCAGGAGCAACAGGAACACATACAGGAGAACCATAGGCTCTTGGATGAATCTCAATGGATTGTCCTTGACGAATGCACCGGGGATGTCGAGGAGGAGGACAACACTTTTCACCTACACAATTCACACCAACAGGATCACTTTTCTGGAGACCTACACACTACATTGCACAAAAGGGGCCCTGTCATTCCTGAAAGTAAACAGGTCTTGGTAGTAGGCGACTCCCTCCTTAGAGGAACGGAAGCTGTCATTTCCAGACCAGATGGGATGGCTCGAGAAATATGCTGCCTACCGGGGGCAAAAATACACCATAATCACTCAGAGGCTCACCAGGCTCCTCAAGCCCTATCACCGTCCTCCCCTCATGTTGATTCATGTAGGAACCAATGATACTGCAAGGCATACGTTTCAAAAGATCACAAATGATTTTCGAGCTCTAGGAGCAATGCTAAAAGAATGTAATGTACAGGTGGTCTTTTCATCCCTCCTCCCTGTTGTAAGACACGGACCCACAAGAGCCAGAAAAATAGTACAGGTCAATGACTGGCTTAGAAAATGGTGTCAGGAGGAACGCTTTGGCTTTCTCGACCATGGCCTGCTATTCCAGGAGGATGGCCTACTGGCAAGGGATGGGGTGCATCTCACACAAGTAGGAAAACACCTTTTTGCTCACAGACTCGCAAACCTCATTAGACGCACTTTAAACTATGTCCACCGGGGGAGGGGGACAACAGCCTTGCGAACACTACTTTACCCATAATGTCTGGGAATCGCCAGAAGGCTAAACGGAGGGCTGCACAAACACAACAAGGACCAAGAACCAAAAGCACAAGAATCCCAATTAAACAGCTCAAGGGAAGATCCCAGGGGCTCACATGTCTTTACACTAATGCACAGAGCATGGGAAATAAACAAGACGAACTCCAACTTCTAGCACAACACCACAAATATGATATCATAGCCATCACTGAAACCTGGTGGGATGACTCCTATCGCTGGAATGTAGATATCGAGGGGCATAACCTCTTTCACAGAAACCGAACAAAGGGGAGAGGAGGCGGAGTAGCCTTATATGTCAAAAACTCTTATGCTGCAGAAGAAATTCAAGACAGCAATCTGGGAAACCAGCTTGAAATCATCTGGATAAGAATCAAGGGAACTGGGACTCAAAAAGATGTTGTTGTACAGACCCCCAAGCCAGGAGGAAGAAGTCTTCTGAAGTCTTCTGCCAACAGTTGACCAAACAGGCACAGAGAAGAGATGTAGTAGTCATGGGCGATTTCAACTATCCCGATATTTGCTGGAAAACAAACTCGGCCAAGAGTACAAGGTCCAACAAATTCCTCGCTTGCCTTGCAGACAATTTCATGGTCCAGAAGGTAGAAGAGGCAACAAGCGGATTGGCTACTCTTGATCTCATCCTAACAAATGCGGAGGAACTGATCGATGCGGTCGAAGTGGTAGGATCCTTAGGGGCAAGTGACCATGTGCTCCTGCAATTTGAGGTACAAAGGAAGGCCGAAACTAAGACAAGTCAAACCCGCATTATGGACTTTAGGAGAGCTAATTTCCAAAAAATGAAGGAAACGCTGAGCAGCATTCTGTGGACACAGATACTAAAAGACAATGGAGCTACGGATGGATGGGAATTTCTCAAGAGTGAAATACTCAAGGCGCAATTGCAAACCGTGCCAACAAAGAGAAAAAATAGGACAAGTGCAAAGAAGCCAGAATGGATGTCCAAAGAACTTCTAACTGTGCTAAGACACAAAAGAGACATGCACAAGAAGTGGAAAAAGGGAGAAATCACCAAAGAAGAATTCAAACAAATAGCCAACACCTGTAGGGAAAAGGTCCGCAAAGCCAAAGCAAAAAACGAGCTTAGACTTGCCAGGGACATTAAAAACAATAAAAAGGGCTTCTATTCTTATGTCAGCAGAAAAAGGAAAAACAAGGAGGCGATAGGACCTCTTCGAGGAGAAGATGGGGCAATGCTGACAGGGGATAGGGAAAAGGCAGAACTACTTAATGCCTTCTTTGCCTCGGTCTTCTCACAAAAAGAGAGTCCTCAACCTCAGCAAGATGGAGTGGATGAGGGATTGGAGGACATCCAACCCCTAATTGGGAAAGAAGTCGTCCAGGAATACCTGGCCACTCTTAATGAGTTCAAGTCCCCAGGGCCAGATCAACTACACCCCAGAGTATTGAAGGAACTAGCGGAAGTCATTTCGGAACCATTGGCAACCATCTTTGAGAGTTCTTGGAGAACGGGAGAAGTTCCAGCAGATTGGAGGAGGGCCAATGTGGTCCCAATCTTCAAGAAGGGAAAAAAGGATGACCCAAACAATTACCGTCCAGTCAGCCCCATGTCGATACCGGGCAAGATTCTGGAAAAGATTGTTAAGGAAGCGGTCTGCAAACACTTAGAAACAAATGCAGTCATCGCTAATAGTCAACATGGATTTATCAAAAACAAGTCATGTCAGACTAATCTCATCTCTTTCTTCGATAGAGCTACAAGCTGGGTAGATGCGGGGAATGCCATGGATGTAGCGTACCTGGATTTCAGTAAGGCCTTCGACAAGGTCCCCCATGACCTTCTGGCAAGGAAACTAGTCCAATGTGGGCTAGGCAAAACTACGGTGAGGTGGATCTGTAATTGTTTAAGTGGACGAACACAGAGAGTGCTCACTAATGCTTCCTCTTCATCTTGGAAAGAAGTGACGAGCGGAGTGCCGCAGGGTTCCGTCCTGGGCCCGGTCCTGTTCAACATCTTTATTAATGACTTAGATGAAGGGCTAGAAGGCATGATCATCAAGTTTGCAGACGACACCAAATTGGGAGGGATAGCCAATAGGCCAGAGAACAGGAGCAGAATTCAAAACGATCTTGACAGATTAGAGAGATGGGCCAAAACTAACAAAATGAAGTTCAACAGGGACAAATGCAAGATACTCCACTTTGGCAGAAAAAATGAAATGCAAAGATACAGAATGGGTGACGCCTGGCTCGAGAGCAGTACGTGTGAAAAAGATCTTGGAGTCCTCGTGGACAACAAGTTAAACATGAGCCGACAATGTGATGTGGCGGCAAAAAAAACCAATGGGATTTTGGCTTGCATCAATAGGAGCATAGTGTCTAGATCTAAGGAAGTAATGCTACCCCTCTATTCTGCTTTGGTTAGACCACATCTGGAATACTGTGTCCAATTCTGGGCACCACAATTCAAGAGAGATATTGACAAGCTGGAATGTGTCCAGAGGAGGGCGACTAAAATGATCAAGGGTCTGGAGAACAAGCCCTATGAGGAGCGGCTTAGGGAACTGGGCATGTTTAGCCTGAAGAAGAGAAGGCTGAGAGGAGATATGATAGCCATGTATAAATATGTGAGAGGAAGCCACAGGGAGGAGGGAGCAAGCTTGTTTTCTGCTTCCTTGGAGACTAGGACGCGGAACAATGGCTTCAAACTACAAGAGAGGAGATTCCATCTGAACATTAGGAAGAACTTCCTGACTGTGAGAGCCGTTCAGCAGTGGAACTCTCTGCCCCGGAGTGTGGTGGAGGCTCCTTCTTTGGAAGCTTTTAAGCAGAGGCTGGATGGCCATTTGTCAGGGGTGATTTGAATGCAATATTCCTGCTTCTTGGCAGGGGGTTGGACTGGATGGCCCATGAGGTCTCTTCCAACTCTTTGATTCTATGATTCTATGATTCTATACCACATTCCATTTTAGAATTGTGGAATGCTGTTGTTGTTGTGTGCCTTCAAGTCAACATCTTTTGCTGACCAATCACAGAGGGTTTTTGTTTTTTTGCTAAGAGTTATTCAGAAAAGGGTTGCCACAGTCTACCTCTTCGTATGGCTCTACATTGACTCAAAATCTAGGGCCAATCTAGCACAGCATACACTGGATTGGCTCTGGAATGGATCAAACAGGGACTCCCACAGTTGCTGTGCAACTGAACAGCCAGCCCAACTGTCCCATGCCATCTGATTTGTCACAACAGTCTCCACTACCTGTCAGCCCTACCTGTCACCCTTGCCCACAATGACATCAGTTGGAGTTATAAGGAGAGAAGGAAGTATGAGGGGAGGTAATTAATCCCCCTTCCTCTCCCTCCTCCCTTCCTGTCAAGAGTCCAACCCAAAGAGTCTCTTGTAACTCAGCCAAGCATACGAACATTCTCCAGGGGAAGTCATAGGTCAACACATTCATCAATCAGCCAAGCAAGGAGGAGGCAAGAGGGTAAACTGTAAATCTTTTCCAATATTCTGAAGCCAGGATATCTCGCCAACAACAGTTTCTGAGTATAGTCCACAATCCATGATACGGAATCCAAGGTACAGTCCATCTTTCAAGAACCAAGAATCAACACACAGAACTTCAGGCTGCAGCTCCCAAAATTGACATTGCAACAATCTCTTCCAAGCTCCAACTATTTATGCAGATTTCTCAAGTGATCCCATTTGCAGACCCTGTTCTCAGCCAAATGACTTGATCTACGCACTTGAATACCATCTGTTCTTAACTGTAGTCTAGAATGCTTATTTCCTGGTCTTCCATTTCAAGCCCCTGATCCTGCCCTTACTCTGTGCCCAGAGGAGTGGTAAGTCTTTCATTGTTCCCTTGGGGTTGCTACTGTTCTTGCTTTAAAGTAATGGGTTCTTTACTGTCTTCCTGCATGTGCTGCTGCTCTGAATTTGAGCCCAACTCGAATGCTGGGAGAAGTAATCCACCCACGTCCTTGTTGTCAGCACTATTTGGCTTCCTGTTGCTCAAGTCAACATTACTGCAGGTGATGGTGGACAGATAGGACCCATGTTGCTGCTGGAGACAGCTGTGACACAAAGGGATGACGGAGATAGTGACTGATTTTCTGTGTTCCTGAGCCACCCAAGCCCAGGAAACATGGGATGACCATGGGAATAGTTCTGGCTGTTCAGATGGGCCCAAAGTCAGGGGATAGTTTGGTAAGGCACTAGCACTATTTGGCAGAGAAAGCTTTGTATAACTACAACCATGATCACATAACCACAAAGCCATTGCAGTTAAAGTGGTGTTGAACTGCATTCATTCTACAGTGTAGACACACTTTGATGTGCCCAGAGTGACTCAGTACACTTTCATGTTTGAGCAAGGAGTCAAACCTTGGTCTCCCAGGGTTCTTGCACATCCCTGAAGCCCACTATGACACAGTTAAAATCCACACGTCAAACCAAGTAAGCAATCATTCATTTATTCGACCACCACAATTACTTTAAGAACAGTCCCAAGAAATTGATTATTAAAGTGGCCAATATAGAAATGGGGAATGGATGCTAGCAAATAATTATTAGCCCAAAATTATAGCATTAAGCACAATCTTATACACGGCCACACAGAAACACAATCGTAACTAAGCAAATACTCAGTTCATCTTCTCTCTCTCTGTGTGTGTGTGTGTGTTTGTCATTTAAAGAGAGAGAGAGAAAGAGAGATTACATTAAATTTTGTTTTGCTATCCTTTTCAAATATGTGGTCTGCCAAAATTGATTAGTCATAGTTATTCATTCCTTATTAGACAACTGAAATATGTTGAGAATTGGCCTGTCAATAGAGACTTTTTAGGAGTTTCAGGTAGTTCAAAATCAAGTGGTAGAACAAGATACAACCACACAAGCTGATGGTCTATTTTTTGACATTATTGCATGTGTGAGCTATCATCATCAAAGTCCTAAATGGCTTAGGCTCTAGGTAGCTGAAAAACCACCTTCTTCTAAATAAATCTCCATAAACTTTGCACCTCGTTTAATTTATTTCACCTTCCAAAGTTAAGCATATTGTAGAAAAGTTGAGCAATCTTCTTTTGGCTCTTTGTCAAATGACCAGAGACCTTTTTATTTACATAGATCTTTCAGCACATTGATTGAGCTGGTTAAATGGGTGGTTTTATTGGTTCTGTTGGATTTTATCATTCTATTCTTCTTAGCCATTTAAGTCATTGAAACACTGGTTTAACATGGATTTTTCTGTATTGTAATTTATTGTTTTTGATCCTAAGAATGTTTGAACCAAAGTTTTTTTAAAAAATAAAAATCAATTTCCCCAGTATTTTTCCTACTGAAATCATTTATCAGAAGTATCCTGTCCATTCTGTTTTCAACTTTTTTTAATTACTTGAAGATTGAAACCTCGTTCATGAGAAAACAGCAGGCTAAAAATGCCCAGACTAGCACAAACAAGAACAGTCTTTTAAGCTTTTGCATGTAGTTTATGCATTTTCCTAAAGAATGAACAATAATTATCTCCTTTCTCTCAAATCATCTCAATGTAACAGAGACAATGTTTGTTTAAGATAAGATAAACTACAGTTCTTTAAGTTCTGCAAGAAACTGAAAATAATGGATTCCAGTTTAGGAATATTTCCTGTAACCTACTTAATCATATAGTTCCAGCTTGGATAGCCATGAAGTGTAAAATCCTGAACAAACCAGGTATCCTGGATACTTTATGGCTTAGCCACCAGGACGGTTGAAATTGGTCAATTTAATCCTTTCCAACAGCTGAGAATGATTCATCCAAGACTGGATTTAATCACATTCCATTCAGTGACTCACTGGGTGGTCTTTCAAGTAGGGCTAAACAGCAATAATAAATAAGACAATGGCTAAGAAATGAAACCTATATGCATTATGTTCCCAAACTGTTTCTTATGACAGTAGACAAAAGGCAGATTTTTCAGATCCTAGAACATAGCAGGAAAAAGTCATTACTAATTATGATGTCTTCATTCAACCATTGCTACTGTACGTATTGTATTCAGAACACAGTTGGTCTGATAGTGGGATAAATCAAAGAATCAACAAGTTAGTAGGGGCTCAGAAATCATATAGATAGAATATATCTCCAGTTCCCATCATACAATGTCTACATCATTATTCCTTCCTTGCCAGATTAAAAGCACCCCTGGACCTGAGATTTCAGGGGAAATACTTGAGATCTAGATTGAATCATATTTTTAGTTGATCCAACTTGTCTTTGGCTTTCTTCAGTTACTGCAAATTGATTTCAATGAACTATATACTCAGTGGGAGGGGGAGAGCAAAGAAAAACACAAGCAGAATTTTGCCCTTCCTCAGGCAAAAACAAACTGTTACAACCTCTTTCATCTTGGATTTTCTTCCACATTGATCCTTTTGCCACTCTGATGTGGCTTGGCCACATGTATCTCAGTTTTCATTTGTTCTTTTTCGTGTGTGTGTGTGACTATTAAATATTCATTAGAAAAGCAATGAAACCAATCTATACATGTGTCAGCATATACACTGACCAGTGCAATGCTAACATCTATACAAAAGTTGTGTGACCACCATTCATTCCTCCTACCTCTCCTGTTGTAGTGACTTCCCATCCTTTGTGTTAGAGACAGTCATACACAAAGTCTTCCCTATTATTAATTATTTTTCTACTATTAATTGCTATGCCAACTACCTTGCATAGCAATTATTATTTATAAATTCCTTACAAGGGTTCTAACAGAAATTATCAAGCTTTTTATAAAGATTTTTCCCTTTCCTTCCTTCTTTCCTTCCTCTTCTTTTTTTAAAAAACAAAATGGCTCCCAGTCTAAAAATACACTTTTCATTTGTTCAGTGCCTTGGGCCAGTGTCGGGGGCCAGAACATTGTGATGTCATTGAACTTCATACAGTAAGCTTGACTATTCTGAGCATGTAATTCAAACAAATTCTACTAAAAATCTGAATTTGTAAAGAGCACAAGCAGCTTCTGTTTCAAAGCAGTTTGTAGCAATGGATCCATCAGCACAAATTTCTTTCAAGAAAATGCTTTCAACCTGAGATTCCTCTCCCTGATGATCAGGGAAGAAGATCCAGATCTTCATAATGTAGGGAAGGACCTTAATGTCTGGAAATCCTACTGATAGATGTCAAGCTAGTCCTACAGTTAAGCAGAGCAAGGTGGCTGGTTCAGTTGGCCAAGTGAAGAGGCAATAAATGACATGATGCTCCCCTCAAGGAGGCACCTTAAATGCTCCAAAGTGTCCTGCTGACTTCTCTTCTCCTGCATCATTTGCTGTAACAGAGGTAGTTGTTATGTGGCAGTGAAGTGGCAACAAAGGGCCTTACCATGCTTGCACTCCACCATGACACTCAAAAGATGATCACTACCATTGTAAATGCTTCCTTCTTAAAATATGGCACCTAGAACTAGGCAATGGCATATAGACATTTCAGATGACCAAGGGAGAGTGGACAAATCCATCTACTGATTCTTGGTATGTTCAGCTCTGTTTATCTTAAATATCTTTCTTTCCTTTATGCATAAAACAACCCAAAATAGTGGGTCCTGTAAAAGGCTTACTAATTTGGGATGTGGATATACATACACACTAGGCCTGTTTGATCAAGAAAAAATTTGTTTCTAAAATCGATTTGTAATTGGGGTGTTTTTTTGTTTCGATATTTAAAATATTTACAAAACTTTCCAAAAAAATGTTTTGTTATTTACGAAATTTCGTAAATATTTACAAAACATTTTGTAAGTGTGAATGTTGCAGTAATGGTCACCTTGATTACTAGCATTGAATGGCTTTCATTTCTCCCACCCTGGACATTCCATAGATAAACTGAACTCCATTTGCCTAGTAGTTTCCAACAGACCTCTGAGGATGCCTGCCATAGATGTGGGCAAAATGTCAGGAGAGAATGCTTCTGGAACATGGTCATCCAATCGGCTCCGGCTCCTGCGCCCTCCTCCTCCTCCTCCTGGCACTTCCTGCAACACAGCTGGGAGGAGGAGGAGGAGGAGGAGGGCGCAGGAGCCGGAGCCGATTGGATGGCGCGCGCGGCTCCGGCTCCTGCGCCCTCCTCCTCCTCCTCCTCCTCCTCCCAGCTGTGTTGCAGGAAGTGCCAGGAGGAGGAGGAGGAGGGCGCAGGAGCCGGAGCCACGCGCGCCATCCAATCGGCTCCGGCTCCTGCACCCTCCTCCTCCTCCTCCTCCTCCCAGCTGTGTTGCAGGAAGTGCCAGGAGGAGGAGGAGGAGGGCGCAGGAGCCGGAGCCGATTGGATGGCGCGTGCGGCTCCGGCTCCTGCGCCCTCCTCCTCCTCCTCCTCCTCCCAGCTGTGTTGCAGGAAGTGCCAGGAGGAGGAGGAGGAGGGCGCAGGAGCCGGAGCCGCGCGCGCCATCCAATCGGCTCCGGCTCCTGCACCCTCCTCCTCCTCCTCCTCCTCCCAGCTGTGTTTCAGGAAGTGCCAGGAGGAGGAGGAGGAGGGCGCAGGAGCCGGAGCCGCACGCGCCATCCAATCGGCTCCGGCTCCTGCGCCCTCCTCCTCCTCCTCCTGACACTTCCTGCAACACAGCTGGGAGGAGGAGGAGGAGGAGGAGGGCACAGGAGCCGGAGCCGATTGGATGGCGCGCGCGGCTCCAGCTCCTGCGCCCTCCTCCTCCTCCTCCCAGCTGTGTTGCAGGAAGTGTCAGGAGGAGGAGGAGGAGGGCGCAGGAGCCGGAGCCGCGCGCGCCATCCAATCGGCTCCGGCTCCTGCGCCCTCCTCCTCCTCCTCCTGGCACTTCCTGCAACACAGCTGGGAGGAGGAGGAGGAGGAGGAGGAGGAGGGCGCAGGAGCCGGAGCCGATTGGCGGAGTCCGGTTGTAAGGGTGAGCGCACGCGGGCCGGGCACCCAACAGGCAGGGGCGGTGCTTGGCTCACTGGGTGTGCGCTCGCGCCGCCCCTTTCCCCCGCCGGATTGGCTCCCAGGCACCAGCAGCACAGCAGCCTCCATCCCATTAACGACACGAGCTGAAGCTCATAAAATATATGGGGCTGCTGTTTCGATATTTTTAAACCCTTCCGGGTTTAAAAATGTGTTTTGAAATCGCGTCGGATGTGGTAAAAATAACGAATTAATAACGAAATAACGAATTAACGAACGAAACCGCACAGGCCTAATACACACACTGTGGGAAGAAAGACAATAATAAAAATATGAAACTCTATAATACAATTGCGAAACAAATTATCCAGATAAAATACAAAAAAATCCCATATAATTTAAAGCAAACAGATAAATACATATAATCAAAATGAGAGATTACAAGACAACTAAAATTTCAAAAATGTTGGGAAACAAAATTTAGATTTAGATTTAGCACTAACAAGGGAAGGAACCACCAGCAAATTTTCAGAGAAGCAATTCCAAAAGGACAGAGAAGTGAGTCAAAAAGCATGACATCAAGAGAAGGAAGAAGAAATCCTTGGTTGGATAAGGAGCCTAAAATAACATGCATGCAGGTCTCAATCAGGTTAGTAAAAAAAATGAAAACTAAAAGGTAGGGAAAAGTTAGATTGCATCAGGCTTTGAAGGTTAATCAAGAAGATTTTTACTAGCTTCTTAAAGATCTACTCTCTATGAAGCCATCAAAATCACTAGGTAATCTTGGGGGAATCAAACTCCCTTAACCTTTGCTCCCTTGTAGGGTTCTTGTGATGATAAAGTGGGTGTTGTAGTTTAGCGTGATGCTAACATTCCTACTACCAGTAGGAGGGAGAAGAGGTCTGGGCAAGAGTCAGAGGGGGAACAACAGCGGAAACGCATTAGGGAAATAATATTGGCCCCAAGTGATTCTGAGATGTTTGAGGGCTTCTCTGATTGTGAAATGGGAGATGGGGAGGAGAGCAGGGGAGTAAAGAGGGCTACTCGCGATCCGGAGTCCGATGAAGAGCTTCAGAGGAAGCGCATCTGGGAAATACTTACCACTCCTACATCAGATGATGAATTCATGGGTTTTGATGGGAATGATGGGGCTTCAAGTAGTGATGAAGGGGACCAGGGTTTAGATTGGACCCTTGTGCAACAGATAAGAGACATTTGTAATCAATCTACTTCGAGTGAAGAGTTTGAGGGTTTCACTAGTGACTGGCAACCTGGGAGTTCCTGGCAAGACGTAAGTCTTGACAGGCGCTGGCAGCGCTGGAGAGAGGGGCCATCACACTCAGCTGTGGGGGATGAGGCAGCTGATAGCAGTAATGAGGGAGAAGGGAGTAGCCCTTCTAGCGATGAGGAATTATGAGATAAAACCTGCTGTGTTGACCATAGAACTTTGCAGAAGGCAGTGTCTTTATGGGACATAAATCTTTGTTGCTGCCTACTCTCTAGCTTGGATCCTTGGCTACAGCTTCCTGTGTTCCTGTTTTCCCGCATTCCTGAGACTCCTGCATTCCTGTGTTTACCTTTTACCACGGCTTGACTATGGCTTTGACTTTCGCTTTTGACTTCTGGAACTTTAAACTCTGTTAACTTTGTGCTTGAACATCTCATCGTTTTTGGGACTTCGTTTCGCATCTTCTGTGACTGTGTTTTTGTGCTCTGCTAATTTTCAAGCAGATTGCTGAACTTTGAGTTTAATCTGGATTAAACAGCATTATAATCCAGGTTATATTTTTGTTACTGATATTACTGCATTTTTGATGCCAAATTGCTACATTGACTTTATGCACTGAAGTGCTTTAAAAGACTATTTTTGTACAATAAAGCTGTGTTTGAACTCTTTATCTTGTGTTTGGCTCTACTTGAGGCTTCTGGGTCTTGACAGTAGGAGAAGAGACACACTGAGATCATTGGAGGAAAAGTCGAGTATAAATATAACTAAAATAATAGTTAAAATAATATAAGGGACTCTCCCAACCAACGCAGTTGGTTGGGAGAGCGATTTGCCCCTCCCCCCAGAAGGCAGAGAATGGAGGTTCCTTTGAACGTCCTAGAAGAAGGGAGGGGGCTGGCTGATCACGTGAGCCAGCCTCCTTCCTTCAGTCTTGTGAAGACTTTCTGTAGGGTCGACTGCTGCTTCCGCTGATGTAGCAGGGCACGAGCAGTTGGTGACGGCTGTCCCAGCAGGTACTTCCACTACACTCACATCAGCAGGTACTTCCACCTCACTCACATGGCCCTGGGACCAGGGACAGGCCCAACCGGTGGTGGGGGTTCAGTCACATGCTGCAGTTGGGATTCAGTCTCCGGGTGGGTTGGAACCCAGTATAGGGGGTAAGTGGGATGTTTCCACTACTCAATCAGCTAAACCGGCTACGGTCACCTTGGAATCGGCCCGAACTGGGGAAGCCAACAAATTTTGGGGCACTGCAAAATGGCCACCGCAGGCGACTCCTACTGTCAGTCTGTCAGGTTTAGGTTCCCATTTGGCAGCCAAAACAATGGAGAAGATATTGAGAAATGAATATATAGATATCTTTTCTCTATATTTTAGGGATCTGGATAAGAAGGAGAAGGATGAGTTAGATGAGGACAGTAAGGAGAAAATTAAGAAACGCAAGGTTGAGCGGAATTGGGAGAACTGGCTCCCTTGTTTCACGATGTACGCAAATTTGCTTTCTGATGCTGCCCCGGAAAGGGCTACAGCTTTGTGGCAGTATCAGAATATTATTAACAAGGCTTATGTTAGCGGCCCTCCTAGCGTTTGGCTAGAGTATGATAGGCGTTTTAGAACGGAAGCGGCTTGCCACCCAGACAAACGTTGGGACTTGATCGATGATCAAATTTGGATTGAAGTGATGAATCCATCTAGGGCTTCCTCTGCCTTGAAGGCTGACAGTGGGCACACTATTCAGAACACAGCGGGACAGCCCTCTCGGCAGGGGGCTCCCCAGCTGCAGTCCCAGCGCCAAAAGCCTTTATGCTGGGAATTTGTGGCTCAGGGAGCCTGTTCACGGAAGGACTGTCGATACTCGCACTCGTGCTCTATTTGTTATGGGTCCCATCCATCCCGAAATTGCCCCAAGGGGAGAGCCGCGAGAGGTAATACTAGGGACACCCAGTTCGTTAGGAAACCTTTAGGACAGGCCACAGTTTCACAAGGGCCCCAGCCCAATTAAGTTAAATCAGTTGAATGTTGGGCTGGATCAGTACCCGGATAGGGGGGCAGTTAAGTACCTATGGGAAGGTTTTTTCAGAAGGTTTTCATACTCATGTGTTGGGTCCCCGGTTTCCCACATTATCCTCTAATTTGAGATCCAGGAAATCTGATGTGATCCCCTGCACGTGCCGGCTGCATTGGCTAGATACAGGGTCCCCGAGCTAGGGTTGAGTCGAAGGGATATTTGTTTTGCCTTCAGGATTCCACCCCCTCGCAAAATATCAGTTTGGGCCATCACAGATAGGGCGCCGAAGATGCTGGGGTTAGAGTGCCCATAAATTTGGCACTCATTCTTTTCGCATAGGGGCGGCATCTTTGGCAGCTCACTTGGGTTATGATGTGGCCATTGAATCAATGGGCAGGGGGAAATAGGACGCTTACGGGAGATATGTTCGCTCGGCGTTTTGTTTGTTTGTTGTTTATTTTGCAGAGACTGCCAGACTGGTGCATAGATGGAGAATCCTTGTTTGTGGGCATAATTATGTCCACTGGGCAGAGATATACGCCAGGAACTCGTCCTTTGGCCAGCTCTGGGTTGCGCTTCCACTGCATTGGTCGAGTGGAAGGGTGTTCGGGGCCTTTGTTGGGCCAGTGCTCCATATCGGAGGTAATGATCTGGGCCTGCTTAACGGCAGGGCCCTGTATCTACAAGCCCGTGCTGACATTCTCAAGATCTGGAGGGCATGGCCCCGGTTTCACATCGCTTGGTCGGCCATCATTCACGCCTTCGGTGGCCAGGAGGCGGTGACGTCAGGAAGCTCGAGAAGGCCAGACAGCGTGTGAACTGGGCCATGCGCACGGCTTTGGCACAGGGCAGGGGATCGTACATACACCATGGAGACATTACACATGACAAAACACAGTTTACCGTTATGATGGTGTACACCATGGGTAACGCACAATTTTGGGCTGATTGCAGTTAGGCATTCAGGAAGTTTTGAGGGGCTTGGTGGGGGATGGGGGCGAAATAGACATTTGCCCCCAATCCGTGGCATAAATAGATCAGGAAAACACAGACATGGAGGTATACGCAAGGCACCCCTTAAGGGTGGGGGGCAGTGTACAACAATCGCTCACCTAGAAGTCAACAAATGGGTGAGGGGACATCACTTGGCACAGAAATTGGAGAAGCCGATTACAATAATATGAGACAGGCTTCTCCAGACTTTTACCTTCAGGTTGCCTGGTTGGGGATCCAGGGCACACAGATATTACACACTAAATAGCCGAGGACGCTGCCTCGGCTAGCCACCAAGTTCCTAGACACATAGTTTAGTTCAGTTGAACTTAAATAGGTAACATTCAATAAAAGTTGCCCAATTTGAATCCATATCATTGTTGTCTGTCTCGTTATTTCTGGGGTCGAGGGGCAAACATATAAATACATATTTTAAATTGAAATCCTACCTAGATTCCGGAATGTGTTTTCACTCATAATAGGTATATATTAGTGTACTTTGATTTGAAAAAAATCCACAGAAAAAAGAATTAGAACATTCTGGATGTATCAAAGCCAACCCATAAGTATGTTCATATAGATGATTTAAAAACTATGGATTAGTATCAGAAAATGTATTTTCTCAAACAACTTTGTGAAGGATTTGAGCAAATTCATGTGGAAGAAAACAATTTCCTTTGAAACACTGGTCACCATATATGTTTGTAAACACACACATGTGTGTGTCCACACTGAATTTTCTTGTTGCTGATGCATGACATACGTAGAACAGACATTTCTACATTAAATGATGGTCATTTTCAAAAGAATATATGTTTGTTACAATCACATGATAAGCTCAGAAAATCAGGCTAAAGACACCTGTTGTAGATTAAGGCCTTATACAGAAGCCTACAGATGGCAGAAAAGCAGTGACCATATATAGACATGTGAAGAGGTTAAATGTACTCATTTTGGCATATATACCAATCCAAAAACTCCATCTGCAGCAAGATCTATACATACACATCTGCAAAATGCAAAACGCAAAACATGAGATAAACTTTAGTGTCCTGTCAGATACAAGCCTGCCAAAAAAGCAATATTTTACTTAATTTAACCAGATCAAATGCTGTACCACTTCCATAACAAAGGTTTCCTGTTTATATTATACACAGAACTTCACAGTCCTTTAGGCTGAAAATGAAGTTGATATGCAAAACAAGCAGGGACACCCAGGTAAACCAACAGAAAATAAAAAAAATAAACAACAAAATCCAATTAAGCTACACATGGGATTTGGGGGTCAACTGGGGAGCAGTTTGGTGCCTGATATTAGTAGACCTTGATGGTACACAATAAAGTTTGTACTTATACACAAAATTGGGTTGTCATTTGTGGGCAGAGCTCATAGCATGCAATACATCTTCCCTTTCTCCCTATCTTCCCTTTCTCCTTTTAAATACATTTTCTCTTCTAATCACATGCAAGATAAACCAGAATGTGTGTGTGTGTGTGTGTGCTATCACAGCTTGTTGTAATGAGAGGGAAACAGAAGTGTTCATCATAATACCTTAATACTTTTGTTAAAACACACACACAATTCTCCTTTGCATCTAATCACTGCCCCCTGTCCTGAAAAATAATTTCAAAGGCAAACAGATGGTGGTGCTAAGATTTATCTTCAGTTGCAACCAATTTATGAGTCCCAAATTACTAGTTAAAGAATCAACAACACATCTAACTATTAAATCAAATATCATTTTTGGAATTTAAAAGATAGCTTTCAAGCTAACATCACCCTGTAATGTTCACTGTGCAACTCTGTGAATTGCAGCTATTATGAATGGGTGGTCATCTTGCTGCAGAGATACTTGGTTGTCACATACTGTTTCCTGCCCTTTCCCTAATTTAAAGATGTAGACAAGTGATATGTTTATAGAAACAGGAAAAATCCAATTGCCAAGAGTTTCTCTTCAGTGAAGAATTGTATTTTATTGCTTGTTAGTAAATATGTAAGGCTGCCAGTTCTCAGGACATCATCTAAATTCTGAAGAAATTGCTATGCTTCTTCAAGTCTCTGAACAAGGTAGGTTATATGCATGTAAGATAGCTTTAAAACCTGGGTACCCTTCTTATAGAATTACTAGCGGATCCCTGCCACGTGTTGCTGTGGCCCAGTCTGGTGATCTGGAAAATAAAGTAATGAGAAAGTGTTGGTTTCTAATATATGTAATGTCTTTCTGCTTGTGGGCAAACAGTATTTCGTGCTGTTTCTTTGCCAGTGTCAATGTGGAAATTGTCTGGTTTGCCTACTCTGGAAAATGCAACATATCATTGAAAAAAAATGACACAGGAGATTTAGTGTTTTGATCTAAGTAGTTCAAACAAGATTGTTGCCAAACAAGATTTCTGCATAGAAAATAGGCTATTTTGATTAAAATTCCCATTTTTGTACAAAAAGGTTTCTATTCATGTGAAGTTTTGATAAAACAATCTTACGTCAGGAGAAATGCCTCTAGAACATGGCCCTATAGCCCGAAAAAACCTACAAGAACCTAATCTTACAGTATTGCAATTTTTTTAAAAAAATGCATAAACTTTTAGTGGAAAAAACATTTTAAACAGTTTGCTTTTGCAATGAAATAATAAAAATTGTTATTTCTATGCCCCTTTGTCTATGTCCTCATGCCAAAACTAGGCATGGTAACCTGACAGTGGTGTGATAAAAGTTTTTTGGTTCTCCCATCTTAGAATTGGCAGGGCAGAATAATTCTTTGCCAAGGGCCTATATTCTGTCTGCTAATCCCAAGTTTGTAGGCTTTGCTCCTGTGCTATTGCTAAAAAGTGATAGGCAAGTAATAGAAATTTCCCATTTTCATCATGTTCATTTCCAGTGTCACAATCTCTGAAAGGGGTCATGCTTTGTCCCTGTTTTTCTTGTGGTCATGACTGAGCAAAAGTTGAAAAGGATTTTGAAACTGAAAATAACTGTCTGTGCTGTACAGGCTTTAGTCGAGGCATTTCCACAGAGATAAGATCGGGGTTTTCAATTTGTAAAATGTAAAACAATATAAAAATGTTTCATTTTAATGTGCTCCATGTGTCACTGATGAACAAAATATAATAGGTTTTTCTACATGAGTTTATATAAACATCCAGAGGCTCAGATACTTTATAATATATCCAGGTTTCTGAAAATAGATTAGGAGGATTAATACAACCACTTATCACAGCAATTGACAACAATCTGAAATAGCATTTGAAGTAACAAAAACATTCATATTACAGCTATATCATATTCTCTGTGACACTGAGCCAAGTCTGCAGTATCTTGATTTCTGTACCAAATAGCAAAGTGACACACATGGATATTGCTCTTTTCTATTGTTCCAAATTCAGGAGCACTCCACAGATAATTAAATTATATAGAATGTTTGTTTTGCAATACAGTAAATTATCATTACAATAGAACCTATACAGAAGTGTAAAATAGCTTGCTTTTGTGTGTGGAGTGGATGTGTGAAAATGATTAAATGAAAATGTTGGAGTGGGTGGAGGAAACATCAAGAATAATTCCTCAATCCTTATCTAATATCTCATAGTTTTCTCAGTGTATTGGGAGTTTTGAATTTCTATGTATCTTTAAAAGTAATGTGGGCAATAGCCAAAGAAAAGAGGAAGAAAGTGAACCAAAATATGTGGATGAATGCTTCAACATTTTTGATTAATGATTATCCTATCTCTACTTATGGGATTCTCAAATCATATGATCTACTAACTTTAACTTAATATTTGCCATGATATGCCAATGCTAGGCTTGATGTGGATACAAGACAATACTAGTGATTTCTCCCTCTGAAATCCCAGGGAGATGGTATAAGCAAGAGGTTTTTCACAGATCTTCTGGGCCACCATTCATAGCATTTCAGGTCCTGTTTGAACTTACGTTGTTCAGCTGTTGTAGTTGTTGTCAAGTTGGCTTTGATGTATCGCAAATGCATCAATAGCTCTTTTCAGGTCTTGCAAACTCAAGGCTATGGCTTTCTTTTTTGCAATCAGTTCATTTGTCAAAACACTCAATGCAACAACAACAACCTGAAATCTACTTGCAAAGCCTATCATCCATAGATGAACGTGGGTGTACATTCATAGGCTCTAATGATGTCCACATTGATATGAAACTGGATTGCCATCCTGTAATAAGAGAGTTATCCTCACTGAACTCAGTGAGTCTTATGTTGGAAATAACCTGCAAGGACTTTGCTATAACATTTTCAGTTCATGACATCTTCTGAAAAGAGATCATTAAATAATATAAATATAATATGGTAGAGTGAATCACACTTCACTCATCTCTTTATTGTACATCAATTCACTGATAAGAACATCATGCACATTAAAATATATTTCCTTAGATTAAATGAGAATATAAAAAATGATACTTACTGTGTTATCTAAGCCATCACCTGGTTGGTGTGTGAGCTTATATTGGAGAAATCTCTTAATTTAGTATGTAGAAGTAGATCATTTGCAAGGGTTCTTGGGGAGTAACTCTTTTTTCTTTATTCCTGTAGATTTGAGAACTTGTGCCATTTAAAAATTGTTGAAGTATGGCAACATGCTGTCCTAGTTCAATGCAACCACCTGTTCCCTCAGCCATGCTGCAGAACTTGATCCCAAAAAACTGAAAACTCCTGAATTTTTCTGTTAATATAACCAACCATCCCACGTGAATTTCCTAGTTATCGTTATTCTCTTTTTTTCCACACAAAACAGTCTTCTTATTCATACATCATGAATTTTCTTAAATTAAAAGCATCTCTCAGACAAATGTTCTGTAGAAAAGCAGATAAATAATTGTACTGTCAAGGAATAGCTTTTATATTTTTCTTAAGTAAAATTTATATCTATTTAATTTATTAATTATAAAAAGAAGTAAACGGTTGTGATTGCTACTGTCCAATAAATAGATTTTCACTCATTAATAGGTAATTTTATTCCTATTAGCTGCCATTAAGCTGTTCTTTAATGCCGGATGGGAGTTGCATGAAGCTGACATAATCAGTATCAACTATTCTTATTTTCTGAAGGAAGAAGAATCTTTGAAATAAAAATGGGAATAAACAACAACAATCCACTGATCTAAATTTTCATTTTCCATTCAATAATGTCTTCACATTTGGGCAAGATTGGAGGGGAAGAGGTTTTTTGGCAGCATAAGGATAAAGGAGAAGAAACTTGCAGGTATAGTTTGAAGTAGGGATACGCAGCTACAGTTGGTCACTTCAGAAAATTGCCTGCAATTTGATGCTTTGGAAAACAGTCCAGTTTGGTTAAGATAAATTCGCTGAAAGACTGCTTCAAGTTGGTTTTGAAACCAGTGTTGCAATTGGGAAGATTTGTGGCTCCCATTCAATACAGTTCAGAATACAAATAAAATATATACATATTGCATAGTAGTCCACTTGGAGGGTATTATATCAAGAGCCACAGGTATAAAGGTAGAGGTTGTGCTAGATGCTTTTAAACTTTCCTTTTACATTGATTGAATCTCTGCTACCAAACTGTTGCATGAATATTGCTGTAAATGGAATATTATTCTTCACATTTGATGGGTGTGTAACATTAGAAATGGTTATAAGGAACTCAATTTAACTCACCATTGGATTTCATCAAAATCTAATGCACAGCCTTAGTTAGCATTTGCCTGTATATAAGGATTTCTTAGCTGAGGACTAAGAAGGAGATTTGTATGGGAATTGAGAGCTCCTCAGAAGATATTTAAGGCTTCAAGCTAAACCCCTATCTTAACTGGCAATCTCCTGGCTTTATGACAACCAAGTTTTGAAAGTTAGAAACACATAATGATCAGAGTTGAGAGAGGAATCCCCTGATGAACATAGTATTTGATTTTATATATTCTGCTGTATTTGAATTACAAGCCATATTGATGGAGATCGTTATCTCACCCTTCTCAGAGTAAGGTTTCTATAAGCCCAGAATTGCTTCTGGGGACTTTGTGTTTTGGAGTGTTGCCTTTCTTGTACAAGTCAAGTATTGGAGAACTTTTGGGACTCCTATCCCACAAAAAGTCACCTCATGCTTACAAAATATTTTCTTATAGCCAAAGTATTTCCCTTTTTTCTCTTGATAAAAGAACGGTTTTCCCCTGACATTAAGTCCAGTCGTGTTTGTGGGTTGGTGCTCATTTCCATTTCTAAGCTGAAGAGCTGGTGTTGTTCATAGACACCTCCAAGGTCATGTGGCTGGTATGAATGCATGGAGTGCCATTACCTTCCCGACTGAGCGGTACCTATTGATGTACTCACATTTGCGTGTTTTCAAAGTACTAGGTTGGCAGAAGCCAGGGTTAATAGTGGGAGCTCACACCGCTCCCCGGATTCAAACCTGCAACCTTTCAATCAGCAAGTTCAGCAGCTCAGCAGTTTAACCCACTGAGCTGCTGGGGGCTCCTTTCTCTTGTTAAATTGGAGCAATAAAATTTCAAAATGATTATTACTAGTTTGATTGGCAGATATGGCCACTGCTTACTGAATGAACATATTTTTTTCTGACAAAATTGTGATTTACATTATGAATCTGCAGTTTTTCAAATCATAGAATTTCCTTGCAAAACATACATACAGACCTACTCTTGATTGATAATTATACTTTTGGTATCATGAGGATTATGTACAACAAGTATTTTATTAGCTAAATGAAAGGATAAAGGTTTTTAATTATTTCATGTTTAAGAAATTTCCCCTTCTTTTATTTCTATTTCAAATAAGATTCACAAAAATGCTAATTAAAAATCATACATTTTCTATAATATATACTGCTGATCAGCAGAGCAGATAAAAACCTTAAAGAGTGAAGCATATAGGCCAACAAGAGGAGAATTTAGACCACTGAACAGCTACTGTGAAGCACTTGGCCCCACTTTGCAGATAAATCACCTAAATTCCCCATTATTAGGATGTTATAATTAATGCAAACCTGAAGGACCTACCTTTGTTCCATGCTTGTCCAGTGACAATGCATACTTTTCATTCTGTAAACTTGATGCTATGGTCAGGACTCCTGGGAGGTTAGAGCCGCCTCATGTCTGCTAGCTTTTCTACCAATTTTTTTAAAATCCTTGCTAAAACTTTAGCAGTTTTCAGAAGGAATCTAAAAACCTGGCTGTTCCGATGTGCCTTCTCAGATTAGGAATCCCCATCTCAAGTTCTAGAAGCACTTTAACACAACCGATGTTACTGCACACAGCACCTTTACTCCTACGTTCCTCCTGCCATTTCAGCATTTTAACCCCTGTACCCCATTGCGCCGGCCGAACCAGTTTTAATAGTGTCTTGATGTAGTTATTGTTGTTATTTTGCTTAATTGTTTTGATTTGCTTGTTTATTATTGTGTTATGTTTTTATTGTATTGTGTTGAGGCTTCGGCCTGTGTAAGCCGCATCGAGTCCTGCGGGAGATGCTAGCGGGGTACAAATAAAGTTAATAATAATAATAATAATAATAATAATAATAATAATAATAAAACAAGGCAGAGTTTCAATTAGGGATTTAATTCTTTACTAAGCCTCTTCTCAAAAAGAACAATTGATAATTTAACATTTTTTTCATGTTATAATAAAGTATTTGGAAACCATGCATTTTTCAAAGACTATTCACAATCCAAGGAGTTAGTCTGTGCAACATTTGTTATGTGCTTGTTTTGTACAGAAAACAACATTTTCTGCATGAGAGTTTTCTGTACATAAATAATATTCCGAGGTAGAAATATTATTTTCTGTGAAGAAAATGTTGTTCCCTGTTCTGTGCAAAATGTGCATGCATTTTATTTGCATGGAAAATGCTATTTATTTCTATGCACTAATGTACATGCACATTTTGCACAGAATAAGTCCCTAAATATACAATTTTCTGCATAAGAAACAGCTTTTTCTGTGTAGGAAGCAATATTTTTGTGGTGATACAATTCTTAATTAAATCGTATATTAATTTATGGTAATATGGTATATGTGGAACTGCCTTTGAAAAGCTTTCTGAAATTTTAGCTGGCGTGAATAATTGCAGCTATATCATTAACTGGGTGTTTTTCCAGGGGGTTACACAATTCCCTCTTGGAACAGCTCCACTACAGTGCGACCTTGATCATACTAGCATGAGAGTACAGGGCTTTCAGTCTTCAAGGGAGCAGCCTCTGTGCCTCGTGCCTCCATGCCTCTGCTTTGGGAGACTGCTGTCTGCTTTACTCTTGTCCACTTTGAGAAACATTTGGTTAGTAGATTTTGTGTGGTTTTTATTCCTGGTATGTTTGGCTTCATGAAGAGAGGGAGAAAGATCAAGAGAGGAAGAATGGCTCAATGAGTACTTGTACTTTGTGCTTCTACCATTTTAAAGTTGGTGTTTGTTTTTAATTTTTCAACTGATACATTTTTTGTTATTTATAAAGTACATTTTCTTATTTAAAACATGTAACAAAAATGGGGGGGACTCAAGGGCTAGAATGAATGAATAGCATTTAAATGGGAAACATTTGCTTTGAGATCAGAGCATTTTGAGTTAAGCGCTTGGTCACGGAATAAATTAAACTCTTAAGTCTAAAGCTCTATAAAGGAAAGCATTCATATTTTCCCATACAAACTTGCCCTTCGGAAAGGGTTTTCTCTCTGTCCCACCACAGTCACATGTACAAGCAAAGGAGAGGGACTTCTTGGTGGTTGCTCCCAGGTTATGGCAATCTCTTCCTTGAGAGGTTAAACTAGCATGCCTTACTAAAGGTCTGTAAAGACTTTAGTTTCAAGAGCTCCCTGAGCACTAATTGCTGAAAGTAAAAGGCTAAATTTTCTGCTTTCTTTTTTCTTTTTAATGTTTATGTTTTTGATGAACTTTATTCTTTTTCATATGTTCATTATTCAACATTGGTATACTTTGAAATTTTTGTAATCCCCATGCCCTGTGTTTTAGGACTCATGCAGATAATATGCCCTGTGTTTTAGGACTCATGCAGATAATTTACATGTTGTACACTGCCGTGAGTCGCCCTAGGGCTGAGAACGGCGGTCAACAAATGAAGTAAATAAATAAATAAATAAATAAATAAATAATATTCTGATGAGCAATTATATTTCTAATTATTGTGATGTTAAAACAGATATATAGAAAATATATCTCATATTTTATTATTTAAGCTTCAAAATATATTTGGGAATATTTTTTAATTTGGTGTGGATTTTGACATCAGCATCTTTATTATCTGGTTTCCTGCACTATTGCCTTGATAGTAATTTCCCTCCCAACTGATTTTACCAGGCATCAGCTGGTTTGGAGAGATAGTTCATTCTACTGGTGATAGGAGCATAGGTGAATGATGTTTCTGTGAGTATTCACCTGCCAACAGGGTTGGATCAAGGATGTTACTTAAGTTCCCAAAGTATACAGGTTGAGTATCTCTTATTTAAAATGCATGAGATCAGAAATGTTTGGGATTTTAGTTTTTTGGGGGATTTTAGAATACCTGAATTTCCATATACTTACATAATGCGATATTTTGGATATATGACCCAAGTCTAAACATGAAAGTCATTGATGCTGCATATATATCTTATACACCTAAATCAAAGGCAATTTTATTTAAAAAATTAAAAAAATTATGAAACAAAATTTGTGAACATTGAGCAAAATTTATAATATTTCAGCCACCCATGTGGATAACTTCGGATTCATCCAATTTGTCCATCAGTCTCTCAGATCAGGCAATAGTTCATTATCATTATATTTCACTGACTCTATATTCATATTATTCAAAAATATTTTTCAAAAACAAAAATGCTTTTTAGTTAGGATTTCTTGTGTTGAATTACCAAATCATAAACATTCATAGTTCCATCACACTGATGGGAGTTCATGCTATGGCTCTTTAGATTCACTAGAAATTGACTTTTTTTGTTTCTAATAAGTTTGAATTTAAAAGAAAATCCAAAATAAGAACTTATTCTAGGACATGATTCCTAAGTTTGTTGTCTATTACTCCTCCTGAAAAATGAGTCATTATAATGAAGAATAACATGCTAACTATTACTGTGAAGTCTTCTATGGAGATTTGGAATATGTCTTCATCAGTAAGAACATTTACAAAATCATTATAAAAATTAAAGGAAATGATCATTTTTATCAGAATTTTAAATTTAACCTCAGTATAAAGGTAATGTCCCCACCTTTAACACTTATTTAAATCTAAGTCACTGTATCTTTGAATACTACTCAGATGTCTTATTCCAAAGTAGGCAGAATCAGTAGTAAGACTATAGATTAAAGCAAAAGGCCTGATAAGGCCTCTACTACAACAAGGCAGAATAAAAGAAACAAAAAAGAATATCAAAAGCAGTATCACAGTCAAAACAAAGGGTGTTGTTGTGTAGCAATCAAAGCAAAGCAGCCCTGAGCTTAATCCACCAAGTTCTAAAAAACAAACAGGGAGATTCCAAGAGGAGAATTCAGTAACATTCAAAGTGACAGCAAAGTCCAAAAACCTGAGCTTAGAAGACAATAACATTTCCACCAGTTTTATTACCCCAAAATTGAGACCTATCTTCTTGAGAGGTTTCTGGCCATTAATTAAAGCTCAGAAGCAGAACTGCTGTCTTCTGTACTCCTACTCTTATGAATTATTTTCCAGTTGAATTCTTCATAACAAGGCTGAATACTTTATACACAATTCTTCATAACAAAGTTTTTGCCCTCCAGTCTTTTGATGACTTTCCTCATCTTCAGACCGTGGTGCTAAATTGTTTCCCCTGAGTATATACCCTTGAAGGATCAACACACGTGAAGAGGATATGGGCTCTCTGGTTTGGGGACTCAACTCACTTCTCACTGGATCTCTGGTTGGACCCTGGCACTACAATAGCCAGTGGAACATCTGTGGGTTCATCTATGTTAGGCAGTATAACAGAGCTCTGGAGTACTCCTAGCATCATGATATATCCAGAGCTGTTGTCTAGATAGTGCCTTAGCTTCACTGGAGCAACCCAAATCTCACCTCCTCCACATCACTGTTGCAGCCACTCCTGGCCAGTTACATAGCTCCATCTGTGTTCCTGACCACCATGGGCACCTTTACCAGAAATGGGGGCTAATTTCACCAGCAAGCAGGAGGGGGCAATGCCCCCTTTTTATTGCAGGTTTTATGGGCACTCTGATCTGACACCAGCATAGCCACCTGAAATGACTAGGATCTTGTTCAGAGCTCAGTGACCAGCTAGAGCAGCAGTGGTGACAAGTAGCAACACAGACACAATTCACTATCTTTCCATGTGCTAATGTGTACAAAGAAAGTGTTATGACACCAGTGTTCAGTCTGGATAGTTGATCAGGCTGAATCAGATCTGATTCCACAGCCCAGACTGTCTCAAGTGTGCAGATTACTCCAGAATTCCCACCAAAACTTTATAATGCCCCCAGATTTTGCCCAACATAGGTTTTAAACAAACAAACAATCAAAAATGTGATATTCACCAGAAGCCAGATACATTGTGAGGACAGCCATTTGCAGTTTGTCTGGATTTTTGGTGGTTTTTTTCCTATGTAGAATAGCCTTGTGTGGCTATTCTCTCTTTTTTCTACTTTTGTTGTCTTTTTCTAAAATATCTACTAAATGGATTTTTCAAATGCAACCTTACATTGTATCAGTCACAGCGCTGGTTCTATGATCTAGTGGTAGAGAAATTGTTAAATATTGAGAATATTCCATAGTCAATCCCTAGGAAAGGCACTAAATGAAACCTTGAAGAGAAACTGAAAGTCAGTGCTACACTACACTAAATAAAACAATTGTGTTGCACTGGCTTCGAATTGGGAGTAATTTTAGTTTAAAATGGGTTATGTTGAAACAAATGGATAAAATGTTAAGGACAATTATAGGTGCATTCATTTTTCATCTTCATGTTGACCAGTGTTTCTGATCTTTGGCAGGCATAATCTCCTACAGCATAGTCTGCAAATTTCATGCAATTTGACTGGACAATGAAAAAGCAGAAAACAGAATGTCCCAATTAGAACTAGCTGGGAGATGAGAAGATGTCATTTCCATTTTAATTTAATACAAAATTGGTACTGTTGTCCAATTTGGCAGATGTGATGGACTGAGAAAGTAGTACAATGCCTGTGAATTTAATGCCCCTTTGATGGAAAATGGCAAATATTAAAGTTTTCACTGAAATTGGGGGGGGGGGGTGTTGTTCAGTATTGTTCCCTGATTTAGTGCCCACTGCTTACCTCTAGTATGGCTAATAACAATTATTGCAATTGCTCCCTATTAACTGAGACAAGGAGCAACAGATCAAAATACAGCAACAAGTAGATACATAAGAGTTAAAAATATAAAAACAGACTAAAAATTCTTAATCAGTTAGATGAACATAGCATAAATTTAAAAGCTTATATTGGCAGTCCCCAAATTACAAACAAGATAGGTTCTGTAGGTTTGTTCTTAACTTGAATTTGTATTTAAGTTGGGACAGATAAATTTTTAAGTGTAACTCCAGCCATATATGTGTATGTATATATAGAGAGAGGGGGGTGGTTAACAACCCTATAACATTTGTTTTGTTGTCTGTGGCACTTTTGATAATTGGATTTTGCAACAAGGTTTGGTGATAAAACTTCAGTTGAGACAGCTTTTTCCCATGATAACTCTTTCAGGAGAGAATTTCCCTTCCTAGGGACAGATTTCTCTCACTTCCTGTTGTCTCACCCCATTTGTTAACTATGGATTATTTGCAAGTCAGATGTTTGTAACTCGGATACTGCCTGTATATTGGAAACACAAATTGATAATTTAAAACTTGCCATTTAGAAAAATACCTGGTTCTTTAATGCTGTTTTAAATACAGATAGCATATGCAGCTGTCAAAAGCCGTCCAGCAGGTCATTCCACAATTTAGGGGTAGTTGAAGAAAATGTCCTCTGGTTCACAGTTACTAGAGTAATCTTGGCTGACTGTAGTAAAAGTCCCTCAGAAGATCTGAGTGTACAGTGCAGAATATATGGCAGAAGCTGCTCCCATAAGTAATCTGGACTCATGCCATGTAGGGCTTTAAAGATAAGAACTAATACACTGTGCCTTGTCCAGAAATTACTTATCAACCAATGAAAATAATATACATATGCTACAAGCAAGCACAGTGAGATGCACCAGCAACCAATCTGGCTGCTATGTTTTTGCACTAATAGAAGTTGCTAAACTTGGTACAGAGGTAGCCCAACATTCCAGAAATCCAGCCTTGTCAGTCTTAAGGGGCTAAAATAACAGCAGATGAAAACCTTTTTATTCCGATAGGCTTTTTAAACAGACGGATTTTAAAGAATGGGCAAGGAGGTACTGCATGGTTTTACTGAATAATTTCTTACAGATTTATTTATCTGTTTATCTTGACTAAACTGTTTAATAATTGTATCACATTCAATCCTATTTCAAAAACTCCCCCTTTTATGGATTTTATGACAGAGGCACAAAAATTGGCTAATTAGAATACTTGGAACACATGGATACTTTCAGCCATCCTTGTAACGAATTCCCAGATTCCTCTCGTAGTCAGATTTTCCAATTGCATCACGGTGGCATGCTCATAAATGTCTTGTTTAGTTTAGCCTAGATCTTTCCACCAGTATAATGGGCCCTCCAAGATAAAGACGATATCCCTTGCTGTAATGGCAGGTTATCTCATGTATAGCTGGAGGGACTTCTCTGAAATAGTTCACCCCTAATTCAGAAAAGTTTTCCACAGGGACTGCACAATGTTTTGAAAATAATGAGAACCAGAAGTAGAATACTTTATATTTCCATGGGCCTTTTCCTATATTATCCCCAGGCAGATAGAAAAGAAATGAGTCACCACTTAAAAAATCACATAGTATAATAACATGATGTCTACAGAAAATTATAAGCATAACTAATTTGAGAGAACTCAAAAATTATTCTGTTTGGCTTACAATTCAGACAAAAAGGAGAACATCAAGTCATATAAAAATACAGATTTGCCACATAAAATTATGTCCAAGTTGAATTTGTGTCAGTCACACAAATTCAAACATTTCAATTCAAAACTTGAAATGTTTAATGTTTCTTAAGTGTGGAACTCTGTGTACCATTAATTGTGACTCACTAACTCTGTGAACACAGATGGATTTAACTGAAGGTAAACATGCGTAGGATTGGACCATGAAGCCAAAGATAAGAAAATAACTCACATGAACCCTTTTTTGCTCTTTCCCCACAAAATAATTATCTTAAAAACCTTACTAAACAATTAATTATTAGGTTAGTTATTATTTTGTTATCAAAAACAGAAAAGCAAGCAATTCTATTTGTGTATTCTACTTCAATCAATTAATCAATCAACCAACCAATTGTACTTCAATCAATCACAACCATATGCAACAAATTTGCACCCAAGACCACATAGCCATGGGTGCTGTGACAGGGACAACTTTTATGTGTTAACTTTATTTTAAAAGTTTTAAAAGTTACATTAAAAGTTACATTAAAGGTAAAAAAATGAACCAAGAAAAGAAATATAGAGTAAAAACACAAAAAATGCTATTAGGAAAAAAGAAAAAATGCAACAAAAGAAGAAAAGAAAAAGTAGTTGACCTCCAACCTGTTCTCACTTAGCCAAAGGAAAACAACATAAGCTTCACCCTCTAGATCTCCCAATGCTGACTTCTTTCTTGAACACTCTGCCCCCTAAATTATTATTCAAAGCTCAGAATTGGCAAGTCCTCTTCTTTGCACAAAAAGTGAACAAAAGCTTCCCACTCTTTGAAAATGTTTGTTAATGCCACACTTCTTTTAGTAAATAGGTTAATTTTCCCATCTTGGCCAGTTCCATCATTTTTATCATCCAATCATCTGTTGCTGTTGCTGCTGAATTCTTCAATTCCTGCACATACAGCAATCTGGCTGCTTTGATCACATATTGCAACAGTTTATCATAGTCTTTTATGTCAGTCAGAAAAAAGTTTTAACTCTATATTTTCCCCCAAAGTTTTTGCATCACTGTATTTATTTAAATCCAGTATTTCCTGGCATGTTTACATGTCCACCACATTAGTGCCTACAATCACAAGAACTGGGCACATTGGGAGAGTAGGGTGAGAGGTTTTATAAGCCCTGGCTGCACTCCTCTGGTCCTCTTTCTGCTTGTTTTGACCCACCCTTGGCACAGTATGAGTTTCACCTTGATGCCTATTGAAGGTGGGTAGGATTCCCTCCCCCATCTTTTGGAGATGGGCAGGTTGCCTATCCTCTGCTCAAGGTAGTGTATTAAAATATGTTCCACAGGCAGGTTTTTTTGGGGAGAAAACAAAATGGGTTTACCTTGGCACCATTCAGGTAAAGGGTTGGGCCCCAGTAAAGAATGGCCTATTTGGGTTCTACGATATTGGAGCTGGGAAAGAACTTGTCCTTTGGGTGGAGAGATTGACTCTCCCTTTTGGGGAGGTTTGCCTTTAAAAATACAATCATGCGGGGTGAGCAATACTAAAATAATGGATTGCCTTTGAGGTCATGTATTTACCTCAAGGGGAGAGTGGAGAGGTGTTTCTCAGGTAAACACCTGACTTGGTTAAGATCCCAATATATATGATTGCTATCCTCCTCTAGCAAATTTTCCAGGTTAGTCCTAAATAGTTAATAGAACAAATAAAGTGGCCCTTATTTCACCCAGTGTTATATGCCTGGTCTTGTTATTTCAGGGTTGTTCATCAATATAAAGGAAGCCTTTTGACTTAAAGGTGGAATGTGACCTAGTTCAGCCTCAAAAATTCTTTAGTGACCTATGGCCCAAGAACCCGAAGTTGAAGAAATGAGAAAACAATACTTTAAAAAAAAACATCTAAATTTGTTTTTCATTTCATACATATCATTATGAAGACACTTCTGGCATCTTTTCCACAAAAAACTTTCTTGTAAATCATCTTAATTTTTCATATGAAAATGTTATTATGACACAAATCTTCCTTGCTGTAAGGTCTCATTTATCTGTGTTTCTTATGCAGATCGTTTGATCAACCTGTTTTCTTTTGATGCTGTTCTGTTGCATATTAGATGTCATTTGTGCATGAGAGAATGGGTTCACTGAAAAACTTCATATCTTTATTTTGTACTGATGTTAAGTCAGGCAAATTTGTTGTTTAAGAAGAAAAGTCACTCACCCTAATCCAACATGAGTGTTTCTTGTGTGAAAGCCAATTTCTATGCATGGGTCTTGCAATGGATTTGGGGAAATGTACACAAATTAGATATTACATGGATATACTGTGATCTTCTTCTTTAGGATGTCGTAGACCCATTACAAGAGCTTGAAGTGTACATCACCATCTGTTAGCTCTGGACATGTGAGACTTTTTGTTGAATATTCGGATCAATGACTTCATAATATAGAATTCTGCCTTTTATTGAGTTAGACAATTGGTAAATCTCATATTTGTCTGTGCTTCCTTACAGAGACTCTGTTTGAGACAGTAATCATTCACAGATTCACCAGGATATGTGACTGAACCTTCAGCCTTGTTGCAATCAATGTATGTAGTTTGCTTCTGAGTTGCTCAGCTACAAATGAAGAAATTATCAAGAAAACAAGATAATAAATAGAGTTGTTACTTGCTACTATTATTGGGTTGAAAATTGGGCAAAGAAGTCCTTAAATCTATAAAAATTAGTCTAATACTAGTAGAGATGATCCAGAGTTTTTGAAAATGCTTTGCAAGAGTGTTAGAGGCAAGATTACATCTTAGCTATGCTTAGGAGTGTTCCTGAGAGTGGTTAAAATAGTTTTAGGCACAATCATTTTTTTATGTACTTCTCTTATTTTTCCTAATATCCATCATCCCAATTTTTGCTTCCACATGGCACTGAAACCAATTGGTGAAATATATTTTGTCTTTGAAATAATATAAATAAATTCAGGAACCCAAGGTATAAGATTTCTTGTAATTCTTAGAAATTTGCTTAAGCTATAATCGTGTAAACCTTCTATTGAAAGTGAGAAATAAGCCTCAACTATTTAATCCCACATAGCATTTGTATATTTCTTAATCACCGCATGGGAAAGGGAGTCTTGATATATAATGGTACCCAACCAGGAGAGAAAAAAATCTCAATTTGCTTTAATGTTTTTTTTCCTGAAGAATATTTTTTTTGGAACTGAACAAAGAGCTCAAGTGTTCTTTCTTTCTTTCTTTCTTTCTTTCTTTCTTTCCATAGAATGAGAGTTGGAAGAAACTACAAGGAATATGCAGAAATACGTTATCAAAGCGCTACCTATGAATGGCCAACCAGCCTTTGTTTAGTAACCTTCAAAAGAAGGAGACTCAAACACACTCCAAGGCAGCATGTTGCAGAGTCAAACGTCAGGAAGTTTTTCCTAATATTTAGGTGGAATTTCTTTTACAGTAATTTGGATCCATTGCTCAATGTCATAGTCTAAGGAGCAGCAGAAAACAAGTTGCTCTTCAGTATTTTTCTTTCTTGCATTTTTCCAACAAGATAAATAAATAACACATGTGCACAAAATGTGCTAATTATGTGTAGATTCAATGTTTTTGAAGAATTAATGTTTACTCCTTTTTTTTGCAAAAACATACAATGTGAAGGGGTTCGTAAATATTACTCTTTGTTGCAAACATTCTAATAATGCCCTCAAATAGGGAAAAAATATTGTGACAAGTGGATATTTCTCTTCCTATCTAGTTGACAATAAGATGCTTCCCAACTATAGTAAAGATCAGGGGGTGCAGGGAGAAGGGACTTCATTTTAGTAGTATTTACCTCCCAGAATCCCTTATACTTAAATACCATGTCTATGCTAACTAAGGTATAGAGCAGCAGTCCCCCAAAATAAATTTCCCAACTCTTGATATAGTCTTTAATGTCACACATATCTCCTTGTATTTTAAGAAGTACTTCTTTTGATTAAACTGCAAAGTGGTAGAAAACATTCAGGAAGTATACTATTCCTGTGTTTGTTCTACCATTTATCTGACCTCTAACATGATATATTTCCCATACTAGGAAAATACATGTTATTGTTTTATGTGATAGAATTGTCACTTTTAGATTACTCTAATGTATTAGTTACTTTATGGTGTTTAATTTTTTTTTTGTAAGCTGCCTGAATAATACATTTGGAGGCTATATAATAAACAAACGGAATCAGAAGTTTTCCCAAAGTTATTTTCCATCCTAAGAATCTCATAGCATTCTGGCTAAGGTGGGATATCATGAAAATAGAAAATTTGACTGGCAGGAATGGCAACCAGCAAGAACAGGAGGCAAGGGAGCTTTCATTCATTTCAGCAGCAAAGGCCTCAGATAAGTTCTGACAAGGGCTGAAGCAATAACATTGCTGTATCTCATTGAATCATCTAATATATTATGCCAGGAGTGCATAATGGGGTGGTAGTAGGATGTTGCCTTGCTCAGCTACAGTATTTTAAAAGGCTTTCCAGTGGTTTTAGTTATCAAGATGCTGGTTTATTAGTGTTTTATTTCTATGTCTATGAATATTTTTAAATGGCTAAATTATATTTTAATGTATGGTGAGGGCAATTGCATTCTTTCTCATGCAATACTTTCTAATACTATACATACTCACATTTTGTTCACTAGTTTATAGTTACATGGTCTGTTAAGAAAATTAGTAGCTATTTATAAATATAACACTTGGAAATTCTGTACCTTTGCCTAATCTTTATTTCTACAGTACAGACAAAGTTTGCATCTTGGCTTTCCTCGGGGATCATCCACATTCTACTGTAATTGGAATCCCAAGGAGATGTATGGATTTCTAGGAAAGACCAGTAAGAAAATAGCAGAATTTTCTTGGCTAGTCAAAAAACTTTTCTTTCCTTATCATGTCCAAAATGTAATTTTTCTGGAATTAAAACTTGGGGTTGATGCACATGTAATTAAAATGTGCAATTAATCCATACCACATATAATCACATGAAGCTGCTCAAACAATCTTATCAGCCATTAATGTATTGTACTCCCAATCTTTTTTTTAAAGGCATCTACAAACTCCAAGTCTGCATTAAGTGTACTAAAGGAATTCAATATTTGTGGGTTCCAATAAGGACTTGTTCCATGCCTCCTAGATAAACGAGCCAACTGAAACTTACTATCTACCAGCTCTGTCACTTCCTAAATATTCTGAACAAGTTCTTGCCTTAAGAAAAAGTTTTTAAAATATTTTTAAAATGTACATTGTGAGAGAAATGGCTGTCATGATACCCTAAAATGTCTGTTGAATATATTGAAGTTGAAATAAAATTAATCCAGGAATAAATAAGGAGCTCAGCATGCAAATCTAGTTAACACCCATCGTTTAACAGATAAAAAAAAATGTTTTATCTTTTCTTAGGGTCTATTTACATGAGTCAAAATGAGGTGGGTAGGGAGTGAATAGACTCCATGATGCATGAGAATAATTTACCATAACATCGAGCAATTACCTAAAATTGTGGATGCCCCGAAGCTCTGGAACTCATCTACACTTGCCAGGCCAGCTCAGTGTTGTGCAGTGTGGACACCCTCCCACCACTAAACTATCTCAGCGGCTGGCTATGCATATACACACACCCCTCAGACTGATCCAGAGAACAGCTCCATTGTGTAAATGTGACATTTGAATATTTCAAACATCTTTCCATCCCTACTGAATGAAAATCCAACACTGAAGTGAATCCTACTGATTCAATCATCTTACTCTGATGCCACCTGTATTTAGGCACCAGTTCATTCCTCTCAAGATTGCAGACAAAACAAAACAAACTTGTTTCACAAATTTCATACACTGATGACATCTGTGAAGCATTTTAACAAAGAAAAAGTGCATTTCTAAATGTGTGTGCCTTTGAACAATATACACAATGCAGAAATGCCTAAAATGGCAGAAAATTCCTCCAAAATGCCACAGAAATATCCTGGCAAAAATAAAGAGGAAAAAGAAAGGATGTTCGCTAATCTCAGCACAGAGCTGGAAAAGAATGCTGGTGTAATTCTGACAAATGCAAAGAAAAAAAATACATATTTCCACATGCCTACACAGAAACACAAAACCAAGCACAGATAGTTTAAATGGACATATTCAATGTATTTTGTACAATGTTTGCTTTTACTCTAAGGATAAAGCAAACAAAATATTAAACAATGCAATAAATCTTAAATTATATATGCTTTGTCAAACTTACATCGTAGTATTAATTTTTCATCATTTTGAGTGCAAGTACTCTTAGAATTTTACATAACCCATAGGCTTGCATTGAGCCAGGTGGGAAATCTAGTTGTCTGATAACACCATCTGCTCAAAGTTCTTGGCTGTTTATAATAGCTGCGTCATACTGCTGCAATATTCTTCTGCCATTGCTATTTCCCATTCATTGCCACTCAGCACAATCCAAACTCTGATTCCATTTTATTATTAAAGATTGGCATTGCTTGCTTGCCTTGAAAAGCAATAAAGAATGATTTTTTTAAAAAAAACAGCAATTTTTTGGTCACTACACAAATCATATCTTTATTTAATATATTTAGTATGAAGACTGAACTGATTTTTAAGGTGTGTGTTTGAAATCTTTTTTAAAAATTTGATAGATAATCTAATTACATTTCCACAACATATTTTTATATGTTTGATTCTCTATAATATTTGTTTTATTCTCTATAATGCAACTTGTAGCTATTTTGTAAAATGTGAATTTGGTAAACTGAGAGAGGGAATTATAATTTCATTGTTACTATTGTTATAAAAGTCATTCTTCTTGAATATATTTACCAAAAAAAAAACCCCACAAAAGCAAACTTGATTTTGTCATTTTGTAAAAGAAGAATTTTACTATGCCACTGTATATTACAGGACACTTTGGTAGCCATGGCAGATTTTGGAACCAGACTACAGCAGATACCAAGATCCTGCTATATTGTTGTTACTATTATTATGACTTCTGCATACTTTTCAAAGACGTGACTAGTTATCTTCAAAGAGAAGAATACAAAACAAAAATGCCATGGTCTAAAGAGCATATTCAAAGACCAAGTTAAGCATTCAGCTAAAACTTTTCCATGTTACATTTCTGTTTATCGGCTGTAGGAGAAGGTTAAGTATATGTGTGTGTGTGTATGTGTGTATGTATGTGTGGGGAGTCCCACATATTCCCAAACAACTGAGTCATAATATATTTTTCACTCATTTGAAAAGTATCTGCACACAGCCCAACTTTCCCATTATACAGAAGAATCAAGTGTGCAGCACTTATTTTTCGAATGGAATTCCACATTCAACTGTGGATAGTTGCTAGGCTTGTTTGATTTTAAAAAATGGTCCAAAACTCATTTTGAATGTAGGGGTGCTGGTGGTTCAATTCTAAAGTCAATTCTGATTTTCACAGAAAAAAATGTTCAAAACTCTTTGAAACTTCCGTTAACCGAGGAGCCCCCATAGAAGTCGTGATACGGGAAAAGGAGACCTTTAATTCGGCCTAGGGACTGTGGAACAACATTAGTAATTCCAAATCGGTCTCCTGATATGGTAAGTTGGTGTAACCAGGATGGCGGTCCCTCCGGATTGAAAGTGATGATGTTGAACGCCAGATCTGTCAATGGTAAAACAACTTTCATCCAGGATTTAATCCTGGATGAACGGGCAGATCTGGCGTGCATCACAGAGACCTGGTTGGACGAAGCGGGAGGTGTAAACTTGACCCAGCTTTGCCCACCAGGATTCTCTGTGCAGCACCAACCGAGATCCGGAGGGTGGGGAGGCGGGGTTGCAGTGGTCTACAGAGATTCCATTCTTCTGTCCAGGGCCCCCATCCCGCAGTCAACAAATTTTGAATGCGTCCACTTGAGGGTGGGTGACCGGGACAGATTAGGGATTCTGTTAGTGTACCGCCCACCTCGCTGCACTACAGTCTCCCTGCCTGAGCTAGCGGGGGTGGTCTCGGACCTGGCATTGGAGTCCCAACGGCTGCTTGTGCTGGGGGACTTCAATGTCCATGCCAAGGCTGCCCTAACGGGAGCGGCTCAGGACTTCATGTCTACCATGGCGACCATGGGGCTGTCCCAGCGGGTATCTGGCCCCACCCACAGTGCTGGACATACTTTGGACTTAGTTTTTTATCAGGGATGGGAGGAAGGTGGCGGTGTTGAGGAGTTATCCATCTCTCCGTTGCCATGGACCGACCACCACCTGGTCAGCTTTAGACTCACTGCACCCCCTAACCTCCGCAGAGGTGGAGGACCCATTAAGCTGGTCCGCCCCAGGAGGCTTATGGATCCGGATGGATTCCTGACGGCTCTTGGGGAGTTTCCCGCCACCTCGGTAGGTGATCCTGTTGATGCCCTGGTCGCTCTCTGGAATGGGGAGATGACTAGGGCAATAGACAAGATCACTCCAGAACGTCCCCTCTCAAGTAGCCGAGCTAAACCAGCTCCTTGGTTCACCGAGGAGCTGGCAGCGTTGAAGCGAAAGAAGAGGGAACTAGAGAGCGTGTGGCGTTCGGATCCGAGCGAGCCAAATCGAACACGGTTTGTGTCCTTTTTAAGGGCATATGCCGCGGCAATAAAAGCCGCTAAGAAGACTTTCTTTGCGGCCACTATTGCGTCTGCAAAGAACCGTCTGGCTGAACTGTTCCGAGTTGTCAGAGGCCTGTTAAAACCCACCACTCAGGATGGGTGCCCTGATGACTCGGCAGCTCGCTGTGAAGCTTTTGCTCAGTTCTTTGCAGACAAAGTCACTTTGATCCGCTCTGGACTGGATACCATATTAACGGCAGTCTCTGAGGATGTAACACGAGCATCTGCTTGTCCAGTTTTGATGGATTCATTTCAATTGGTTCAATCCGAGGATGTGGACAAGGTGCTTGGAGGAATGAGAGCTACCACATGCATCCTAGACCCCTGCCCATCCTGGCTTCTGAAGGAGGCCAGAGGGGGATTGGCCGAGTGGGTGAAGGTGGTGGTTAATGCCTCCCTTCGGGAAGGCAAAATTCCAGCCAGCTTAAAGCAAGCTGTGATAAAACCACTGTTGAAAAAACCATCACTGGACCCCACTCAATTTGTCAACTATCGGCCTGTTTCCAATCTCCCCTTTTTGGGCAATGTCATGGAACGTGCGGTGGCCTCACAACTCCAGGCATTCTTGGTAGACACGGATTATCTGGACCCGGCACAGTCTGGCTTTAGACCGGGGCATGGTACCGAGACAGCCTTGGTCGCCTCAGTGGATGATCTGCGTCGGGAGCTCGACAGGGGGAGTGTGTCCCTGTTGGTGCTGCTGGACCTCTCAGCGGCCTTCGATACCGTCGACCACGGTATCCTTCTGGGATGCCTCACGGGGATGGGTCTTGGAGGTACTGTTCTGCAGTGGCTCCACTCATTCCTCGAGGGTCGGTCTCAGAAGGTGTTACTGGGAGACTCCTGTTCAACCCCACAACCTTTGTCTTGTGGGGTTCCTCAGGGTTCAATACTGTTTCCCATGTTGTTTAACATCTACATGAAGCCGCTGGGTGAGATCATCCGGAGTTTCGGAATGCGATGTCATCTGTACGCAGATGATGTCCAACTCTGTCACTCCTTTCCACCTGCTACTAAGGAGGCTGTCGAGGTCCTGAACCGGTGCTTGGCCGCTGTGAAGGTCTGGATGGGGGCGAACAAATTGAAATTGAATCTAGACAAGACAGAGGTACTCCTGGTTAGTCGCAAGCCCGAACAGGGTATAGGGTTACAGCCTGTGTTGGACGGGGTCGCACTCCCCCTGAAGACGCAGGTTCGCAGTTTGGGTATGATCCTGGACTCATCGCTGAGCCTGGAACCCCAGGTTTCGGCGGTGACCAGGGGAGCATTCGCACAGTTAAAACTTGTGCGCCAACTGCGACCATACCTTGGGAAGTCTGACTTGGCCACGGTAGTCCATGCTCTGGTTACATCCCGTCTTGACTACTGCAACACTCTCTATGTGGGGTTGCCTTTGAAGACGGCTCGGAAGCTCCAATTAGTCCAACGGGCGGCAGCCATGATACTAACCGGAGCGGGGCGCAGGGAGCATACAACTCCTCGGCTGTACCAGCTCCACTGGCTGCCGATTTGCTACCGGGCCCAATTCAAAGTGCTGGCGCTGGCCTTTAAAGCCCTAAACGGTTCTGGCCCAACTTATCTATCCGAACGTATGTCGGCGTATCAGCCCACCAGGACCCTAAGATCTTCTCGGGAGGCCCTGCTCTCTATCCCGCCTGCTTCACAGGTGCGGCTGGCGGGAACGAGAGACAAGGCCTTTTCTGTGGTGGCCCCTCGGCTTTGGAATGCCCTCCCCATAGAGGTGAGATCAGCCCCTTCGCTGATGGTATTTCGAAAAAGGTTGAAGACATGGATGTTTGAACAAGCATTCGATTAATCTGGTGCAACGAAACTGATGAACAAGGATTGGTTAATCACAGACGACGAAATTGGATTGCGACTACAATTAAGAGATGCATTGGATTATTATTGGTGGCCCAATAATATCGTGTATTGTGTATGTGTTTTTATGCTTTTTAATGGAATATTGCTGCTTGTCGTTGTGTTGTAAACCGCGTTGAGTCGCCGATTTAGGCTGAGAAACGGCGGTATATAAGCACAGTAATAATAAACTTCCAAGACTCCCAAATCCTTTCTTAATGGTTTGAAAGTGTTATTTCCTGTTTCATTGGGCGGCCTTTACTTTGAAAGTAATTTACTCCAGAAGCGTGGGGGGGGGGGCAAGGGAGGAAATTCATCCACTCTGGTTTAAAACATTTCCTAGGCTCGAGACAGAAGTGAGGCTGGAGGAGAGGGAGGACATTCATCCACTCTGGTTTAAAACGGCTTCCCAGGCTTGAGCCAAGGCCAGGGACCAGAAGAGGGGAAATGGTGAATCATTTCCGACTCACTGCTTCATAACATAAAAGCTTCAGAAGAGCAAAGGGACTTCCAGTTTCCTTAAAAATATTGAAATCGCTTCAAAAAGCAAATCTTTCTGAATTTATTCTGAATTACAAAGATTCCGACCCAACCTAACCATGTCTAATAGTTTCACTTAGAATATAAATGTATTAAACCAAAGCTACAAGCTACACTGTCCAGTAACACATGCACAGCTTCCCATGCACCACTTGTGGAAGGCTTTAAGGGTAAGGAGTTTCTCAAGGACATGAAAATGGTAAGCAACGGTATAAAAAGTTTTAAGGGTAAAAATAAGGGTTTTCAAAATAGAGAAAATGGGAATCACTCAACCTCAGAATGATTACTACAATAGAAAAAGAGAATCAGAAGTAAATATTGCCTGGAATCCTGTTGGTGCATTGCATCTTCATAAATAGACTTGTGCCTGCCGAAAATAGAATTACCCAATTATATAATGTCCACATGTAGTAGATGGCCACTGTTCAGTTACTACACAACAGAGCTATCAATGTACCCAAGCTGCGTTGGTGCCAGATACACAACAGGACTGGTGTACATCAGTCTCAATGCTTATTGTATCTGTCCTGATGAGGATGGAGCATCAATGTACATCAGGTAGTCTTGCCGATGTCCCATAGTTAACCTTCAAATTTTAGTAGCTACGTTTCTTAGCACCCCTGCTAATTAGTTAAGCACATGGAAAGTTATATTACGTACAAGGCCATATTTGATTCTGGCAATCATTTGTAGAATGCTATTTCATTTTACAGAGAGTAGATTGAGGGGGAAATCCTATTGTTATGTATAATTGTTTAATCAAAAATCTAAAATGAGTATCATCCAAAAAATAATGATTCAAACAGATGTAGGTAGGGCACAAGGACAGCGGTTACACATCAGGGGGAAATGTGGAATGATATCAAGCAGCTTTTAAATCTGCCATTTCTGTGAAACTTTACTGCTCTAAAGCATCTGCAAATGGCCCCATGCATAATCCAGCCAGCAGTAGAGGTCAAGAGAGATCTCGATATAAATAGTGTGATAACTTATGGAAAAGAAATAACTTGGGATGTACAGATGGAGAGCTTATAGGAGACTAAATTAAGTCAAGAAAAATGAAAATGTAATTTACTCCATACTCTTTGCTTATGCAATTGGCACATTTTATTGCTCCTTGATAAAAATCTAAAAGATGTTAAATTAAAAAGTAAAGGCAAAAAAATGAGTTGGGGGGGGGGTGGACAAGAAAGCCTGTAGAAAAATTGGCCTAAAATTGCTCTGCAGTGTCAAAGCTATTGTTTTTTCTGTAGCAAGACAACTGTTAGTCTGTGAGTTAGAGATATATCTGCTGTCTTCGTAAAGAGTGGGAAGAAGTTTACTTATATGTTGACTCTTGAAATGCCCTGGAGCCCTGCTTTTTCTATGGCCCAGTGCAATCTAACTCTGAGACTTGAATCCTATAGAAGAAGCTGGACATTTCTGCTATCCAGTTCTAGGTCACAGAATCAGAGAGTTGAAGGCCAAAACACGTGGTTGACCAAAACTTGGGAAACACTGCTTTAAAACATCTCATTCTTATTTTCCACTGTTAATATTGAAATCATGGATAGCATTAATAACCTAAATGCAATGTCTCAGTCATCTCACAATGTTCCTTGAAGTTCTTGGAGAATTAAAAACAAAACAACAAAAACTGGGTCTGGATGACTTTTTTTTGCAGGTTTTTGCTGACAGTAATGACTAATAAATGACTGATAAATTGTATTAATGATTCAGAGAACTGCAGGAAATGGTAAACAGTGACAGACAAATCAATTTGAGATGTTCTATGCATAGTAGAATACAAGGATCAAGCGGGGGAGTTACTTAGATTTTATCTAAACTCTGACAATTCACTCATTGGATTTCTAAGCATGCATATACATACACACTATAATTAAATGTCCTCTCCCTTCTGTTCACAGGGATGATACAAACTGTGCACATAATGTTCTTGCCACTCCTACATTCCAGAATTTCATGCATAGGCATCATCAAAATCTGCCTTTTAGCAAGAAGAAGAACCCAATAATAGGGTTTGTCCAAATATAGCCTACTTCAGGATTACACTTTTAAAAAATTATACTGATATTAGTTGAAAGAAGTCACTCTTGATATTATTGTTGGGTTTTACTGTGTAAAAAAGTAAAAAAAAAAGTAGAATAAGAATTAATCAAATAGGGGAAAAACAAAAATAATAAACGGAAAAAGGTCAAGAAGAAAACATGTCTGCATAAACTTCTAAAAGAGATTATCACATATCCAAAGAGTGTCCAGGCAGAATTGAAGTCTGTTTGCTGTACATTGAAATTTTGATATTGTTTTGAGATACTTGATTCTGGACCTCTTCACACAGGGCAAAAAGGCACAGGGCAATTTTACCTCCTTCATGCACAGTTTTGAAGGGGCCTGACATGTACCATTACACGATGCATGGCAGGCCCTGCCCACTTTCCTCCCAAAGGTGCTTCACCCTCCACTACGGGGAGGAAAGCATTGTGCGTGTAGATCTGGTAGAGCTACCAACACTTTTCGCCACAAAAAACCCATGTGATGGCAGAGCAGGTGGGGGGGCATGGCACAATGCCTCATGTTGCCACCCTTTTTGCCATGTGATGGGGGTTGGAAAGGTGTACCCTTTACCGCCCTCCATGTGTAATGAGGGGAGGAAGGTGGGTGCATGGGGCACAATGAGACATAATAACCCAATTGGACTGTGTGAACGGAAGGTGGGGATTTTTATTTTCACATTCTAATGGAGTCCCAGACTAGACCTAAGAACAACTCCTCTGCTGCATGTGCAGAGGTATTCTCAATAGCAAAGAAGAAATTAAATGAACATGTAAACAATAAATACAATATAAATTACACTAGACAGCAGCATAAATATCATTTTATCAGTTCTTCAGTAATACTAATAGACATAATTACTCTAGTAACACACAAATTGCTGATTATCACAAGAATCACAATCCATTGCAATAAGGAACACAGCAACACACTAGAACCAGTGGAAGGTAAGGCTAGGGGGTGGGAATAGGAAGGATATCCTCAGTTACTAGTTACTAGAAAACTAGTATTTGGAAGAACAAAATGAGAATCCAAAATCCAGTCTTTTGCATGTAAATAACAAGTATTCAAACATCACCTATTTATATCACTACTCAGAAGTGAAATTAAGAAGCCTAATGAGAAACTTGTTTATGCATGGCTATTCAAAGATAAGGTGTAGAAGAAAAAGTTTCAGAATAAAATATAGGCAGCAAGGAAGATTTGGGAACATTCACAATCGATTTAACAAGAATAATATTGAAATACCAAGGCTAATGTACTTAAATTAAGAATGCATTGATACATTCATGTATTAATAAGAATAATGATAATAATACTACTACAAAGTAATACTACACAAAGCCACTCAAAAGCACTCCTTTGTAGACACACTTTTCTGTTTCAGTGGAAGAATCTAAATCAAGAAATTAAATTCATAAGTACAACTATTCTATTGCAGATGGGAAACAAATATACTCACTACAGAAATGCAATCATGCCATACTCACCCACTACCCAAACAGAAATCAAGTTATCCCACACCCGAAGATATATACAGACCCCCCACTTCCAACCCACTTCAAGCTTCTTCTGATCATCCAACCAGAAAGTCTACTAGGGATGCTCCATGCTAGTTTTTGAAGTAGCTGTGAAGGTGGTATAATTTCAGGATACTCTAATATATCTATTTATGGAAGTAGTTATGTCTTCCCAAAAAGTTGCCAGGCTTCCCAAATGACCTTTTCCACCTTGGAATTTGGGTGGAAGCTAGAGACAGCAGGTACACATGAGTAAATTAAGGAATAACTTGCACAGTGGGTGGGGGGGGGGGTGAATTGGGCTGCATTTGTTTGTTTGCTTTTCCATTCAAACAATAAGCCTACAACCATTGAGGGGTCTGTATTAATCACATCAATTGAATCTGGCCCCATGAAGTCCTTTCGTCACTGCTGGGTCTTAGGCAATCTATTTCCTTTGACCAAAATGTGATTTCCAAGACATGGTCATATAGTTACAGAAAACATGTAAATTTGCAAAATTCAAAGACTGCTTCAAGGCAAAACTGATTTAGTTTAGGATCTTTCACCAGAATAAAACTACTAGCTATAAACAATCGTGCTTGTGAGATTCATGAGAATTACAATGCCTGAAGAACTCAGCCCTGAAGATAGACAAGCCCTTGTGCACATATTGAACATGTTTCGAGATACTCAAAAGCAATGCTATCCTAATCCAGCTGCAGTTGACAAATATCAGTTTTGCTCTGTGAATATAACACAGTTAACCAGGTGACTTATTTTGCCATTGACATTTGTGTAAATGGGGCATATTTGCAATCATGCCATCATAATCAGACCAGCCTAAAGCTCATTTAAGAGAGAGAGGATTCAGCTACATTGAGTGGCTTCATAATGCAATCAATTATACCCTGATTTCCTTGATTCACCCAAGAAGGTTAGCCGTAAAATCAATTTACAATCAAACCAGGGTGTCTGGCATTTGCAGGAGAAACAACTCTAAGTTGCCAATCAAAATCAGTTATGTCTGATCTCCTTGACAGCTTCTCAGCTTTCCAGCTATTCAGGTAGCTTAGGTTTCATTGGTAAATTAAAACAAGCAAATGCCTCCTGAGACTTTGGGCGGTTTTATTGTTTATTTTTTTTTTGTACAATTCTTCTGACTTTGATGTCCATGTCAGATGGAAAGAGAGGCAAACACGGGTGAATAACATTTTGACCAGGTCTGACTAGTGCTAAAGCAGGACATTGACAAAGCATGAACAATGTGTTTTACATTGCTTGAAATGAGCACAAAGAAGTGGAAAGTGTTTCCAGAATTCATTTTAGGCTTTTAACATGATCCCACAGGCCTTTTCACCCAACCCTCTGCTGGAGCAGGAAACCAACCCAGATGAATGGCTATCCAGCCTATGCTTAAAAATTCCAATTGTAGGAGAGGTCCACCCTTCCCTCTGGGGATGTACTGTTTGAAATTGTTATTTTCTGGAGGGATGCGGTAAGGGGAGAAACAGTGCCATTAATTTTACACCCAATGCTAGACATCTTTGAAAGTGATGTGGTTTTCAAAGAGGTGTTGGAATGGGGAGAGATTATCCAATGACAGGGCGGGAAGAGGATTCTATGAGTGCATCTACACTGTAGAATTAATGCAGTTTGACATCACCTTAACTGTCATGGCTCAATGTTATGGAATTACAATAGATGTAGTTTTATGAGGTATTTATCTTCCTCTGCCACAAGGTTCTGATGCCTCACCAAACTATAGCTCCCAGGATTCCATGCCACTGAGTCATGGCAATTAAAATTGTGACAAACTGTAATAATTCTATAGTATATATGCATCCTAAGCAAAGATCATGCAGGCTATATTATTCCATGTTTGCCTCTAGATACTTCCTACCTCATCCATCTTCTGTGTGACTACAGGAGAGTAAAAGCACAAATGGAATAGTTGTGAGGCTATAACCTTCCATGACCTTTTCTCCATCTACGTCACCTTATACTCCCAATTGGTATCTGGAAGATGGGTTCAGGACTTGTAAACTAGCAAGCCTTGTAGACCAAAAGTTCCCAGAAGATCACAAGTTATTGAATTGTCTTGCAGAATTGTCTTTTAAGAGACTCACTGTGAGTCAAAGCAGTCCAGTATAGAAAGCAAATGTTTCATTATTGGCTTTGCTGTTATTGTGTTATTTGTTTGTCTTAAACCAATTGTAGATACCCAAGCAATGTGATCCTCTTCTAAATGTGTGGGGTAGGAAGTGGATCTAAATAACTGCTTTGCCCAGAGCTGCTATTTGCTCTGCATTATAAGACAATAGAGTTCATAGATGAGCCAAAAGCTCAACATGGATATATTTTATTTTATTTTATTTACTTCTGCCAGCAATTGTTAGTTCTAAAATTGAAACCAGGCAATGAGATTCAAAAGCTTTATTTTGGCTAAAATATGCTCAATATTTTATTGAAAATATATCAATTACATGTTTGTGTTACTTCCATCCTGACCTGTTAATACACTTTGCAATGAGCATTCAAATGGCATAATTTTGTGCATGCAGAGCAGAAACTGGCAGTGTTGTTCTCCAATAATATGCATAATTATAATCATTGTAATGCAATCATATAACAGTTATTGAAATAGTTGCACCCATGCAAAGGTGAGTGTCTTGGCAGATTGCTGAGATCCCTGGTGGTTGTTGCTACTTATTTTTCAATTGTGATGTTCTGCAGGCTATATTAATGTTGTTGTTTATATATTGCATAAATTATGGTAAGGTAAGGTACTGGTTTTTATTATGTGGTATAACATACATGCATGTATTTGCATAAATTATGGTAAACAGTCGGCTGTGTGGGAGAGACTATTGTTTAAAATATTACAGATGATTGGTAAATATTAGTAATTGAGTGTAAATCAAAACAGAAGTGTTTGCAAGCCAGTGTGTCCCAGGATGTGAGTGGTATTAGAGATTAGAGAGGATAGAGACACCATTGCTTATAGTTTTCATTAAATGGTGAAGGCAGAACTTACCGTATTTACTAAAATCTAGTGCGCCATTGAATGCAATATGCACCTCAATTTTCAAAACCCTGAAACAAACAAACAAAAAACCCCATATTTGCTGCCAAATGTAATGTGTAGTGGCAAAAAGTGCACACTTTGCAATTTGGACAGAAAAAGTGTGTTGTTGTAGGTTTTTTTGGTCTATATGGCCATGTTCTAGAGGCATTTCTCCTGACGTTTCACCTGCATCTATGGCAAGAAAAGGTGTGCATTACGGGTACTGCCTGCTTAAAATTGCTTCTTTCAAAACCAAACTGTTAGGACATCAAATTTTCCAACAATTGAAAGGAAGACTGGAGAAATGGATAACCCTTCCCTCAATGAGCCTCTCTTGATTATTCTGACTCAACTAACTATACTATACAATGAATATAGTTTGATACCACTTCAATTGTCCAGGCTCAATGCTATGGAACAATTGGAGTTGTAGTTCTTTAGCCTTCTCTGCCAAAGAGAGCTGATGCCTCCTCAAACTACAAATCCCAGGATTCCATACACTGAAAAATGGCATTTGAGGGCCCCTTCTAGACTGCTATATAAAATCCAGATTATCTGCTTTCAGATGGATTATATGGCAGTGTAGATCCAGCCTCAGTGTTATCAAACAGCATAAATTCTTACAGAATTCCAAAATCCTTGGGTGAATCCATAGAGGAATGAATGCAGTCTGGCACCACTTTCACTTCTATGGTTTAATGCTATGGATTAATGGGGCCAGTAGTTTACAAGGTCTTTCACCTTCTCTGCCAAAGAGTGTTATATCTCACCAAACTACAGTTCTCAGGATTACACATAGTACTGAGCCATAGTAATTAAAAGTGGTGACAAATTGCATTAATTCTGCAGTGTAGATGCACCCTAGGATGGATATGATGGGGTTCTAGGCCCCTTCCACACTCCCATGTAATCCAGATTATCAAAGCAGATAATTCACATTATTTGCTTTGAACTGGATTATATGAGTCTACACTGCCATATAATCCAGTTTAAAGGGAATAATCTGGATTTTATATGACAGCATAGAAGGGACCCTAGACTTTAGTCTCCAAATCTGCTTAAAGCTGCAAAAGGGAACCACAAGAAAATCTCATGAAAAACCCCCCTGATTTACTGGAAGCATTCTTGGAGACTAAATACTCTATATACTCACACCACCACCACCACCACCACCAATAGGATTTAGACCCCTTCCACACTGCTCTATATCCCAGGATCTGATCCCAGATTATCTGTTTATCCCAAATTATCTGGCAGTGGGGACTCAGGAGTCATCCAGACAGGCCCTAAAATGTACGCCTTCCTGCTTCTTCAAGGAGGGCATCGGATGCCCCACATAAAAGAGACTGCATTCAGCACAAAGCAGGAAAACTCTACTTTGTGCTAAGATTATTTGTTAAGAGGAAAGACACAGATCTTCTTGAAAGACCCATGTCTTTCCTTATATGACTGGAGTCTGGACTGCCCTCTCAGATGTCCTGGGACTTCTGAGGGCGCCATCCTCACAGTCCTCTCACATTTTCTGGGCTGAATCAAGCCCCTAAACATGAGAGGGCACTAACCCCCTCCCCAAAACCCCTTAAAATAGGTGTGTGTGTAAAATAACTTACCCAGCTGCTATGAATCTGCTGTCAGCCCTTTGCTGGAGTATAGGAATCACATGCCAGAAAAAGGAGGAGGAGGAAGAAAATCAGCCTTCTCCTAGTGAGTCACTAAACTACAAGCCCCAGAATTCTGCAGGAGGTTTTTAAAGTGAAACAGGTAAGTCCTATCTTATTTTGGAAACTAAGCAGGGTCAGTGGTAAATAATGTTTGAAAGGGTTATATTTCAGGCAAAAGAGTTGGAAAAAATCACTTTGTGAGACAGCTTGGCAACAGCTACTGCCTCTCCTCCCTCCAGGGCCAAGTTTCTTCCTTGCCTTCCCCTGGCTTCATAGGTACCCTGAGGAAGCTTTCAGTAGCATCTAACCTTGGGGCACAGAGGCAGAAAATGTTGTTAAAGCAAGTAGCTTCCTTCTCAGTTTCCTTTCCTTTTCTCTTTCCCCATGACTGTTCCCTGTCTGGGCCTCATGGCACTTCTGTAGCAACTTCTCCTTTTTCTTTGGCTTGGCATTTATATTACCACAATATTTGATACTGATGGGCACCCTAATTTTGGCAAGATGTTTTAGCCAAAAAAGATGTGCATTAAACATAAGTTAATATAGTAGATTCGATATACTAGGGCAAGAGATCATTGATTGAATAATAATAAAATGTATGAAAGTTATCTGGAACCATCAGCTTCTCTACATTAAATAAGCTTAAGCCTTTTATATCACTACGGTTAATAATAAAATTCCTGTTTCACAACATGCTTCCTTACTGGCTTCATAAGTGATGTTATGAGAAGCATCAATACAAGTTCCCTGCTTGAAAGGAAAGCAGATGGAAGATGATGGTGTTGAGGATAAGAGTTCATCAAGTAAGAAAGATTTCCACTGAGAATCCCATGTCTAAAGAAGTTAAACAGTATATTTCAATGACAGAGATCCACAATCTGTACAGGAAAAGCATTCTAGCATTGTGTGAATCTCTCATACCAGGACTGTCCAGATAGTTCTGTTTTCATCACTTGTGTCCAACCTTTGTAGGGAACAGGTTACCATTTTCTTAGCAGATCTTAAGATTTGAAAATGTGCAGTGTAGGGGTGTATTCCTCCATTTGCCCAGACTTTGGTCATCTGCTTTCTCACATCAAGACCTTATCAAACAAAAAAAAAATGAGATACAGATTTCCTGTATGCATTTCATTACATACATACTGCATGCAGGCAAAACCAATCACACCTGCTGTTCTCCCCTTCCTGTACCTATTCAAATAATGTGCTTTGACTGATCTCAAAGATAAGGGAGGACTCCTCCCAATCAGCCTTATGTTCCCTACAACACAGCTTATGGGAGGGCCCCCAGCCATGCATCAGCTGTGGAGAGAAGCCAAGGGAATGAGACCAGCCTGAGACACCTGCCTCAGAGTTGCTTCGTCCAGTGCATGGTTGGGCACTGCCTCAGCAGCTAGAGAAGAATGCGCCTTCCCCTACCTGCTCCTCCAGCATTGCTCGGGGGGGGGGGGGGGTACAACACCAGGCCTTATCATTCTTCCCCTCCCCCATATGCAGGAGGAGAATTACAAAAGGTGGGTAAAGGCACTGGTTTTACACCTGTCTCCTTGCCTTCCCTCTTGTCCCCAACACCTCTCCCCAGTGCATACCTGCCTTTCCTCCACTGTGCCAGTGACATGCCCCCTGGGGTGTGTTTTGGAGTAGTGTTTTCCTACCAATCGATTCTCCCTTGTTGAATCAGCTGGCAGTACACTTCCACTGGAACGTTGTCAAAGAAATACAAACTGTAAATGGTCTTCACACATTTAGAATGGTATTTTCATCTGTAGAAACTGGACAAGCCAACATCTTTTTCATCAATTTGGCTTTTAATCATAGAGGTCAATGAATCTGACATATCATTAACTATGTTTTGGAGACTATATAGATTTTTCTCCCAAGGGGTAATTTATCAATATTACAGCACTTTTGTTCATAAGAAACTTCATTAAGATTCATTTCTGTTTATAAATGGTTGCTATCAAATAGTTCAAAAAAGCCTTGTTGGTGAAAGGTTTTTTTTTTCTCTATTAAGCATTGAACAGCTGATAACAAGTCTAGCTATAATGCTACCTTTTCCTTACCATGCAGGTTAGAGGATATTGTGTTACTGATTTCTTAGTAATAAAAAAGAGGGAGTGAACTTCATTTCTAGAACACATGTCTCTTGACTTTGTGCATTTTACTATCACATCTCACAGTTCTGATTTTTAACAGAATGGTTTCTTGATTGGAAGTCTTTACAGTTATGTCATCAGTCCTATGTTGTCCTAATACCACTGGGTATCCAATAATGCAATTGGGGGGGGGGGTCTTTCTCTCATCTCCATTTGTAGTACTCTACATCAATGCTTCTTAAACTGTAGGTCCTGACCCTAAATGGGGTCCCCTTAGCTCAATGTTGGGGTTACGAAAGAAATTGTGACAGTAAAAGGTTTCTGAATGCCACTCATTTACAGAAATCTCTTTGTAGCAATTTTGCAGTGTTTCCAGTGGACTCTGCAGAAAATGCTTCGATAGTACTCACAAAAAGAAAAACTACCCTGTTTAGCAAGCCTAGCTAATGCTGATTTATTGTCAATAAATGTTTGGTCTTTATACCTATTTTATACACTATACACACACACACCTGGGACCACGTAAACATTTTTTGATCTGAAAAGGGTGAGAAGCCTTGCTCTACACTTCTGGACTGCTTAAAAGTATTTCCTACAGGTGTTATATACTAAAGTTGAGTCTTTGACAGGTGTAATAAGTCTGTGTGTGCTGCCCTTGCTTCTTTCATGCCCATATTTTCCATGTTAACTGGAATTGTCTGAAGAGAGGCAATACCTATATTTCTGTGAATATGTTCATTATCTTCCAAGTCATCAGGAATCCAGTCTCAAAATAACATTCAGATAGCTGCAGTTACACCTTTTTGCAGGCATTCTGCCCCAACTCTGCTTGTCCAATTTTAATGGTTTCATTTCAATTGATGCAGCTCGAGAATGTGGACAAGATCCTTGGAGAGACAAGAGTGACCACATGCATCCTAGAGCCCTGCCCATCCTGGTGATGGTTAATGCCTCCTTACAAGAAGGCAAGATTCCAGCCAGCCTAAAAGAGGCTGTTATAAAACCACTGTTGAAAAAACCATCACTGGACCCCATCCAATTGAACAACTTTTGGCCAATTTCCAATCTCTCCTTCTTGGGCAAAGTCTTGGAACATGTGGTAGCTTCACGGCTCCAGGGATTCTTGGTAGATACTGATTATCTAGATCTGGCACAGTCTGGCTTTAGGCTGGGACATGGTACCAAAACAGCCTTGGTCACCTTGGTAGATGTCAATTGGGAACTAGACAGGGGGAGTGTGTCCCTGTTGGTTCTGCTGGAACTCCCAGCGGCCTTCCATACTGTTGAATACAGTATCCTTTTGGGATGCCTCAGGGATATGGGACTTGGAGGCACTGTTTTGCAGTGATTCCGGTCCTTCCTTAAGGGCCGTTCCCAGAAGATGATACTGGGGGACACCTGCTCTACCTCACAACAATTGACTTTTGAGGTCCCACAGGGATCAGTACTGTCCCCCATGCCCGATAATTTCCATCAATGCCTTGAGGTCATTACTGGATGGTTGCGTGCCAGCAGGTTGAGGGTGAATCCAGCAAAGATGGAGATCCTTTGGTTGGGTTGAACGGAGGAGTGATCCGGTTGCCTACCCTGGATGGCGTGACATTATGCCCGTCATATTTGGTAAATAGTCTGGGAGTCCTTTTAGACCCTCTGCTGATGATGGAGGCCCAGGCCGCCGCTGCAAGCAGAGTCGCATTTTTCCATCTGCATCAGGCTAGGCGTCTAGCTGCCTATCTGTCCAGCGACGACCTGGCCATGGTGATCCAGGCTACAATCATCTCTGGTTGGACTACTGTAATGCCCTCTACATAGGCCTGCCTTTATTGGTGATCCGGAAACTTAAACTAGTGCAAAATGCTGCCGCTGGGCTTCTCGCAGGGGTCCCAGTGAGTGTCATATAACTCCAATCTTGCAGCAACTGCACTGGTTGCCGATTGAGCACTGGATTACCTTCAAAGTTCTGATTCTTGCCTTTAAGGCCTTATATGGTCTGGGGCCGGAGTACCTGTGGGACCGCCTCACCCCCTACCAACCACTGAGATCACTCCATTCAGACAATCAGAATCTCCTTGAAGTTCCCAATTTTAGGACCTTTCACCTGATGTCTACTAGGCGTAGAGCATTCACTGTGGTGGCTCCTTACCTGTGGGATGCCTTGCCAGTGGAAACACAAGCTCTCCAAGACTTCCTATCTTTTTGTAGAACTTGTAAAGCTTATTTATTTAGGCTGGCATTTAAATCTTGCTGACTGAATTTTTTCTTTGATTTTAAATGTAATGTATCGCATATGTATATTGTAAACCGCTCCCAGCCTTCGGGGAGTGGCGATATATAAAATTGATTAATTAATAAATAAAATAAATAAATGAAGCTGCTGGGAGAGATCATCTGGATTTTTGGGTTTAGATGCCATCTGTACGGGGATGATGCTCAGCTCTATGACTCCTTCCCACCTGTTACTAAGGAGGCTGTGCAGGTCCTGAATCGGTGCTTGGCTTCTGTGTCAGTCTGGATGAAGGCAAACAAATTGAAACTGAATCTAGACAAGAAAGAGGTACTCCTGATCAGTTGAAAGGCCGAACAGGGCATAGGGTTGCAGCAGTGTTGGACGGGGTTACACTCCCCTGAAGACACAGGTTTGCAGCTTGGGAGTGATCCTGGATTCATCGCTGAGCCCTGGGACCCAGGGTCTTGACGGTGGCCATGAGAGCTTTTGCACAATTAAAACTTGTGTGCCAGCTGCGCCCGTACCTTGGGAAGTCTGATTTGGCCACAGTGGTATATGCTCTTGTTACATCCCTAAAAGAGTACTGCAACACACTCTACATGGGGCTGCCTTTGAAGACTGCCCAGAAGCTTCAACTAGGCCAACGGTTGGCAGCCAGGTTGTTCAATGGAGCGGCGTACAGGGAGCACACAACCCCTCTGTTACACCAGCTCCACTGGCTGCCGATCAGCTTCCGAGCACAATTCAAAGTGCTGGTTTTAACCTTTAAGCCCAAAACAGTCCTGGCACAGACTACCTGTCCAAATTTATCTCCTGTTATGAACCATCATGAAATGTATGATCATTTGGAGAAGCCCTGCTCTCAATCCCACCACCATTGCAAATGCGACTGGTGGGGAGGTGGGACAGGGCCTTCTCAGCAATTGCCCCCCATCTATGGAACGCTCTCCCCAGGGACATCAGACTGACCACCTCCCTCCTGTCCTTTAGAAGGAAACTTAAGACTTGGCTATGGGACCAAGTGTTCAACCACTGAATGGCAGGAAGTGAAATAAGACTTAAGCAACACATGACAATGAATTGACCTGGATTTGGATTTTGGATTCTGATTTTTAATAGGCATGTTTTAATCTATTGTTTTAATTATTGTTTTAATATTTTAATGTATTGTTGAATGTTTTATGATGCTGGCATCATATGGTGCTTCTGTAAGGCTGCCCTGAGTCCCCTCCCCCTGTCCCCTGGGGGTGAGAAGAGCGGGGTATAAATATAGGAAACAAATAAATATGAAACAACATGACTGATTAGCCAAGACAATAATGCTTAGTAAAATGGAAGGCAAGAGAAACTGTATTATAAGTGCATATACTCAAGGATTAGAGGACATCCAACTCCAAATTGGAAAACAAGTCCTACAGGAATACCTGGCCGCTCTAAATGAGTTCAAGTCCCCAGGGCCAGACCAACTACACCCAAGAGTATTGAAGGAACTAGCGGAAGTCATTTTGGAACCATTGGCAACCATCTTTGAGAGTTCTTGGAGAACAGGAGAAGTTCCAGCAGATTGGAGGAGGGCCAATGTGGTCCCAATCTTCAAGAAGGGAAAAAAGGACGACCCAAACAACTACCGTCCGGTCAGCCTCACTTCGATACCAGGCAAGATTCTGAAAAAGATTGTTTGTTTTTTTTAAATAATTTTTTTATTGATTTATCACATTTATTACATACTATTGCATTTTGTACATCAGCCTCTTTAACATATTGTTTTGTTGTTTTGCTTTGACATTTTCCCCCCTTTTCTCTTTTTTTTTTTTCCTTTTTTCACCACAGTGCTCCCCTCCACCCGTCTCAAGCCACCATTCTTACATTTCATCTGTCCAAAATTTCATTTCTTCTTGTGACGGTAATTTTCCTTCCTTATTTTTTAATCCATTTACCACAAAACTTCCCCATACAGCATCAAAATCGCTTTGTTTCCATGTACCTTTTTAAACCTTTAATATTGTTGTTGTTCATTCGTTCAGTCGTCTCCGACTCTTCGTGACCTCATGGACCAGCCCACGCCAGAGCTCCCTGTCGGCCGTCACCGCCCCCAGCTCCTTCAAGGTCAGTCCAGTCACTTCAAGGATGCCATCCATCCATCTTGCCCTTGGTCGGCCCCTCTTCCTTTTGCCTTCCACTTTCCCCAGCATAATTGTCTTCTCTAGGCTTTGCTGTCTCCTCATGATGTGGCCAAAGTACTTCAACTTTGTCTCTAGTATCCTTCCCTCCAGTGAGCAGTCAGGCTTTATTTCCTGGAGGATGGACTGGTTGGATCTTCTCGCAGTCCAAGGCATTCTCAGAACTTTCCTCCAGCACCATAGTTCAAAAGCATCTATCTTCCTTCGCTCAGCCTTCCCTAAGGTCCAGCTCTCACATCCGTTTGTGACTACAGGGAATACCATGGCTTTGACTAGGCGGATCTTTGTTGCCAGTCTGATGTCTCTACTCTTTACTATTTTATCGAGACTGGACATTGCTCTCCTCCCAAGAAGTAAGCGTCTTCTGATTTCCTGGCTACAGTCTGCATCTGCAGTAATCTTTGCGCCTAGAAATACAAAGTCTGTCACGGCCTCCACATTTTCTCCCTCTATTTTCCAGTTGTCAATCATTCTTGTTGCCATAATCTTGGTTTTTTTGATGTTTAGCTGCAACCCGGCTTTTGCGCTTTCTTCTTTCACCTTGATTAGAAGGCTCCTCAGCTCCTCCTCGCTTTCGGCCATCAGAGTGGTGTCATCTGCATATCTGAGGTTGTTAATGTTTCTTCCAGCAATTTTCACCCCAGCCTTGCATTCATCAAGCCCCGCACATCGCATGATGTGTTCTGCATACAAGTTAAAAAGGTTGGGTGAGAGTATGCAGCCTTGCCGTACGCCTTTCCCAATCTTGAACCAGTCTGTTGTTCCGTGGTCAGTTCTGACTTTTGCTTCTTGGTCCTTGTACAGATTCCTCAGGAGAGAGACAAGGTGGCTTGGTATGCCTATCCCACCAAGAACTTGCCACAATTTATTATGATCCACACAGTCAAAGGCTTTAGAATAGTCAATGAAGCAGAAGTAGATGTTTTTCTGAAACTGCCTGTCAATTTATCATTTATTGCTATTTTCCATGCTTCCTTATACCACTCCTCTATTTGTATATTCATTTCTTTTTTCCAATTCCTTGCTATAAGCAGTCTTGCTATAGTTAGTAAGTTTGTTATCGCTTCTTTATCCTCCTTTTTCAATTCCTTATTGTTATATAATGATAGTAAGGCTATACTAGGACTTTTATCTATTTTTATATTCATTATAGTTTCTATTTCTCTAAATACTTTCTCCCAAAAATTATTTACATATTTACATTGCCACCACATGTGTATATATGTTCCTGGTTCTTGACACCCTCTCCAACAATTTATTGAGTTATTTTTATTCATATATGCTATTCTTAGCGGTGTCAAGTACCACTTCTATATTAACTTGTAATAATTTTCTTTAACTCGTATCGATAAATTTTTTAAATGTCTTTGTCCCCATAATTGTTGCCACTCTATTTCACTTATTTTTATCCCTAAATCCTCTTCCCAAATCTCCTTAAGGGTGCACTTTTTATTTTTTCATCCTTCATTTCAATTAGTATCTTATAAATTTTGCTAATTATACCTTTCAAGTTTTCGTGTTCTTCTACAGCCCTTCCCTTCTGTATTATTTGTTCGAATTGATTGAGTTGGCTTCCATTTCTATTATTTTTTTCCAGTTTATTAACCATTGTTCTAATTGTATACAATGAAACCATGACAATTTTATTTCTTTAAACTCTTCCAACATCATTTCCCTCTTCATTTCCACCTTCATCCAATCCCCTATCATATCTAAATTTATTTCCCTTACCTTTTTATCCATTATTTTTAAAAAAGTTTTTGGGAACTTCTTTTCCATCACTATTGGGGTTTTAATTGATCCCTCCTTTATTAACCTCCCCTTATATTTATTCCATACTTTCAGTATGTTGCTCAGCATTGGGTTTCTAATTTCCCTCATTTCTTTTCTAGTAAACTGTTTAAAAAATATATTCCAAGTTTCATCTTCCACTTTTCCTGAATCATTACTAAGTCAATCTATTCCCTCTTTTTTAACCATTCCTTCTATAACCAAACTTAATCTACTTGCTTCATAATATTTTTTTATATTAGGTAGCGCTAGTCCACCCTCCTTTTGCGATCTGTACCATAACTGTTTATTTAGTCTGTTTCTTTTACTTCCATTACAGTACTTATTAATCATTTGTTGCCATCTAGTTAGTTCTTCTTCTGTGATTTGAAGTGCTACCACTGAAAAAGATTGTTAAGGAAGTGGTCTGCAAACACTTAGAAACAAATGCGGTCATTGCTAATAGTCAACATGGATTTATCAAAAACAAGTCATGCCAGACTAATCTGATCTCTTTTTTCGATAGAGTTACAAGCTGGGTAGATGCGGGGAATGCTGTGGATGTAGCATACCTCAATTTCAGTAAGGCCTTCGACAAGGTCCCCCATGACCTTCTGGCAAGGAAACTAGTCCAATGTGGGCTAGGCAAAACTACGGTGAGGTGGATCTGTAATTGGTTAAATGGACGAACCCAGAGGGTGCTCACCAATGCTTCCTCTTCATCCTGGAAAGAAGTGACGAGCGGAGTGCCACAGGGTTCCGTCCTGGGCCCGGTCCTGTTCAACATCTTTATTAATGACTTAGATGAAGGGTTAGAAGGCAGGATCATCAAGTTTGCAGACGACACCAAATTGGGAGGGATAGCCAATACTCCAGAGGACAGGAGCAGGATTCAAAATGATCTTGAGAGATTAGAGAGATGGGCCAAAACTAACAAAATGAAGTTCAACAGGGACAAATGCAAGGTACTCCACTTTGGCAGAAAAAACGAAATGCAAAGATACAGAGTGGGGGACGCCTGGCTTAAGAGCAGTACGTGTGAAAAAGATCTTGGAGTCCTCGTGGACAACAAGTTAAAAATGAGCTGACAATGTGATGTGGCGGCAAAAAAAGCCAATGGGATTTTGGCCTGCATCAAGAGGAGCATAGTGTCTAGATCTAGGGAAGTCATGCTACCCCTCTATTCTGCTTTGGTTAGACCCCACCTGGAATATTGTGTCCAATTCTGGGCACCATAATTCAAGAGAGATATTGACAAGCTGGAATGTGTCCAGAGGAGGGCGACTAAAATGATCAAGGGTCTGGAGAACAAGCCCTATGAGGAGCAGCTTAAGGAGCTGGGCATGTTTAGCGTGAAGAAGAGAAGGATGAGAGGAGATATGATAGCCATGTATAAATATGTGAGAGGAAGCCACAGGGAGGAGGGAGCAAGCTTGTTTTCTGCTTCCCTGGAGACTAGGACGCGGAATAACGGCTTCATACTACAAGAGAGGAGATTCCATCTGAACATTAGGAAGAACTTCCTGACCGTGAGAGCCATTCAGCAGTGGAACTCTCTGCCCCGGAGTGTGGGGGAGGCTCCTTCTTTGGAAGCTTTTAAACAGAGGCTGGATGGCCATCTGTCAGGGGTGATTTGAATGCAATATTCCTGCTTCTTGGCAGGGGGTTGGACTGGATGGCCCATGAGGTCTCTTCCAACTCTTTCATTCTATGATTCTATGATTCTATGAACCCACATCCCTGAATCTGCAAGAGCTGAGTTAGGGCCCTTCCACACATCACTATATCCCATAATATCAAGACAGAAAATCCCTCATTATCTGGATGTGGACTCAGATAACCCAGTTTAAAGTAGATATTGTGGGATTTCCTGCCTTGATATTCTGCAATATTCTGCTGTGTGGAAGGGTCCTAAGGCTGTGACTCAGAGGTTTCTCATTCAAAGCAACACCAATGTCAATTTGATGGCAAACAGGGGTGGCTCAACCCATTACGCAAAGTTAGCATTTGCAGTATAGTTGATTTTGCCCAGGGGCACTCTTGGGGGGAAATAGACCTTGACATAGGTGAGTTGTAGTTACTGGGATGTATAGTTCACCTACAATCAAAGAACATTCTGAACTCCAGCAATGATGGAATTGAACCAAATATGGCACACAGAACTCCCACGATGAACAATATATATATATATATAAGTGATTGGTTGGGGGGGGGGGGCGCCAAAATACTGTTTGCTTATTGTTGAAAATTACCTAGGGCCGCCTCTGATGGCAAATAACAACAATAAATAGTATATTAAGTTTGACTATGTGCATAACATGCAAGCTGTTCAAAGATCCAAATAGTCAATATAAGAGGGAATGTTGATCATTATCAAGGTTACAGCAAGTTGCCCTTTCTTCCTGCTCTGAAAAGGCATTTGCATGCTTACTTATGCTGATTCATACAATGGCTGTACATATGGGAATTCTATATTTTTCAGCTTGAGTTGTGATTGAGTATTTTTCATGATCAGCAACAAATTTCATGAGATCAACACATATCTGTCCAACATGTAGAACCATTCCTGTCTTTCCCAACCCCTCCTACGATGTGTCAGTAAATAACCATTGATTGTGTAGTATACAAGTAAGTAGTCTATGGTTCCCACATTGGCTCAGGGCATTTGAGTGAAGGGGCATAAAAGGCAGTAAGGCCAATCATTAAATAGAATAATTTTATAGTTAGAAATATAAACTGAAATAGAGCATAAAGAGAGCAATTAATATTGGTTGTTCTTTATTTGTTGAAAGAATTGTAATACTTAACCCACTGTGTTATATTGCTTTAACTCCTTTATATTAAATGTTTCCATTCAAATTAGCAGTATAGTAACACTCTTTTTCTCTCTCCTTAGTGAGAGATGCAAAATGTCATTATGATCATGATCATGCTAGTAAAACTATGGAGATTAAGCCAAACAATTTGCATGAGGCAGGTGTTTTGGCACTTGTGTCCAAATGACAATTTTCTTGGGGAGACAAGCTACTTGGCAACAATATATGCTTATGGTTTGGTACTTGCTGGACTCCCTATGAGTTTGTTACACACCAACTCTTATTACATTAAAGTGTCTCATTAAAGACAGCCACACATCAGGATACCAATCTTTTAAATTGCCTATGTGTGAGAATGATTCCAGAAAGTGAAAACACTTGGCAATCTAATTATGGGGCAATATGTGCTAGTTACTCATTTGGTTCTGATAAAAGATACAGATTAAATCTAGTCCCTTAACCAGTTAATGTTGAAAACACTAATTAAATTTGAATTGATTCCCATTACTTTACAGGAATAACATACCAAATCAGAAGCTTTAAGTACTTGATTCACCAGTCATAAGGGGGACATGAAAGAAGCCTCCTCACAGGATTGCAAGACATCTGTGTATCCCCTGGGCAACGTCTCGGTAGACGGCTGATTCTCTCACTACAGAAACGACCAGAAGTGACTTGCAGAATGCAAGCAATCAAGCAAAACAACCAACAGACCTTTTCAGGACCAACCATGACAATAATCTCAATCAACATTGAAGGCATGTCAGCTGCCAAAGAACAACTACTATATGAACTGTGCCAAGATAAAAAAAAATGCGATGTGCTGTATGTCCAAGAAACACACAGGGATGAACAACAGAAATGACCAAAAGTTTCAGGAATGATCTTAGTAGCGGAAAGACCACATGCACAGTATGGAAGCACTGTCTTTGTAAAACCAGGCCTCCAGCCAGCAGTGCCCATAACACTGAAAAAAACAATATAGAGGTTATAACAGTAAAACTTAACAACATCACAATCACCTCTGTGTACAAACCCCCAAATGAAGAGTTTTGTTTCTCCTCCCCCGAGAACTTTGATAGGCACCAAAGAGCAATAGTAATTGGTGACTTTAACAGCCATAGCCATGTATGGGGCTATGCTCAAGAGGACAAAAATGGAGAGGCTGTCCTCTCCTGGTCTGAACTACACAAACTCATTCATGACAGTAAGGTCTCACCATCCTACAACAGTGGGAGATGGCACCAAGGATATAACCTAGACCTCTTATTTGTGAGTGACAGCATTGTACAGCAATGTACTAAATCAGTGGGACCACCAATTCCAAACACACAGCACCAATCAATAATATGCTAACTGTTTCCAACTATAAGGCCCAGGAAGTTTGATTTAAATGAAGATTCAACTTTAGAAAGGCAGATTGGACAAAATTCTTAGACATGTTAGATGACATTATCATATCAGTCGCGCCAATCGCTAAGGAATACAAGCACTTCATCAAAATAGTGAAAACCTGATCACGGGCCTCTATACCGAGAGGCTGCAGAACCAACTACCTTCAGGGCATTACTTCTGAAACAGCTGCCTTGTTGGAAAACTATTATAGACTCCACAACGAAGACCCATTTAGTGAGCAGACCCTTCAGGCAGCACAGAGCATTGTGTCCTCCATCTCTGAAGCCAAGAAAGAACAGTGGATAAAGCTGATCACAGAGGTCGACATGGGCTGGAGCAGCCAGAAGGCGTGGAGGCTGCTAAGACAGTTGAGCAATGACCCCTCACAAACTAATACCCATGCCAACATAAAGGCAGATCAGATAGCACACCAACTCTTGAAGAATGGGAAACCCAACCTTGCCACCAAAGTAGGAAAGAAACCAATAGCCAGACAACCAGAGATTGAGTACAGTAACCTTCATGAACCCTTTACATCTACTGAATTGGACATGGCTCTCAATAAATGTAAAAATGGCAAAGCAGCTGGCCTGGATGATCTATGGATGGAACAAATCAAGAACTTTGGTCCAAAAGCAAGGCGCTGGCTGCTGGAGCTGATGAACAACAGCACTGCATCCTGTCAGATCCCCAAAATCAGGAGGAAAGCAAGAGTCATCGCCATCTTGAAGCCAGGCAAAAACCGTAATGATCCAAAAAGCTATAGACCAATCTCCCTGTTGTGCCACCTCTACAAAGTTCTGGAGAGACTTATTTTGCATAGAATTATGGAAAAAATAGACCCATGTCTGATTCCACAGCAAGCTGGCTTTAGGAAAGGCAAAAGCTGCACATCGCAAGTGCTGAACCTGACAACACATAGAAGATGGCTTTGAAAGGCAGCAGATCACAGGAGCTGTCTTCATAGGCCTGTCAGCAACTTATGATATTGTAAACCACTGCCTCCTCCTGAGAAAAATGTATAATACCACAAAGGACTACCATCTTACCCGCCTCATAGGAAACCTGCTACAAAACAGGAGCTTTTTTGTTGAGTACCAGGGTCAGAGAAGCAGATGGCGGAAACAGAAGAACTACCTGCCTCAGGGGAGCGTGCTTACTCCATCAATGTTCAACATTTACACAAATGACCAGCCACTGCCAGAAGGGACAGAGAGCTTCATCTATGCTGATGGTCGTGCCATTACTGCTCAAGCAGGGACCTTTGAGATGGTTGAACAGAAGCTCTCTGAAGCTCTAGGTGCTCTTACCGTCTACTACAGGGAAAACCAGCTGACCCCTAATCCATCTAAAACACAGACATGTTTCCACCCAGAGGAAAAGTGTTCCTGCCATACATCAAGGGAATCACTGACCGCATAGGGAAGCTGATGAGGAAACACAACATACAAACAATCTACAGACCTACTAAGAAAATCCAGCAAATGCTACGTTCAGCAAAGGACAAGAGGGATCCTCTCACCTCTGCAGGAGTCTACCGTGTACCATGCAGCTGTGGACAAGTCTACATGAAAATGAACAAGATCTAGCTACCAGTATTAAAAAATTCTAAAATTGCAACAGCAAAAACAGCAGAGAGGAAACAGGCAGGGACATCTAATTACCTTTCAAGAAGAGTTTGCTCCAGGGACAGTTAGCCCACTGTATGCTAATCAAGGTGGTCAGTTGAAATATTCACACCTAGTCCAACTGGCAAAAGTCCTTTGTCTCACCCTGGTCATTCCACAGATATATAAACCCCCTTTTTCCCAGTTCCAGCAGACCTCACCTTTGAGGATGCTTGCCATAGATGTAGGCGAAACGTCAGGAGAAATGCCTCTAGAACATGGCCATATAGCCCAAAAAAACCCACAAGAACTTAGTGATTCCAGCCATGAAAGCCTTCGACAATGCTTTTTCTCAGGTTTGACATTTTTTTTTAATCATTCCATGGCAGATAGATCACAGTACTCTCTAGGCAGAGAAAGCTTATAGCACCTACTTTGGTATATAGAATATCATTCTTAAATATGTATTGATTTGCATTTATGTTGATATGCGAAAAAAAACCTATATGCTATTACTAACTTAAAAAAACCATAAGTTGCATTTGGACACAATGGTCTAAAACCAACTATTAGTTTGACTTAGAGTAAACCTACTAAATTAGTAGGACCTAGGTAAACAGATAAATTCCCATTGAGCCAATGGAGCAATCAGGCTAGAAGGAGCCATTGTATTTAGGCTAAAATACATTCCCATTTCATAAGGATTTGATTTGATACCTCTGTTGTACAGAGAAAGTACATCCAAAATCATATAATGCTGAGAATTGTGACTTTTCTGTAATGGAATGACATAAAGTATGGGGGGAGGGTATAATCTGACCTGAAAGGCATCATTTGATGAGAAACTGCTGCAAGAACAAGCTCCAGCTCCAATTAGGCACCAACAACAAACCCAAGCAGGAAAAGGACATTAATTAAAGGGACTGAGAGGAGAGCCTCCCTGGCAGATCTTAGAGCCCACACCAGTTTAATTTGGGGGGGGGGGGAGAGATGCTGTCTTGAAAATAGGCAGATATGCTCTTAAGTAGAGGTTATAGCACTTGTTACCAAATGACCCGGAAAGTAAAACCTATTGGATAACAGGATGAATGATACTTTCATTCAGTTTGTTTTTGATAAACAAAATTCACATGTAAATTGCTTTTTCTCAGGTTTGCATTTTTTTCATTCTATGGCAGATAGATACATTGTGATCTTCTTCATAGTGGGAATTATATCATTTGGATTTGGACAGGACAGATCTCATATGTCGTTTCAGTGTGACAAGCAGTTACCATAATTTCTAAATTTCTTCATAAATGGAATAGAAATTGAGATTTTAAAAATTCCCATGTGGGTGAATCTGACATATATAGACTTATTTATCTTCATATTAGATTACTTAATATGGTTTTGATATAGATTTTCCCTTGGCCTCAATAGAAATTACAGACACGGAAGTATGCACACTACTGATCGTTCATGATTTCGATGTTTTACCAAATTACAATATACTGATAAACTACTTCAGCCTTATGACACATAAGATATTTTCATACAAGACTCTTAAAATGGGTTCTGCCATCATAGAGCTATCTTGAGGTGGAACTTGACTGCCTAAACCTGCTTCTTATCACACCAAGTCTTTATGAATGTGCTTAGAGAAAGCTCAAAGTGTATTGACTTATTACAGCTCCAGGGGAAAAAACTCCTCCTAATCCATGCATTCCCCATCTTCATATATGCCTTCCACCCTTTATGTGAGAATTGTGCAACCCCCAAGAAATCAGAGTTTTGGAGCTATGTACTTCTGGATTTTCAAAGTACTGAACTACCATTACAATTAAAATATTAACTTTTAAAAATAAACTTTTTTTGCAATTTAAATACTGTTACTGTTGTGTTTATTCTGCAAAAAGAAAGTGTAGTTTATACTTTGGAGGTGTAGTTTGTACCTTGCATGAAAATAAAATGTTCATTTAAAGGGGGAATTTCATATTAGAGGCTCAGTACAGTCATTAACCTGTGAAGTTCCTTCATTTTTTATATAGAAAAGAAGAGATCAGGGATGATCAGGAAGAAAGATTAAACTTTTTCAAATTTTAGTCAAGAGGACAACCCACAACATGCCCAGAATAGATGTTACAACCCCCCAAACATACTACTAAAGCAGAATCACCATTCTACATGGCAGAAACTACTTTGAAAAAGATTAAAAAGCACATTCAAAAGCCTTAAAATGGGGAAATACCATTTCCATATACTCCATTTTAAACATATATTGAAGTTTAGTTTGCAATGGGTTTAGAATGATAGTATGTCATGGTAAGAGTTTTCATTTGTGTCTATGGAGTCTTCAGTACAGCTTACAGCATCGTTTATATCCTCTGTGTCATTTACTTTGTCTTCATACTAATCTTAAAAGTGAGTGTCCTGGCAAGACAGTTCCAGACCTTGGTATTATCCAAGGTTTTTTATACCTACTCATTTCAATAACTTTAATAAAAAGTTTAAAAGTAATTGGAATCAGTCCATCATTTCTTAGCCATTGGTTTCAAGGAATATGCATCCTTTCATGACATGCTTAGTGGGATAGAAAAGCACTGTCCATATGTGGCAAACAAGAAGAACATCTGGAAATACCACTGCAGCGGAGAAAGGCATTTGTTTTCTCCTGGCACAAAGAACATTCTCCTGGAAGGTTTACAGAGCAGGAAACCAGAGTCTGTACAAAATTAAGTTAGACAGCTGGCACTGACCAAGGAACTGATCTCAGTGGTAAATGAGAAGCAATTCACAGTGGCCTTTTCCTCATTAAATAAAGTTGTAAATGGGTAGCTTTCACTAGTTACTCATATGTCACTGTACAAAGCACTCAGTGCTTTAGAAGGAAAAAAAGAAAGATGTAACATTTATCTTGATCATTTTGGCCATGTAGATCATGAATCTAGTGTATCACATAACGTAAAGACAAAAATCTAAACTAGGAAGTTCCTGTTTCAGATCTTGTATCTGCTCTCAGTACATTTGATGGCCTTGAGGCATGCAATTATCACACAACCTTCCTTCCCTATAAGGCTTCCACAGTGGTAAGGATTGTAAAAAAAAAAAAAGGCAAGGTTGTGTCTTGGTACATTATGCCCTGAATCAATAGGATTTACAGACTTTTTTACAATCAAAGGGGTAGCCCAAAGGCATAACTCTTCCCACACCCACATGAGAAAATTCTGTAACATTGACCTTTATGGATTATGAATACAGACAGCCAGGTTGCAAGACAGCCATTCTGCTTGGCCTTTAATGAAAGAACAGCTATCTCCCATTCTGGATCTTAATCAAGTCATTTAAATGAAATAATATGAGTTGAAAAGCTAGCTAAGATAAAGACAATTTATTACTGATAATAACCCTATTCTAGCAAATATAACTACCACAGGATATTTTCCAGTAAGTTGCCTTGCCTTGTTTTCTCTCCCCTCTCCTGTTCTCCAAATTTTCTTCTTTTATTCCTTCCTTCCTTCTCCTCCAAATTCATATTAACTAAATTATAACATATATATTGTATTAGTCAACCTAGAAAATTCAAATTATCATTGTAATGATAGGAAAGTGCATCATTAATCCTTGATTACTGTGTGATACATTCCCAATTCAAGATAGAATTCACATTTTCCAAATTTTTACATTGGCTATTTAGAGCCTGTCTAAAATTGGGCCATGAATCTCTCCACATGAGATTTCTGCCCCCTAACAGCAGGTTAACTTGGTTAATCCAATTTGCTCAGTGTTAGCAGAAGTCAAGGAATATTATGGTGCTTCCCTGAAACTCCAGAGCAGTCCTGGGCTTCATGGTTAGTGTAAACACCTGGACTGGTTCTAATTTGAATTGGTCCAGCTGTTTACACAACCCAGTGCCACCTGGAGATAGCCAAGAACTCTCTCCTTGGCCACTGCTGAAATGGCAAGCAACAGGAAAGGTAAATGTAACCATCTAGTGGGTCCAAACCAGATTTAGCTGAACTGGATAGTCACCATTCCTACCACTATCAGCTATTGCAATTTAAGACAAGTGAAGACCTCTCTCTTCTGGCAGACCTACCCAGACAGTTCTAACAACGAATTTTAAACTTACACTTTATGTCTAATTTTTATTTGTGTATTTTAATGTGCATTTTGTGGAAATCTGTTTTAATATTAATATCTGTTTTCTACGGTATTTTAAAATGATTATGTGTTTTAGCAATGTTGTAAACCGACTCAAGCCATGAGTAGAGGTGGGGAAAAATAATGTTGTTGTTGTTGTTACAAAAGTTCAGGAGCAGATTGTATGAACAACTCCTCAAATCTGGATCAGATCTGAAGTACCAATGCTTTAGATTTAGGTTCCAGTGTAAATGGAACATATGTGCAACTAAGTTATGTATGTGTAACTAAAGTAATGAATAGCTACAATACATCTCATGGCTTGATACCCAGCCTACCTTAAGAGCCAGAAACCAGATCAGTTGGAGAAAATCTGCTCAGCTGCTGATAAAAAGTAAGGAGGATAATATTTCCAACCCTCTCACATAAATAAGTGAGGGTGTAAAAATGACTTGCGACAGGAATCCTGCTTTAGCCTCATTCATTGGTGGGAGGGTGTTGGGAATGTCATCCTCTTCGCACCTTATTTGGCAACAGAAGAAACTTCCTTTGCTCAAATTAGCTGCTGGCTAGTATGATGAATACACTTCATTTATATTCTGCTTTATTTCGCTGGAGGGACATATGAGGCAAATATTCAATGCCTTTTACACGACAGTGAACAACGGCTAACAACACAAAGGTAAAGGCTTTCCCTTTTTTCATCCCCGGCTTCTGGAGGCAAGCTCAACTTCAGCCATGGAGAGGTGCTGATGTTCCATTTTTCCATGCTTAGGAGCTTGTTATCCTAAGACATCTCTGATTGTATTGCCAGCATGTCTGCATCTCTGCATGGTGGTACCTATAGATCTACATGCATTGCATGCTTTCAAACTGCTAGGCTGGCAGAAGTTAGGGCTGACAGTTGAGAGCTCACTCTGACTCGAGGCTTTGAACCGCCAAACTTTTGGTCAGCAGCAGGTTTAACCCACTGTGCTATCATGCCCCATGATGATGAGCTGACTGGACTTTTACATAGTCTTGCCAAATACAGAGCAGTTGCAGATTCATAAGTCTAGAATGTGGATCCATAATTCTAATAATAAATGACCTCCTTATTATTTAGGAATTATATATGCAAGTCTGTCTTAGTATGGTAAAATACCTTACTCTCTTCATTGCTTGAATGGATGAGCCTGAGCCTTGGTCATGGGACCAGCATACCAATTCTGACTAGCTTCCAGACTAAGAGCATGTCTACACTGGCCACTGAAATACATGGCCAGTCTGAAGACTAAATCTTCCAGACTGGCCCTGTAGGCAGCCAGACACACCCAGTTGGACCTGCTGTGGTGATGTGTTGAAATCAAGATCACATCAGTCACAAAGGACTATTATTTCACCATATTGTTGCTGCTGCTCCCAGTCAAACACAGATCTCTGAACAAATTCCTGGTCACCACAGGCACTCTATTCTGATATTAGTGAAGGAACCCATATAAGAAGGAGAGGATTTACATTCCTTCCTTATTCTTGGTCATATGAATGCCTCTGTTGATGACAGAACATGGAACCCATGATGGCCAGGAGCCCACAATAAATTTGGTTTCTGTATAGAAGTGGCAGAGATGGCAGTGACACAGATCTGATCAATCCCCTTTCCCTGCCATAAGGAATCGGTGATTGCACTGGCATCCCATCTAAAAAATGGTGTGATCTGAATCAAATCTACTCCTATTGTCCATACTGGCTGAAGCCACAGTGTCCTCCAAAATTTAAACAAACTCCAGAGCATCTCCCAACTTTAAAAAATGCTGCTTACTGGAAACAGGCAAATGCCATGGGAAAACAGGAAATTACTTTGCTGTGATTCTGGGTTTTCTTGCCCCTGTAGACTTACCCTAAGATAATAATTATAATGTCAATAAATTTACTATTTAGAAAACACTATCTATAGATAAAGAGCAAAAACATTTGGCTAACTGTGATCTCTTAGATGGTTTAGTGTCTACAAATATAGTCTTGAAAACTACAGGAAAGGGTGGAGGGTGTCACAGAATTAAATCCAGCAGAAATAAGAGAAGAATTAAACAAATACAAAAGTGATCACTGATCCCTTGAAAATGAGAAACATTTGTTTATTTAGCATAATGTCTAGACTACTTATCATCAAATGATATTCAATCAGTATAGAACAAGAAAATAACAAGAAACACCGACATGTTAAAATAGTATATAACATCTTTAAAAATCACAAACAGCCTGAGCAAGGTATAGCAACTTCAGTGCTATCTGAAGCACACATGCAGATACTGCCACCAGTAAAATGGGAGTGTCCTGTCATGGACTCTGATGCAAAACAACTTAACGTTTGAGTTTCAGATGGAGAATAGTCAGTCTGCCTCAGACACATAGGAGAGCAAAGGTAGTGTAGTGGTTTGATCATTGGACTATGACTCTGGAGACCAGGGTTTGAATTCCCCACTCAGTCATGAAAACCCACTGGGTGAACTTGGGCATATCAAACTCTTTTAGCCTCAGAGGAAGGTAAACCTACTCTGAACAAATCTTTCCAAGAAACTCTCATGATTAGTTTCTCTCACATCTACCCTAAGTTGGAAACAACTTAGGGTACATCTAAATTGTAGAATTAACGAAGATTGAAGACACATTAATTGCCATAGACCCACGAGAGCTGTAGTTTTACAAGCTCTTTAGCCATCTCTGCCAAAGAGTGTTCATGACTCACATAAGTATAACCCCCAAAATTCCACAGCATCGAGCCATGGAAATTAACTAAGTTAACTTGACAGTATAACTACAGCTTTGCAGGCATCCTAGCCTACAAATGCTTAAGCATGTTTCTCCCAGGTGATCTTAATGCTTAATGCAAAACTGTATGCTCTGATGGGCTAGACATATCCCCTGTTTTCAGGCCAAGATTTTCCCTAACTCTGTTAACTGAGATTCTTATTTTGGTGAAAAATGTCAGGAGTTGAATGCCTGACCTTCAAGAATCAAGAAAAACTGACATCTGCTGATATCTCAGGGGCCTATGGCCCATACCAGCAAATCCAAAGGAAATGGTTCTTTAGCATCAGGTTTGGCAAAGTTATTCCAACAAATTGCTTCTAACTAGACTCATATAACAATTCTTGTTTTTCTTAGAGCTAATTTTATGCCTGCCTCCAGAATTAAAGCCAGGAATTGCCTAAATGCTTGCTGAAGATGAATCAAGCTCTACTAAACACAGAAAGGAGGAAAATATGATGCTTAATTTGTTGTAAACATAATTACTTTTATTCAAACACAAGAGAAAACAAGAATTGATGTTTGTCAAATGCCGCCATCCACAGAGCTGTAAGTAAATGATTAGAAGTAGAAATAAAATCTCCCAGACTATTCAATTTCTAACTGAGATAGCATCAGCCATCTATGTGGATTGTAGACGAAGGCAGTGGAAGAAACTAACTAATGTCAAAGCCTGAAAATATGTTGCATAAATAGCAAGAGAAGAAAAACAAGATGGTCAAGATGATAGTATAGGTAAAGATGGACACAAAGTACTTCAAAAATTTCACTTTACCAAGAAATGGAAAGGAAGACTATGCTTTTTCAAAGCTTTACAAACTGGTGGTGATGGAAGAGGAGACAGAAGAGAAGTTTGGGGGTGGGGGTGGGGTTAGTAATAATAATATTAATAATAAAACTTTATTTATACCCCGCCACCATCTCCCCAAGAGGACTCCGAGCGGCTTACATGAGGCCAAGCCGGACAACACATCAATAAAACAAAAAGCAATAAGCAAATAAAGCAATACAATTAATATAAATCACATATAAACAATAACACGCAAGGATTTAAAAACCTATGACCGGGCCAAATGTAATAGTTTAAAATTTAAAAAAATAAACGCTGGGCATGAACAGAGGTAGGATGTATCTGGTAAGAGGGTTTTAAAAGAAATAAAGGGAGAGCAATCCAACGAGTAGTTAAAGTACTTCTGAGGACATTTTGCTGGGAATTATTTTTTTATTCAGGGAAGGCACAATTTTGTTCAGAATCCCGATTAAGCACAATGGTTATGGTGCCACTGTGATTTCCATTCTGATCTCCACAATCCTCACTTACACATCAGTACTTTATGAAATCATTGGATTTCTGTGTCCCTGACAATTGAGAAGTATCTAATTGACAATCCTTTATCATGAGCAATCTCCAGATTGACAGGCAGAAACAGGACACCTTCACAATTTACTCTCATGCCAGAGATCACTCATGGAAGTTGGGTGGGATGAGGCCATCAGCTAGTTCCTCCCTCATTGATTGAAACAGGTTCTCATCCAGTGCAGTGGCTGCCTCCCAGTAAGGCCCCTTCTACAGTGCCCCTATATCCCAGGATCAGATCCCAGATTATTTGGGAGTAGAGACTCATATAATCCAGTTTAAAGCAGATAATCTGGGATCAAATCTTGGGATATAAGGCAGTGTCGATGAGGTTGGGACTGGGGGCCTTTCACTGTTCCAATGTATGTCTTAAAGCAGGGACTACATAGACTATATGTAACAGTCACAAGTGCAGAACATTAGGTTACAGATTAAGAACTGACTGACAGGATTCTGGCTAGCCTTTTTAAACTACCTTAGAATTGTAGTTCTTTGAGCAATTAAAATTTTAAAAATAGATAGTTTTTCTCATATAGAGCATTTAGGTCAATCATGTAAAGAACATTGCCACATTCAAATCTCTCATATGTGTAGGCAACACACACACACTTTTTAATATGCAAAAACAAATAATATGAGGTGGTTAACAGAAGAAGGTTTTTGCATGTTTATGCAAAGATACATCTTGCTTAGGTTCAGTGGGCCTTACTCTAAAGTAAGGCAATTTAAGTTTACAACCTAAATAAATTATGTATTAATTGTCACATTAAGCTTGCTTACGTCTTTGAAAAACAACACTTAAGTACTTCCTCCCTATCAATCTAACTTTCAGTCTGTTTATGTACTGGAACAGTGCTCATGACCCAAAAAAATTAGATATGTCTCAGTGATTGATAGAGGTAATTGTTGGTCCTATCAGATGGAAGAGCGGTGCTGGTAATATGTCCTCTGAAGTTTACCCCATGAGAAAGGAGATCTCAACTTTCTGCATCAGCTAATGTTTGTGGATGAAAATCAAGGACAATATAATAGTTTAACATTATGAAGTTATGCAAAAGGATCTTGTAGCACCTTAGAGAGTGATAACAAAAAATGATAGCATAAGTTTTCATAGATTGAGAGCAATTTTTCATGGATAAAATATCCCAAGGCTGATCCAAAGTGATCCAAACTCCAGATCAGTACTGGGATGATTCTTACTCCCAGCTCCCTGCAAAGGTAAAAGGGAGTCCCTATCACCCAGTGGCACTGAACCTCGTCTGGCACTACTAGATAGCTGTCTTTACTTCCCATTGCTGTGACTCCCAGACTTGAAATGGTTAGTGGTTCTCTCTCAGTGTCTCAATGTATCTCTTAAAGCAGAGACTTTAAGACAGGGGTCCTCAATCTTTTTAAACAGAGGTCCAGGTCACAGTCCCTCAAACGGTTGGAGGGCCGGATTATAATTTGAAAAAAAACATGGATGAATTACTATCCACACTACACATATCTTATTTGTAGTGCAAAAAAAAAACCTCTTAAAAACAATACAATAATTAAAACAATTTTAACAAATATAAATTTATTAGTATTTAAGTGGGAAGTGTGGGCCTGCTTTTGGCTGATGAGATAGGATTGTTGTTGTTGTGTGCTTTCAAGTCATTTCAGACTTAGGTTGACTCTGAGTGAGGGCTAGGTAAATGACCTTGGGGTGCCGTATCCGGCCCCCAGGCCTTAGTTTGAGGACCCCTGCTTTAAGAGATACTCTATGATGTATGCTGCATGATGTCAGCAGAGGTGCTGGAGAGACAGGGGAGAAGGTTGAGAGGAGATAGGAATCACGCCTCCTTTCCCCGTCCCTTCTCCTCTGTCACTCAAGTGCCTCAGCTGACATGCCTGTCACCAAGAACGGACCACTAGCTGTTTTTAAGCTGGAGGCTGCACCAGTGGGACAGATGGCTCGGAGAAGGTAAGTGCCATCCCATGTCCCTGTGTCTTTGAAGCCTGGGAAGATGGGATGGCTATGTAAACTGCTGTAACTAGTTCTATCTTAGAATCAGTCCAACTTTTTACATGGGTTTGAAGTCACACTTTGCTCCAGATACTCAGGTAAATTCCAGAATAACCCATTATTTTTGCTAATATGGTTGAACTTCATGTTAAGCAGCACTGGCCCATGTCAACCTGGATCGACTTCATACATCATGTAGCCTCCCTTTAGGGTTAAGTGTCTATGTAGATGTATCCAGAGTCTATTTCCTCAGATGCAATTGCAGGTTGGTTCATTGTTAATCTGACCCAGAACATATGTACTGAATCCAGATGAACCAGGAGTGTTCCAGCACTGTTGTACTGTTACCTTATCCTCCATGTCACCACTGCCATTCCTAGCTAACTATGACTCTTCAATCCGTGTGCCTGGCTGTTGTCCATTAAGTCTGCAATGTCGGAATAGCATGCCCATTTTGCTAGAAAGAAGCAAAGGATTGATCTGAAATAGTAAGAGTAAGGTGAAAGTATGTTCTTTGTGGGAATCTCTAGTCCTCCAAGACAACTTTATGATCAACTTTTATCAGAAGTTGCACTAGAAAAACCAGACTTTCCTAGAGAAAATATTTAATTGGGTCTTTATAGGTCCTCCACAGGGATTCTTTAGTCAACTTCCATCAGAAGTTGATTATTAAGTCATGGTAGAAGTCGCAGAAATTACTAGAGAAGTATTCTCTCAGGGTAAAAGGAAAAAGTAGGGCTTTCTATTCATTTTTCCACTTTCAGAGAGGGGAATTCTACACACCTCTAAATCAAGTAATGGGCCTATGGTGTCCACATTCTTTAAGTCTAGCAGATAAATACAGTGGGCCTCTATCCTTTCCTTGTAATATCCAACTATTTATTTTTTGGTGAGGGGTGGAAGAAGAGGAGAAGAAGAGTAAAGGCACACACTACACCCCTGCTAGGTAGCCACATGAATTCAATCTTATCACAGCCTCCTCCAGCTATGAAATCAGATAGATTGTCTCAAAGCCAAGATGATTTATTTATTTATTTATTTGCAGTATTTGTATACTGCTTTTCTCACCCCAAGGGGGATTCAAAGCAGTTTACACAGAAGTAATGGCAGAATTCAATGCCAGTAACAAAATTACAATTATACACTACAATTAGACATAAATCAAGTTACAAACCGTGCATCCACAAGCAATAAAACAATAATTAAAACAATAAAACAGTCTCATCCGTCAAATCACCATTTCAGTCATTGTCTTTCTGAAATGCTGAATACATTTACTTCTACTTTCTGAAGGCCTGGTCCCAAAACTATGACTCCATTTTTTTTCTAAAAGCCAGGAGGGAGGGAATGGATCTTACCTCATTTGGGAGTGTGTTCCATGGGGGGGGGGGGGCACAGCTGAGAAGGCCCTGTCTCTCTTCCCCTCGAGATGCATCTGTGCTGTTGAGGGGAGCGAGAGCAGGGCCTCCCTGGATTATCTTAGATTACGAGGTGGGAAGTAGGGACGGATGCATTCGGACAAGTAAGCTGGGCCAGAATTGTATAGAGCTTTATATGTCAAAACCAGCACTTTGAATTGGGCTCGGAGATGGACTGGCAGCCAGTGGAGCTGGCATAGTAGGTGGGTGGTATGCTCCCTGTATGCCGCCCCAGTTAGTAATCTGGCTGCCACCTGTTGAACTAGCTGAAGTTTCTGAACTGTCTTCAAAGGCAGCCCCACGTAGAGCATGTTGCAGTAATCTATTCGGGATGTAACCAGAGTATGGACCACTGTGGCCAGATCAGACTTCCCAAGGTACAGGTGCAGCTGGTGCACGAGTTTTAGCTGTGTAAATTTCCAATCCCCAAAATCTGCAGAGTCCTAGTCACAGCTTCATAGCCTCTAGCCTTGAATAATAGCTCACTATTATACATTTCTATCCACCTTATTGAACCACCTTATCCTTTAACCCAATTCGCATAGTGGTCCTCCTCCCCCCCCCCCTCCAAAATTAGTCTCCTGTTGCTCTTGATGTTTGTTTATTATTCTTATGCTGTTTTATGCTGTTTTAATTTGTTATTGCTTTGTTTTTAATTGTATTCTGCCTTGGGCTTGGCCCCAAGTAAGCCGCTCCGAGTCCCTTCGGGGAGATGGAGGCGGAGTAGAAAAATAAAGTACTTCTTCTTCTTCTTCTTCTTCTTCTTCTTCTTCTTCTTTTTCTTCTTCTCCAGCTTGAATAAACATTCCTGAGTTCTGACTTTCATTCAAAGTCTTTGGAGGTTTATTCTTAATTTAGTTGCTACATATAAGTATTTACAGGTTTTCCCTTAGTATACAAATATTCTCACAACCTCAATAAGACCTTCACACAACAAGGATGGCAATGGATTGTGGAGTGCAAGGGAAACATGGCATGGCCTCTCAAAAAGGCAGACAGTAAGGCACATGGCAGAGAAGGAAGTGCACATACAAGCCACTCTCTTTTTGTCAGGTTTTATCTGCTTGTCAGGTTTTATTGGATTCTTTTCAATTGGTTCAGCTTGAGGATGTGGACAGGATCCTTGGAGAGGTGCGACCCACCACATGCATCCTAGACCCCTGTCCATCCTGGCTGATAAAAGAAGCCAGAGGGGGTTTGGCAGAGTGGGTGAAGGTGGTGGTTAATGCCTCCCTACAGGAGGGCAAGATTCCAGCGAGCTTAAAGCAAGCTATTATCAAACCGCTGTTGAAGAAACCATCACTGGACCCCACTCAATTAGACAACTATCGGCCAGTTTCCAATCTCCCCTATTTGGGCAAAGTCATGGAACGTGTGGTGGCAGCACAACTCCAGGGGTTTCTGGTAGACACTGATTATCTTGATCCGGCACAGTCTGGCTTTAGACCGGGACATGGAACGGAAACAGCCTTGGTCGCCTTGGTAGATGATCTTCGCAGAGAGCTAGACAGGGGGAGTGTGTCCCTGTTAGTTCTGCTGGACCTCTCAGCGGCCTTCGATACCGTCGATCACGGTATCCTTCTGGGACGCCTCACAGAGATGGGACTTGGGGGTACTGCTTTGCAGTGGCTCCAGTCCTTTCTGGAGGGACGGTCCCAGAAGGTGTTACTGGGTGACACCTGTTCGGCCCCACAGCCATTGTTATGTGGGGTCCCTCAGGGATCAATTCTGTCCCCAATGTTGTTTAACATCTACATGAAGCCGTTGGGGGAGATCATTCGGAGTTTCGGACTGCGATGTTATCTCTATGCAGATGATGTCCAGATCTGTCACTCCTTCTCACCTGTCACCAAGGAGGCTGTCCAGACCTTGAACCGGTGTCTAGCTGCTGTGTCGGACTGGATGAGAGCTAACAAATTGAAATTAAATCCAGACAAGACAGAGGTCCTACTGGTCAGTCGCAAGGCCGAACAGGGTATAGGGTTACAGCCTGTACTGGATGGGGTTACACTCCCCCTGAAGTCGCAGGTTCGCAGCTTGGGAGTGATCCTGGATTCACCGCTGAGCCTGGAACCCCAGGTCTCGGCGGTGGCCGGGAGAGCTTTTGCGCAATTAAAACTTGTGCACCAGTTGCGCCCGTACCTTGGGAAGTCTGATCTGGCCACGGTGGTCCACGCTCTTGTTACATCCCGAATAGACTACTGCAACGCTCTCTACGTGGGGTTGCCCTTGAAGACTGTTCGGAAACTTCAACTAGTCCAGCGAGCGGCAGCCAGATTGCTCACCGGGGCGACATACAGGGAGCATACCACCCCCCTGCTATGCCAGCTCCACTGGCTGCCGGTTCAGTTCCGAGCACAATTCAAGGTGCTGGTCCTGACCTATAAAACCCTGTACGGTTCCGGTCCAGTGTATCTGTCCGAACGTATCTCCCGCTACGTCCCACCTCGGAGCTTGAGATCATCTGGGGAGGTCCTGCTCTCGACCCCACCACTCTCACAAGTGAGGCTGGTGGGGACAAGGAGCAGGGCCTTCTCAGTGGTGGCCCCTCACCTGTGGAACTCACTCCCCGGGGAAATCAGAGCATCACCATCCCTCCTCTCCTTCAGGAGGAGGGTGAAAACTTGGTTGTGGGACCAGGCCTTTGGGCAACCAGGCAATTAAAGACCAGCAGGATGGACAAAATGGTATTAAAAACGGAACTATGAGACAGCAAACACTGACAATGTAAGGGAGGAATTTAGGTTTGTATTGATTTTATTGATTTTATTGATTTTTTACTGAAATAATGCATGAAGTTGTTATTAATTGTAAAATTTTACTGTAAGTTGTGATGATTGTTATGATGCTGGCATCTAATTGTTGCCTTTACCGTGTAAGCCGCCCTGGGTCCCCTTCGGGGTGAGAAGGGCGGGGTACAAGAACCCCAAATAAATAATAAAATAAATAAATTCCTATCTAACACAGCATTTTTACTTGACATTTTTGAATATATTTTGCTTTTGAGCATGTATCACCCACACAGATCATTCCATGTTATAAGTTCCTTGCTTGGTTATCACAGGAACTGATAGTGTTGGTGTTGGTTGAATGGAAAAACCTTTCAACTTCATTTTTCTCACATCCTACTTTTTATCTCTAGTTTCTCCCCACTGGATTTATGGAGATATTTGTAAATTTTGGTAAGTTCTTTTTAAAAAGAGTAAGAACCCTATAAAAATAAGCATTCTTCCTAGCCAAGTTCAATAGATACAGCCTTTCCCAGCATGAGAACATCACATTTTACCTTCTGTTTTGTAGCTGATAAAATGAGAAGCCTGTCAGGGGAAAAATAAAGAACAAAGCCATAAACATAGATGAATATATGGGGATTTGAGCCCAGATTTTTATGGGGTAAGCTCTGAAAGCTTTTCCTTGGATAGACAAATCTGCTCATTCTGCGTTCTCCTGCATATTTTCCTCCACAAGTTCCTTCTGTTTAATAATATTCATGTTGAGCACTGTGGCTGCAGCCAATGTCACTTAACTAAGTATGGCCCATCTTTTCTTTTTCAGTTCATTATATTGTGAGGAATAGTAGAATGGAATTGTCCTACTGATATCTTGAATTACAAATGTCTTTTGTTTTATGTGCCTCTCTATCTACAGCCAGTAGTGGATCTGTTTGAAAAAATAGTTTTAGATAACTCAGCCCAAACTTTACATTAAAGGTCACCTTATCAGCACATCCCGGCTTTAGCTTATTTAGTTATAATCAAAACCTGTTCTGACACATGAAAGATGTTCTCATTATGCAAAAAATATCTGGTCTGGCATAATAATTTGAAAGACATCCAACAGCTTCCCTTCAAGAATACCAGTGCCTTTGCTTTTATTCACTCACTGATTGTTTTTGTATACCCTGAGGTTGGATACAAACACCCATATGGGTTTTTTTAGCAGTTCTTACATAAATTTAGGCTACATTATTTCATTCACCTTGGCCTAAATCTTATTTCTCAGTTTCTATATTATATATCCAGGTAACTCTAATTAATAAACATTTGAAACATTTAAGAGTATTTATAAGAAATTACAAAAAATTACAATTTTATATTACTTTACTGTTTGCAATAAAATAGTCAATTAATATCAAGAATAACAATTTTAATAGCAATATAAAACTAGTAACATAGCTAAATTTTGCAATTAACTGGTCAGGGATAGAAATGTATCCAGCTCCTAATGAGCATATTGTATTATGAGTCAAACCTAGTTCTATGACAAGTACTATTCTTGTGAGTAAAACCATAATATGAAATGCCTATTATAAAGGGTTAGATTTAGGCTCAAACATTTCAAATGCTGATATGCTGACAAAAATGCTTTTATGACTGATGAGCTAGGGACACAGCCATAATATTGTGATAGAAGATAGGCCAAAGCCAAGGTAGTTAGAAGTAACTTCTAGTCTCCACAGGTTAAGAGGAGCCTGGAATCAGTACAGATTCAGGAGGCTTAACTTGGAGACAAAAAGCTATTATCTATATTTGTTAGAACTGCATTGTTAAATTATAAAATTATATTTTGTACAGTGAGAGCTCAGTGTCCATTGGTCATTGGTTACACCCCCCCCCCAAAAAAAATAACCCCACAGATACCTTAAATGTGCATGGTCAAGTTGCCATTAGTTGTAAATGAAGGCATTCACTCTGTGGGATTTGCAGGAAGACTGTAAACACATTCATTTAAAAGTACTATAGGGCAGAGCAAAAGCAGAATTCTTGGTATTCTTTGGGCCACTATGGAGATTCCAAGCAGCCACTTTGTGCATTTGATCCCTTGTCTGCTAAGCTCAGATACCAGTGTGTGGCAGGTTCCAGATTGGGGAATCCCTTCTGTGGTTTGTTGGGTAGCTGCTCCCCAAACAATGCATGTGGGAGGAAGCCTTTGCAGAGTGAGCATAGATGGCTTTTCAGAAACTCTAGTTGTTCTGCATCGGTGCAGGGAAGATGTTCTCAGTCTCTGTTTAAATTACACAGAATAAACAAAGGCAAAAGTGGGCAGCTGATATGCTCACTACTGTGAATTCAAAAGCACAACATCCATTTGAATTTACATTGTGTTCAACCATGAATACTGCAGACCCACTTTATATATTATGATTTTCTCATAAATAAATGTTGTGGAAATTATACTTTTAGTCATTATGAAATCCTTTTAAGAACCTGTGAAGGTGCTGTCCAGTCATTGATCTCAGTGAACTGGAACAATGGCCCCAGAACACAGAATTGTCCTTGTGAGTGGCTGAGATAGTGATGTCTTTGCTTTGGGATGGTTCAATGTTCACAGACTTAGTGTTATGCACAAAGTTATTTAAAGCATCTATAAAATTATCCTCAGGCTATGTGTATTAACTGTGTATATGAAATGTTAATGAATTTCAGGGTTAGACTTAGGTCACCTCCAAGATACCACATTCTGTACGTATATGCAAATATAGGCATTACAAAATCTGAAAACTTCTGGATCCAATCATTTCAAATTAGGGTTACTGAATTGTTATTGTTTTCTTTTGATTTGTAAGCTACCTTGAGCCTTGGTTTTGCAGAAAAGCTGAAGTATAAGTAAGACTAAGTTACGTCAACAACATCACCATCTTCCTCCTCTTCCTCATCATCATTGCCATTTCAAACAAAAGTGTAAGCAACTTCATTGCTATACTTATTTCTACAGGATGTGGTATGTTGAGTAAACCGCGTTGAGTCGCCTACAAGGCTGAGAAATTGCGGTATACAAGCAAAGTAAATAAATAATAAATTATTATTATTATATTAAAATATTTTTATACTTTGTATGAGTATTGGGTATACCAGTTTATTGACTCTATTCATTTCACTTTTGCTGTGGTAAGAGGCTTCTGAAATGGAAACTGTTCCACTCCTAATGGCCTGGGGATATTTCAGTGCAAGATGGCTGATTGATCAAAATTAGATTTATAATGGCCAGGGTTTAAACTAAAGTGGAGCGTATTCAATTGCTTTTAATCCACAGATGGAAGGCTCTTTGGTGCAAAAGAGGCTTCCTCTGCAGCGGAAGAGGAAGGAAGCCAAATGTTCTCCATTGCTCTGCCCCCTGCAATGCTTCCTCATTGGAAAGAGGAAGAGAAAATTGTCCTTGCTTCCACGGGATCAAAAAGCTTTTTGTTGGAAGAAGGACACCAATTATATACAATCTGTCTTTTAAAATATTAATACTTGTCCCATAATCTTATTCTGTTTACTGGGTTGCTGTAAAGCCTTCGATCACAAATTATTCTGATTAGTTTTTCATTTCCCTTGAATAGAAAAATCTGTTCTGTATTTAAGATCTGGATTTCACTTCAACAGTCACAGCAAAAGGGGACCTTGTATTAGCTATTTCTTCCGTGGTGAACCTTAGCTGAATGGGAGAAAGTTAGGCTCTCCAGATAATTTATTAGCAGTGAATAACTGGGACTCACATTGGTTACTCTATAACTCCTTGGGTTGTTTAAACAGCCTCTTTTTTATTCTCCTGCATCTTTGCCAGATATTTGATACTATCTTTCTAATCGGTGGTTTTGAAGCTTTGTGACCATTTAAGGCATAATCCCTCAGCAATTCCCCCCACCACCACTTCCCTCATTACTTGGAAGGCTTGTTTTGTACATGAAAGAGTGTCTACTACCATTTCAATATTTCTTCTTTTTTATATGGCTTGGCCCTTCCAGTTTTATCTGGCAATCTAAACATCTTGTCAAACATCTTTCAAGTTCTAATACTGTGACAAAAGCTAGGCCATCCATGGATCCCTGCCACACTCAAAATGTCTTTTATGCTATGCTGATCAAAAGCCTTCTTGGGTTCCAAACAGTTTATGTCTAATGTGTCAAGCTGCCCTCTGCCATTGTCCCTGACTCTGAAGTTAATCAAGTTAGGTACGCCTGGCTTCCTTTTTGGAAATCCACATTGATTTCCTTTGCCCAGTATAAACTGTCCATGGAATTTATTCTGCCTTCCTCAAACTTTATTAAATACTTCAGTACAAACCTATTGTTGTTTTTTAAAAGACCAAATAAATCATGTTAATCCTAAAGAACAAAGCAACTTCCACTTCTTTAGGCTTGTGAAAGTATAGTCGAGTGTACAACTCTGCTATAATCTGCTATTTTAAAAGAACCATGAAGTCAGTGGTCTTTTTTTCTTTCTGAAATTTTCATATATTTGATATCCTTCCAAATGGAATCATGCCATTTATGGTTACTACATTATTTTGGATATGCTTTGGGATGATTTGCAATATATTAAAAATAAAAGATATTTATAAAGTGGAACACTTGCTTTGCATCATCATTCCATACGAATTACATAGAATGATGTTCTGTTGATTCTGATAGAAATTCTTACTAAGTTAACTTTGCTTTTGATCCTAGGCTCCAAATTATTAAAATATACAATATAAAATAAAGAGCAGGCCCTACCATTCACAACCAATGGTAGGATGCTGTATTTACAAGTTTCAAGCCAGCTGCAATTAATATAGACAAATCTGTCTCCATGACTGTTTAAGGCTGGGTAGGAAAGAGAATCTGGCTTCCCCACCTGAGTTTTTTGTGCAGTTGGATTCCATCTAAATCCATCTAATTTTGTGCAGTTGGATTCCATCTAAATGTTCTTGCTATGCTTACCCCTTTCTGGCTTCCATGGTGCCTGACATTTGAAGAGTTGCCCATCCCTCCAGAGCAGTCTTTGACATTGTGCTAGAGAGCTGTGGGGCTTGGGGATTGCTAATCATTTGGTTTTGCTGAAGAAGACATTCCACCAATAAAACAACCCTGTTGGATTTTGTCTTAGGTGAACAGATGGAATTACTTTTTATGTGCAAGAAACAACATTTTCTATATAGAAAATAATATTTATGGATAGAAATATTATTTTCTGCATGGAAAAATCTGCTTCCAAATTATGTGTATTCAAACATACCACATATGAATTCTGCACAAAATAAATTCTGAATTACAAACCTGAAAAAAATGAAGTTATTGAGTTCCTTGACACTATTTTTTTCCCAACATTTAAAAAAGTATTTATATGTGCTATTTCCATCCTGAGCTTTTAAAGTACCAAAAGGCTCTTTTTTGTCAAAACAGATTAAGTATCTGAAAGTTACTTCATTCATCAAATAGGTGGTTAAAGTGATATAAAAATATTCATTGTATCAGAATAATATTTCCGACAGGATATAGATTGGTGTAGACTAGATCTGGTTAATTTATTGCTGTTAAAAACTTTACTAAAATTTGATCAAAAATGAAATAGAAAATTCTAGCACACTGGTTCTCAACCTATGGGTCCCCAGATATTTTGGCCTTCAACTTCCAGAAATCCTAACATCTGATAAACTGGCTGGGATTTCTGGGAGTTGTAGGCCAAAACACCTGGGGACTCACAGGTTGAGAACCACTGCTCTAGAATATTTAATAAATATGGAAGAATAGTAAAACTAACAGAAAATGACTAATTTTCCAGTACTAACTCATAAAAATCTGATCCTCGATGGCTCTGTATTATCTACAGTGAGACTTTTTTATCCTCTGTGGTTTGGTTTCAAGATCACATGGAAACAAAACTCTGTGGGAGCTCGAGCCTCATTAAATACAATGATGTGGGTAAAATAACATCCCTTATATAAAATGACAAAATTAAGATTTTATTTTTGGATTTATTTGTGGAGGGGGGATATTCCATGGAGTCCATGGAAAGAGAATACTTTGATATGGAGAGCAGACTTTTCAAACTTAAAATTAAGGTTACCATCTATTGGGCCCTTAACTTTAAGAGCCATATTGTAGACAGATGTAACATGATTCTCTCAATGTTGAGGACAGCTGTACTGTATTTAAGATCTGGATTGTTTGTCTGGTGGTGATAGATGACAATTTTATTCTCTTTATTAAAATAAAACCCATTTTTTCTTTGTACACAGGATGGAAAGAGTTAAGATCTTTTTTAAAAAAAATTGTGAGCAAGCAAAACCTGCAGATCTATCAATTCCTGTCCACAATATTGGGTTTTTTTTCCCCAACAGGCAATAATTACATCCCAAATGGAATTAGTGCCTTAAAATAACACATCCACAGGTATATAATAAAGTAAGAAAACAAAGGGATTAGGAAATATGTTTAAAAAGTGGTTTTGATACACAACTAAACTGATAAATTATCGCTGAGATGGATATGAATCTAGTTTGAATCTTTTGAATTAAATTTCCTTAAATCAAAATGAATTGGAGATGTGGTATATTGTTTATCATTTTGCTACAATAGACATTTTAAGAGGATGCTTGTTTTCTGGGCTGCATGTTTGCCCTTGTGTCCTATTTCCAATAGGAAAAGGGTGTGTGCAATTGTATTTTCGACACACTAACTATACTATAATGTTTTATTATAGGAACAAGCAATCATTCCTTTCCTATCATTTGTCAGCTTTCTAAAATTTCCATTACTGCTGATAAACTAGAGAGGCAAACAGTTTTTCCCGCCCACCCCTTGCTCCTTCTTAAAGGTCAAGTCTGTCTTCAGTTATGGAAAAGAAATTCTTACTCAAAAACTTAATTTCCCTGAAAGTAGTGGGCAGATATGGGATGAGGGAGAGAGAATCTGAAGAGGACAGGCCCATTTTTCTGTGAACGGCTATGCTTTACAAGATCAAAACATAAATACTTACATGGTTTCCTTCCAATTCCCTTCATAGACTTCATTTTTCTCTTCACTTTTATGGGTTTTCATTAGAAGGGTCATTAATTACATCAACTCCAACATAATTTTGCTACTTTTGGGAAACTAGTCAGATGGGGTCAGCCTTGGATATGGCAGAAAAATACAACTTCCCAAGGTGCCTCAATCAAATATCTTTCTTGCTCTTTGAAAGACTGAACCACTCACAAAGTCATGGGGATGTTAATATTTGACTGTTTTATTCCTGCAAAAGGGATGAATAATTCCCACAGTTTTCTTTCCACTGCAACAAAAACAAGCATAGTTCTCACAAGATATTAGTATACCCTGAAATGTTTCAGGAACTGATTCTGAATGTGCATTAGAATGTTTTATTCTGCACAGAATGAATTGTTAATTTGAGAACTGTTTCCAGGTTACCACATGTGATTTTTGAGAAAGATTGGTATTTTGTATGCAAAAAAAAATTCTGTTGCAGAAGAAAACTATGTATAATTTCCATAATAGTCTGTCAATTTTTGTACACTTTTTTTCTGTGTAATATTACATAGTGTAAGATTGCATTTTTGCAGACTTTTTTGGTGTGAAATGTTTGTTTAGCATTTTAAGGCTACCTGAGAATGGTTGTGGGTTTTTTGTTTCTGTACAAAACTAAATTATTTCCACACAATGTTTTTCTACCAAAAACTTAATAAAATACTGCAGAATGTACAAGTACCTGTTGAAAACTGCAAAATTCTTGCCACTCTCTTATACTTCTTGACTATTTCCTGAGCATTAGGAAACCCATTTTTCATCCATGAGATGGATAACAGTAAATATTTTTCCATCTCTAGAGATGAGGGTTGTGAGCTAGCTTTGTGCTCATGATATAAAATTGAAGAAGCTCTTTCAGCTGTGAGAAAGCAACAAAAATCTGAGAAACCTCCAAATAATGGCACCATGAGGAAGGGACTTGAGGTAACTCAGAGGATGAGATTGAGAGACAAAGAAGGTTGGGGTTGATCATAGGACCTCACTTTCCTCACTATTACCTTAATGGGATTTTAAAACTAGGAGCCACTCTCTCCTTTGCTTTTTGGAATGAACTGCCATGGCTTATAAAATCACAGTTTTTAAATTTGATTTTTGCATTACTTCACTTCACTTCACTTTATTTCTTAATAAGTCGCTCTCCACCAAGGTGCTCTGAGCGACTTACAGTCTAAAACAGCATTTACACAATATAAAAACATTCAACATAAAAACATTCAACAGTGACTATTTGGCAAATTAGATCTGATTACTTAAATGCACAACCAAACAGCCAAGTCTTGAGTGCCTTTACAAAAGGTCGCAACTCCGACATTGCTCTAATGTATGGAGGCAATGAGTTCCACAGAATTGGAGCATAGGTCGAAAAAGCTCTACGCCTTGTAACTTCCAGGTGTACCTCCCTAGGGCCCGGTATGTATAGGAGATTTTCCTGGGTGGATCGAGGTGACCACTGATGGAGAAAAGGAATGAGGTGGTCCCTAAGATATAAAGGTCCTTGGCCATTTTGAGCTCTAAATGTCAGGATCAGTATCTTGTAAGAGATCCGATGTTCTATTGGTAGCCAATGCAGTTGTTGCAGAATCGGTGTAATATGGGATCTTATAGATGATCCCGCTAGCAGCCTGGCTGCTGCATTTTGGACCATCCAAATCTTCTGGGTTGTTGACTTCAGAAGGCCGGCATATAAGGCGTTGCAATAGTCCAACCTCGTGGTGACTGTTGCGTGGATTACTGTTGCCAATGCTTCTACCGAAAGGTAGGATGCCAATTTCCTTGCCTGTCGAAGATGAAAAAAGGCCTGCTTACTTATGGCAGTTATCTGGGCCTCCATAGTCAGCGATGAGTCCAACACAACCCCAAGGCTTTTAACAGTGGCAGACGGAACCAGAGCTTCCCCATCAAAATCAGGCAAAGACTGGATTAGTTCTGGTGGCTAACCAGGCCAGAGTATCTCAGTTTTAGCAGGATTCACTTTTAGTCTGCTCGCTCGCAGCCAACTCATCACTGTTTCCAAACACAGCCTAAAGTTCTCAGGAATCGCGGCTGTCCCAGGTTCGAGACGCAAGAGTAGCTGGGTATCATCTGCATACTGGTAGCATTCTATGCCAAAGCTCCGCACCAGTCCAGCAAGTGGCCGGACGTAGATGTTAAATAACAGGGGTGAGAGGATAGCACCCTGGGGAACTTCACAGCAAAGGCAGGAGCTCTCAGAGCTTTGGCCTAACCACTCCACCCTCTGTCTCTGGTTCCGGAGGAATGAATTGAACCATTTCAGGGTTGAACCTCGTACACCAGTCATAGCCAATAAATGAATCAGCAAGTCACGGTTCACGGTGTCGAATGCAGCTGTGAGGTCCAAGAGTACCAATAGCGCTGATCTGCCTCGGTCTAACTGACAACGAATTTCATCAGTAATAGCTACCAAGACAGTCTCTGTCCCTTGACCTGAACAAAAGCCTGATTGAAAGGGGTCCAAACCCACAGTCTTATCTAAGAATTGTTGTAGCTGCCCCACCACTGTCCGTTCAATCACCTTGCCCAAAATGGAAGGTTTGAAACTGGGCGATAGTTACTAGATATGGCGGCGTCTAGGCTTGGTTTTTTCAAGAGAGGGTGGACCACTGCTTCTTTAAGGCAATCTGGAAAAATCCCTTGCTCCAAGGAGCTGTTGATGATGCTCCTTAAAGGATCTCGTAGTCCCTCCCAGCACTCCTTAACCAACTGGGAGGGGCAAGAATCGAGGGAGCAGGTGGTTGGTCTTGCTGCAGCTAGAGTCTTTTCCAGGTCTTCCATTTCTAATGGCACAAAATGTTCTAGGAGTTGGCCACTAGATGGCCAGAAGGCCTCTAGTTCCCTTGATGTGTCCTCTGTGGGAGGTAGCCCTTCGCGGAGCAGATTGATCTTATTTATAAAGTGGCTCCGGAAGGTCTCTGCTGTAATATCTTGTCTAGCCACAGCTTTGGCCGGATGGGTTGGATTTGTGATGTTACAAACAATTTTAAATATTTGAACAGGTCGAGATCTGGCAGATGCTATCAATGAGGAATTATATTCTTTTTTGGCCTCTCTGGTGGCTGCTTCATAGATTTTTCGATGTATTTCAAAAGCCGACTTTGATATTTCATCAGGTTTTTTGCGCCAATTACATTCTAATCTCTTCCACTCAAGTTTCATCTGACGTAATGCATCCGTGAACCATGGAGATCTATTCCGGCGAGGGCGAAGAGCCCGTTTAGGGGCAACTATATCTAAGGCAGTTGTTAAATTTTTGTTCCAGTTTTCTACTCGTTCACATAGAGAATCAGCGGCATAATCCAGTTCTTTAAGGACACTCGAAAGTCTAGTAGGATCCATCAGCTTCCTCGACCGCACAAAAATTTGTTCAGTCTCTAGACGCTGTGGTGGTGGAATCTCTATTTGAGTGTTCAAGATGTAGTGGTCAGACCAAGGAATCTCTAAGACTGAAGACAGAGTCACTTGTATTCCGATACTAAAAATCAAGTCCAAGGTGTGCCCAGCTCGATGAATAGGACCGGTCACCATTAATGAGAAGCCTATTGTTTCCATAGATTGTACTAGGCCCCTTGCTATCGAAGAAGACAACAACCTATCTGCATGTACATTGAAGTCTCCCAATACGATGAGACTTGGGAATTTCAGGGCCCAGTCCGCCACAAGGTCTAATAACTTGGGTATGCTCTCGTTCAGGGCCGCAGGGGCCCGATAAACTAAGAGGATAGTCACACTTTCCCTAGCATCTCTAAGAGGTATGGTGCTTCCTTCCATAGACAGAAAAGGTTGTGTTCTTGTTATGTTTTCTTTTGTTTTATAGGCCTCTGCTGATTGTCTGCTCATAAAGAAAGGGCTTTGTAAATATTATATCTTTACTGTTTTTCATTTTAATAGGCGTGCTTGAAATTCTATCCATGTACTTTCATTTTTCTATGTACATTAGCTTTAACTTTCAACTTTCTAGGGCTAGGAGAAATATGGGAATGATAATAATAGCAATGATAACAATAAAAATAAAAATAAACAACTGGCTGCTTTCAAATCATAGATTGTACAAGCTGATTGCTAACATTTCTTCCTCCTTCCTCTCCAAAAGGAACTTTGTTTCCTTTTTTACTTCACAAAGCAATAAACACACTTTTGAACAATATAAATATGACATAACAAATCCCTCCCCAAGCTATAGAAAATCATATTAATTCCATGTCTAAAGAATAAAGCCAATCTGCCATTTCTAATTGAGTTGTATAACCATTATTCCAGATCTACAGTGTGTATGTAAAGTCTATTTATCATTTACATTTATACATTGTGCCTTCTTTTGAGGAGTAGCCATTTTGGGGGTTCATTTCATTTATCCATACCTCTTTCATCAACAAGGTACCAAAAATATACAAATGCAATGCGATTAAAAATTTTGATAACCACTGAGTAATAGAACAAATCTGATTAAAATAGCTCATCAATTGCCTTTGTAATAATTCTTTTAAATTGTAAAGAGACTTTATAGAAACCCTGTATATCTAAGGAGGAAGTATTGTCAATAATTTGACAGGTGACCATTGATATTACGTGAAACTGTTAAAGACCTTTCACTCATCTAGGAGTAAATTGAAAAGTCACAATCATCATCATCATCATCATCATCATCATCATCATCATCTTTATTTGTACCCCACCATCATCTCCCCGATGGGGACTCGGGGAGGCTTACATGACGCCAAGCCCAAGAATGCAATACAATAAATGAAATCAAATCATAAACAACATAATCAATTACATAAAACATAAACTATAAGAATACATCAAACAATATAAAATTACAATAAAATCATTCATAACACAGAACAGTGAGCGGCTGTGCAGAATAAAATACTAAAGGTAAAAACAGGGGGCGAGATAGCAGTGGAGCGGATTATTTGTGAGGGAGGAAGGGGTTGAAAAGTGGGGAGGAGGTATGCACTAAGAACAAATATTGAGGGTTACTGGCAATATGAGATTATATGGTTAATCTCCAAAAGCTCAGTGGAAGAGCCAAGTTTTGAGATTCTTCTTAAAACTTTCTAAAGTATAGTTCCTATTGCTCAGGGCCTGACTCAGAGTCTCCAGTTGTTAATGTGACAAAATTTTAAGATTTTAGAATGAACTCTTTAGCCTGAAAACTCTGTGTGTATGTGTGTGAGAGTGAGCCAGGGAGGAAGGCAGAAGGAAGGAGAAAGAACTGTTACTGTAGAATTTACAGGGGGTCTGTCTTGGACTGCTTCTTCAATCTCTTTTCTCCCATCAAAGCATCTAAGACCATGGCTAAACAATGACCCAGCAGAGCAGTCAGAATGAGAAAACATTTGCTTTAGAATTCATTGCCTCAGAAGTACTGAATATGATACTACATGGCTACTAGGCTGGTGCATAATTTTGGAATAGATATATTCTACCACTGTAGCAAGTTCCATCAGGATAGCTCAAAAATTAGAGAGAGAGGAGCCCTTGAAGTTTCCCCACTGCCAGTGATGTTTTCCTTATTGCGCAATTGCGACTGCCATTAACAAAGTACTTACGAAGATTTGTAAGTTTCATTAGAGTTCCGAAACTTTTACTCCAAAAATTTGGAAAGAACTTTAGAAACGAAGCACCAACACCCCCTACTTTTGCACACAATTCAGAACCATTTTAAATGAATTGCACATGTCTAATGGCTTCTACACTGCAGATTTTCCCAAGTGTTCCTATTTTCCTCACCCTATATGTTTGGAGCTATACTGCAGTTTCCTTACTTCGTTTGATACATACATATGTTGTACCATTTGAATTCCCACCATGAAATGATGAGACCAGACACAGAATTATGGAGAAATGACAATTTATTGACCTATTTAAACTCTGGGCAACTCCCCTCCTTGTGGGGAGGGCAATGTGACATGGGTAATGGCATATGGTCATATGGTCATATATCATCTAACTACCTGCCCAGCCAACCTCTGGGCAAAACACCTGACCCCAGGGACACTCCATAGTGATGGTTTGCTATCCCCAGCCAATCGTTACTGGAAGGCCATCCCAGGGTATTCCGTTCTCTCTCTTCTTTATTTATCTTCCCCCAACCCTTTCTCTTTGCTATCTAATATTCTCCATACCTTCCCTTTCTTTCTCGTTGTCCTTCTTGTTGTCCTCTTAGATTGCTTAGACTGAACCAAGGGCATAAAAAAGCCCTAAAGAACACTAGCATGCACTACAGATGGCAGCTGTTTTAGTGGTGATATGCAAGTGGTATTGGAGTCATATAGGGTAATAAAACATTGGATAATGCAGTACTATGAACATGCTAGATTTCAACAATCAAAATGACACGTTTAACACATTGCTATATTTCATCTCCATTGTGTAAGAGAAAATATGCTATATTGTCATGTCAGGTTAGTACAGTCTATTGATTTTCCTACACAATGTTTGTCATCACTTTTTTAAAAAAAATTTAAACATTAATGTTTGTTTTTAATTATTAAATCTTGTAAACATCATAGCTGGCATACTTGCTAAATATAACAGTTACTCAACTGCTGGCTAGAGTGTTTGAGTATGGCTATGTGCATATAAATATATGTATCAAGATATAACTTTTTTGTCACACTAGTAATTTTATCAAAATTCAATAGATATTGTACAGTATCATATAATATGTAATTACACTAGCTTTTTGGGTGGGGTTTTATTTTATTTATTTATTTTTGCAAATCTGGTGGTATATTTTGTGTAGAAAGTACCACTAAATTCTAACCTGAAGCTAAACCCTGTCTTATTCTTTATTGTATTGATTTCTCAATTTTTCTGCCTACAATAAAACTGGCAAATTTATGTAAAAATTGGAAGAATGAGCAAAAGCTCTTAAGATAATAGGCTTTAGACTGGTGACTGGGACAGCCAATGTTTCATTCCTGCAGTGGGAGATGCATCCTTTCTTGGTTTTACAACTACTACTCAGGCAGCAACTCTGAGTTGTATGGGAGATTTCCAACAGAGATTTGAAATCAGGTGAGTTTCTAAAGAAACCCAAAAAGTTAAGGAAAAGGCTATAAAATGGAAAATAAATTCATCACCAGCAGTGCAACATAATCACTGATCTTGGGCCTAAACTAGGTGAAACTCGTATATTGTGCTCCTGTTACTATTCTTAGGGATAAACATATTTTACGTTTTGTTATTCAATGGGGAAAATACATATGGAATTTTCTATCCAGAAGCATGATTTTTTGCACATATATGTTAGTTTCCGTGCAGAAAATCATTATTTCTGTTCAGAAAACAATTTTTCTTCCTGTGATACAAACAGTATATTCTGTGCAAAAACAATTTGTGCATTTTGCAATAGACCTGGTTGTGATTTCTCACATGTCCAAAATTCTCTACATCTGCAATTCCTGATTCCTGGCCCACATATTTACTGGAGAATAATAATAATAATAATAATAATAATAATAATAATAATAATAGCAACAGCAACAGAAACAATATACAGAGTTTGTCTTTTAGATAATTATGCTCTTAACTGCTTTTACATAGATGCTTTTTAACTTTAGTAGTTCTCATTATCATCATCACCAATCACCATCAATAGCAACAGTGGGGTATTGTGTGATTTCCAATCTGTATGGATGTGTTCTAGCAGCATTCATAGTAACAGGCTATATGGCAGTGTTCTATCAGTAGTTCTCAAATGAGAACCTTTCTAGATTTCATCCTACAAGAGCTCTAGTCTGACTCCCACTCAGCTCTCCTCTTTTCTGCCAATTGGCATCAAAATAAATAGGCCATTACCCTCATTTCCTATGTAAGGTAACCTTTACATAAAATTTACCAGTTTGGGTGTTGCCCGAACAATGGCAGCATGATACCTTTTGTAGTATTTCAACCCAATTGGAGATAAAAATCACCTTTTCAGTTCAGCCTTCCCAAGAGCAAGTTTCACTAGAGATGTTTTCTCTCAGTAAACCAGCTTCAAGCTGGGGACAGCAGCAGTTGAAGGCTAGCAAATTCTCAGCCGCTGGGCAGAGGGTGAGATTTTTTTCTAGCATCATTTATAGCAACAATGAGAAACCCCTATGGGTGGGGCTGCTCAATGTGCTTTATTACCTGAGTGCTCTACCTGGAAAGGAAATCGAATATTCTCCTGGGAAATCCGTCATCGATACCAGGACAAATAAGAAGACAGAATGTAATACTGTTTCTCATTTCTTGTGTCTGTAAGTCTTTCCACATTAACAGAAGAATTTTGCACTCTTGGGATCTTCTCTATGAATGCATGAAAAGTACACAAAAGATAACATTTGGCCACATCTGCCACAACTTTGGAGTCAATGTGGTATAGTTTTTTGAGAGATGGACTAAGATGCTCAGAGACTTGGCTTTAAATCCCACGAAAAAAATTCCATGAAAAAATTGGTATCCTTAGATAAATAACACTGTCTTGGCATTAGAGGACAGTTGCAAATTTCCTCTGAATAAACTTTGCTAAGATAACCCAATTATAGGGCTGCCAAAAGTCAGAATCAACTTGTGATGGTGTATATTCCTTGATGTTGTCCAGTACTATAAGATTTGGGGATTGTATGTCTACTTATGTTTCAGGCTTCATTTTTGACTATGCTTGACATTATCTTTGGCTTCTGGACTGATTAATTCATGTTATATTCTCATTCCAGTATATTAACATTTTATTTGTTTATTATCAACAGATTGGCCGGTGACAATAGTACTATAGTACAAAACACCTAGAGAGCCAAAGGCTCCTATTGTTGACCTAGAGAGATTGATCCCATATGTCATGCTTACTGAATGTCAACTATTGCCTTTTCAAACTATGCACCAGCTCCCAGATTTTTCTAACAAACCAGGAGAGCTATGGCTTATGTAAAAAATGCATCAGAATTTCAATTCCACCTATAAGCTTCAAGTATGTGACAGTCACGCTGCTATTTTGTCCCCACCCCCAATTGTAACTTTGAAAGCACTTTGATTGCATTTTCCTCTCTACCAAATCAGTTCTAAAAATGGAGAAAGTACTGTTTGATTGAAACATTGAATAACTGACATTTGTACAGTATATTGGTTATAATCTATAAGGGCATCATGAAAAATCATCTTTCTGCTTTTTAAAAATCAAAGGCAGAAATTTGGCAAAATTGTACCAAATCAACACAAAAACACAATACTATTTCTTTTTCTAAAAATTGTTCTCTGTGTTTAACCAAGAAAATGAAGAATGCAATTGCCTTTTATATGTAGATAATATATCCACTATTCAGCAACTCCCTAAAAATTCTATATGGAAAATAAATCCAGGGTTCTTGCAATTATTAGCCATGGAAGTGAATCAGAGATGACAGAGTCAGAATGAATAAATAAATCACAGAAAACCTAAATTAAATAGATATTTATGTGGGTTTGAAACCCACCAACGATTTACAAGTCTGAAAAGATAAAGAGTTCCAGTCATAACTTTGGTGGTTTACAAGCCAGCACTCCAATCAGCAATATCAAATCAAGATGCAGGGACAGAAAAATAATCTGCAGCTAGAGGCTCACTGAAGTGTATGAGTAAATGCACTAGACATATGAACCCCATTAGTTGAAAAGGATAACAGCTGTACAACAGAATGTCTACATTTCAGAGATTCATAGACAGAAGCAAGAGATCTACAACAGATGCAAACATTAACCCATTTACAGTATTTTAAAAAAATGAAAGAAAAAGACATTTGGGAACAGTAACATTATTAATGCAATCAGTATCAACTTCAAGCTCCAAGACAGCACATGAACAGGGGTAATATAAAAAATATTTATTAAACCAATAGAAAAAAAAAGTCAAATCATGAAATAGTTTTATATAAAAAAATTTGTACCATATGATCTGTTAGGTATTGTAGTTTACTAGATAGTGAGCTATTGAATGTAGTTGATCATAAGTCCATGCTGAAATTCACCAATCTAACCACAAATTGAACACAAAGGGCAACATGCTGACTTTATTCCCAAAGCAGATGACCATTCCAGGAGCCAGCCCGACCATTAGTCCCATGATGTGGTGCCACAAGACTTTTTCTTTTTCTTGTGGCAGCAAACTAACGTGGATACTCTAGCCCCATCATTCTATAAGTGAGTGGGCAGCAACTCAATAATTTGAATGTGGCACTTTACTACCAGGAATGGGAAAATGTGCTTATGGGGTTCTTTCCCCACTCCCCCTCATATAACAAAATTATTGGTCTTGCTTTAAACACTATATGTTTTGACTTGAGTGAGTTGATGCACTATTTGCAGAGTACTTGAGCAGAAAAATGTTATGGCTAGCTCTGCTACTAGCTAGCTCCTCTACCAATGCACAGGATTAACAGGAAAGAGTATTATAGCAGTGGTGGCAAACCTATGCCATGTGTGCCAGAAAGGGCATGCAGCACCTCTCTCCTGGCATGCACGTCATTGCCTTCCCCTCGCTTGCTCACCTGCTCAGCCCCCCTCACTCACCCACCTCCCACTACTCCCTTCCCCTCTCCCCGCCCCTCCACTTTCCTGCCCCTTGGATTACCTTTTAATCTAAGTTTTAAAAAACACCCATTTAATATATAGTTTTCAACTAGAGAACATATGAGATATGAAACTAATAAGAACAGATACTACACTTGATCTTAGCCAAAAAGCTAAGAAGAGTTTTGCCCTTGTTAAACTGTGTTGGATTTCCCAGGAGCTTCTACATGTGTATTACCATTTCTGTATTACCCAGAGATTAAGTGAAATTAAAAACAAAATAAAATTGCCTTTGTTAAGTAAGAGATCTCATTGATACTGGAGTATTTTAATTATCTGTAGCCTTGTGTTATGCCTCCAAGTGCTTAAGGTTTGCTAGGCCTCTTGAAAACAAAAAGGATCCCACTGAAGAATTGTGGCTTCATCACTATGATCTATTTGATCAATAGAAGAATTTCAGTGGATGAAGTGGTGTTAAAAGTTTATTCATTCTGTGCACTCTTTAGAGATGATTAACTGTCTTTATTATATTAAAGCAAACCCAAAGCCATCTGCCAAAGGCAATTGTGTCCAAGCGCTGAAACCATTTCATGTGAAAACTCATTTTCAGGCTCCTAATTATTTTTCATTATAGTGGCAGTGTGGAATAGATTGGAATTGGACAGTAATTGCCAGGTCTGAGCAGTGTGGACCATTGCAATGTATCAGTTTAGATGAAGTGTGACAAGGATACATCTAACTACTATATAACTTCCATTAAGCAACTTCCCTGTCCCTGCTCATGTAACACTTCATAGTATGTGGTCAGCACAAGGTCATAATAATGGTTTTCTGACTGACTCTGAGCATTTGTATGAGGAAAATCTGTTTAACCCCCCTTCCTTTTATTAGCACCACTCTGACAATGTCCAGCTGTTACAGTTGTTGGAGATCTATTTACAGTATTACTTCCAATGTGAGACTTTTCAAAGACACCTGGCTTTAGGGGAAATGCACACACACACACACACACATACACACACACACACGTGCACACCCTTTTGAAAGTTCAGCAATAGATGTATAAAAACTTCAAAATGCAATAGAAAGTGTTTCCAGCAACCGCCATTTATCATCCTCCTTTTAAAAAATAAAGCAAGATCTTACTTCAGACTCCTAAATCAGTATCTGTAATTTCTGCTTCTCTGTTTAATTTTAAAACCTGACCTAACCTAAGAACTGAGGTCAGGTAACATTACTATATGCTTTAATGAGATGCAAAGATGTTAGAAAGACCGAGGAAAAAGCAGAAAGAGAAAAAATATATAACCTTAAGCCAACATTTGTGTCACTGTGGCATCTATCGTAAGCTTAGATATATATACATTTTTAAAAAGAAAAAAATAGTAAAGCAGGCCCAGTTTAAATGTCTCTATTCAAGACAATAACAGCAGTATTATATTGTTATACTATAGACAAGGTCAGGTTCCCAAATATCCTAAAGGTTATATTTAATGGTTAGGACAATCAAACAGCGCATGGCTATTTTTCTAAAGCATGGCTGGTCCCTGCCCTCCCTATAAGCAACCAAAGGGGGTAAATAAATAATGCATTAAGTATATATATATATATATATATATATATATATATATATATATAATATTGGGGAACCTGTTGAAGAGAATGTTTGTAGCCTGGAATGTATTTTGTATGAAATATATGTGGATGTGTGATGTTACAGAAAAGTGAAATTTCTATGAAGAAAGTGTTTCTATGCAAAAATATGCACTTTCCCGCACTTCAAAATGCATTGTTAAAATCCTAAATTGCAAAGCGTCTTTTGACTCTGCACATATTTCAGTACCTTTCTCACAATAAGAACAATATTTAAAATGATGGCTGGGATCCTATATGAATGCATAACTAAGGCTGGATCTACACTGGGCTATATCCCAAGATGTGATCACAGATTATCTGTTTATCCCAGATTATCTGGCAGTGTAGACTCATATCGGCCAGTTCAAAACAGATAATCTGGGGTCTAATGCAGTGTAGATCCAGCCTAAGTTTCACCTCTTGGCCAATATCCTCCCACCCCCCACAAATCTTCCTTAATAATCACCCCAAGTAGTGAGATGGCGCTGGAAACATCACTCTGCTGGTTCCCAGTTGCCAGCAGAACAGACCTCCATTACTCAGAGCATTTCCTTGGAGTTTAAGATTAAATTCATGGGACATTTACAATTGTGATGATCGTGCAAGAATCATGGATATATTGCATAACTAAATTTACAGCAGTTCTGGCTCTGTAATTTTAAGTTACAAATCCATAACTTCAGTATAGACAAACAGCCATTTTTCTTGTCTATGAGAATGAAATTTACAAAGATCGCCCACTTAGGAGAACAGGGTATTGTTGAGTTCTGCACAGAAAGGAAGGAAATACTGGTGTCTCTTGCAGAGCTTTAGCTCAAAAATAGTTGCAGCTTCTACCCTGGAATAATGTACCAATTGGATTCTAGGCATAATGTGTATTACACATTGCATTCTTGGGATACTATGTTGTTTAGTCCTTCCAAGATCATTAAAACAAAATGACAGCAGAGTGGTAACAGATAGGGAGGGCAAGAAAAGACAAGATATGAATGCAAAGCCGGAATTGAATCAGGCTAGGAGTTAGTCTGGCAGCGTGGCAAGGCAGACCCTAAGGCACATTACTCTGACAAGTGCAGTGTGTGAGAACAGGGTGTTATGTAATTGGCATACATTTCACAGATAGATCATTTGATTTAATTTCTGCAGCCTCTGGCTGCCATTGAATAATGAATAATAATACATTATTCCACTTACAGCAATGTACCCTTCCAACCAAGAAGTCTCAACATGGTAATGCAGTAAAATATCATGGAGGCTGAGGAAACTTGCATACTACAAAACAATTTCATGAAATCACATATAATCCTCTTTTTTTTTAAAAAAAGGCAAAGGTATTAAAGGGTGAAGCAATAACAGATATCATAAAAACACTGGAAGGGTTATTAAAACCTATAGGCAATGTTATAATTTGAGAATAGCACACCAGATATGGTAATCTGGGAAGAACGAGGTTCTGTCTGTTAAGAGTCATGAGACAGAACTACCAAAAGCAATAATTCAAATGTAACCACGCTCTTTGTGTAATTAAAAAGCAACATGATATATAACTGATTTGGTTGTTGTAGAGGTATATTCTGAAAGAATATTTGAAAAATCACCCAGAAATCCCATGTTTCAAGTGTCACAATAACCATTAAAAGTCCTTGAATGGCAAGAATCCCTCTCTATACATGATAATGTTTATCAGAAAACAACCTTTTCTGTGGAGATAATAATATCTTTGTGCTGGATTACTATTTTCTGAGCAGGAAATGCTATTTTGTTCCTAGTAGGCCACAATTTTTTCTTCCTGTACAGATTTCCCCTAGTACAATTACTATTTATACAAACTTGATAGTGTCAAGTCTGACTTTGTTTAAGGAAAACCTGTTGAAATGAAACAGAATGACCTGCCTGGCCTATTTTGTTCCTCATAAAAATATAATAAAATTCAACCTCTTGCTACAAAGAATGAGTAAAACCTATGGTGGTACATAGGTTTTACCGATGTACCATCTCCCTGCACAATGGATGGTCAGAATGAAATCCAACAACTGTTAAGTGTTTCCTTTCTTGTCCTTTAGTGAGAAGACTACCATTCTTCACTAGCCCTGTGGCTACAGAAAGCTCTACCTTGTTACTGGCTAGATGTGATGTGATGCTGCCAAATAGCTGACTTGCTCCAGATAATTAAAAGGATTATACCTTTAGCATATGAACTCCATGTTATGATCTGATAAGACCTGTGCCTGGAATCTATTTGGGAAATTATGGATATTTGAATTCAAATATTGTTAATAATGTATGTAACTATTATAACTTTAAAATTATTTCAGCATTGGTTAGAAGACAAACTATATTAGGATTGCATATTTTCTGGGAGTCTCTTCTGTTAAGACATATAAAATTGTTATGTGTATGGTTGTAATTTTTAAATTGTCAAAAAGTGAATGTGTGTGTGAAGAAAATACATTTATCAGTTCCTCTTTCTTTGGTATGTCCTAGAAATACACAAACACGCATCCATTCACTGTTCAACCAACACATTGAATGCCTGCCGTCAGATTTCTTTGAGAAAAGTTGAAAAATATTAGGGCTACTCCTCTATTACAGGAGTAAGAGAACATAATAGATGCAGCCATAGTTTTGTGTTTTCTCTTCACTAAGAATCATGTGCAGAAAAAATGGTCAAGATAGTTTATACTCTGTGATGAAATAATTCAACAGGACAAATACCTAAAGAGTGCTTGCCTTGATTTGCACCAATATGAGTACAACTAAACACTGGAAAATGAGAAAATGTGGCATATTTGTCCCTCTGTAGTCTAAAGATGTTCTCATGTCAAAGTTATTAATCAATTGACTTTTTTCCTATCATGACAGGGAAACAACATGGTACAGCAGTCAGTTCACATACATTATTGAAATACACTTTCCTCTGATTATGGTTGACAATACAGATTGAGAGTTAAGAGCAGCAGTTCCTACCACTCGATCCTAATAGATTCTTCACCAGAGTTTCATATGACTTTTCATAAGCTACTGAGGTCATATTTGTAGAATTCTTATTGAAGCTGTTCTTATCGATAGGAATGAAAGGTGAATATGATTTTGAATAGCACAGTGCTTTATGGTACTTTATTTAAAATGTATGATGAGATAGTCTGTTGCAGTAAACTGGATAAACAAGTCTCTGAAATCTAAAGAGACTACGAGGAATGATACATGAGAAAAATTACAACATCCAGAGCAACGAGTGATGTAGCTTATATAATACCTATAAAATAGAATAGAAGCGATCTGCAAAATCATATTAAAAAGTGATAAGACTGAGCCAAAAGTTTCAATATATCACCATCAGGAAAAATATCAGCAGCAAAGCACACGTACACACACATCATCACATAAAAGAAATAAGCCATGTGAATTTTCCAGAAATGCACTGATCCTTGCAATATATTGGAGCCATAACACTTGTAATTTACGTAAAGCATCATGCCCAGATTCTCCTGACATGTGAAGAGTTGTGTAGCTATCTTGCACTGCACTCAATCACGTAAGTGAAGCAAAGCGTGAAGAGGGAGTGCAATTTTGCCAAGTCTCTTCGTCCTTAGAATCAAGTGCTGAATGGCTTTTTCTCCCCCTAGAAGATCTGAGTTGGTTTAGAACTGTTAGGATATTTTTATTACCTTTTGTTTGTGTTCTTAGTGATATCAAGTAGGGGGATGATTGCTAACTAGCTATCTCAAAGGAAGAATATAACAGCCCCAGCTGAACTCAGAGTTGAATTTTTCTGTTTTATTGCAGGAAAAGTCCCTGCCTGATTCTCTGGAGACTACCATATTTTAGTTAGTTAACCTTTCAATAAAACCACAAACCAGTAGTTTTCAATTATAATGTGAGCTCTGTTAAAATGATTTTAGTTCAAAAGAACATTTCAATTTACATGCTTCAGTGTTCAGAGCTACAAACTTCATAGTTAACTGAAACTTATGTGACATTTATTTATTACAAGACTACATCATTATTTCTCAATATGTGTAACACTTTAAAATATCTGGGGAAAAACATATCTCTATCTCAATGAGTTTACAGCCTTAGCCATGGAAGAGAATGGTGGGAAGGATGGGCACAAATGAATATGTCTGTGAACAAAAGTAGTTGTCTCCACCTATCATATATAAATGACTTTGAGTCCCCAAGGGGTGAGAAAAGTGGTACATAAATACTGTAAATAAAATAAAATAAAATAAAATATTTACAATAGAAGATGCCTACATGTAATATTTATACATTTGAACAATAATACATTCTAACATTTGAGCATCTGCAAGGGGACAAGACAGGGGTGCCCTCTTTTCCCACTCCTATTTATTATGGCATTTGAAATATTATTGAATAGTGTAAGAGACGATCCAAACCTAAAGGGTGTAAGAATAAACAAAGAGAATTACAAAATCAGAGCCTTTGCCGATGACTTAATCTGTATCATCAATAACGCTCTTGATGATATAAAAATGCATTAAAAATTGAATATGCGAAGTTACCTTTTCAATGGCCTCATGGTCAGAGACCAGAAGGTTTTGCATATGATGCAGGGTGCCAGAACACAGCACTTCATAGGGGTAGGTCTAAAGCTATTTTCGATTTAGTCACCACCTTACATGCCTTGCAACAGGACATGAGTATTGTATTGGTGAAGCTGGTGGGGGAAATAGACTAAGTTGATTTTTTATGTGTGTCAGTAGCAACTTGAAAAACTGCAAGTCATCTGCAAGGACATTGCACAGGGAATTCCCGGATGTTTTACCTTGGGAGGCTTCACTCATATCCCTCCATGGGAAGCTGGAGCTGACAGACAGGAGCTCACCCTGCTCCCCAGATTTGAATAACTGACCTTCAGGTCAGCAGTTCAGCCCTTGTGGAGCAGGGGTTCTCAAACTTGTTCAGCCACAGAGCCCTTTTTGAAGCAACCGTTTCTCAAGGTGCCCCAAGAAATCTTTTAATGTTATATTATATATTATAATGTATCTAAATCTAGCATGGGCCAGTCCAGAGGCAGATGGAGAGTGTTAGTGTGAACTAATTCACACAGTGCAAAAAAGAAATGGAGGGAAAGAACGATACAATATTTAAAATGAAGAACCATTTTACCTAACATAAACTTAAGAGTATTTCAGTGGAAGACCACTGGGGCCCTCCAGTCCAACCCCCTTCTGCTATGCAGGAAAAGCACAATCAAGGTACCTCCAACAGATGGCCACCCAGCCTTGGTAATAGTAACAATAAGAATAGTACAAACTTCAGAGGCCATCCAGTCCTACCTCTTTCTACTAGGCAGGAAAAACACCATCAAAGCACTCCTGACCAGTGGAAGGGAAATAAGGTTTTGAAAGCAAAGAAAGCGAGGGGGGGGGGGTATGTCTGGGTGATAATGAAAAGAGCCTGGGCAACAAGAGAGGCGGGGAGAAAGGGTCTGTGCCTTGGGAGGACACTGCTGCCACTGTCATCTCTGGCAGCTCAGAACTTTAATTTCCCTGCATTTCTCAGGAGGAGGAAAGAGGAGGAGGCAGGAAGAAGCATGGTGCCCCAGAGCTCTTTACTATCACTCATGGAGCCCCAGGAGCTCCGCGCAACACAGTGGTAACCCCTGCTGTAGAGGGTGGTGGATTTAGAACAAAAAGATAAGCCTAACACACTTTCTTTCTTTCTTTGCATGTTTATTTAGCACATAATTTGAATATCTGAAGAAAGTTTTAGTCATGGAGTCACAGCCTTCCAAAATGTATGAGTCAGGTTTTCTCCAGGTTTTACAGAAAAATCATTTTTTTTCTAATAATGACTCATTCATCTAATTAAAGTAGATAATTGGATTGTAATTGCATTAACAGATATTTAATTGTTATTTTGCTTACACTGTGCATGCACAAACACTTAACGGATTCCTAATTAAAATTTATGTAAGCAAATAACCAACATGAAATCTGCATGTCTAGACAGCCAGCTTGGTCATGTAATTCCAATAATGCTATATAGAAGATGGAAATTATATCTGTGAAATATTGGAGACTCCCAATAGAAATGTATTAATAAGCATTCCATTCTCCAGATCCAAATCACAGTAAACACTCCAGAAATGCATGGTAGATAGCTTCGTATTAAACAGCCAGTGTGGTAAGGTGGCATAATTAATTTAGATTTTATGCTGTTATAGAAAACTGGCATACAGCTTTGTAGTTGATATATAAAAATAGTATTGTTTAAATTATCATCTATACTGATTCCCAATGTAAAATGGATAAATTTAAAGCTGTTCTGACCCTGTTTGCATCCTAATCTCATTGAGAATTCAAATACTCACATTTTGTGTCTATAATTGATTTCAAGAAATCAAAATTGTCATAACTCTTTTGTTGTTTAAGACTGCAGAAATTATGGAACAATGACCATTATGATAGAACTAACCATGCTGGATGGCAGAAAGATATCTCCATTGAGAATTTCACTAATCACTTTTAAATTTCCCTTAATAGCATTAAAATTCATGAATATGTGTGCTGTGAAATCTTGAGCTTGATAGAAGTCTGAATCAACTCAGATTAGTTTGCTATTCAGGATTTGGCTGAATTTGGATGGTTCTACACTGCCAAATAATACCATGTAGAGCCTCATTAACCTCACATTGTGTGAAGCCTGATGCAAGTTAACTCAGGGTAAGCTGCTTAATATGGCTGTACCCCAGGTTACAAAAACATGGGAAAATCCCGATCCTGCCCCAGGATTCAGAATTTTCTCTATGTTGGGGCAGTGGGGACAGCCATCCCAGGTTCCTATGTGGGATCCAGGATCATATCTCCACACCCATTCATGCTCCCAGGGTCAGGCAGCCTGGGGAGACAGGGTGGCTCTCCCCTCTGCCCCCTAGCACTGTAACTCCCCCCCCCCAAATGAATAGTAACACCTTGTTCTGACAGCTTTCTACTTCCTGCTTTTCTGCCATGTGACTAACCATAACAGCTTTAGGGAAAGGGGGGGGGCTTGCTGCTCCCAAGCTACTTTACTCAGTCACATGGGAGGAAACCAGGAAGTAGAGAATATGGAGCTCCAATAAGTGATGATTTTCTTTTCAAGGGAAAGGGAATTGGGGTCCTGGAGGGTTTGGAATCATGGTCAACTCCTAGCCATGCTGAAACCTGTTTCACGATGACTGGGATGTGGAGGTGACTGTCCCATCTCCAAGGCAGTTGACAGCAACCTTGTGTAGCCATAATGCAGCCCTTTTCATACCAATTGGAGCTGCATTATGTACCTGTATAGAACCAGCTTTTGTTTCTCACCTCTAGTAACTGAAGTATATGACAAGCTGCAGACTACACAGAATGTCAGTGGGAACCTGCTTCACACTTTTCAGTGGAACAGGTTAAAATTCATTCAGTGTAGTTCAGTCAAACACAGATGCCAAGTTGACATCTCTCTGTTTCTGCTGGCTCCTTGGATACTGTGGCTATTAGTAGTCCTAATAACCTCTCAGTTCTTTTGCCACAAGAATTTAATACACTTTATTCCCATTTGGTGGGTGTCTACATTTTCATTCCTTTCTGCCTGCATATGGGTCACTTTGAATGATTCACATATCGATGTGCATCACAAAATACAGATGTATTTCATTTCAACCTCTGCCTGTAGTTTCATTCCAGGAAGAGAATCCATTTAGGGAAAAATGCTTTCTCATGTATTACCGCCTAGTTTAAAGTAGTTTAAAATGGGAATGACACATCTTTGTAAACTAGTTTAAAATGAGGATGTCACATCTATGCTTAAAATAATACTAATTTCAGAAGAAACATAGATAGCATTACCTTAACATAGGTACGTGGATTAAAAGGCTTAGCTTATGTTAAAATGCATTAGGCCATATGCATTATTTGGATACCCAGACTAATGTGATTGCTACATTTGATTATCTGCCAGTGTATATGAGGCCAAAGAGTTGTAAAATCCAGACAATAAAATTTCAAATCCACTAGAAAAAGAAAAAGTAGCCTCTGTTACAAATTGTTTCTGTCCTAGATTAGACTACTCACACTTTCTTAAGACCCTTCTACACAGGGTAGAAACCTGGGAGGAAGAGAGGCAAAATAACCTGCTTTCTCCCAGGTTTCTGTCCCCAACCCCTCCCACAACCCTGGGTTTTTGCTGGGGCTGGGTGGCTTGATACTATCCTGGGTCAACCATAGGTTGCCACCATTCCTCCCAACCCCCCATTTTCCCAAAAACCTGGAGGGGCCTTCTGGCAGCTCAGTCCCCTTTGTAGAGTACTCCTGTTGCTTGAAGATTACATGTCAGGAGTTTGGGTTGTTGTTTTTTTTTGGGGGGGGGGGGAAGAAATCCTGTGCTTCTGGCAGTGCTGCAATCTAGCACTTGAACATCCTTTCACCCGGCTCTACACCAGAGTCCAAGAATTCAATATAAGAATGTTTGTTAAAGAAAGCAGATAAAAAGGGGGGGAAGGTCAGTAGAATAGAAAATACATAATAGCAGTAATCCAAAAATATCAAGAAACATGAAGCCAAGGAATTCAAAACCCACAATAATTTAAAGATATGAAAAGATATGTCTGCTTGCCAATTCCTCTCTGAAAATTTTATCTTGTTATATTTCACCTGGTCACGCTCAGCATTATTTTAATTATTACATCTGGCCCAGCCATAGATTTTTAAACGTCATTGTGTTACTGTTAATGTTTGCTGCTTATTTTCTGTTTATGAGTTTTATTTTACTGTTATGTATTACTTTTGTTATTCTTTTTACTGATGTACTGTGGGCTCTGCCTCATGTAAGCCGCAGCAAGCCCTTGGGAGATGGTAGCGGGGTACAAATAAAGTTTGATTATTATTGTTATTATTATTATTATTATTATTATTATTAAAACAGGAAACTTGAGAATACCAATAACTTCAGAGCAAAAACCAGAGAGCAATATTGCCTCCTCTAAAGAGCCTGAAAACAACCCACTAATTTAATTCCTCCAAGCCACCCATGACATAATGCCTCATACACCTGGATCTCTTAGCCTTATCTCCGAGCCTCTGTGAAAATCTTATTTGCTGACTTTTAACTCCTGGAGTTCTCAGGTCCAGTCTAATTTACCTTCAAACCAACACCTCTCCCCCTTAGCCCAAGGCCATGTCTAGAGGGAACTGGTACTTTCATTTTCCCATGTTGCCTGGGAATGAGCTGAAGAACCCAAAGCATCAGCCTCATCTGCCTGCAATTGCCTCTGATCACTCACAGACTCTTCACTTTAAAACCCATCATCCCTGGCTCACTCTCCCCTGTACAGTCAGATAAATTATTTATTTATTTACAGTATTTATATACCGCTTTTCTCACCCCTAGAGGGACTCAATCCTCTGATGCTTGCCAGACTACAAGATGCAGGCCCCTCTTGTGGGTTTTTTTTGGGGGGGTGGGGGGAAATGGGGGAACTGAGGATGACTGTGGGGATTGACCCCTGGGATTGCAGAACATGGTCTTGGGAATCAATCCTCATAGGTAAGGACCTCAACAGATCTGGACCTTTCAGTAAGGTCCAGATCTGTTCAGGTGTTTTATTAATCCAAAGTAAATTGAGAAATCCCAGTTTACATTGGAGTATGAGGCATTGTTTGGACGCTTCAGGTTAACCTGTGATGGGTCATGAGTTTTGGACCTGTGCAGAAGCACCCTTAGACTCATATAATCCAGTTTCAAGCCACACTATATGACAGTGTAGATGGAGCCCCAGGGAAAGAACATTGAAATTCTCAGGAAGCTTCTATTTTGTTGCATTTGGGAACATCGTTCAGGTGCTGTATAGGAAAAACTTGCCAAATTTAGTCCCAGGCTTTACATTAGTTGAAGGTAGAGACCTTAAAGAGTTAAGTCTCAGTACCTGTTGTGGCTAAAATGCATATCTGCAAATCCAGAAAACATATCCAAGGGTAGCTATGTTGACCATTCAGCAACAGCATTCCAAATCCACAAAACAGTGATATTGGGCCAAGCAAGAATGCACAAACTCGAATATTTTCAACGTTTTTCTTTAATGTCCTGACTGGTACTTTTAGTGCAGCTGGCTAAGCGAAAGAGAATGTTTAAAAAACATTACTAGCTAGCAATCTTCTTAAAAGGACTTTGACAAAACAAACTACAAAAATTTCAAACGATCTTCAGATAACAGGTTTACACTTCTTAACCATACATTTAATCATAATTAGCCTGGCACAAATCCCAGACTAACAGGTGTTTGTCCCTCACTTTGAGCTGCAGATTATCATCAACTTGGCCTTTCTCCAAGATACTTCCTACGGTCTTCCACCTTGTGTTCAAATTAGGTTGTCAGCATAATTTATATTATCCTGAAAGTGCAGTATGAGATTACATTGTGCCAGTCAGGCCTAAAATATCTCCCTCTCCTCCAAAAGACTGACCGCTGCTTTGAATAATAGGTGGTGAGATCCAAGCTGTCTATAGTTCTTCTCTACTTGAAAAATAGAATAATATTAAAAAATCAACTTTTGCTCAAACCTTGTCAACTACTCCATTCACAGTGTACAAGTATAGCAGTATACCTCACTGTTTCATTGTGAAGGTAATTGGATTGACAGGTCTGGTCTGAGGCCATAAGCTTAATCATAGAATCTCACCCAAAACTGCATAGAATTACGGAAAAAATAGACCCATGTCTGATCCCACAGCAAGCTGGCTTCAGAAAAGGCAAAAGCTGCACATCGCAAGTGTTGAACCTGACTCAGCACATAGAAGATGGCTTTGAAAGGCAGCAGATCACAGGAGCTATCTTCATAGACCTGTCAGCAGCCTATGATACTGTGAACCACCGCCTCCTCCTGAGAAAAATGTATATCACAAAGGACTACCACCTCACCCGCCTCATAGGAAACCTGCTACAAAACAGGAGCTTTTTTGTTGAGTTCCAGGGCCAGAGAAGCAGATGGCGGAAAAAGAAGAACGGCCTACCTCAGGGGAGCGTGCTTGCTCCATCCATGTTCAACATCTACACAAATGACCAGCCACTGCCAGAAGGGACAGAGAGTTTCATCTATGCTGATGATCGTGCCATTACTGCTCAAGCAGGGAGCTTTGAGATGGTAGAACAGAAGCTTTCTGAAGCTCTAGGTGCTCTTACTGCCTATTACAGGAAAAACCAGCTGATCCCCAACCCATCTAAAACACAGACATGTGCCTTTCATCTCAAGAACAGAGAAGCATCCCGAGCTGTGAAGATCACCTGGGAAGGAATCCCGCTGGAGCATTGCAGAGCACTCAAATACCTAGGAGTCACTCTGGACCGTGCTCTTACCTACAAGAAGCATTGCCTGAACATCAAGCAAAAAGTGGGTGCTAGAAACAATATCATACGAAAGCTGACTGGCACAACCTGGGGATCACAACCAGATACAGTGAAGACATCTGCCCTTGCGCTGTGCTACTCTGCTGCTGAGTATGCATGCCCAGTGTGGAACACATCTCACCACACTAAAACAGTCAATGTGGCTCTGAATGAGACATGCCGCATTATCACGGGGCGTCTGCGCCTTACACCACTGAGCGACTTGGAAGGCACTGAACAGACTGCGCTCTGACACCACGAGATGCAGAGCCAACCTTCAGAAATGAGGCTACAAAGTGGAATCCTCGACATGCGAGTGCAGAGAGGAGCAAACCACAGACCACCTGCTGCAATGCAACCTGAGCCTAGCCATATGCACAATGGAGGACCTTCTTGCAGCAACACCAGAAGCACTCCAAGTGGCCAGATACTGGTCAAAGGACATTTAATCAACTACTCACACATTTTGTATTTTCTCTGTTTGTTTGCTTTGTTCTGTTAGAAATGTAATATAATTGACGGGCTGCCCTGACACAAGAAATAAATACCCAAAACTGCTCTGCCCTTCCCTTTTTTGGAAGAGTTGCACACTAGTACTCTGGAGGCATAGGAAGTGTGTGGGGGGGGGGTGACTGGTAGGAGTGGAGGCAATTTGTTATCCTTTGGGGCATTTTTCATCTGCCTCCTTGCCCCCGTGTTCCAAATTCTACAAAGTGCTTCAGTGAGGATGGGTGTCTATGAGGTACTTCACATTCTGCAGATCCAGTTTTGCTCTGGGATCTGGAATATATTGGGGTCTTCCACAGATCATTAAAGGGCTTCTCTAAAACTTTCCTGAGAATTTATTTAATGCATTGCAATTTCTTTAATCCATACTGCAGCACACATTGGTAGCATGCGTTTGGTGAGGCACCAGTAGAGAAGGCTAAAGACATTGTAGAAACTACAGCACCCCAGGAGTCTTCAGGAAGTTGCCACAGATCTTAAAATGAAACATAGCACTATAATTGTGCTGTGTGAATGGATCCCATATGTATGACATCCAGACATTATGCCTTTATAGCATCATTCAATCAAGTATCATGCTTCAGAGTGATAATTCCATAGACTTCCAGATAAGGAAAAACCTTACAATTTGTCAGATAAAAAGAAAGGAAAAGTGTGATCCTACAATTTAAAGCATTTTGCTTAAGGAAGACCTATACTTCATAAAATTTCAGCAATACTGAACCAGAGAATTTTGCTTAATGAGACCCTAGATGTTAAATATTTTGTGTGTTACAGCAAAATTAATCAATGTGTTTCTGTTATTGCTATATACAGAAATGTGCTTACTCTTCAAGTAGAAAGGTCTTTCTCTGACAGTTTGAAATCCTGACTTCCCCATCAGCAGTTTTGTCTCCCTCCACCCCCACCACCTCAACCTTGTATCCCATTCTCTAAATCTGCCATGGCTAAAAAGGACATCTCACGAATCAGGATTAATGGCAACATGTACTGAGCTATAGAAGCCAGCCGATTCTATAGGACTGCTGGAGCTTGGGGAAATCCTATTTCCTGCTGACTGAAGTCTGGAAGCCAAAGAAATTGTGAAAGAAAGCAAACTTCATTCAGGGATTGCTCTGTGTCTTTCTTGAAAGTTAATACAGGAAAGTCATGAAGCTATGGCCATATTTTCCATTGTTATGAAATTAGACATTGGAAACTCCACAAGGCAACACTTCATAAATTTCATATGGCTGCTATGTAAACATGTGGTAATGGGAAGATGCATACAAAGAAATATTCTACAGAAGGTGTCTTTCATTTCATTTCCTCATGCCCCAAGGGGGAATAATAACCATCTCATTAAATACCAGTTTAAATTAACACATATCAATTTTCATTCTTCTGAAAACATTTTCCTGTCTCCCTTTCTGGTTAACTACAAAGAAAAAAATATAGATACAATTGTATATTTTACTTTGATTTCAGTTTATAATGTTTTGCTGGTGTAGAAGTTCTCATGGTTCAGTAAAAACCATATTTTCTAAGTGATTTTCAAGTACAATTAGAGTTATAAATGTTCTCATCATATTCCAAAGTACTACAAAATTGTTTGATCATGCCTATTATTATTTTGTTTAATGGGATAATGTGAATGCTAATGTCCAAAAATATTTGTTCTTGAAAGTCATTATGCATTCTTTGTAGAAATATTTGTATAAGATAAACATTTCACAGAACAGGAGATGCCGGACAGAAAAATGTATCTTATCCATCTTACTAAGAATTGTTGATGAAGAGGTTCTAGAGCTACAGTATATGATATAGTTATACAAAACCAAATGTATACATATTATATGCAGATATGTGTATGTGTGTGCCTTCGGGGGCCCATCTTCACTGACCATGTAAGAAAATTTCAAATTGTCTTATATGGTGGTGTAGATGGTGCCCTAATCTTTTGGTGACCCCATGAATTTTATAGTGTTCTTATGCAAGGAAGTGATTTGCCATATTGGAGAACCAGTGTGGTGGATCTGAGTACTGAGTTATGAATCTGGAGACTGGGGTGAAATCCCCATTTACCATGGAAATCCATTGAATGACTTTAGGCAAACCACATTTCCTTGTCATCAGAAAAGGGTAAAGGCAAGCCCCCTATGAACAATTTTTGTCAATAAAACCCCATGATAGGCTCACCTTAGGCTGAGCATAAGTCAGGAACCACTTGAAGGCACATAAAAACCAAAATGACAAATTATCACATGGAAAATTCAATTGATTCAATGATAAATTCGATTTAATTGGACCCATTTGAAATGGTTTTCACTTGTGGAACTTCATGTCCACGAACAGGAAGTGAATGTGTCTGTTGAGTACTGACAAAAGAAGTACAAACACACCTGTACACACATTGCATGAATTTTAGCATGGGGAGAGGACAATTAAATATGAAAGAAAGTTGGGCAGCAGGGATTAAGAGAAGCTTAACTAATCTGATGCTGAGAGAGTAATATGTCCTGTGTAGGACTAATGAAATCTACATCACAAGAAAATGAACAAGATTTTGATTTTTTCAGAATGGATGCCAGGCATATCAATGGGGAGAGGGTAATTAAAAAGTTGGATTGTTGAAGCCAGAGTTCCTGTGTTTAGTTACAGTCTTTAAGATTACCATCAGAGGAGAAATCAGACTTAATTGTTTAAGCATAGTTCAGTGCTATGCAGAGAGCCGCATCTAGAAGTAATGGATACAAACAGGTCTCCGCAGCTGATTATCAATTATATTATGTCACAAAATTTGAAAAACATTATGCTCATGGTTTGAAAGTGTTATTTCTGTTTAATTGTGTGATACTTACTTTGAAAGTAGTTGTTATATTCCAAAAACTTTGTTTTTGTGGCTGCCACAAACTATGCTGAATTGGTTGAGACTTGATGAGATATTCATTGAAAAACTATAGCAAAATGTGCTGCAGGGTGTCCGACAAAAACAAGATTTTTTCAGCTTAATAATTTTTTTCCACGTTTTTATGATAGAACCAATTAGGAAATGACATTTATAACCAGGGAACAAAAATTGTGTTACACAGCATTATTATGATTATTATTAAGGTAAAGTTCATTTTGCCTATTGCAAGGAGGGGACTGCTTCCCCTCATCCTTATCCCCTCAACAGCATCCCTATGAGAGTTTGAACTCCACTAATAGTTAATTAAAAAATAATGAGGCCATTTCACCTTGATTCTAACAAACATTATCTTACTTTATATAAAAGAAAATTAATAGGTGCTAGTTTTGCTGTCATATTTTTAAAGCCCAATGGAGGCTCAACTAAAAACTTCAGCGAGGCAATAAAATCAGGTTTTGACTGAGCAAAACCCAACAATGATGGCTGTAACAGCCAATACTATTCTTCAAGTCAAACCCGACAGAGCCTATTACCTTGATTTGGCTGTATATCCACAGCCATATTATGGGCTATGTACAAGTAGATGATTGAATGTAAAAAATACCTCTATCAAGGGGGGAAAATGGGATTTTTTGGACCTGAGTGCTTGTCTATTAGTGACATAAAGTGCTGACAAGCAGAACAAACAGTGAAAAATGTAATGTCAAGGCTTCTGGAGAAATGAAGTTTCATAACTTCACTAGAGTTGATGGATAGGTAATGATGACATTTTCAAGTGTAAGTATATACAGTATTAGGAATGGTGAGGCTTTCTAGAGAAGTAAATTGCTGTTTTGGAGCTCATCGTAAGTAGAAGGTGATGCAATTTGTTGTATACCAAAATGCATCTATTTTTATATGTAGCTAATATGCCACCTCTCTCAAAAACAGGAATGCTTTTCACCTTACTGTACTTTAAGAAACAGTGTTGAAATCCTCTCAGGCCTCTTCCACACAGCTGAATAAAATCCCACATTATCAGCTTTGAACTGGAATATATAGCAGTGTGAACTCAGATTGAAAGTAGATATTGTGGGATTTTCTGCCTTGATATTCTGGGTTATATGACTGTGTGGAAGGGACCTCAAACTGTGAGAATACTGTCACAAATTCTTTAGGATCAAAGACCTAGAAACCAAAATGTATTTACAATCTAAATCTGACACAATTTATAAAGTTAGCAATTATTTCAAAAGGATAGATTTGCTTTAAAAAATACATCCCAGGTGTTGTCTAAAAAGGAAATAATTTCAGGTGTCTGTTTAATATAACCCACTTCACCCACCTCAGATAGCAAGGTTGATTTGGTTATTTGTAACAATGACATATGAAAGTATTAGATGTACTAAATAATGTCTAATAAAAATATAATCGAGTATGAAATCATTTCTTTCTGTTGCTATTTCAAACCTTTTTTCTTACTCAGAAGTAATACAAAGTTTACTTTCTTTCAGAGAATGGAGGACCCTTCCACAAAAGCTGTATAAAATCCACATTGAACTGGGTTATATGGCAGTGTGGACTCAAATAACCCAGTTCAAAGCAGATATTGTGGGTTACCTGCCTTGATGTTCTGGGTTATATAGCTGTGTGAAAGGACCCTCAGGATCACAGCGCAGTTACGCAATTTGTAAGAACATTTATCATGTGATGTTTAGGATCACTATACTATCAATCACAAGATTCAGTGCATTCTTCTATTTTTAATCAATACACACAATGAATGTGTAAGAAATTGGTATGTTCAATTCATATATTTTTCATTAATTTACTACTACACAATGGAGTATTTTTTTTTCAAACAGCTTGGCAGAAAATGATGACAATTTCTATAGCAAGGACTTGATTGCATGAGGAAGGTAATCCAGCACTGTGGCAAGACCAACAGAGAGGGTTTATCAGGCCCCTTGCACACAGCTGTATAAAATCCACATTGACCTGGATAGTATGGCAGTGTGGACTCAGATAATCCAGTTCAATGTGGATGTTTTTAATTATTCACCTTGATATCCTGGGTTATATGTCTGTGTGGAAGAGCCCTCAGTCACCCTGGATCTACACTGATCATATAATGCAGTTTGAAACTATGTATATGGGGCTTTAGTCCAATGCTCAAACCACTACACCATGCTTGCTCTCAGTAAACTTTACTGGGTCTTTTCTCCATCTAAATATATAAAATTATGTTATTTCAGTGACTGTATTTATAAGGCAAGGGAAAAGTATGTTTTTGTGATTCTGTTTTGGCATTCATCATGATGTGAACCATTATGTTAAAGTCAAGTATACTTCTGTGAACTGTTAACTGTTGTTCTTGCTCTTTAAATGTTGCTTTAATTTAATTTTTTTTACTGTTCATTGCATAAAGAATAACAAGAGGATAGAAAAGGGATGGCTTTTCTTTCCTCAAATTGCAGTTCTTGTGGGCAGCAAATGGGGCAATTTTCCACAGATACAAAAGTGTCCTCGCTGTTGATTTCTATCATTGTTTTCAGGTGGAGGTTACCTCATGTTTGAGTATTTCCACATATGAGAACACAATGGATATAAGAATTCTAGGTATAAATTATTTTCAGTGTTTACTTTCTGCAAGGATAATAGTCTTGGAACTGAATGAAACATTCATTTGAGAGGGCAGTATTCTTGTTTAGGAAGTTGTGTTTTCATTTTGCTCCTTCCCTATAGCTAAATTCCTGGTTTCCCTCCAATCTCACCCCCCCCCCCCAAAAAAAACCCTTGCACTAGAGGGACAACACAAAGATAAAGGGGATATAGATTGGTAAACAAGAAGATTCAAATTAATGGTCAACAAAAGCAAAGCTACAAGTACTATCATGCAGCAATTTAAAGAGATATAAGACACAGTGATTTTAAATAAAATATTCCATCTGTCACAGAGGTTACTGGCAGCTATCCCACTGAATAAATTGGGAACAGAAACTGGATGTAGGTATGTCACTATAATTCTTGTTAAGCCTTGTACTGCTTATGTTGGTATTTGTATATTGTCTACCTTCTCCAGAAATGAGAAGTGTTTATTTGAATAATGCCTAAATGTATATTCCATTGATTTAAAATGTGCTTTGCACAGCTGTCCCTGTCGCTTCTCAACTGATATTTTTATGTACATTCTTCTCCAAGTGGAATTGAAGCAGTGAAACAAAATTGTCTTGTGCTATTGCATCTTGACATGTTATCAGGCTAGGTTTTGTGTGTATGCGTGTGTTTTGTACTCCTCATACATCTTTTTCAGAAACTCCCATAAGAAATTTCCCTATCTGTGGATTCAGTAATGTAGAACAGAGTAGAAACTTCTCAGGAGGTATTTTCCTCTTCTGTATAAGAACAATTGTGGGATATTTTTTTTTTACAGCAGTGCAAGAGGTTGAGGGATTGTCATTTGATGTGGGAAGAAAAACGTTGTATCTTCCCGCCAGATTGACACAGAGACAAAAAAAGTAGTTCAATTATTTTGATTTCCTCTTGATACTAGTCATAACATCAATAGGAAGTGATGGCAACTGTTTGCAAATCTCTTTAGTCCATGTTTTTCCGATTGCTCAGTGTAGAAACAACTTGTACCTAAGTAACATGAAGAGTTCAAGAGAAGGTGGCGAGACTATACAGAAGATCTGTATAGGAAGGATAATAATATCGAGGATAGTTTTGATAGTGTGGTGAATGAATTAGAACCAGACATCCTGAGGAGTGAGGTTGAATGGGCCTTAAGAAGCATTGTTAACAACAAGACAGCAAGAGATGATGGGATCCCAGCTGAACTGTTTAAAATCTTGAAAGATGATGCTGTCAAAGTGATGCATGCCATATGCCAGCAAATATGAAAAACACAAGAATGGACATCAGACTGGAAAAAAATCAACTTATATCCCCATACCAAAAAAGGGAAATGCTAAAGACTGCTCAAACTTTCGTACAGTGCCCCTTATTTGTCATGCCAGTAAGGTAATGCTCAAGATCCTGCAAGGAAGACTCCAGCAGTACATGGAGAGAGAGCTGCCAGATGTACAAGCTCGGTTTAGAAAAGGCAGAGGAACAAGAGACCAAATTGGCAATATCCGCTGGATAATGGAGAAAGGCAGGGAGTTTCAGAAAAACACCTATTTCTGTTTTATTGAGTATTCTAAAGCCTTTGACTGTGTGGATCATAGTAAATTGTGGCAAGTTCTTGGTGGTATGGGCATACCAAATCACCTTGTCTCTCTCCTGAGGAATCTGTATAAGGACCAAGTAGCAACAGTAAGAACTGTTGCATCTCAGATCAGGAAACGAGACCATAAAATTAAATCCACCACACTGGACTGTAGGAGAAACAATCCTTTTTTATTGATGAAAAATTGGTTACAAAAGAAAGGTAAATGCAAAGTCAAAAAACCACAATAGAAACACAGCAGTCAGCAAAATTCCAAAAACCACAATACAAGAACCAGGAACCTGTTAGCCTCTCGCTTACCAGGTACTTGAAAACTAGAAGCCTCTGGGATTACCAGCCATGGAACACAGGAATTCTGCCAAGGCACAGCCGCAGTCCAAAACGTTGCTTGATCTAATGAGACTCCCGGAAGGAGGCTCCTTAAACCAAAGAAACTATTCCTTGAAACGCCCCTTGACTTTGAAGCCTGGGCCTGTCTCTCCTATAATCTATTTGACCTTCGTAGAAACTGTGAATCACTCCTGTCTCTAGCTATCTGTTTCCTTCAGTCCTCATTAAAAAAACCCAGGTGGAGAGCTACCATCACTGGAGTACAAAACATTTTCATCCGGCTGTTCAGTTTCACTTTCCTCGCCACTGACCTCAACATCAACAACAGTTTCAACACTGTCAGGGAGATATACATGTTCAGTTGGAAATACAATCAGAGAATCAGATTCACACAGAGATTGGAGCTGGGGCTCAGGTTCACACAGATCAGGCTGAACCCCAACAAGAACTGACCATGGAACAACAAACTGGTTCAAGATTGGAAAGGTGTACAACAGGGTTGTATACTCTCACCCAACCTATTCAACTTGTATGCAGAACACATCATGCGATGTGCAGGGCTTGATAAATGCAAGGCTAGGGTAAAATTGCTGGAAGAAACATTAACAACCTTAGATATGCAGATGATACAACTTTCATGGCCGAAAGTGAGGAGGAGCTAAGGAGCCTTCTAATCAAGGTGAAATAAGAAAGTGCAAATTCTGGGTTGCAGCTAAACATAAAAAACCAAGATTATGGCAACAAGAATGATTGATAACTGGGAAATAGAGGGAGAAAACATGGAGGCAGTGACAGACTTTGTATTTCTAGGTGCAAAGATTACTGCAGATGCAGACTGCAGACAGGAAATCAGAAGACACTTATTTATTGGGAGGAGAGCAATGATCAATTTTGATAAAATAGTGAAAAGTAGAGACATCACACTGGCAACAAAGATCCGCATAGTTAAAGCAACGGTATTCTCCGTAGTCACCTATGGATGTGAGAGCTGGACCATAGGGAAGGCTGAGCGAAGGAAGATAGATGCTGCTGAATTGTGGTGTTGGAGGAAAGTTCTGAGAGTGCCTTGGACCGCAAGAAGATCCAGCCAGTCCATACTTCAGGAAATAAAGCCTGACTGCTCATTGGAGGGAAGGATATTAGAGGCAAAGATGAAGTACTTTGGCCACATAATGAGAAGACAAGAAAGCTTAGAGAAGACAATTATGCTGGGGATAAGGGAAGGAAAAAGGAAGAGGGGCCGACCAAGGGCAAGATGGATTGATGGTATCCTTGAAGGGACTGGCTTGACCTTGAAGGAGCTGGGGGTGGTGACGGCTGACAAGGAACTCTGGTTTAGACTGGTTCATGAGGTCAGAAAGAGTTGGAAGCAACTGAACGAATGAACAACAACATGATAATCTTTCTAAGACTTGGAACTAATTTCTTTTCCACTTTTCTGCAAGCGTGAAGAAATTGATGCCCCTGACTCTTTGAACTTTTGACATTTCAAGAACTTGGCGCATGTGCCCTGAACTTAGTTCAGAGTCCATAACTTGTAGCTACTATATCAGGGTTGGTTTGTTTATAGACCAGGATGCCTGATATCCTTTCACACCACACTGGAGCGGTGTACAGAGAGCATACAACTCCTCTGTTGTGCTAGCTCCACTGGCTGCCAGTTTGCTACCAGGCCCAATTCTATGTGCCCTAAACAATTTAGGCTCAACTTACCTGTCTGAATGCATTTCCCCTTATGAGCCAACTAGAACTTTAAGATCTGCTGGGGAGGCCCTGCTCTCAGCCCCACCCCCTTTGCAAGTGCAACTGGTGGGGACGAGAGAAAGGGTCTTCTTTGTGGTGGCTCCTCGGCTGTGGAACTCCCTCCCCAATGACATCATCAAGCCCCATCCCTTTTGGTCTTCAGAAAAAAACTAAAGACCTGGTTCTGTACACAGGCATTTGGAGAATAAGGCATTATGGACTTCGACACAGTCTGAATAAGAACTATGGATTAAGCAATATGTATAGAATCAAGATTCAGAACTTTATATGTTTTTAATCTGTTTTATTGTTCCATGTGTTTTATTTGCTTATGTGTTTTAATTGTTTTATAGTTTGATGGAGTATGTTTTATTTTTGTGTTTATATGCAGCATTGAATTTGTACCAGAAATTTGTAAGTCACCTTGAGTCCTCTGCAGGGTGAGAAAGGCAGGGTATAAATGAAATAAATAAATTATAAATAATAAATACACAACTGTAGCATTATAATTCAGTGCTAACATTTAACATTTAGGTTTTTTCAAAAGCTTCTGACAATTCAGTGTTTATGTTTGTTTGGCTTGTTTTGTTTTTGGGAGACATTTTTGGCAGTCTCTGAGATTCTTAGGATGTCCAAGGTAAGAAACTCAGTTGTTGTCCATTGCTTCATTAAAACAAGTTAGGGTGAAGACACTCATAAGGACAGTGAACCTTCTCTTGGTTGTATTGCTGCTTGACTTGCAAGCTGGTCCAAGTTGTTCAGAATCTCTTGTCAGTGCCAAATATATGGAGAGATGCAGTCTGCCTTTGGAAAACTTCCTGTCCAACTCATAGGAGTTGTGAGAGAAGGAAAATTAAAATGAAGAATGGCTTCACCCACCCACCTCAGAAAAAGATCCACTCCATCCATCCCCTGGCTAGCTAGCATCTATTATTTTAATAAAGTCTTATTGTGACACTTTCCTCTAACACAATGATAATATTACTAACAAAGAAAGCTCCATTTTCTAGTGGGCTTCTTCTCCAGTAAAGCAAATGATTTTTTTATGAGCACATCAAGAAGGTTATAAAGTCCCCACCAAGTGTGTGCTCAGAGTTAATAAAGCAGGAATGAATACATAAACATATTGTGTTCCTATAAGAATTCTTTTTGGGGAGGTGAGAACTGCATGGAATGTGGACCTTTATAAGATGGAATGTCATACCTCATTACAAAAACAATGGCTTTTGTCCAACGCTCTACAGGGATCAGCTGAACACTCTGCATCATTGCCCTAAACACCACAGGATGCTTGTTGTGCCTACTGGAGCTTATTGATTTGAGGCATTGTTTTCATAGGCTTATGTTCCAGCTTTTTTGTCACCTCGCCAACCTGATACATTTTCACATTTACTTTTCTAGGTGTCACAACATTATACGCAATTGCTAAAGTTGTTGATCTATATCAATGAAGACTCCATTGGTAGCATAAAGCAAACTCCCTCTTTTTGAAGCAACAAGGCTGATGGACATCCTTTGGTCCAGAAATAAAATAAACATTCTAAAATATGAATTTGGTTATAGTTTATAATATTGATTTGACAAAAAACACAACACAAAGGAAGTTTCATACATTTGCAATTGGGATGGCACTCTTCTGCTAAAACAAAAACTCTGAGACTCAACTTCTAACTTTGGAAACAATTTTAAAACTAAATTATTCCAGGAAATATTGAAGGGGCATATTTCTGGGTAGATATAAGTGTGAGGCTCCTTTTTGATACCGAAATAATTACATAGGCTGTAAGGCAGTGGTTCTCAACCTTTGTAATGCTGTGACCCTTAATATAGTTTCTCATGTTGTGGTGACCCCAAAACATAAAATTATTTTCATTGCTACTTCATAACTGTAATTTTACTACTGTTATGATTTGTAATGTAAATATCTGATATGTGGGATGTATTTTCATTGTTACAAATTGAACATAATTAAAACATAGTGATTAATCAAAAAACAATATGTAATTATATATTCCTTGGCATTAACTCATGGCAGTTGAAGTGGTGTCAAACTGCATTAATTTGCTGTTGTGGACATCGACTCCCGGAAGTCCCTGGTGCCTTGGTTAAGGATCAGTGATTCTGGGAGCCAAAATCCAAAACGCCTGGAATGACTAGAGTTTAGGAAACCATTGGGGTGATGGACAGAGCCTTCCAGATCCCAGAGAACACTTCTACCATGCAGAATGAATGCAACCCAAATCTTGGCTGCCCTATCAAGTGGCTATTCTTGCTTGATAATAACCCCCAATGAGGAGGGCACATGTACAGTGCAGAATGAATGCAACTGGCCTTGCATTAATGGCCATGGGGTCCTGGGAGTTGTAGTTTTGGCAGGGCATCTTCCTAAACACCTTGAGGACAAAACACAAAAACTTCTGAGGTTCCTTAGCAGTTGAAAGTGGTGTAAAACTGCATCAATTCAGCAGTGTATCCCTGAGTTTCAAGAAAGGGAGAAAGGCCTGCCCCATCCATCTTTTTGCTGCTGCTGCTCTTTCAGGGGCAACGATGGTCCACAAAGGAGGCAAACCAAGCCACAAGCAAAACGTCAGGAGAGAATGCTGCTAGAACACTGCATTATTCAGAGATGCAGATATCAGGCTGGTTGTCCCACTCCAAGGGCCTTGCTCAATGCTATCGGGGTCCTGAGAGATGTAGGTCTTCCCTGCCAAAGACGGCATGTTTCTCAGCACATTACAACTCCAAGGATCCCATAGCATTGAGCTGCTGCAGCAGTTAAAGTGGTGCCATAGGGCTGCTCGGTTTTAAGCTCAGGAACCCAAATTGGGGAAACCTGGGCTTTCTGGTCAGCTCCTGGCTGAGAGGTGGATCCCACGAAGGGAAGAGATGGCCAGCCTAGAACCAGAGTGAGTGCTGCCTCCCCTTGACTTCATCAGCCTGCCAATCACCCTTCCTCCTTTTCCCTTGCTCTTTTGTGGCTCTTCGTGATTGCATCCCTCGAGCCCGCAGTCCATGGTACTGAGCACCACCTGCTTTTGGAAGGACTTGTGTCCTCAGACAAGCCACACTCTTAGCCCTTGAACACCCCATGAGAGTTGCCATCAGTTGGAAGTGATTTGAAGGTGCACAACAGCAAAGTGGCAATAGAATGACCTCATTCAATACCATGCTTCACCTTTTGCATCTCTATCTTGCAAATTGCTCAGCTCAGCAAAGATCATAAGTCTAACCTTCCTTTTTTCGGTTCCCCCCAAAATGCAAAGTTACTTTCCCCCTTTATTTCATTGGTTTCCTACATCACCCAGAACAAAGCATCAGTTGTTTGAACTGCCCCATGACAGGACAATGGAGAGAGATTTTGAGCAGTGAGAGAGACAGACATAAACACACACATTTGGGACCTAAAAACAGGCTGGATCTACACTGTCCAAGCCAAGGAAGGAAATCAAGGAAAGGCAAGGGAAAGGGAAAGATAAAGCCAAAGCCAAAGCCAAGCAAAGCAAAGCAAAGCAAAGCAAAGCAAAGCAAAGCAAAGCAAAGCAAAGCAAAGCAAAGCAAAGCAAAGCATAATATTTGGCTGTTTTGGACATCAACTCCCAGAAGTCCCTGGTGCCTTGGTCAAGGATCAGTGATTGTCCATAACGTAATGGGAAAATTGGACTAAGCCTTTTGAGTTTTGACATGAGAGATGAAATATATTGTCCAAAAGGTTATTTTCCAGAAATCTATCTGTGTCTTCCCCATCCCCATGTACACACTTATGCTGATTAAGGTTTTTCTTCTTCTTTATTGACTAAGGGTTTATGGTTGATCGCGAAACCGTTCTTTTAGGTCACATTTCAAGGAATCCTGGAAACAGTAGCCATCCATTTTCTAGGCTGGAGCTAGAGATCTTTTGCAGCCCCTCTTAGAAATCGGTTCAGTTACTGAGTAAGAAGAGTAGTAGCTCTGCCACAGTTATTTAGGGACTTGTCTTCCCTCTGCTGCCCAGTAAATCAAGCAGTGGTGAGCAATCTAAAAGGGAAAACAAACAGTTTGTCCCAGCACACAGAAAGTTGCTGTGCAAGCGTCAAGCTGGTTAGATTCAAAAGCCATTAATCTTTCACTACAGAGCTCCCTGTCACCATCACTTGCCTGTGACATATACTCAAGTTTACATGGAGAATGAAGAATTGCTATACATGGTTCTGAAAGCTATTCAGCCTTTGAATTGCATAAACCTGGTGTTTTGTTTTTGTTTTCCAAGCCTGAGCAAACAAAGAAAGCAGTGCCGTGGCAAACCTATGTCCACAAGTTAGAGATTTAAAAAAAAAAATCAGTTTATTTGCACTGATCTGACTGCAGTGCCAATGACAACCTGTGCAGCCTAGTGGTTTACTTGTTGGGCTCCAGTATGAATTTTCACTTTGCTATGGAAGCCCACTGGGTGATATTGTGCAAATGACTCTCTCAGTCTTAGAGGAAGGAAATAGCACAACTTATCTGATTAACTCTTCCCAAGAAAAAGGAGAAGATTGGATTGTCATAAATTGTAGTATACTTGAATATACAAAAACAACAGCAACAGCAATTATACTGTGAATAGTTTTGAGAATACTTTTACATGATTGGAAAATGTATCTCATTTCATCAGAGCATTCCACTCTCTACTGTTTTTTTCTACCCAATTCCAAGGAAGTCAGCCTGATCCTAAACCAGTGCCTGATGGTGGTAACGGACTGGATGAGGGTGAACAAATTGAAATTCAATACTTGACAAGTCAGAGGCCCTCCTGGGCAGTCAGAAGGCCAATCAGGGTATAGGGTTACAGCCTGCGTTAGACAGGGTTGCACTCCCTCTGAAGACATGGGTCCTCAGCTTGGTGTTCTCCTGGATTCCCTAGAGGCTCAGATGTCAGTGGTGGCCAGGGGAAATTTTGCACAATTAAAACTTGTGTGCCAGCTACACTCATACTTGAGAAGTCTGATTTGGCCATGGTGGTCCATGCCCTTGTCACATCCACACTGGATTACTGTAATGTGTTCTACATAGGGCTGTCCTTGAAGACCATCTGGAAGCTTCATCTGGTTCAGAGATCTGCAGCTATGCTGCTCACTGGAGCACCATACAGGGAGCATACAACCCCCTTGTTGCAGAAGATCCACTGGCTATCAGTTTGCTACTGGCAGCAATTCAAGGTGCTGGTTTTAACCTTTACAGTCCTGAATGGTTCAAGCCCAACCTATCTGTCTAACCACATCTCCTGATATGTGCTTGCCTGAGCCCTGTGATCCATTAGAGATGCCCTACTCTCAGTCCTACCCCCCTCTCAAGTACTGCTGGTGGGAACAAGAGAGAGAGCCTTCTTGATGGTGGATCCTTGGCTCTGGAATTTCCACCCTAAGGACATCAGAATGGCTCCCTCCCTGCTTTCCTTCAAAAAGCAAAAAACAAAAAAACAAACCTTTTCTCTGGAAGGAAGCTTTTGGGAAAGACAATGAGTAATCATGTCAAATGGCAATGGATTCCAACTATGGCAATGAGATGGAGCTGGTTCTTAATATAAATGGTTTTTAATACTATTTCTTTATCGTGTACTGTTGTTTTACATGAGGTGTTAAAAATTCTCTTATATTGAGTTTGTATTAACACAATGATGAACTGTCATTTGATTTCTCACATTTAGGGACAGTTTTCATGCAAAACACTCATTTTTGTGGAAAAAACAATCCTCATCAAGGTGGAGAAAAATTGTGGTTCTTCTTTCCATTTTCAGTTTGTATATACATGTGAAACCATACTTATTGAATCCCAACAATTCAGAGGCATAGAATCATCAGTGTGCAAGAAACTCCTTCTATTTTGGGGAGAACAAAGAGGCATCTACAGTCAGTCTACTTTAAACGAATGCTGTTGGCAATGTTAACATTTTGCTTTAGCTTTAAACTAATTGCCTTCTAAGGTTTAGATGTTATAATTATATTACAGTTTTAAAATGAAACAGCAACAGTGGAACATGTGTTCAAAATAAGTAAAAAAAAAAATAAGACCCAAAAGCAAGGTCACAATCAGCTTATCAAAAATAAAATCACCCTGTAATTTGAAGACACCCCATATTCCTTGGCATGTATAGAACATTTGACTAATTTAAATGCTCTTTAAAAGTGAAAGCATGACCTAATATTGTCAGCCCCTTTGTGATTAAATCAGTGTTTATTCCTCTTGGGAGGCTGTGTTCTGTACTTGATCTGTTTGTGGTAACTGTAAATCTGCACAGTTGGAAACCACAGCAAGAAAAATGATATGGGTGGGATGATACGCCTGGCATAGAATCGAAATATATAATCCAGGGAACCAGCTTTTAGCAGTGTTAGATATAAACAAACCAACTTCCTGAAATATTATGCCCTGCCAAAATAAATGTAGAAAAACTAGGGCCAATTTATTGTGAAAGATGTATCTGGAAATGGGGGAAACGAAACCTCGTGCTGTGGATCATGCTTAATTCATTCAAGAACAACAACTCCATATTCACACGCAGATTTAGCTAAAGCAGTGTTCATGGCCCTGGGCTCTTTTGTGGACAAAGTGTAGTTTGTACATTCTATAAACAAACAAACAAACAAACAAACTGACATTTTTGTATTGGTTACATTTTCCAGGTATCAAATACAATAAAAATGAAGGCATCATTAAGATTGGCATTGGCAAGTAACACACTGCTTCTCAGCCGTGGTTTTCTTCAGAGAGTACTGGCAAAGGCTGAAGGGAATGAAGAGCCATGAAGCTGTGAGGCTGGCAATAAAGTTGCTGGCAGGTGCACTAGGCAACGGACATAATATGGAGAAGAATTGGTTCTATCAGCAGCAGCCTGGGCTGACAGCTACAGGCCATGGGACTCAAGCTGGGAACAGAAGGAACAGCAAATTAATTCCTGGAATAACCGATCACTTCTTGCCACCATCTCTGAATACCCAGCATGGGCCCAATTGGAAGATTGGGAAGGCTTGGTATATAATTATAATGGCTAAGAGTATAAAATGTAAGTTGGATATCCTAGGTCAACTCTCACCCCATCCATGAGTTTATTAGTTGTCTTGAGGCAGGCCCCCTTCTCTTCTCAGCGTCTCACTGACATTTAAGGAAGTAATGACCATCGTTTAAGCAAAAGAATACATCCCCTATAAGTACCTCTTTTTAAAATCATTGTTTACCTGCCACAATTTATTTTCACCTGAAGAAGAATCATAGTTATTTTTCATAATGACTCTCCATGCAACTTCTAAAATGTATTCTTTGCTTCCCTTACTTGAGGCTATTCTTGTTCAGATTCTCATCTGCATAAGTTTGCCAACTTGTTATTTTGAAAACAAGAAAAATATCTCATTTTAGGGCATAAATAGGGAAAAAAACACTATATGTAGATTCATTAATGGGTTTGATTGCACAGAAAGGAAGAATAATGAATTCTTGATTGTAGGTAGAGCCAAGAATTTAAATCCTATAGTTGATCCTGAAAAAATAGAAGACATTCAGTTAACAAGATTTACCTAAATGTTCATTTACCATCTTACAACTAATTAAATAAGTCTGCTCTAGTTGGATAAACTGTAACAAGTTTATTGAAATACCAGTTCCATTGTATTTTCTATTTTGTGAAGTACTGAAGGATCACTCAAAATATTATACAATAAATACTTCTAGCTCAAAAAAAAAAAATCTTATACTGAATTAAAGCTAAAAATACCAAATGAAAATTCCTAATTGTTAAATAGTGTTAGTATGTTATGAACAGCCTACCTTATTGGGATTCTGTACAAATTGCCAAAGCACCATTGTTAACATTTTTTAAAAACACATGGGATGTTCTGAATAACAATAAATATTTTAAAACTTTAATTTAATAGAGATTTATTCCTGTAACCTGATTTAGGATTTAAATTCTTGATGGCATTTCTGTTGAAAGTATGGCGCTAAAGGATGCATATTATAGGATTTTAATTAGTTTGATGGGCAAAATCAGGATTAGTTGGGAAGGAATTTTGAACATTTGAAGCATACTAGAGACAATAATGCTGGCATAGCCTGGAGGAAACTGAACCAGAGTAATTGGTTCCAATAATTTATTTAGTAGCTTGTTCATAAGTGTAAACCAAGTGATGGTAGGACAGGGAAATAAATTTGAGTGTGTTATCTTAAGGTGACACAGAGCAAAGGATAACTACTCTTTTGATATTTGAAGCCCATAGAGAGAAACCTTGCATCTAGAATGAGCAGACCATTCTGGTTAATGCTAGCTATTAAGTAGAATGTCACTTCTACTTCATCTCTATTTTTGGCAGAGTAGCACATCCCAAATGAACAGGAAAAACCTGCAAAATAAAAAATGGCATTTTCACAAGATAAGGACATTTATCTTAAGGGGAGTCACCTTAGATTTGAGACAATAACTTTTCTTCCATTACATTTTATCACAAGAAAAGTAATCCCATTTCCAAAATCCTATTTCCAAAATCCTATTTCCATCTTGTTGATTGGCCTATTTCCATTGCAATGACATAAGAAGTGATTTTGCATTCTTGAACTTGAAATGCAATTATATGTTTGAAAAGAGTGCCATCATCCACAAAGTGTGTAGGTAGCTACGTGAAAAAGTTTCCCAGTCTACAAATGCCCTTCCAAAAGAAATCCACCTATAATTCTCACTAATAACATTTAAGGCATAACATCATTCAGCCCTTGAGGTATCAGATGATTTGTCTCTTTTCTAAAATATGGAGAAATTTATTGTGCAATATGTTGCACTTTATTGCAATGTATTATATAACGTTTTGCAATTAACTGTAATTTTATTAATTTTTTAACAAAATTCCTAACAGTTCTGAGGACACTACCAGGTGGGTAGTTTAGAAACACTTTAATTTAATTTAAATAATAAAAAATAACCCAAGATAAGGGATGAGTGGATTTGTAATACCAAAACACATCAAAGTTCTCTGATTTCCAGCTCAAAATTCAGTCCTGGTAAATCCATAATATCTTCTTTCTTGTATAAAAATATGTAACAATTTTGTAAAGGAGCCACCACTTTGTAAGGGCTTAATAAATTGATAGCATAGCTAATAGCTAGTAATATTGACTTGGTCTTTCTTCAATGTGTAGCATGACTTAACTTGGAAAGGATTTGTAACAGAGACCGGGCTTTATAAGAAACTGTAACAAGTTTATTGAAATGTACCAGAAGCTTGATGGTTTCAATGTTTCTTGACTCTTAGAGGCACATATCTACAGAGGTTACATTTATAACATTCCTTAAAACAACTCTGGGAAGGACTCTTCCTTCTACTAAATAGGTTTCAAACTTATTTTTCTTCAAACTGTGTTTCTTTCCTTAATAGATTACTTCAGATACAAGCTTATCTTTTCTTTGTGATATTTCTGTTGTATTAAAGATTCTCACTGGGTTTCTCTCACCCTTTCTACTCATACACTAACTACTAATATAAATAAGTCAACTCCACTTATCTCAGCTACCTAGGCTAAAAGCCAAAACCTTCCTGATTCTCACTACAGTAGAATCAGCCTTTCCCTGTAGTTTTTAAACTACAGGCTACCTTCCTGGTTCTCACTACTACAGAACCAGCCACTCCTGCAGTTCACAGACTACAGACTGCTTTACTGGTTTTCAACACACAACAGAACCAGCCTTCCTGCAGTTCTCTGACTACAGACTGACTGTTTTAAAATGGCTGCCCTGCCAAGTGGCAATTGGCTCTGACCCTTTTTCCATGGCAACCCCGCTCAAAGTGAGCTGAGCTACCATGCCCCCATTTATGCTACTTTAAATACTTACCCTTTTAAACACCTATCTATAACTATACATAACTGCAGGTTAAAATTTACACTTCACCACAAAATACATATCAATTTTAGTACACATTATTCAAATTTATATTTTGTTTACTTCAATTGTTTTGTTTGTCTTCATTAAGTAAATTGCTTTAATTAAAGAAATCTACCTATATGTTGGCCCTCCTTTCAACAGTTTAGTGAATGGGCCTAGTCTAGTTGGGACTAACTAACAAAATGCTTGAAGTTGTTGGAATTCAGCCTGTGCTTGTTTTTCAGGATCATGGTGTTTCTGATGTGGGAAATGATAGCGGAAATGATGACACTGAGGTTCAAGATGGAGATGGTTTGGGCAATGATAGTCATGCACAGAATGAAAGAGAGACACCAGTTCAAAGGGCAGTTTCTCATGAGAATGTTCCTGCAGGACATAGAGATAATGGATTACTCCCTGACTCAGTGAGTTCCCAAGGTTCGGGGTTTGAAAACAACTCAGAACCTGGAGAATTTAATGAGCCGCAAGATAAACAGCCCATGGACTGACGGCTGGAGGTCAGCCAGAATAGACAGGCTAGTCAAATGTTGCGTGACTCCTCCAGGTTACGAGAAATAAGAGCCAAGAGCGATACCTGGGGAAAGCGAAACCAGTTTCTGAGTGTTGAAATATAAGGTTTGCCTCAAGGGAAAAATCCTTAGATGAAGCATCGTTTCAGAAACCTAGTTCCTGTTCCATGGAAGCCTTGCTTAAAGATTCATGTTAAAATTCCCTGTTCCTGGTTGGGCTTCTTGATCTTTTGGGATGTGGTTGCAGATGTCTGGACTTCACCTTTGTACCTTGTTGAATCCTGTTTTGGGATTGCCTTTGCATTTTCCTGCACCTTGTTTTGGATTATTTTGTTCCTGCTCATCGTCTACATTTTTGGGATTTCTCTGCTTTCTACAAGCAATATTTTCAACTGACTATTTCACAAAGCTTCAATAAAAAAGGATTGTTTTCCTATTCATCGTGTGGTGTTTTGAATTCAGAATTATTCCTGTTCTGTAGTGCAACAGAAGTTATTTATTTAAAGTTTCTTCATGAATTGTGATAAGCTGAACTAAAAGGGACACAGCTAGATGTGGGATAAATTGAGGCAGTTGGTCTTTTCCAGACCCCCTTCCCAGTTACCCTGGGCAAAAGCACCTTAGTCCCTTGAGAGAAACCCAACTCCATCACGTTGCTCCCAGGTTGACCCTTTAGGAAAGCAGTCACAGCATTCCATACCCTGAGCCAAATGCCCCCAATTGAGGTTTATAATTCTCTGGGACCATTTCAAGAACAGTCCCATTTACCCACCCCTTGGTTGCCCAAACTGATAAGGGGAGTTTCCATGTCCATCCTTCACACAACAGAATGTCTTAAGTGCTCATCAAGATGTTAACTCCCCCCCCCCCCAGTCTTACATGAAACCTATTTAACAACACCACCTAAGCCAGTTACCCAATCACCTAAATAGTACAGGGTAGTCAAGGGAGTAGAAAAAAAATCCTACCCAGCCCCAGAACAAACTGTAAGTAAACAGTGGCAGAGGTGGGAGGGTGGGCTGAACAGTAGGTGGACTGCAGAGCCTTAAATAGGTTTGGCCTCACCTTTGTCTCCTGAAACTCTTTTCATACCTGCCAGGATACAAGTTGGCATCCAATCATTGGGGGGCAGCAAATAGACCTCTCCTCCTACAGCCTTCAACCTGGGGAACTCTTAATTAGCCTAAACTTAACCCTATCTTTTAACAACAACTCATTTTTATTTTAGCATGAGTTTTCATGCATATAGGTCCTTTTTCTTGACAGGTTCCAGGCCTTGCCAAAGTTATCCAACACATTGTAATGCATATGCAATAGACATGCATAATGAAATCTGAATATAAAATCAGAATTTCCAATCAACTAAATCAGAAGTGGGGAGGGCAGTATTTTAGTCAGTCTAGCAAAGGGAGGTCTTTGCTTTGTAACCTCTTTTTAAAATATGTGATTGTTCGTGAAAAGGAGCAGCAAAAGAAAAATGCAGAAAGGAGCAGTATTTTTCAGTGATTGCATGAAAATATCAATCACATGCAGGTATGGACTATTTCTCTAAGTGTAATACAGAGTGGTTGAACACTTTATCATGGAAAATCATTGTTTGCTATTATTTGCTTTCCACTAAATGGGTGGTTGTTTTTCTTTCCCTCTGAATAATTATAGCAAATAGTTTGGCAGGATTTCAGGTCTTTTGAAGTTTTGTACACTTCCTGCCATTTGCAAAGTTTGCTTTTTACCATCAGTTCTAAAACAACCACCTAAGCTTAAAGAAATGCAGAGAAAAACAAGGATAAATCCTTGATCAACATGCAAGTTATGGAAGTAACTGAATCTCTCAAGGGGTGGGGTGAGGGAGGGGTTCTTTTTTACATTCACAAAGGCTATGAAGATTCATTCCACAGTGAAACATTTATTTCCTTATTTTTAAAATCTCTACCCTTCCATTCATTTTTAGTGAAGTGCTGGTAACACAGCAAAATGAAAATTAAGTGAAGCAATATTACAATATCAAGAAGCAATAACAAAGTTTAATTAGAAGTGTCCAAAACTAGTACAGGACCTAACATTTTCATCATCTTCTTTTTTTAAAAAAAATGAGCTATTGAAAGCATGGCTGGGGAACTGAAATTCCTGGGCCAATTTTGAAGAGTGTAATTCATAAATTGCCTAAAGTGTCAACTACTTCGCAGGGAATCACCTACATGCATCTCTCCAGTTGACAGAGCAAACATCCCAGTGGCCCAAGCTGGCATACCTCATCTTGAGGAATACTCAAAAACTGCATTGAAATGACACCCAAAGAGGCCCAGTGATTCTCAATCAGTACAAAAATCTTGCAAGCAAGCATATGTATGTATCCAGCATCACTACTGGCCCTCTAACCACTCTAGCACTGATTTTCCAGCACTGTCTCTCTCTGTGTTAACTTAGCTATCATAGAATCATCAAATCAGAAGAGATCAAAAGAGTCAACCAATCCAGCTCCCTGTTATGCAGGAACACACCATCTATGTATTAAGTGCGCATGGGCAACTCCAAAGTACATAATCTCCTTTCTTTATGATTTCTTATCTGTTCTGTATGTCAGAGCTGGCCTGAAATAATTGAGGAAAACCTTCAAAAGGAAGATTGTCAAATAAACATTCTGTAAAAGACACCTTGTTACCTCATTACTACTTGAGTGTTGGTCCCAATGGCTGCTAACTCTCCACCATTATCTCTCCCTTTTCCATAGTTCAGTGTTATAGGATTGCATTTCCTGAACTTACAAGCTACACTTATAACAATTGTATCTCAGCATGTAATATGTTCCATCGGTCGAGGGGCCCCCATAAAAGTAATAATGGGGAGGGGGAGATGCAGGAAAGGGAGACCATTAATTAAGCCTAGGGATCATGAAACAACATTAGTAATTCCAAATTGGTCTGCTGACATGGTAAATTGGTGTACCCAGGATGGTGGTCCCTCTGGATTGAAGGTGGTGCTGTTGAACGCCAGATCTGTCAATGGAAAAACAGCTTTCATCCAGGATTTAATCCTGGATGAATGGACAGATGTGGCTTGCATTAAGGAGACCTGGTTGGATGAAGCTGGAGGTGTAAATCTTACCCAGCTCTGTCTACCAGGTTTCTCCGTGCAGCACCAGCCGAGATCCGGAGGTCGAGGAGGCGGGGTAGCAGTGGTCTATAGAAATTCCATCTCCCTGACCAGGGGCCCCATCCTGCAGTCAACCAATTTTGAATGTGTCCATCTGAGGGTGGGTGACCAGGACAGAATAGGGATTCTGTTAGTGTACCGTCCACACTGCTGCACTACAGTCTCACTACCTGAGATAGCGGGGGTGGTCTCAAGCCTGGCATTGGAGTCCCAACAACTTCTTGTGCTGGGGGACTTCAATGTCCATGCTGAGGCTATCCTATCAGGAGCGGCACAGGACTTCATGTCTGCCATGGCAACCATGGGGCTGTCCCAACGGGTATCTGGCCCCACTCATAGTGAGGGACACACGTTGGATTTGGTTTTATGCCAGGGATGGAAGGTTGTGGTGTTGAGGAGTTAACCATCTCTCCATTGCCATGGACCAACCACTACCTGGTCACATTTAGACTTACTGGCCCCCTAACTTCCGCAGGGGTGGAGGACCCATTAAGTTGGTCTGCCCAAGGAGGCTTATGGATCTGGATGGATACCTGATGGCTCTTGGGGAGTTTCCCGCCACCTCAGTAGGTGATCCTGATGATGCCCTGGTCACTCTCTGGAATGGGTCAATAGACTAGGGCAATAGAAACAATTGCTCCAGAACGTCCCCTCTCAAGTAGCCAAGCTAAACCAGCTCCTTGGTTCAATGAGGAGCTGGCAGTGATGAAGCGAGGGAAGAGGTAATTAGAGAGTGGGTGGTGTTTGGATCCGAGCACGGTTTGTGGCCTTTTTAAGGCCATATGCCGCAGCAATAAAGACCACAAAGAAATCTTTTTTGCAGCCATTATTGCGTCTGCAAAGAGCCATCTGGCAGAGCTGTTTCGAGTTGTCAGAGGCCTTTTAAATCCCACCACTCAGGATGGGAGTCCTGACAACTTGGCAGTTAGCTGTGAAGCTTTTGCTCGGGTCTTTGCAGACAAAGTTGCTTTGATCCATTCCAGTCTGGACACCATGTTAATGGCAGTCTCTGAGGATGTAACACGAGCACCTGTTTGTTCGGTTTTGATGGATTCATTTCAATTGGTGAAACCAGAGGATGTGGACAGGATACTTGGAGGAATGAGGCCAACCACATGCAACCTAGACCCCTGCCCATCCTGGCTTTTGAAGAAAGGTGGTGGTTAATGCCTCCCTTCGGGAAAGCAATATTCTGGTGAGCTTAAAACAAGCTATAATAAAACCACTGTTGAAAAAAAAAGCCATCACTGGATCCCACACAATTCGACAACTATTGGCCAGTGTCCAATTTCCCCTTCTTGGGCAAAGTCCTGGAATGTGTGGTGGCTTCACAACTCCAGGTATTCTTGGAAGACATGGATGATCTGGATGCGGCACAGTCTGGCTTTAGACTGGAATATGGAACCGAGACAGTCTTGGTCGCCTTAGTGGATGATCTACCCTGGAAGCTGGACATGGGGAGTGTGTCCCTGTTGGTTCTGCTGGACCTCTCAGCAGCCTTCGATACCGTCGACCACGGTATCCTTCTGGGACACCTCATGGGAATGGGCCTTGGAGGTACTGTTTTGCAGTGGCTCCGGTCCTTCCTAGAAGGCCTATCTCAGAAGGTGTTATTGGGAGACACCTGCTCAACCCCACAACCATTGTCTTGTGGGGTTCCTCAGGGTTTGATACTGTCTCCCATGTTGTTTAACATCTACATGAACCCGCTGGGGGAGATCATCCGGAGGTTCGGGGTGCAGTGTCATCTGTACGTGGATGATGTCCAACTCTGTCACTCTTTTCCACCTGGTACTCAGGAGGCTGTTTAGGTCCTGAACTTGTGCTTGGCCGCTGTGATAGTCTGGATGAGGGCAAAGAAATTGAAATTGAATCCAGACAAGACAGAGGTACTCCTGGTCAGTTGCAAGGCTAAACAGGGCATAATGTTGGATGGGGTTACACTCCCCCTGAAGACGCAGGTTTGCAGCTTGGGTGTGATCTTGGACTCATCACTGTGCTTGGAACCCCAGGTTTCAGCGGTGACCAGGGAAGCATTCGCACAGTTAAAACTTGTGCTCCAGCTGCGCCTGTACCTTGGAAAGTCTGACTTGGCCACAGTAGTCCACGCTCTGGTTACATCCCTTATAGTCTACTGCAACGCTCTCTACATGGGGTTGCCTTTGAAGACTGTTCGGAAGCTTCAAATGGTCCAACGTTTGGCAGCCAGAATACTGACAGGAGCACGCTCAGGGAGCATACAACTCCTCTGTTGCACCAGCTTCACTGGCTGCCAGTTTGTTACCAGGCACAATTCAAAGAGCTGGCATTAGCCTATAAACCCTAAACGGTTCTGGCCCAACTTACCTGTCCAAACGCATCTCCTCCTTTGAACCAGCTAGGAGTTAAGACCATCTGGGGAGGCCCTACTCTTGGTCCCGCCTACATCACAAGTAAGCCTGGCAGGGATGAGAGACAGGGCCTTCTCAGTGGTGGCTCCTCGGCTGTGGAATGCCCTTCCTACAGAAATTTGATCGGCCCCCTCCCTATTAGCATTTCGGAGGAAAGTGAAGACCTGGTTATTCGAGCAGGCATTTGAATAGGCAGTGTAATGAATATAGGAATATGGAACAACGGATGATGAGATTGGATCTTGATTCTACCTATGAGACGCTAATGAGATGTTTATTATGTCATTGTTCTAATTGTTTTTTTAATTGTTTTTATGATGTTGAGCATTGAATTTTGCTATTGTTAACCACTTTGATTCACCCAAGGGCTGAGAAAAGTTGTATATAAATGAAGTAAACAAACAAACAAACAAACAAACAAACAAACAAATAATATAAACTCAAGGCTGTAGAAGAGAAGCTGCCAGGCTATCGAATGGCTACTAAGGCAGAAGCTCCAAATGTTTGGGCAACTTTTAAACGATGGCTACTCCCACTTCAAGCCAAGCCTCCTCAATTTGATGCTTCCTAACAGTATTTAGACTACAAATCTCATCATCCACAGTGACCATGGTAAAATATGTGCAAAAAGCAATGAGGCATCTCACCATTTCATTGGCTATGGATGAGGTGTAGAAATGAAGGCTCAGGGTGGTTCAACTGGAACCCCAGGTCTCGGCGGTGGCCGGGAGAGCTTTTGCACAATTAAAACTTGTGCGCCAGTTGCACCCGTACCTTGGGAAGTCTGATCTGGCCACAGTGTTCCACGCTCTTGTTACATCCTGAATAGATTACTGCAACGCACTCTACATGGTGTTGCCTTTGAAGACTGTTCGGAAACTTCAGTTAGTCCAATGGGCGGTAGCTAGTTTACTCACCGGAGCATCATACAGAGAGCATACCACCCCTCTGTTATGTCAGCTCTACTGGCTGCCGATCCAATTCCGAGCACAATTCAAAGTGCTGGTTTTGACCTACAAAACCTATACGGTTCCGGCCCAGCATATCTGTCCGAACGCATCTCCTTCTACGTCCCGCCTCGGAGTCTAAGATCTTCTGGGGAGGCACTGCTCTCGGCCCCACCTCTATCACAAGTGAGATTGGTGGGGACGAGGAGCAGGGCCTTCTCAGTGGTGGCCCCTCACCTGTGGAACTCACTCACTGGGGAAATTAGGTTATCAACATCCCTGCTTTCCTTTAGAAGGAAATTAAAAACACAGATTTGGGACCAGGCCTTCGGGTAATCTGTAGGCTTGGGCGGTTTCGTTCGTTAATTTCGTAATTAATTATTAATTCGTATTTAAATTAGCTTACGATCCAATATTGAGCCATGCAGGACTACTGTGAGGAGTAATTAAAAATCGAAACAATGTTTCCAATTTATTTCGTATTGTTTCGTAATTGTTTTGTAATTGGTTCAAAATTGTTTCGTAATCGTTTTGTAATTGTTTCATAATTATTTCCGTATGTCTGGTGCAAGTTTTATAGTTGTTGTTTGTTTGATCAGTGATAAAAAATAAATTATCACACCAACAGTCAACGACAGAGGGAGAAGGAAGCTTCAGAAGTTCCCCCTGTCCCATTTGGAGGGTTTTTTAGCATATTGCGCAATTGCGTCCGCCATTAACGAATCGATTCGTAATTTTACAAAATTTCATATATTTCGAACTTTTTTAAAGGAAAATTTCGGAATTCTTTAAAAAACGAAACACAAGGGGCCCCCTAAAAACGAAACGAGTTTAGAACCAAATTTTTCCGTAGTTACCCAAGCCTAGTAATCTGGCGGATAGATAAGGCACAAGCGAAAAATAGAATTGTTGGACTGGACAATGTGGATTTTGAATTTACAGACTCTGAGCTGATAAACGTTGAGCACTAGATTGTTTTTAGGGACTGTGATATAAATGGACTGTTTAATTGTTTTAATTGTTTAATTGGTTAATTACTGTTTATATGTTGAATTTGTTTTACCTTGTTGTTGTGCCGGCATCGAATTGTGCCTTTTTGTAAGCCGCCCTGAGTCCCCTCTCGGGGGTTGAGAAGGGCGGGGTAGAAGTGCGAAAAATAAATAAATAATAATAACTTTTCCTATGTGATGTAAAAATAAACCATCAAACACCACAATATCTAGGTTAAATGGTAGATATCTTAAAATGACAATGAAAACTCAATAATTAAAATGCTAATCAGATTTTGTGCATAAGGGATATCAAAACCGGCTCTATATTGAAACTTGGCCTATTTGTTATAGCTTTGCTCTTGTTCAGTTGCATTATTTTCCCAGTTTACATATGGTGATAAATAGTTATCTTAATGAGACAATGGTATATTTTGCCAAAAGGAAAAGTTGAACTTCCGCTTAAGGCAAACAACTCGGACGACCTCCTTTCCTGGGACATGTACAACACAAAACAAAAGCAGACTTCATCTGAAATTTTAAACCAGAATAAATCTAGCATTATTATAGAAGAAAAAAATGATACAAGTAAGTCATGGGGGAGGAGGGAGAAGACAACTCAAGGAATTTCTGGGTTGGTTTATTTGGAGGTAATATTTTATTTATTTATTTATTTATTTATTTGCATTAATTATATACCGCCCTTCTCAACCCTGAAGGGGACTCAGGGCGGTTCACATTGTTGGCAACAATTCAATGCCATTGATAAAAAAAAAACCCAGTATAATACATCAGAATTGACTCTCCCCTGATAAAACATTAAATATTATTAAATACATCACAGAAAATAACATCACATATCACACAAAGACATAGCGGTTGTCTGTAAACAGTCTGTAAACAGGCTCATTGCATAATAAGAGTCATATAGTCAGATATATATTTGAGTAGTTTTGATGACTTGATTTTCTGCTGGCATAAAGGGTAAGACCCAAAGTAATTGATTAAAATGGCAAGACAGAAGTTTCCAACGAAAGAATACAAAAATCTTACTGGAAGTAAAATTGTTCAACAATGGAAGAATTCTACCTGGTAAGTTGGTAGATTTTCCTACATTTGAGGTTTTAAACAGTGGTTGGCTGCCCACCTCAGAAGGATGCTTTAGGTATGGGTTTCTGCACCAGTAATGGGCTGGACTAGATACATAATCCATAGAGAACCTTTTCTATAGCTATCAGTCACTCACAAATCTGGGGCAAACATGGATGTTAATGCTAAAATAACCAGTGTTTCCACCAATCTCTTCCATATGGGAACAGATGTTGTGCTGATAAATGTGAGTATCCATTATTGTCTTTGATTTTGAGCCTGAGGAAAGCCTATGGGTTCTGGGAAGGGTAGTAGAAGAGGGGCAGAGTAATGAACCTATGAGCACCAGGCATGTAGAAAAGACTGAGCCTTACCTGTCTAAAGGCACCTCCCTATATGATCCACCTCGGAGGTGAAGATCTTCTGGGGAGACCCTTCTCTCGATCCTGCCTCCTTTGCAGATGCAATTGATAAAGAGACAGAGCCTTCTCAGTGGTGGCCCATTGGCTATGGAACTCCCCAGCAAAATCAGAGCAGCCCCCTTCCTCTTGACCTTCAGGAAGAAAGTAAGAGCCTGCTTATGGGACCAAGTTTTTGGCTAGCAAGTTAGTGCAATATGGGTATATGGAATTGTGAAATGACTAATGGAATGGTATTGGATTTGTCTCTGGGTTTTACGAATTGTTTTCGTATTGCTGATTTTTGGTTTCAATGTATATGTCTATTTTTACTGTATGTATGCATATGAATGGCATCAAATTGGTGCCTTTTTGTAAGGCCACTATGAGAACAACTTTTGGGATGAGAAAGGAAAGATATAAATGTAGTAAATAAATACATTTTCCAGATAAGCACAGGAGTACTCAAGCACCCCTAGTACAATTAAGATAACACAAAGGGGGACATATGTGTATGTTTGTTTGCCTTTTGATAATTTACTTTGGAGTACAACAATCTCTTTCTGTATAGAGGAAAAATATGATCAAAACTCTCTCAGCAGTTAAAGCAAAAATCCCATTTGATGTGGTTTAGCTTAAATTGTGGTGAACATAGATGCATCCCCTGCTGTAGGCTGCACAATTTCAGTGAGAACTTTCCCTTTGGAGTAAAATATTAGCTTGTAGTAATGGATTCAGAATCCAGACCCTTTAAAAAGTAAATAAACAACTTCCAACCTGCTATGCTTGGTTTCCTTATCATTTACAGTTATTGCCAATGGCATTCTGCAAAATGGAGCAGAAACTATAATCAGAGTTTCAGTAAAATACACAAAGTGCTGAATACAAGAGGTGCAGAAAAATAAATAAATCACGTCTATGCAGTGGAATGTTCCGAGGAAAATAATTCAAGCATTGCCAGACCAGTGTTTTCAGGTTGAGGGCATGATAATAAAAAAATTGGCAAGCATTTGTGCATGTGTAGATGAACCTATCCATCTATCCATTTCATGGATAGACTGTTCACCATCTTCAGGTGAACAGTTGGACTTTATTATATGAAACTGCCATCCCACAGCATTTGCACAATGACAGATGCCAGCAACTTACTAGGGTAACTACCCCTGTATTGAACAACTCCATGGTTATATAATGGCAACTATGAGCCAATACATACCTCTTGTTGGAATATAACTCTACCCTTCTTCAGTTCTGTAGATCTGGATCATTGCACAAGGTAAATTTCCACATCATGGCATGAGAATGGGCTAGTGATGTGTTTAAACCATCAATAGTTGAGGAGAACTTTGTTGCGGGCAGAGGCGGCCCTAAGTAATTTTCAATGGTAAGCAAACAGTATTTTGGTGCCCCCCCCCCAACCAATCACTGATATATATTTTCTGTTTGTCGTGGGAGTTCTGTGTGCCATATTTGGTTCAATTGCATCATTGGTGGAGTTCAGAATGCTCTTTGATTGTAGGTGAACTATACATCCCAGTAACTGGCCTATAAAGCCCTAAACGGTTCTGGCCCAAGATACCTATCTGACCGCATATCGGCCTACGAGCCCACGAGGACTTTGAGATCATCCGGGGAGGCCCTGCTCTTGATCCCGCCTGCCTCACAGGCATGCCTGGCGGGGAGGAGAGACAGGGCCTTCTCGGTGGTGGCTCCTCGGCTGTGGAACACCCTTCCCGTGGACATCAGACTGGCCCCTTCTCTGATGATATTCTGCAGGAAACTAAAGACTTGGCTGTTCAAGAAGACGTTCGAACAAGAAGTGCAATAATTGGTAATGACGACAGGAATGGAACAACGGAAAATGATACTGGATTGTGGTTTAACGATGAGACGACGCAAATGGCTTTTTGTATTATTGATATTGATATTGTTGATGTTGTTGATGACGATGTTTTTGTTATTGCTAGATTGATTTTAGATTGTGTCCTGTAATTTGCACCCTGTCCTCTCTATGTTGTACACCGCTGTGAGTCGATCCCAGGCTGAGAACAGTGGTATATAAGCACAGTAAATAAATAAATAAATAAATAAACTACAACTCATATATGTCTATTTTTCCCCAAGAGCACCTCAAGAGCGCCCCTGGGCAAAATCAACTATACTGCAAATACTTACTTTGCTTACTTTGAGCCGCCCCTGGTTGCGGGGAAGTAGCAAACTGGTAATGGGTTGTGCAGGACATTGTGTGAAAAGAACAGTCACCATAGGTGATGGTCCTGCTATGCAGTTTGCCACCTTTGTGGGATAAAGTCCTTGATCTACAAATAAGTTGCTCTCATCTTTGTCATCTGCTTTTGATTAAGGTACATGTTCTCCATGGAGGGTTTTTTAAAAAAGTTTTGAAATCAACCATACAAATCTAAGATTTTTCCCAACTATTTGAAAGGTTATATACTGATAACAAATATAGAGTAAACCCTTTCAGTGTTTATATTTTATTCTGAATTCACATAGACAGAACAGAATCCATTCACTCCTGGTTTATGGTACAACTCTTTTTAGCAGGAATAATGTCTAAAAGACCATTATGTACATACTACCCTGTATGACTAACTTCTGTGTATGAGACTGTGTCTTTTCATGATTCCTAACTATGCACACAGTTTGTACAGTTATATATTTTATATGTAGATAGATAGATAGATAGATAGATAGATAGATAGATAGATAGATAGATATAGATATATAGATATATATCTCCTATTAGATATTGCATCAAATTCATGAACAAATTGGATTGGGCCAAGATACATTAATTCTACATAGGTCTTCAGAGTAAGATCTGGAAAAAGCTATGCTCCCATGTTACATCTATTAAAGCATAATTTGATCCATATTCAGAACTTTCAATGACCATTAGAAGCAATCATGTGATTCAGTCCTTCCATAGATGCAATCACAAGATCCTAGACCATTTTCAGCTGCTGTAATGAGAGAATGTGTTTCTGGGGATCTGAAGTTATAATGGGAAAACAAAATCACACGTTAAGCATTATACAATTCTCCATGGCATTGGGAGAGAAATTGAAATCTGTATTTTACATTAAGACACAATATATATCCATAATACAGTTTTTAAACAGGATACATGTTCTATTGGCTAAAGCTTAGATATCCAGAAAGCTGTGTGACCGCAGATCTAATAATCAGCAGATGAGGTAACACTTCCTATTCTATGTCTGTGCACCATTGCTTCAGTTTATCAGAAGGTACATGGAAAAAAGAGGGACATATATATTCTTTTCTCCTCAAGGGACCCACATCAAGAAATATTGGTACGATTTGTCACCTCAGAGAGAGATCCATGGAGATAAGAGCAACATGAGAAGAGAAAAGCAACTGCTGAATGGAAACAACTCTGAGCAATAAACCAAACCCTGTTATCTTCTACCACATATTAGTTTCCATAGTGCTCTATATGCTGAAGAATGAAATAAAAATAGACAATGCCAAATGCAAAAAGTATCATTCACAGACTATACATGAGGGATATGCTACAGTGAGCAATGAGGCATAAATACAGGGAGAGACATCTACAGACAGAACCATGTCTCTAAGGTGATTTAATGCACAACACAGCCAAACCATGTCCCTGATATCTCCGAGCACTATCTAATTATCACATAGTAACCAGCATCTCTTGGGGCAATCTCACTGCTGCAGGAAAAAAAATACTTGCAGCAGGAGAAGCAAATATTATTGATGCCAGAAGAAAATGTCATTGAAAACTGGAAACAAAAATCTAGAGAAGAGATGTGAAACCTGTTAAATAGTATTCAACAGGATTTACATCTGAGTAATTATGCAGAACATTGCAATGGAAGAACTTTCCATTCATCTTAGGGAATGTAATATAAAATATTAGGAAACTTACCTGGCATTTAGATGCTGCCCCCCCCAACCATGTAGGAGGAAAGCTAATTCTAGAAAAGGGCTAAGGGATCAATTCATTTATATGGTCATTGCAGCTGGCATCTTGTTCAGCAGTTACAAGATAATAAGCTGGACTTATATTCTTTTGCCTGTTGGGGACTCACGTTTGTGATTGTAGAAGCCAAAAACTTAGGTTTGCATTCTGGCAGGACCTCAACCTAATCCTTTTCAAAACACTGCAATTCTGTGTATGTGGGGGGGGGGGGGGGGGAGAGGTGGTGGTGGTGGTGGGAGGTATCAGTATTGTTTTCACAGGTTGCATTAAAAAAAAGAAGTTGTGGAAAGATCCCAAGAATTCTTTCCAAATGCCTGTTATTGATGTGCTCTGCAAGTGGGAGTGAGCTGCAGTAACTTAAAACTTTAGTTAAGCATTTAGGTATCCATAGAAAAGAGGCAATTATCGAAGGAATATTACCCTGCAAATATAAGAATCCTAGGTATGGATAATTTTCATTGTCTCACCCTATGCAATGCTGTAAATATGTAAATTGAAGTAAAAATTCCCTGGTAGGCAGCATTTTTATTTAGCGTCAATGCCCTCTGATGCCCTCTGTTTTTTCCCATGCTGTAATCACTCAGTGTGGACAAGGAACTTCCTCCCCAAATCCCTGTCGAACAGTCCAATCACAATAGGACACTGGCTATCAATAGTGCAACCTTGTGATTAGGAACTTTATAATGGGCATCATGGAACTTTCCATTGAATCACTTCCAGGTCCATGTTGCAGAACTGTGGCTCCTACATGCCTGGTGGTTCCATCTGAAGGACACTCTGTTTTCTTAGGAAACTGCACTTGTAAGAAATAATCTTTGGAACCTTCTCTTTTAATTGCAGTGATCTGTATCCTCTAGGGTCCTGCCTGCCAGCTCTTCACTCTCCAAAGGCAACACATGAAGAGAAAGATATAATTAATCAGGCAATGTATTTTCATTATAATCATCACCATCTTAAGCTCTTTGTACAGCAACTTCCCACAGAGAATTAGTGTAGGTTTTAATATATTAAAGATTGTAACACATTGCAACAAAAGACTATGCCTCTTCCTACTACAAAAGTGGAGCAACGGAGAACAGAGTGCAACATTTGATCAAGGTCACACAAAGTGTTTTTTGAGAGGGAATGGTCATAATTTCACTGCCCCACTAACAGAAGCCTGACAAAGGGCACATCTACAAAATTAATGCAGTTTGGTACCATTTTGACTAACATGGATCAATACTGTGGAATCCTGGAATGTGTGTTTTGCTAAGGCACTAGCACTCTTTTCAGAGAAAGATTCCATAACTGAGCCTTGGCAGACAAAGTGCTGCGAAACTACTTTAACTTTATCATGTAAATGGAGCTGAAGACACAACATTTATTTCTATGAAGCTATATGTGGTATTCAACACAGTTCTTTTCCCCATTCCAAACTTTACCCGATTAGAAAAATGTGAGGTTCACTGGCCATGCCATTTCTACAACATATTTCACCACCCTCCAAGGGCAGTTCTATACAGTCACAAAATGCTGGCTGGAACTAAATCCAAAATGCTTGGTCCAGCCTGCTTGTGGTAATACACAGGCATCGCAAGCCACCTGAACAGTGGGAGGGCATCTCACAGCTCAGTTGCACTGATGCTGGTTTAGCGCCATTGGGCAGGGGTCCAATTTGCACCCTCTTTCCCACTCCGCCACTGCTAGCTACAGTGGGAACAGCAGGACCTAACTGCTGCTGGCCCACAGCTCTTCCTAATTCTGTGCCATGTGACTAGTAAATGAGGAGTGAGGGAATATTTCTAATATTATGATTCTATTTATTATAGAACCATAAATAGATAATTCAGTTTAAACTGAAGCAGTGAAGACTACACAGATACAGTAAACTCTTCCACCCAATACATGGAATATGGTGGAAACAAAGATGGGATCATTCCAAATCCAAAATGCTTGGTCCAGCCTGCTTGTGGTAATACACAGGCAATCCCAACTAGTGGACTCACAGGCTCTTAGTTTTTATTGCTGTTGTTGTTGACAAAGAAGGATGTTTCTAACATCTGCTCTTCCTTTCCTTTTTCCATCTGAATGTAGCTGCAATCTGCAGAGTAAATGGTGAGAACTGAGATTTTCTAGGCAACAATATATCATTAAAAGTTTCCCCAGTTATAATGCAAAAATTGTGACTTGTCTTAGTTTCAAATATTCAATAAAGGCACATGAATTTTACAGAAGACCCACTTCTAATTAGAAGTTCATTTATCTTTGCTTTGGAATATCACTGGAGGCATGGTTAGGGAGACGGTCATGATGGACACCAGCATTTCCTGTAACACCATTTGTGCAGTTGGAGCTCTAATGCTCAGAAATCGTCAAAGTTAAATCATTAAACTAGTCCCAAGATACTTCAAATTGACACATGTTTTTCATAGCTCTGCATGCATTCGGTTTCAATCCAAGTTATTTTCACAGAGGTTTAAAGAGACAATGGAATCCTACCTATTGTCTGGTCAGGTTGGGCTTTAAAAAATAAACATTTGCAGTCTGCCTCCAGTTTTAATCTATAGCAATAAAAGTCTAGTGCAACAATCATCCTCTCACATATAAGCTTGTCATTCCCCAAGATCATAGTCTATTAAGCTCTGGTCTAAGGCCTTAAGGGATGCCGTTTGTTGGATCAGGAGAAGTATGTTCTTTGTGCTTTTGTATCAGTTTTGGAATTCCTTCCTCAGAAGCATTATTTTAACGCAAACCTTATTCAGCTTTAGTTTGAAAAGAAGTTTCAGCCATTAGTTCCTTGCTTCTCATTTTGTAGTTTCTGTGCATGTTTTTGTTTTTAAAGATCCAGAGATTTATGGTTTGAGCATTATCTTCCCATCTTTTTGAAATGAAGAAAGATGAGATGTAAGCATTTTGAATAGATTGGAACAACACTGTAGTCTCTATTCTTTACACATTGTACAATTCAGATGTGCAAATCTCTTTTCGGTGCTGTGAATATGGTGCTGCCAGTCTGTTGAAGTTTCTGTCTTGCAGACATATGTGCAAATCCCTAGCCAGTGATAAAGTTCACTGGAAAAACGCTTGGACCAATCATTTTCTCTCTGATTAACCTCTCACACAGGATTATTATAAGGATAATATACGAGGGTGGGATCATATGAACCACATGGAGAAAAGGTAACATAAAAATGCAGACTATCAAATAAAGTTTACACTTCATTTACAACATGCATTTGGAATCATCTTTATGGCAGTGGTAGGCTCATCAAGAGTGCCAATATTTCATTGCAGCTCTGTTTTGTATTTGCAGCTGCACAAGATGAGGAACGGCCTTTAGTTAACATGCAGTTAACAATGATGGAAGGTCTTAACATTCTTCCTCCTCACTTCACTGGTCAACAGCGATGCATGCAAAGATACTCACAGGCAAAAGTACATTGTCTGTCAAGGGCATTTGCAATTTTTGTTGGCACTAACTTGACTTATATTTCTTGGGGCTGCTTGATACGCAAAGCACAAAGCAGCTTAATATACCCTTGCCTCTAACACTCAGACCACACTGAAAACACTTCATTAAACAGCCTACTGCATATATAATTGTTTAATAATATTTTGATTAGGTTATTTAGTCGACAATCTTTGTTGTAAAATGTTGTCTTGCTTTCAAGTGGCTTGCTGACAAAAAAAGCAGCAGCAACAGCAAATTAGTCCAGACAGTCATATTAAAGGAAATAAAAACAAGTTCATAGAGAGGTTTGCCATTTTAGGAACTCTTATCTCATTTGCTCCTGAAGACATTTTGCTATATATTTTTTCTTATCACAAAGGAGGGTCCTAGATGCAAAGCAGGGGCTTCCGTAGCCTTAAGGGACATTAACACTTATTTTATTTAAACTGTGTAGCTCTCCTAAGAAGAATGAGGAGATGTTAACTCAATTCCTAGCTAGATTAAGGGGTTTCAAGTGATGCTTGAGAGGAACCTGTTGGCTTCTCAGTGAGAAGATTAGACAACACTAAATAAGTCTACTAAGTCAGATGTCCCTCGTACTGGCAATAATAGTTGAGGAGAGTTCTACAAGGACAAATAAAGCCAGTCAAATTTGGTATCTGAGATGCTTTGAGGCCTGAGAGGTAGTCCCTGAGTTGTCTCAGTAGCAGCAGGGAATCCCCAATGCCCAGCCATGTCAAAAATGGTTCAATGCAGCTGGGCAGGGCCTCCAACTGCCACTGCTAAGCAAACCAGTATCTATCAACAAGGTGTGTGTGTGTGTGTGGGGGGGGGGGGGTCTTCCTGGTAGCAGGAAGACACCCCCCCCCCCAATGAAGGAGGATCACAGATCCATGTGGTGCAAACACAACAGAGAGCCTTCTCAGTGGTGGCTGCCACCCTCTGTAACTCCCTTCCCTGGATCTCTCCCTGCAAGGAGTTTCTTATTGTGATGCTTTTAAAATGTTGGTATGTCATTAAATGATTTTACATCATTTTAACTTGTTATTTTAATTGTTTTGAAATTTAATTCTGAAGGATTTTTGATAGACTCTCTCTGGGAGATGCCTTGAGTCCCACTCTGGAAGAAAGGGGATATACAAAATAAATACATATTATTTTATATTATTATGTCATGCTCAGATGTCTTAAATATTGTATTGAATTCAAATGGAGTCCTTTGTAAACAAAAGGAGATTAAATCCAGCTGAAACAGATTTTCTCAACAGCAGAATGAAAGGATATTCTCATAAGCAGAAGAAAAGGAGATGAATTTTACTGACAGCACCTTGTTTTTTTCATTCCATTTGCAAAATATCCAGACCATTTGGCAGTTTTTTGGCAGTTTTTTTAAAAAGGTATGCAGGAAAATTTCATTAGTGTCTTTTACACACTAGTATCCCATGCATAAACTTATGCCAAATGTCTAAATTTGCAATAAATAAGCATGTGAAACAATATAAGATTAAGGTTTGCCTTTAATATCACAATTGGACAAAACCGATCCACAGCCACGAAAACTCCAGTCTCGGTGTTTTATCATTTGTGTCTGTAACATCTCATTTCAGTTAATTGAGAGTTTGCTATTGTTGTCTTAAGTGAAATGAGAAACATGGGGAAATGATAAGATGGTAGACATACTTCAAACTGAATAGAAAAATCTTAATTTTAGATATAGACCTTGGACTTCCAGCATTCAAAAATATATCAAGTTTCCATTATTTCTGTACTGTCAGGTTTCTCCTTGCATAGAGCTGAATGTATTGAAATGCTCGGGCAGTAAGCTGTCACTCATGTCAAAGCAGGAAATGCCAGGGCATTTGCAAATGGTGGTTGTCTACATCTCACAAGCATTGATTTCTAACTGGCTGTCTATTATTAGACAGGCAGCAAATATCCAATGAAGGCTTTGTTCACATTCACATTTTTAACTGTCATGCAGTCTTACACTGACTCTTCCATTCTGCAGTGACACAGGAAGATGGACTAGTGGGGAATGTGAGGTAGCAGAAGAGTGAGCTTTTAAAGTGATCCTCCTTTTCTTTTTTCCTCAGCCCAATAATCAAGGTTCCATTCAATAATTATATTTCAAGCAATAAAGTTTAGATCTACATGGGTATGGAGCTTGACTTAACAATCTTCTCTCATTTGCCAGATCTGGATGGGTGAGAATTTAATATGCTTTTTAAAAAAAAATTCCAAATTTTACAAACATTTACATAAATTTCACAGAAAGAACATGAGATTAAAACAAAACTGACTGCGGCGTAAGGTACAGGACAGATTACTTTAGGTGCTACATCCTTAAAACTCTAGCTTTGAATTCTTATGTGTTCAACCATATTAGAGCTGAATTAGGATAGTCATCAAAGTTTCCCCCCTGAAGGTTCCTCACCTTAAAAGCCACTTAAGGCCCATCCAGGCATTACCTTTATCCCAGGAGCTCCCACATCAAACTGGTGGGTGGTCAAATGCCATTCCCTGCAAAATTCAGAAGCAATAGCTACAAATGGCAAAAAATCACAAGATTTTCAGATGCAGGAATATGCCACTTCTGAGCGCTCAGAAATAACTGGATTTTTTATCTGGGTTTGTTCCCAGGTTTTAGATGTCTGTTCCTGAGTGGTCAGTTGCAATAAAGAATATGACAGTTGAGTAGAATGCAAAAACTTTTTATGTGTGCCAGAAACATCATGAAACATGTGGAGGGCATATTTCCTCAGGCCAGGACAAAGTTGTGCCCCCCTAGTCAATGTTGTACATCTTTTCACAATCAAAGAAATTAGAAACAGACATGTATAACCCAGGAACAACACCCTGTCTGCACAGATGGCCCTGCAGCTTATGTAACCCAGGAACAGAATTTATACAATGATTCACATCTTTGCATCTTAAGTTTTTTTTTTTTTTTTAAAAAAACAACATTGAAATTTCCAACAGAATTCCCGTGGTGGCCATCTTGGGGCTGCAAAATCCCGTGACAAAGCAGCAAGTGTGGATGATGGAGACAAAAATCCCAGGACAAAAAATCTTAATAATTTCCACAGAAATTCGTAAAATGTTATTATGACTTTGTTTCATTCTTTAAAAATTCCTTTCAATTCCTATTTATTTCACCATATTGGAATTATCTACATTTTCCACTTTATTTATTTATTTTATTTATTTTGAACATTTGTACCCCGTCCTTCTCACCCCCAAAGGGAGACTCAGGGCACTTTCACAACAAGCACTCATTTTGGATGGGAAACATATCATGGTTACACATATACAATAAATCTCCTAATTCCGAATCTTGGTAATTACATACTGATTACCACATTTTTTAACCTGGGTAAAATTCCAGTGAGTGGATAACAAGATGCATTTGATAGACAAATATTTGAACATTTTCTTATCCTCTATGAAAAAGGGGTATCTTGACATATTGAAACACACCATTGGGGGGGGGGGAATCAACACCCAAAACTTATGAACAAGATAGATTCTGTAGGTGTGTTCTTAAGTTGAATTTGTATGTAAGTCAGAACAGGTACATTTTAAAGTGTAACTCCAAATACACACACACGTGTGTGTATGTGTATATATATATATATATACACACACATACACACGCTTTGGATAGCATAAGGAAGGGTTAACAACACCTCTGTGGAATTTCTTTTGCTGTCTGTGCCCCTGTTCAAAAGATTTCACCTCACTTTATGTATCAATGACAATTGAATTTTGAAAAATGTAGCTTGTTGTAGAAACAAGAATTTGTGATAAAGCTTCAGTGGAGACACCTATTGCCCGCCAACCCCCGAAATAATGAGACAAAACCAATTCTTTGGGTTCAAATTGGGCAACTTTTATTGAATGTTACCTATTTAACTTTTCTTAACCTAACTTAAGGGTGTCTGGAACTTGGTGTAGCCAAGCCAAGGTAGCATCCCTACCTGGCTTAATATAAGATTTTTCATGTGAAACACCTGGGTTCCCTGGTAATTTAACCTGGGCAGCCATTAAGGGAAATGAGTGAGAAGTCTTTACAATGTTATTGAGACCAGACTCCTTCCATTTCAAGGCCATTTGACTTCACCTCACCTTCAAATAAATTTACAGGTGAGTGTTTTTACTTAATGGCCTATCACCCCTTAAGGGATGCCTTAGGTGCACACCGACTAAAGGATTTCCCTATTTTCCGCTAATACCTATTTATAAGCAAATCACTATCCCATCTAGCCCCTAAACAGTATAGGGTAGGCAAATTAAATAGGGGGGGGGATTCCTACCCGGTCCCAATAGGCGACCAATATTTATACTGTTAATGGGCGGGAGTGGTGGGCCAATGATCAGGAGTAAAATGAGCCTGATGGGGGCTGGCCTGCATCAAGCAGACCACACCCCCTTCCTTCTGGAGGGTTCCAAAGAACCCGCCTCTTCCTTGTTGTAGGCAGGCAAACTGCTTTCCTCTCCTCACTTCGTAGAGAGATGAAAGTTTATTCCCATGACAACTCTTTCAGGAGTGAATTTTCCTTCTTAAGGGTAGGTTTCTCTCACTTCCTGTTGCCTCACCCCTGTTCTTAACTATAAATTGTTTGTAAGTTGGATGCTTGCAACTCAGGGACTGCCTGTGTTTTAAACTGGGCCAGCATTTAGCCCCAAATGTGGAGCTTTGGGGGCTATGCAGCCTTCAATAGGCTTGCCCTACCCCAGCTCAGTATAGTCCTGGCCGGGACTTTTTACCTACCAGCCTCTTCTCACGGGGGGCCAGCAAATAGCCCTCCCTTCGCAGAATGGAAGGGAGGAGAAACCTAATACTTTTTGTACATACACAAAAAATAAGATTTTTTTACAAAGACATTCCAAAATCTGAGGGGGAAAATAGATAACTTTTCTTCAAGAGAAAAAAATTCCATTCTTTTTCATTGTTGTATATGAAAGAACTTAGTGAAGATTTAAATTCCCTACTTTGAGAAGATGTGAAATTAGGATGTACAGCCCTTTATATTTCTTAAGGATGGTTTCAACATAGGATTCTTCTTTATAAAAGGAGACATGTGGTGACCCAAGGGATGTAGACATTCATTTGCATCCTTAAGAAAAGAAGTAAACATCGCATTAAGCAAATATATCCTCAAATGGACAAGGTAATTTTTGAAATAATGGGACAGAACAAATGATTTACATAATTTATAAAAGCAGAAAGCTGGCTTCCCAAGAGCAACTAGGAGAATATATATATATATATATATATATATATATATATATGCCGAGTACTCCCTGGGAGCTGTGATCTGCATACCTAATATAATTACCACCCTGGTCAATAAGTTAATGGATGTTTGGGGTACAATAGAAATACAATCTATGACCCATTCTAAAGATCAGTAGTGACTAAACACTATTAAATATACCCAGAAATTAAGACAGCTGGTATTCTTATACAACTAAAAAAACGTAATTCACATTAAGAAGACAAGGAAAACTGCAGCCCTACCAAGCTTGCAAGTATATATGTGACATACGGTTCCAGTGGGGAATCCCTGATTGCTTGGCAAAGCCTCTTATATCTTCCAGTTTGTTCTGCTTTCCTCCCAGCATGCCAGCAGCTAAGCTGTGGACAGGATTGAAAGTTTTAGCATGATATTACAGGGTTGTAATAACAAGAACAACAATAAAAATGAGCCTGTCTTTACCCTGCTGGATATATTTAGTTATTTTTTCCAATCCAGAAGTTTAAAAAATCATTGCCAACCAAGAAGTGATTAAGACACAAAGCAATTCCCTGTGGTGTGGAATTAAAAACTTTTCTTATATTGTCTCAAGGCACTGGCCTAACTAAACTATAATACAAACTTATTTTATAAAGGCCAATGGGTTGGTTTAGCTATCAGAATTCTTCTAGACATGCAGCCACAGGCTATATATGGTTACACAGAACACTGAATTTAGAGGGACTTAATCTTATTTTACAGCTACACTTATCAAAAGAATCTGAAGAACAGAGCTGCCCTGAATGTAGCACAGGAGTATTCCTGGAGCCTTTTTAGTGTCCAGATGGCCAGGTCAAAGGTCATTTGGGGTAAGACCACCACTACAGTCTCATTGGCCAAAAATATTTATTTATTTTGATTTCTTTTACCCTGCCCTTCTCACCCCGAAGGGGACTCAGGGCGGCTTACAAAAGCAAAGGCACAATTTGATGCCCGCATCACAGAACAATCAGAACACAAAATTACATCAAATTCACAGTTAACAACAATTCATGCATTATACCAATAAAATCAATAAAAACCAATACAAACCCAATTCCTCCTCCTACACGGTCAGCGTTCGCTATCTCATAGTTCTAATTTTCAATTCCACTTTGTCAGTCCTGTTGGTCTTACTCGTCTGATTGTCTTATTTAATTGTCAGATTGCCCAAAGGCCTGGCCCCATAACCACGTCTTTACCCTCCTCCTGAAGGAGAGGAGGGATGATGATGCCCTGATTTCCCCCGGGAGTGAATTCCACAGGTGAAGGGCCACCACTGAGAAAGCCCTGCTCCTCGTACCCACCAGCCTCACTTGTGACAGTGGTGGGGTCGAGAGCAGGGCCTCCCCAGATGATCTCAAACTCCGGGGTGGGACGTAGAGGGAGATACGTTTGGACAGATACACTGGACCGGAACCATACAGGGTTTTGTAGGTCAAAACCAGCACCTTGAATTGTGCTCGGAACCAGCAGCCAGAGGAGCTGGCACAGCAGGGGGGTCTTGTGCTCTCTGTATGTCGCTCCGGTGAGCAGTCTGGCTGCTGCTTGCCTTTGCACAGCCTTAACTGGTGATATTGATTCTGGAAAAGATCATAACAAAGCACCAAGCCCATATAACTAGCAGAAGCGACACCACCAGCAAGACTCATCTGGAGAGCTGCTTTTAATTGGTGACACAGTAGTGGGTCTGTTGAATGATGGGCTTGATCCAGCTACCAACCTCTCAAAAACACCAGAATCACTCCAGAGCTTCTTGATTGATGTCAACAGTAAGTCTCTGCCAGGGAGCTGCATGGAGATGCTTCTGGATATCAAAACAGTGGAGGATATACATTGGATCACCCTAGGTCCTGTCCCATCTACTGTCCACATCTCAAAAACACTGTGTCACTGTAGTTTCCTGGAAACTCCAGAGTAACTCGTAGTTTTCCCTGTACTGAATTAATGACTGGAAGCAGCACTTCTGTTGCAGAACCAGTCATACACTGTGTGCATTACTTGAAGCAGTTTGTGGTGACTTAATTTTATTTGGCTCATGTAGATTCTAGGCTTGTGCAATTTGGGTAAACCTTGACCCATTTCATGTCCCAGCACTGCCTGAATATCAAGCAAAAAGTGGGTGCTAGAAACAATATCATACAAAAGCTGACTGCCACAACCTGGGGATCATAACCAGACATAGTGAAGACATCTGCCCTTGCGCTATGCAACTCTGCTACTGAGTATGCATGCCCAGTGTGGAACACATCACACCACACTAAAACAGTAGATGTGGCTCTTAATGAGACATGCCGCATTATCACAGGGTGTCTGCACCCAACACCACTGGAAAATTACACTGTTTAGCCAGTATCGCACCACCTGACATCCACCGGGAAGTAGCAGCCAATAGTGAAAGGACCAAGGCAGTGACATCTACAGCCCTCCCCCTATTTGGGTATCAGCCAGCATGTCAAAGACTTAAATCAAGAAATAGTTTTCTAAGATCTACAAAGACACACGCTGGAACACCTTAGCAAGCAAGAGTCCAAAAGTGGCAGGCTCAAACCCAGAACCTCAATCAATGGCTGATACCAAATGAAAGACTCCCCCCTGGGCACACAAAAAACTGGGTGACTTGGAAGGCGCTGAATAGACTGCACTCTGGCACCGTGAGATGCAAAGACAACCTTAAAAAAAGGGGCTACAATGTGGAATCCACGACATGTGAGTGTGGAGAAGAGCAGACTACAGACCACCTGCTGCAATGCAACCTGAGCCCTGCTACATGCACAATGGAGGACCTTCTTATAGTAACACCAGAGGCACTCTAAGTGGCCAGCTACTGGTCAAAGGACATTTAATCAACTACTAAGCTTGCAAACTTTGTGTTTTGTTTGTTTGTTTGTTTGTTTGTTTAAAAAATGCAGTACAACTGTTTGGTCTGCTCCTGACATGATAAATAAATAAATATGTCCTAGCTTTTATGGGGACCCAGATCCATTTTTGAGAACCCCCCAAAATCAGGAGGAAGATATCTGTTTTAGCTCTGGAGTAAAGAAAAATCCATTTTCTATCAGCCCATTATGAGGCGGGGGGGGGGGGGGCTCTTCCCAGGCTCCCATTCCCATAATTTTAGGCATTTAAGCTGTTTCTACTGTAGAGGAGAGGTGTTCAGTTGCAGGCAGGTACATGCTTTAAGGAAGCGTCTTACCTGTTTCTCTACTCTAGAGGAGTGGTTCTTGGAGGCAGGCAGGCACATACACTTTTTGGTCCTGCACGCCACACATGCACTCCTTCCAAGACAATGAAGCTGTTCTCACACAAAGTAGACAAGGAGCTGGGATCAACTCCTGCTTGCTTTCGTGTTGAGCTAATTATCGTACCGGGAGGAGACTTCCTGTTACATGCTCCCGAAGGTAATGAGAGTAATAAAAGAATGGATGTAATGAAGGAAAACAGATCCAAGCACAACTCTAGTAGACACTGCCTTGATCTTCAGTGTTATCCAAAAAGAGTTGGGTGCTGAATTAAAGTTTATGATTAGCCAATATCAGTAAAAATGCTAAGGTACTTTTTAACTTGTATGTCTCCTTTAATAGTTGCAGAAGAATCTTTGACAGTAAAATAATTAAGATTGTCTTTCCAATCTCTTCATTGTATATCAGATTTTTTAGTATGCCAGGAACAGAAATCATAGTACAGACACCATCAAGGGACGTCTAGACTGATCCCCTTTTTCCAGGCAGAAAGGCATAATCCAAACTCTCCTGATGTCCAATTAATATGCTTCCCCTATTGACACACAACCAAATAGCTACAATGTAACACAGATATATACCATTACTTACTTACTTTAGCCCTCTTTGCAGATTTCATGATTGTATTTATTATAGACTGACAAAATGTCACAGCTGTCTGCAGCCCAATACATTCTGGGAAATGTAGTTTAGCACAAGCATATGGCTTAAATAAAATTACTATAAATGGGGAAATTCAGAGGCTCCTATCCTCCCCCATTTTTAAAGCTATTGGGGTCAAACTTGCTACAATGGAAGAACACATTTTCCATTCTTTGCCTATCAAGCTTCGTCATATTTAATTCATCCACAGATTTTTTGGGATTTTTCAAGTATTTTAAAAACACTTTTTAAAAAATAAATTACAAGAGCAATCTCTGCTTCCCCCTCCCTCCACCATCACCCTGCATTGGCTGGAGAGGCATGCCAAAAGGTTTGGCTTCATCTCTCAGCAGGGCTTGGTTGCCCTGTGAATTTCAGCTCCATCACAGCTACCTCTGAACACACACCCAAGGCTTAAGAATTGAAGGCTCCTTTTGATCCAAATTCTTACTATTGGGGGAACAGCAAGCAGGCATATCGGAAGTGCTAAACATCCAAACAAAATTCTGACTCATGGGTACTTCCGCATCAAACATGCAAAATTACCATTTATATATGGAAAACCAATGTGTGTTTTTAAAATAATTCTTTTTTCAATCTTGCAGAACCTATAAAATAAATTTCATTCATTATGGACTTTGGGGTTTATTTAGTTTTGGATGATATATTTCATGTCCAGTGTAACACATTAAGCAGTTGCTATAGTTGAAGTCTGTTTTCGGTCTCAAAAACTAACTCAGGGACACAGAAGCTCTGACCTAAAGGCATTGTTGAACAACAAATTAATGCATCCTTTATGACTGGTCATTCTGGAGGCCTGGTTGTGTTTCAACAACATGGGCATGACCACAAATTCCAAACTTGGTATAATACATTTCATTGAAGTATAGGTTTTTCTGTTTGCATCTCGCATTATTGTAGAACCTGATGGAAACCAGTGTGGAATTAATGAATTAAGCATAACACACCCCACATATGATCAGGTGCTTTCTTTCTATCTCTCCATTGCCATGTAACACACTTTCCAGATTTTTTTTGTGTCACAAGAATTTGGATGGAAAATATAATGTATTTCATGACAAAGCAAACCAATATGGAGTCATATTTACTCATTTGTATACACAAGAGTGTGCTTCTTCTGCCTCCTCTTTCATTTGCTTCTCTTTCATCATAAGCTGTCAGTTTCAAAAGCAACATTTTCCACAGCCATATACATAAATATGTCCATTTTTTCAAGGGCAGTGGAACTCTTTTAACCAGTCAGGATGAAAAATTCCAATGATCAAAGACAAATGGGTTTCCTGAGTGTTGGGAAACTCTGAAGAAAATATTCTTCCTATTTCTTCCTTTTACTCCTAGTTTGTAAAAGTTTTGAAAGACTGCTTGCACAGATATACCTTTTTGAGAATTTAAGAATTTACTTCTTACATAAATGGCAATTGAACCAATAATCAGGTACACTCTAACTGAGGATGTCTATCATGAAAGATTAGATGACTCATGGGATTGCTTCCATCTCTGCAGTTTTATATTCTTATTCTTATAAATGCTCATCCATACTGGAAGGCTATACCCATGTAAAATGGCATTTTATTCACTTATCCCTTGCACAATACATTGAGCATCCCATCTGAAATAAATACATAAAGAAATAATGGATAAAGGATACTCAACCTATATCAGGAGTCTCATTGAAAGGGTTTGAAGGCAGATTGTTCATTTTCTGTAGTTACTTAGAGATAGGCTATGAGGACTCTAAAGATTGCCATCAGGTTGAGTTTTCAGGCAGCAATTGTCCCAACATTTCCCCAAAACTATGCATTTTGATTTTAAGTCTACTTTTAATATTGTTTGGATGCCATATTCATAATCCAATGTTTTCTATACCATTTAATCTCACCTTGTCTGTTTTCTGTTCCAGTCGTAAGCCAACATATAATCACTAAGCTTGTTGAGTCCTTAACGGCCAAGGGTGATTGGAGTTTTAGTCCAACATCTGGACTACATACCTGTTTTCATGGGGTTGCCAAATCCATCCCTATGTTTGCTATAACTTGGTGGTAGGGAACCCTGATGTCATTATAAAAAAAGTTATGTTCCCATTTTTATTTTATATTTAATATAATATAAATAGTTTTAATGTGCCAGAATTTTAAGTTTTACCCAGTGTATATCATTGATGCAGGAAGCAGTCAGACTGAACAATTGCTCCATTAACATCTTCTATTTGTGTAAAATTACAGTCTACAGAATCCATTCCCCACCACAGTTCACAGCACAAAATTCTCATACTTAGTCTTTAAAAGAAACTGGTGGATTTTACCATGTTCAGAGTCTCCATTTAAAACATGTATTAGGGTGATGGTGGGCTAATCGTGTGTGCAAAAATCATAAAATTACCAATTCACTGACTGTTAGTGTAATAAACTAGAAGTACTGTGGAATTTGGTACATTATGAAGCAAGGAATTATGGCATTTTATTTCCTCCTTACTAACTTGGCTAAAATTACTGTTATGCTCTCTTGATCTCACTGTGTGAGTTGTCACAGAACTTTAGCCCTAGTCTAATAATGGTTAAGTAATATGCTCTAGTCTTTTTTAGGTAGTCAAGTATATGTGCTCTCAGTGGCACATTGCAAGTGCCAGGGATCTAATGGACAGAGCTGAAGCATTTGGGGATTCAACTTCATCAGATCATGAGGCTGTTTTAAGGATTAGAACTTCTAAGATTGATTATTTGTTTATTTATTCATTTATTTAAAACTTTTATATCCCGATCTCAGACCGGCTTATAGCAAGGATTCAATGCTAACAGTACAATCTAAAAACATCATATAATAACGAGTTAAAATACATATCGATTAAAATTACAAATAAGCCATATTGCCAAGACAAAATCATGTCCAACTCAGTCCGTATGTGTGGTCGATAACTTTGTTCTGTAGCCGGATTCAACCATTACTCTGGGAATGCTTCCTTCCATAGCCAGGATTTCACCAGCCTCCTGAAGGACAGGAAGGAGGGGGCAGATCTGATCTCAATTGGGAGAGAGTTCCATAGCCGAGAGGCCACCACAGAAAAAGCCTTGACTCTCGTTCCCGCCAGACGTGATTGCGAAAGTGGCGGAACCGAGAGCAGGGACCCACCAGAAGATCTTAATTGTCTTGGTTCATAGGGGAGAATATATTTGGACAGGTAAACCAGGCCAGAACCATATAGGGTTTTGTAGGTTAAAACCAGCACTTTGAATTGTGCTCAGAAGCTAATTGGCAGCCAGTGGAGCTGGCGTAACAAAGGAGTTGTGTTCTCCCTGTACCCCACTCCCGTTAGTAATCTGGCTGCCGAACGTTGGACTAATTGCAGCTTCTGATCAGTCTTCAGAGGCAACCCCACGTAGAGAGCATTGCAGTAGTCAATACAGGATGTAACCAGAATGTGGACCACCATGGCCAAGTCAGACTTCCCAAAGTATGGATGCAGCTGGTGCACAAGCTTTAATTGTGCAAAAGCTCTCCCAGCCCCCGCTGAGACCTGGGGTTCCAGGCTCAGCTATGAGTCCAGGACAACTTCCAAGCTGCGAACCTGTGCCTTCAGGAGGAGCATAAACCCGTCAAGCACAGGCTGTAACCCTATGCCCTGTTCAGCCTTACAACTGACCAGGAGTACCGCTGTCTAGTTTGAATTTAGTTTCAATTTGTTTGCTCTCATGCAATCCGTTACAGCGGCCAAGCACTGGTTCAGGACTTGAACAGCCTCCTTAGTAGCAGGTGGGAAGGAGTGACAGAGTTGGACAGCATCTGCGTACAGATGACACTGTACCCCGAAACTCCGGATGATCTCCCCCAACAGCTTCATGTATATGTTAAATAACACAGGGGACAATACTGGGCCCTGCAGGACCCCACAGTACAATGGCCGTGGGGCCGAGCAGGAGTTCCCTGACAACACCTTCTGGGAACGACCCTCGAGGAAGGACTGGAGCCACTGCAAGGCAGTACCTCTGAGGCCCATTCCCATAAGGCGTCCCAGAAGGATACCATGGTTGACGGTATCAAAGGCTGATGAGAGGTCCAGCAGAACCAACAGGAACACACTCCCCCTGTCTAGCTCCAGGCACAGATCATCAACTAAGGTGACCAAGGCTGTCTCGGTTCCATGTCCTGGTCTAAAGCCAGACTGTGCCGGATACAGATAATCCGTGCCTTCCAAGAATACCTGGAGTTGTGAGGCCACCACACGTTCCAGGAATTTGCTCAAAAAGGGAGATTGGAAATAGATCGATAGTTGATGTATTGAGTGGGGTCCAGTGATGGTTTCTTCATCAGTGGTTTTACCATAGCTTGTTTTAAGCTAGCTGGAATGTTGCCTTCCTGAAGGGAGGCATTGACCACCATCTTCACCCACTTGGCCAATCCCCCTCTGGCCTCCTTTAGAAGCTAGGATGGGCAGGGGTCTAGGATGCATGTGGTCGCCCTCACTTCTCCAAGTATCTTGTCCACATCCTCGGGTTTCACCAGTTGAAATGAATCCATCAAAATCAGACAAGCAGATGCTCATGTTACATTCTCATAGACTGCCGTTAACATGGTGTGCAAAAGATGTGGTCAATTGATTTTGGTGCTGACCATATGGTGAAGTCCATGTATAAAGCCATTTTTTAGGTTGTTGGAAAAGAATGTTTGTTATACCAGTGAGTTATACAGTGAGTTTTCCTGGCAAAATTCTATCAGCCTATGTCGTACTTCATTTTGTTGTCCCAGACCATGCTTGCTTGCTTGCCTGTGATCCCAGTTGTCATTTGACTTCCCACTTGGCATTCCAGTCTCCTGTAATGAAGATAATGTCTCTTTTTGGTATATTGTCTAGTAGCTGCTGCAGATCCTCATAGAACGGATCTACTTCTGCTTCTTCAGCAACTGTGGTTGGGGCGTACATTTGGATCACTGTAATGTTAAAAGGCTTTCCTTGCACTCAAATTGAGATCATTCTGTCATTTTTTGGATTGCATCCAAGCACTGCTTTAGCAACTTTCTTATTAATTATGAAGGCTACTCCATTTCTTTGGTGTTCCTCTTGTCCGCAGTAGTAGATCTGATGGTCATCTGATGTGAAGTGGCCCATTCCAGTCCATTTCAGTTCACTGACCCCCAGAATGTATATCAATAACAACATCCAGTTTGCCCTGGTTCATAGATCTTACATTCCAGGTTCCTATGATGTGTTGATCTTTAGAGCATCGGATTCGTCATTCACCTCCAGCACCGTTGGCCGCTAGCCTTCCTCTCGGCTTTGAGCTAGCTGTGTCATCACATTTGGAGCTAGTTGAACTTATCCTCTTCTCCTTCCCAGTAGCACTTTGACCATCTTCCGCCCTGGGAGTCCCATCTTCCAATGGCATACCGACATATATCTGGTTGTACTGGTCCATTTAGTTTTCTTGGCAAGAATACTGAGCTGATTTGCCATTACCTTCCCCATGGATCGCACTTAGTCTGACCTCTCTGCCACGACCGTCCCATCTTGGGTGTCCCTTCATGGTTTCGCTCGTGGCATCATTGAGGTGCTCAAGCTTCAGTGCCACGACAAGGCAGTGATCTTTTGCTGGAGTCCCTCATAATACCTAGATAAAATATCACCTCATCTTCGCCATCTCTCACAGATATCCACCATAGGTTAATGTTCTCTTTCTTGTTTTATTTCTTATCCCTTCCCCACATTTCCTAGGTTCACTTGTTTTCCCTTTCATTTTCTAGTTCATCTTATAGTTTCTCATTCCTTTTTTACTTTTCTCCTACCCCTGTTCTTGTGGCTACATCTATGTTCTCCCGCATTTTTAACTTCAGCTATCAATTTTGGGCACTGAAATGTCAAAGCCTAAGTTGTTTCTGTCCCAGAAAATCTATTGACAAATCCATTGCCCTTACTTACTTACTTACTTACTTACTTAGGCGATCCCTCGTTGGACGAGTAAGATGGTCTTCCATTGTGGATTTCCTTATGGGTCCGTATGTGGCTGTGGAGCCCTATTCTTGCTCTGCATCTTCTTCCGCAGTGAGGGCATTGGTTTCCAGGTGGAAGGCGGTCCCGGTCAGGGTTGGCTTGATGCGCCTTCCTCCTGGCACGTTTCACTCTTTCACCCTCCACTCGTGCCTCCTCAAATTCTGCAGCACTGCTGGCCACAGCTGTCCTCCAGCTGGAGCGCTCAAGGGCCAGGGCTTCCCAGTTCTCGGTGTCTATGCCAGAGTTTTTAAGGTTGGATTTGAGCCCATCTTTAAATCTCTTTTCCTGTCCACCAACGTTCCGTTTTCCATTCTTAAGTTCGGAGTAGAGCAACTGCTTTGGAAGACAGTGGTCAGGCATCCGGACAACGTGGCTGGCCCCGCGGAGTTGATGTTGGAGGACCATCGCTTCAATGCTGGTGGCCTTTGCTTCTTCCAGCACACTGACGTTTGTCCGCTTGTCTTCCCAGGAGATTTGCAGGATTTTCCGGAGGCAGCGCTGATGGAAACGTTCCAGGAGCTGCATGTGACATCTGTAGACAGTCCACGTCTCACAGGCATATAGCAGGGTTGGGAGGACAATAGCTTTATAGACAAGCACCTTGGTCTCCCTACGGATGTCCCGGTCCTCAAACACTCTCTGCTTCATTCTGGAAAATGCTGTACTTGCAGAGCTCAGACGGTGTTGTATTTCGGCGTCGATATTGACTTTGGTGGAGAGATGGCTGCCAAGGTAGCGGAAATGGTCCACATTTTCTAATGTTACACCATTAAGCTGTATTACTGGCATTGGAGAGGGATTGGCTGGTGACTGCTGGAACAGCACCTTGGTTTTCTCAATGTTCAATGACAGGCCGAGCTTCTCGTATGCTTCTGCAAAGGTGTTTAGAGTGGCTTGTAGATCTTCTTCTGAATGCGCACAGATGACATTGTCATCAGCATACTGGAGTTCTATAACAGCTGTTGTTGTAACCTTGGTTTTGACTTTCAGTCTGCTGAGGTTGAATAGCTTGCCATCTGTCCGATAGATTATTTCCACTCCGGTGGGAAGCTTCCCATCAACAAGGTGAAGTATCATAGTGATGAAGATGGAGAATAGAGTTGGGGCAATAACACATCCCTGTTTGACACCGGATTCCACTTTAAATGGGTCACTTTGGGAGCCACTTTGGGAGCCACCCTATACCTGATACTTAATGTGGAAAATAACTCAAGTAACTATTTACTGATTATATCATTATCATCACATCTATTAAAGATCCAAATCCCATGGAAGAAAATTAAGCAGGTGTTTATTTTTTTCATTGTGGTCACCAGGTCCAGCACTCAAATATTTAAAACAATCTGAGAAAGAAAAGGGTGAATTCAAATAAACAGGCACAAAATATTTTAGGTGTTAACATGATAAGAAGAAAAACAAATGGAGAATGCTTTGAAGGCAGTTGATGGCTTTACCATTATTAAAACAAGAGTGGATTTTTATTTTTCCTCCTAAAACTTTTTTCATCCTGGGTAAAAACATACTGGTAGTCATTTACCCACAAGTCAAAATTAAATACCCCAGGAAGAGCTATTCAGTACTGGGTTTGTTTGCCTCTTCCCATCAAAATGTATTTTTAGCAATGCCATTTTACAACATTTTTACCCTTCAGCACTTTTCCTTGCTCTGCAGAAAATATTTTAGTGAACAGAAATATTGAAGAAAAATAAGATTTTTAAAAGACCTAAAAAAGAGGACAGAATCAGTTAGAGGAAAGTCTGTGTAAAGAAACAAATCTGCAAATGTGAAATAAACAAAATAAAATGCATATCAATTTAGAATCAATTTACTCTGAAAACTCTGGATTAAAGAATTTTTTAAATAAATCCAATTTACCAAAAGAGAATAAAAAACTTCAGAGTTGCTTACAAAATGTAGAATGCCATTCTTTCTATAGTCATTCCCCTTGCCCGCACCTTCCGTATTGGTCACTTCTGTGAAGGGAAATACTACCTAAGTGATCCTGCATCTCTTCTCATTTGGAAAGCAAATGTCAAAAATATATGTTCTAAAACTAGAAAACCATAAAAAGGAGAAAATATACTTTTAAGCCCTCCCAATGGAGGTGTTCCTTCATTTTTTTCCCATTAGCACTAATGGAACTTGGTGCAACTACAAAATAAGGATTAGTAAATATTTCCATTTAGTTTTCTTCAATGTTCAAATTTTGTAAAATTTCTTACAGTAACTTAAAAACTGAACTGAACTGAAATTCCCATCCATAACAAATGGAAACATTATCTCCTATGCCAAACTCATACTGCACATAGAAACCCTGTTTCCAGTTCAAATTCAAGTGAAAAGCAATTTTATCTTTCATCCCTGTGTTAAATACACACACATACACAAAATCCAAGTGAGTGGAGCCAAAGTAGGCGAGGTGGACCTACATCATTAATTACACTTGCAGCATGCTGATTTCTATGATAATTATTAATCTGGGTTAGCTACACAGAATTCACAGTAAATAAATTACATCTATAGGCAAAAGTAAAATACAAATACAAAAAATAGAATGTCTTTTTCCAAAGGCCCTTGAGAAACTTCGATGCCACTACTGCATAGACTATGACTTTCCTTGAAACATACATATTACCCTGTAGCACAAAGCAAATTTTCTGCCATGTCAGTCAAAACTGAATTCCAGTTAATATAGTACTGCTCAGGAGGAGGCAGTACCAAACCAGTGGCGGCAGAGCCAGTACCAGGCTCGCGAGGTGGTGACAGCCCAGCAGGCCACTACCCACAGCCGTTCTCCAAGGTAACGCAGCCTCACGCTCCTCCTCCTCACCCCCTCCCTCCCACTTCGCTCCTCCTCCTAAAGCAGCGCCACTTTGGGGATGGCAAGGGAGGCGAGCAGCTGCCTACTCGCTGGAGCAGGTTTCAGCTCCCACAGCAGCTGAAGCAGAAACCAAGGGGACCCTTGAGATATCCGGAGTACAAGACGAGTCCCCATTTTGGATATGATTTTCTGGGGTTCAAAAGTCGTCTTGTACCCCAGAATATATGGTACATTGCAGGCTAGTTTACATCAGCAGCAGAATCAAGTGAAGAAGCTCTTCCTTGAACTAGTCTATTTCATGCTTTGGGAATGGGGACAAGCCTTTGTGGATGCAATGCCATACACCCAGAGATCTGTCACAAGAAAAAAAAAAACTAACTTAGTCTACCATGAAAAATATAGTGTTCTATTTCATATTACCCTCTATTCCTAATTTTGTCATCTGGCTTTTACACTTTATCCATCAGCCCTATCCTCACAACTGATTTGCACCAGCCTGCCTGCCCGAGCCCAGAAACTGTTTACTATTCAGCCCATTGGTTGTTTGCTCAGTGGTTGTTTTTATACTGTCTTATGCTGTTGTTTGTTTTATATTATTTTATGATGTTTTTTTATGAATTTTAGTGTGTTGTATTTTACCTATGTTGATCAGGCTTTTCCCATGTAAGCCGCCCTGGATCCCTTTGGGGAGATGGAGGAGGGATACAAAAATAAAGTAGTAGTAGTAGTAGTAATAGTAATAATAATTTGGAATGATTGCATCATGGTCTGCTGCATTTACATTCTACTTTATTGTGCTTGCTTATATTTTGCATGTTACAATGGTATGGGGTTTCCAGCAAATGATTAAGAAACAATATTGCTCATTGTGTTTTAAATTTACTCTCTTCTCAGAAAGCTTTTGAGAATAAATTGATCAACAGCATTTAAAAGATTCCCAAAATGTTTACTTTGCAATAGGAGCAGTGTTGGACTGGCTCTGATTACTTTTAATTTCAGAAAAAGGACTTAACATTTAAGATCTATAGCCAAAAGAAAAAAGAAATAAAAACTGCAAAAGGGTGCGGCTGAAGTTGAATTATTATTGCAGGAGGAAGTGTTGATGCAGTTGAATGATACCTTCACATTCAGAAACACTATTTCATATATTTGGAGGGGGCAGATTGCAAACATTGATTCTCCAATACTTCATTGATATGACAGTATTGGTGCTTTTATTATCTGGCCAACAGAATCATTACATGGTTAATGTTATCAGGAATCTTTCAGATGAGCATTAAATAACATGAACAGAGTGTCCACAAATATCTATTGAGAATTCAAGGTAGTCCATAATGAGGATTGATATATAATACAATGTAGTGTTTTGGGGTGTTTTTGTTTGTTTTTTAATCTGCCATTCCTTGTATAATGGACTCAATCTACCCCTTGGGGTTACTTTGCTCTTGAAATGCTTGTCAAGAGATATTTCTTAGAAGTCAAAAGTCGTTTACCATTGTTAACCAAGAATGCTTAATATCACATTACAGAATGAACATTTTCAGTGAGAAAATACACAGCATCCACACTGTGCCATCCTTTTCTTGAAGGACTTGAAGGCTTGAAGGACACCAATGATTAGTGCTGTGTCTTAGAAATCATTGAAATAGTTATTGATAGAAAAAATAGGCTCACATGATTCAATCAAGTTTCCAGCCATTGGTTGTCCTCCACTATCACATTGCTACAGCCATCAGAAAACCTAGGCTAGGATTATAGAAGTGGAAATCAGAAATACATTTCTCCCTTTGCTGAACACTGAAAGTGACACATGTTGCCCCTGCCAAAAAATCTGGCATTTCTGCTCTCCTAATGTCAAGTGTCACTGGCAAAAACAACAGTTCCTGGAGTTTCAAAGGAAAAGAAAGTGGGGCAAGGAAACCATTTAATCAAACTGCAGTTGGGTTTGGTAGATTTATGTGGAAATAATTATACCCATATGCATGTCAAGATGTTTAAAAATGCAATTTACGTAGAGAAGAAAACATCTTCATGAGGAAATGTGTGAGTGTCAATACCAAATTGGATTCATGACCTTATCACACAATGATGTACGCAGTCTCTGATGTCCTTTGCATACAGGTTCCTACAGGTCCTGTTACATGATGCATGGTTCATTTAATAGGTAACTGAAAGGTACCAGTTGGCAAAGGATCTACCAAAAGTACTTTTTAAAAAAATGAGAAACAATCAATTTTCCTTATCATTTATTTCTTCATATATGTCAAAGGTGCAATTTTTGATGTGCAATGTTACACCCATCTGCAGCTCGCCCCGTATGTACCATATTTATTAAAATTCTGCTTTATCCTGATTCAGCTCCTTAAATTCATTTTTTCCTTTCAATTTTCCTCTTCGAATTTCTAGCATTGCATTAGCTTAAGACTTAGAAATACAGTTTAAGTGTCCAAAGAAAAGACACAGGCAAAATTATCAAGGGAATGCAAACACAGCAAATATAAGAGCTCAAGATTTTCAGTGGCATTCTCTTTGTAATGCTAGAAATTTTGGGTTAAGGGAAAATGTCATGGGGGGGGGGGAGCAATGCCCTTATTTTGCTCTATCAACATTATTTATTTATTTATTTATTTATTTATTTATTTATTTATTTAAAACATTTATATTCCACCCTTCTCACCCCAAAGGGGACTCAGGGCAGAGCACAGCATATACACGGCAAACATTCAATGCTGGGACACAGATTCACATTAGCTACATACCTGTCTATCAGGAGGATTGAAAGTCCTCTAGCAAGGAATGTCCACTTTGAATATATTTGGAAAACCCTGTTGTAGATTAGCCTCATTTAATTCCATTATGTGGGTCATGCCTCTCAGTATTGTAGCCCTTTTAATACCCATATAGGCTTCTTTCTTCTAAACAGCATGGGAAACATCTTGTTCACTTTAACAGTGTTGCTTGCCTTACATCACCCTAGGAGACGCTTGCCCCAGTGTTATCTAACAACCCTTTTCCTTCTTCGACTTACAGAGTTCCTTGCCCTGTTTGTCTTCTCTTCTCAAAAGCTCCATCTGGGAGCTGTGTGCAACAGCAATGATAATAATACCAAGAGGCTTATAGTTCTTGGTAAATCAAATGGGGGTTAGAGAAGTTAATACTTGGTGCTGTAAAAGGAAATCATGAAAATGCCCTCTAAACAGGGAAATAGAAAGTATCATGCACTTATGAATACAGGCTACGATTCAGTAAGTAAAGAATAAGGATTATGTCAGAAACAAGACTTAAATATTTCTCAGCATTCTCCAAGGGGGAGCTTTAAATTAATGAGAAATATAAAATTGAAAGGCACAGATAGAAGGTAGAAGATTTCTGAAAGAATTCTGTCAGTCCCTCATTTCCCCTTTGGCAAGACTGCCTTGAGACAAGGACAAATGAGGTCATTTGCTTGCCACACAGTCTATCATCAGAAATAAGCCTATTTATAGTTGCAAAGCACTGGCCTAGTGAAACATCATTATTTGAGCATCACAGATGTGTAAAAATCGTATCTGTGATTACACTACACAGCTACAGAAAACAAAAGCCTCACACTAATTGTTGGACAAGTACTAATCTCTCCCTTAGGACTGAAGTGCAAACTACCTTTGTATAATTTTGAATTGTAACCAAGACTCTAAAGTATCCCCAAATGGATATTTAAGATATCAAAGCTTCTGTCTTCGCCTATTGTAAACTGAAAGACCAAACTGTCTTCATGTAGTTTATAGAGATGGCGTTGGTGTACTTTCACTATGGAGCCATGCATTTATTGAAATATTTCATATATTTGAATAACTGCAACAAAACAATAAATATATAGAGATGTTGGAAGTTAGTAGAATCATGAGGGTGTATTCAGACTAGCAAGGCACTCACAAGAATTATTAGCCCATGAAAAATAGGTGCTGTCTTGGAGTATTTAGATATACGCACACTTAGTTGGCCTGTGAAAGAGAGGAAGCGAAGGAAGGGGAGGGTGATTATTTTTGTTGCAGCAATTTTTTTCATCTGCATGTTCAGTTAAAAATTGTCACCAGATGATAAATGCAGCAAAACCCCAAATTTCCTATGGTTCTCTTCTCTGCTTATTCTGGGTGTTGCAGATGTACTGAAGCCATCTATTAGCGGTGGATAGTGGGATGATGCTGTGGTACCCAGATCATTATAGTCTCATGATTTAGTTATGGATAGTTTCAGTATTGATTTATATACCTTTACTTATTAAAGGTAACTTTATGTATGTGTACAACAGTTCATTGAATTACATAATATAGAGTTGGAAGAGACCACAAGGGCCATCCAGTCCAATCCCCTACCATTCAGGAACACACAATCATAGCACCCCTGACAGATGGCCATCCAGCCTCTGCTTAAAAACCTCCAGAGAATATTATGCTCTGAGGCAGCATGTGCCACTTTCAAATAACTCTTATCACCAAGTTCTTCCTAATGTTTAGGTGGAATCTCTTTTCAGTTGAATGTCATATCAGAGGTATATGTTGCTTCTGCCCTTAATGGTGCAGCTATACCAGGAATCCATGATCTAAATCAAGACATTCCTTCTTACCCCATGTAGTGCCAAAACAATAGGAGCCATTAAGCTCCAAATCAGTGTTTCCCATCTTCTAGATAATTTCCTAGAAATTCTGACCATGGACCAAGGTAGCTGAGGTTTCTGGGAGTTGAAGTCCAAAACACCTGGGGGACTAGAGTTTGGGGATCATTATTCTGAATGCTTCCCTGAGAGATCACACCACTGGGTTCCCTTCTGCATACATACATAGAAGTCTGAGTTTCAGGTTACAATTAATCGATCTTTTTGTCTTATGCTAAAATGCCAAGAGCAATGAGGCTATAAAACAGGAGGGTCCTAAAACAGGTTTTGATGTTGCAAGCCCCTCTTGCTTGAAACTGGAGTACACTTGTCTACCTCCTCTTGTTATCACTCTAAGCCTTATAGAAAACACTTTGAGAAGGCTCAAATGCATTTAGCTCACCACAGTTGTGAGATGCAATTCCTCCAAAATCATGCATTTTTCATCTTTGTACATGCACTTTTATGTTTGTTTCGTTTGTGTCTGAGAATTGTGTAATTGCAAAGGTCACAATCTCAAAAGATCAGTCTCTCTCTCTCTCTCTCTCTCTCTCTTTCTCTCTCGCTCGCTCTCTTAGGGCTCTTCTACACAGGACCTAAAATGTGGAAGGAACCGGGATAAAATGGGGATGGCTAAATGACATTTGCTGAAAATGTGTGCTGGATTGCATTAATGGACAAAAATACATGTTAAAAAGATGTGCTTAAAACCCAATTTTGGCTGAAAATGTGCATCTCATAACTGTATATTTTTTTACTCAAGGAAAACATGTGACTTCATTCCTATATGCTGGTGTGGACTGCTCCAGTGCATGCCTGCATTTTAAAATCCCCAAATAGCAAATGAGGGCTGTAAACAAATGGAACCAGGGATACACAGGTGACTAAATTGAAACACAATTGAAAATAAATTCCGATGATAACTCTCTGCAACCATTCCTGTGTTCTGATGTTTATGAAATTAAATAGAGCTTGAATTTATACAGTTGGCACCAGCAGGGCAGGCAAGTGACACCAAATGGAAAAGGTAAATGCAACAGGAGGGTGAGGAAAGATAATGATAATAAATCTGCTTGTGTGCACATTAGTATATCCACATCAGTGCTTATGAGATCTAGCACATCTTGGAGAGTCAATTTTAAAAAAAGTAAACTTCATCCACCTTGCCGATTTCTTAAATCTGCTACAAACAAATGTGTCAGGGTGGCAGGGAAGCATTTACTAGGAAACTCCATGTTTGGACTTGCTGTGAGGTACCACCATTTGTCCCACTTATTTGTCCTGAATTATAAGGCTGTCTAGAAGGACCCTTAGACGTTTGCAGCTGTGCAACTCTGTATTTCTGTGTTTTTAAATATAATGAAGCACAGTCATTGTGAATGCTTAAAATATTAATTTTAAAATAAATATGAATTTTGCAATTAAATGTATTTTCCCATTTTGCATATTCTGCAAAGTGAATGTGTAGTTTTAATTTTGAAATCTTTTTAGTAACACAAACTATGTATGACCAAGAAGTTCTGAAAAAGGGTCTTGTCTTGCACAAAAGGAAGAATTTAATTAAATGGAGAAATCGATATCAGTAGCATAGTGCACCTACAAAGCTGTACAATTACTGCATTTTTTTTTTAAAAAAACCAGAAAACAAAAACAATCCAGGAAAAAGAAGGAATCTTTGACTTTGCAGCCAGAGTTTCTCTCTGTCTGCCTACCAGAATTGGCAATGGCAGCACACTGGGATGAGGCAACAGTAGCAGATAGAAGGAATACCCACAACATGCCCACAATAGATATTACTGGCACCAAAGTCATTGTAAAGATGGCTTCAAATTATCCCAACTGAAAACATTTTGGAAAACTCATTGAATGTGTGTTGAGCTTCCCTATAAAGGGTTTTGTCCATTTTCTTAAATGGCTGCTTTAATACAACTTGACATTGATTATGATGACATCATGCACTGGTATTTTTTTTTCATTCATGACTAGAGAGTTTCCAACACTTCCAAGCCTCATGCAATAACAGCCCGAGACTGGAGGGTTTTCATCTTGGAAACAAATAAGGAAATTATCAGCTCAGTCATCACTGACCAAATTAGAAGCAGTAGAATTAGATTATGCTCCAAAATCTATTTTAAGGAGAAACGGGGAGTCAGTATTTCTGCATTCAAACTGCTTTTTTAAAACACAAGTGCTGCCTTGAAAGAATCCCTGTGGTTGCCTAAAGTGTAGCTCATGCAATACACAGATAAGTGGTGGTGGAGAAAAGGGTCTCAGCTTTTGAAGCTTAGCTACTCACAGTCACATGTGCCAGGTTTCAAAGGACAGCACTGTGTGTTCCCATTTCATTCTGACCATTGTGCCTACTGTTCGTTGGAGTCAGCTGGGCAGCTTTCAAGCTTTTCCTTTCATTTGGGAAAGAAAATTAGAAGTTTTAAAACTTCAGAAGATCAGTCTACTCTAAAGCTCTGTGGAGTGCCCCAGCACGGCATTAGGAAGGGAAAGAAAATGACATGTTCTAGACTGCCTTTTCTGCTAAAGTCAGCAGTAGGTTTTAAAAGCACTTGTATCCTACTGGGAAGAATGACTTTGTGCTTTTAAAAAATCAGTATATTGTACCTCCTATTTTTTAAAAAAGTTAACAATTTAAATTTAAGCAATAATTTTAGATCAGATCTTGACATCCTTTCTTGGGCAAAAATAACTCCATGTAGTACATTCTCTAATTCCTGTATTCATTAACTCGGAGGCAAAATCACATTTATTTGTAGCGAATGCTTTGAAAAACATGATTATGCTTTAGGATGAACAAACTGAATTTGGCTCAGTGATGAATAAAAGAGGACAATGGATAAAGAATCTACAAAATGGGATGTTTTGGCCTCTACTACCCCTTTTAAAATGGGAAGATTATCATGGAGGAAGGAGATTTTTTTTCCCTTTGGGCAAGGCATATATTTAAGTTAGAGGTGAAGTGGTGTAGTAGATAGTATGTTGGACATGGAAAACAGCCAATTGCTCACCAGTGGTGGCTGGTGTCCTTGCATGTCATGGGCTTGACTCTTGTTAGTAGAATGTATCAATTTCTGTATCTCATAAAACCTAAATTATCTTACTAGGCTGGGTGAGGATAAATCTGAGTAGACCATAGCAATATATGAAAGCAAGAATTCTGTCTAGACCAAAAGAGCAGACAAAGGCCTTCTCTGCTCACATTAATGAGGTATATATGGAAATAAAATTGAGGTATGTTCTTATACTGTACATTAAGTGTTGAGGACTCTTGGAGATAAAAATGTAAATTCTCACTCAGCCACAAAAACCCATTGAGTGATCTTGGACAAAATCAGAATCTCTCTACATCATAGAATCATAGAATCATAGAATCAAAGAGTTGGAAGAGACCTGCCAAGAAGCAGGAATATTGCATTCAAATCACCCCTGACAGATGGCCATCCAGCCTCTGTTTAAAAGCTTCCAAAGAAGGAGCCTCCACCACACTCCGGGGCAGAGAGTTCCACTGCTGAACGGCTCTCACAGTCAGGAAGTTCTTCCTCATGTTCAGATGGAATCTCCTCTCTTGTAGTTTGAAGCCATTGTTTCGCGTCCTAGTCCCCAGGGAAGCAGAAAACAAGCTTGCTCCCTCATCCCTGTGGCTTCCTTTCACATATTTATACATGGCTATCATATCTCCTCTCATCCTTCTCTTCTTCACGCTAAACATGCCCAGCTCCTTAAGCTGCTTCTCATAGGGCTTGTTCTCCAGACCCTTGATCATTTTAGTCGCCCTCCTCTGGACACATTCCAGCTTGTCAATATCTCTCTTGAATTGTGGTGCCCAGAATTGGACACAATATTCCAGATGTGGTCTAACCAAAGCAGAATAGAGGGGTAGCATTACTTCCCTAGATCTAGACACTATGCTCTTCTTGATGCAGGCCAAAATCCCATTGGCTTTTTTTGCCGCCACATCACATTGTCGGCTCATGTTTAACTTGTTGTCCACGAGGACTCCAAGACCTTTTTCACACGTACTGCTCTTAAGCCAGGCACCCCCACTCTGTATCTTTGCATTTCGTTTTTTCTGCCAAAGTGGAGTACCTTGCATTTGTCCCTGTTGAACTTCATTTTGTTAGTTTTGGCCAATTTCTCTAATCTGTCAAGATCGTTTTGAATGCTGCTCCTGTCCTCTGGAGTATTGGCTATCCCTCGCAATTTAGTGTCGTCTGCAAACTTGATGATCATGTCTTCTAACCCTTCATCTAAGTCATTAATAAAGATGTTGAACAGGACCAGGCCCAGGATGGAACCCTGCGGCACTCCGTTCATCACTTCTTTCCAAGATGAAGAGGAAGCATTGGTGAGCACCCTCTGGGTTCGTCCATTTAACCAATTACAGATCCACCTCATCGTAGTTTTGCCTAGCCCACATTGGACTAGTTTGTTTGCCAGAAGGTCGTGGGGGACCTTTTCGAAGGCCTTACTGAAATCCAGGTATGCTACATCCACGGCTTTCCCCTCATCTACCCAGCTTGTAACTCTATGGAAAAAAGAGATCATATTTATCTGGCATGACTTGTTTTTGATATATTCATGTAGACTATTAGCGATGACCGCATTTGTTTCTAAGTGTTTGCAGACCACTTCCTTAACAATCTTTTCCAGAATCTTGCCTGGTATCGACATGAGGCTGACTGGACGGTAGTTGTTTGGGTCATCCTTTTTTCCCTTCTTGAAGATTGGGACCACATTGGTCCTCCTCCAATCTGCTGGAACTTCTCCCATTCTCCAAGAACTCTCAAAGATGATTGTCAATGGTTCCGAAATGACTTCTGCTAGTTCCTTCAATACTCTCGGGTGTAGTTGATCTGGCCCTGGGGACTTGAACTCATTTCGAGCGGCCAGGTATTCCTGGATGACTTGTTTCCCAATTTGGGGTTGGATGTCCTCTAATCCCTCATCCACTCCATCTTGCTGAGGTTGAAGATGACTTTCTTTTTGTGAGAAGACTGAGGCAAAGAAGGTATTAAGTAGTTCAATGAATGGCATGCCTTCTCTGAGAAACATATTGCCAAGAAACCCTGGTGATAAGATCACCTGGTTTTCATCATGTCAGAAATTACTTGAAGGCAAACAACAACAGCATCAATAAGAACAGCAACAGCAGTAACAACAATAACCAACAACAACAGTTTTATTTCCAGTTAGGGTTTCCAACTTTTATATCAATGCAATAATTCTTCTTGTGCTGAGCAGTTGGGATGTAGCCATGAAGAAATAATGTTGTAAGGCATGGTGTTAGACTTAGACGTGGGATTTGTAGCCATAAAAGTTATTCTTAATGAGAACTTTTCTCTAGATATCAGTTTATTTAATTATATTTTAAAATAACTAAACACCACTTTCTCTATAAATTTAAGTCCTTTCATTTCTTTCCCTGTTCTACAATGTGATTTCCTAATCCCACTCACATGCTCTTCACACCTTGAGTTACACCACAATAATTCAGTAGCACTTAGCTGTATTAAAATACATGTGATATAAGTCACTGCCACATTATTCACCTGCTGTCACATCTTGTTGTTTAATTATCCCTTTGTCAGTCACACCCACAGTCACTAGAGCTGCAGGAACCAGAATGACAGGAAGAATGTAGGCAAACTGCTTAATAAACTGTATTTCGGGGAAAAATATTCAAAGTGTATGCGTTTGTGCATATGTGTGTGTGAGAGAGTCCCTCAAACTACATTTTATTCTATTTATCTAATGTTTTAATGGTGATTTTGACAACTTATGTGTGACACGGGCTGGATCTCTTCATAGATCAGGATTTCAAAGAAACTGCACTATCTGAAGGTATGACAGAAAAACAAATATAAAAGGAACACAAACTTTCATATAGCTCGTAAAAGGTCAAAAGTCCTACCCACAAGATTAAAAACAAACAAATATTTGGCACCATTCAAGCTTCTGTTCATTGAAATGAAGATGTGAAAGTCTGGTGATACTCCTTTGGAGATTTTCAAAGAGACAGAAGAGATTCCTGAACTGAGTTGGAAAAATATTCTTAGCACAGTTAGTTGCAAAAGGATGGCATGTCCCTGACTGGGTGCATTGGAGAATGTCCCTAAGCATCTGTTCAGAAGGGAAAGCATTTGACATTACCATATGTCTACTTTTGTCACACACACAAAGGATTAGAAGGTGCAGAAAGAGGAGGGTGAAAACAGGATAAAAGCTCAATCTCAAATTTGGCCTCTTTTTAAAAAATATGGTTCAGGGTTTGCTCATATTGTGTTAAGATTTTTTTTTAATTCCCAGGAGGATGTGGTGCTTAAATGTGTTGAACTGCAACTCTTATGAAGCCCAGACAGCATAGCCAATAGTGGGAAATTTTGGAGTTGCAATTCAAAAACTCTGGGAAAGCTATGGCCCCATCCCCACCACCCAAATCTAGAACATCAATGGAACTAAGTGTCCATGAGATAGTTTCATTGGCAGCTTGTGAAGCAGACACAATACCTTCTGGCATATTTGAACTAAGTGGGCAGCGCACTGAGTTGGTTAAATCCGGGCTGGTATTTTGGGCTGAGGTCTTTTACAGGTGGAAATAGTGACATCTTTGCTTTCTGATAGTTCAATGTATAAAAACTTTGCTTTGTGCACAAAAATATTACAACTATTGCATAAAACTACTTTCTGGCTACATGTATTATATGAAACATAAATTAATCATGCGTTTATACTTTGATTCCATCTCCATTATGCACATATATGCCATAATGGAGATGAAATCAAAGTATAAACACATAATTAAAATCCTGAAAAATCCTGAAAAATCCTGGAAAATCCAAAATCCAAGCATTTTGGATAAGAGATACTCAGCCTATATCTCCACAAATTTGAAACATATTTAATATTGTATAACACTAAACCTTGGGTATAATTTACTTATACCAATGATCATCTTAGTAGTAGAGGTGTGCACGTCTCAGTTCAGACTGAAGAAAAAATGAAAAAGGAAGTAGACTGCATAGAGCAGCACTAAAATGGAAAAAAAATCTTATTTCTTGACAGGTACTATAGAGATCCATCTAAGTAATGGGATGTGTTTTCCCTGGCAAATCCTTCCCTCCTCTCTAGCAGCAAAGATAATGAGTTCACCTTTCCTCATTGTCTTTTCTCAGTTTTGAATCTAGAAGAATGGCAGAAAAGGGAAAATAGGCATGTTTATTGTTCTGAGTGGCTGAAACTCAAATGCTGATGATTTTGTATATTTTTCATGGATTGATGCATGGGTAACTTAAAAATATTCCAGTTTCAAAGACAGGAGAGCTCTTTGCAATCACTGAACATTAAGAATCTAGTGACTATTGTGAAGCAACAAGGGTTACAAGTAATATTTTGTTTGAAGACTTAATTGTCCTTCTCTGAAAGTTTATCCTATTGGTGTATCAAATTATCCACAGAATTAAAAGATTTCCTTATCCACTAGTATTACAGTATAAGCAATCAACAGTTCCAGCATTAATATGTCATCCCCATAAACTCTTCTATGGTTCAGTAACCTTTCTAAAAAGCAAAATGTAAGACTCTATTTAGCACTGGTCCAGAAGGAATTTATCTGCACTGCCAGCAATTCTTTATATGACTATATCTCCCAGTGTCTAAAGAGTAAAGAGAAGGAGAGTCATATACACAATACATCCTTCACAGCTTATCTGTGCCAAGAGTTTTAACATCCTTGGCTTGTGTAATAGCAATTCTTCGAGGAACAGAATTATACATTAGGGTTTTATAGAGCCCATCACTCCAAGTTGTAAATAATCAGTTGAACAAAATATCCATATAGATCATCTTTGTTCCAACAAACACACTGTTTTATAGACATGGCTCCAAAATGGAAGGCTTTTCAACAGATAGATTAGAGATGGTGCTAGGTTGCTGATTTCTGACAGTTCACCCCACTGGCTGCTTCATTACATAGCATTTTGGAATATTCCCCAGTCTTAAAATGTGGCTCTATGGAGGTGAGAGGGATGCAATGACAACAGAAAAGGAAATGTGCTTGTGTGAAAGACAGTGGGAGGATGATGCAGAGCCTTCAGTATTCCATAGATGAAAATCAGGACATGTGTGGTCAAGATACATCAGATTATAGATCAAAATAGCAACATTTGCTAATAAGTGAGAACAGATAAGTGAGGAGAGGTTGCTTTTTCCTGAGGCAAGATTTCACCCTTCCTCTTCTCTCCCCACACTGAGCTAATTGAGTGCAATTTGCAATTTGAATTCAGTTTGCAGCAATTCAAGTAATCCAAGGACAAAGAGAGAAAAAGGTAGAGGGATACAGAAAGTGGGGCATTTTAAAAGCAGCTGAAAAATAAGACTGGCTGGATCTATACTGCCATATAATCCAATTTCAGAATGCAGATTAACAGCTTTGAACTGATGTATATGAGTCTATATCATCATATAATCTAGTTCAGTGCAGTTAATCTGCATTCAGAAAAAGGATGATGTGACATTGTAGATCCAGCCATTGTTTCATTTTTTCAAAGGATTGATAGAGACAGTTTGTGCCAAATCAATTGGAAAGTTTGTGAGCTAGTGCCAGAACTGCCCTGTATTATTTACTCACTTTCTCCAACATCACAAAGTGTTCCTTACCTCCAGACATATCACAAGATCATGGAGCTAGGTAGTAAAGATTGAACAAATAAAATAGGTCAAGAAATGACATGATAGCCATGTTTCAATATTTGAAAGGATTTGCTGCACCTCATAAGCATTTTGCCAATGTTGCAGCACTGATGCGGATATAACATGTGCACAAGTGGATTTTCTGCCATTATATCTCCTCATACTCACTCCTGGTGCCTCCAAGTTTGCCCTCTTGAACCCTGTTTCCCATTGGGGTCACTTGTCTGCAACATGCTGTTGCCTACTTTTATATTTCATACTTAATTTCCTTTCAGTAATACACAGGGAATGATAACAAAAGAATGGTTCTCATAGGAATTGATTTCCTCTTGTGCTTCCATTTATCCACTAGTGTGTCCATGGCTCCATCTGTTTACATCCGTTAGCTGTTTGGGGATTTTAAAATGAAGATAAGCACTGGAGGAGTTTACACCAGCATACTGCAAGGAACCCTCCCTTGTTTTTGTTTTTTTTTTGTTTTTTTTTTAGAGTCCTTGGATATACAGTATTCTGTAGCAGTGCATTTTTCACCCAATAGCTGATTTTATTTGAATTTTTTAATCATATGTTTTCTATGCAATTCCCCAATCAAGCACACATTATGGGTGTGCATATTGTAGCCACCTTTATCCAACTTTCTTCTGCATTTTCACGCCTGTGTAGATGGGCCCTCATTTTGCCCACCCTGTTGTCTACCAAAAAGAAGCACATGAACACAAATTTGGTATGTGCGGTCATTTTGATGAGTGATACAACAATGAAAGGAATGGGAAGGTTTATTACAATATATTTTGAGTAACTATTTCCCTTCAGGAAAACTTTGATGATCAGATAATTTGCTTAATTGGCATCAAAGAAGACAAAATGATGCTGGAAGGGCATATGACAAAAACAAAAGAAGAGAAAGCAAAACAAAACAAACCTCCCAGAAAGTTAAAATGTGAAATGCTTTCTTTAGCCATTTTGAATGCCACATCACAAGTATATCATGGTGAGGAAAGCGAAAACAGCTTAAATGTCACACTGAGTAATTAGGCTCTGTGAATCTAATCCTTGGTTGCTTTGAAAAATACAATGTAGAAAATGTTGTGCATACTTTTTAGCTATCCCAGGAAATTATAAATGAAGTATAGTAAGTGAAGTGAGGTGTGTAAAAAGAAAATAAGATGTAAAATATAAATTATCTTCATATCAACATTGGATGGGAATAGATGGCATCCCAAGTTGTTTCTTTGAACAAAATAGAAGTCAGAGTCTAGCTTTCACTGAATGGTAATCTCAACATTCAATGGTATATTAATTGTGTATTAAAAATTAAGCAAATAACATGTGCATCCTTGCTTGTAGCCAGGTGTGAAACCTAGGCATGAAAATTGCCATGAAGACAAAGTCTTCTTAATTCAAAAATAATAATGAATTTAATTAAGTCTTTAAACACCACACATCCCCATTCTTCCCTAAAGATAAGGTTGGAGGCAAGCCAGGGTCCTCCAGCACAAATAAACATCTTCCTGCTCTAGTTTTCTTTACCAGCTTTGAGCACTGAAGGAGGGACCATATTCAGGAATGAATGAATTGTTTTTAACTTGCAAGAAAAGAAGAATATACTACTCTTGACCCTTTTGTCTCCACTTCCGCAACCCTTCTACTTACATAGGAAAACAGCGTGAAGTGCAGACCCTTCACTAACTGTAGGGGCTCTCTATATAAGCTGGTAGGATAGAAGTGGAGATGGAGTGGTTTGGATTCATAGGCTTCCCTTGCTCATGCACTGAGTTAACATGTTTTTAACAGCTTAATGCATTGTGATGACAGGAGAGGGGAGGGAGAAAGACAACAGTGAGGAACAGAAAAGATTGAAAGAGCACCAAGGGATAGGATGGAATAAGAATGTATGTGGACAATACAATATAAATGCATTAGTCTAGAACATCACACCAATCCAAATAACCTGAACTCAGTATGGGCCCATTGGGCTAATAATATTTTCGAGTCACTGCATTCATGGAATTAATCCTGATTGTCAAATATCTGATTCCCTGTGAAACCCTCTCTAGTTGACCCATCTGAATAGTTATATCTTTTTACTTCTTACTTTTATAACTTTAGGTGAGTATATTAGAAATACAGTTTAGGCCTCCAAAGAAAAAGAGCAGAGAAGTAAAAAGAAAGCTATTTCTTTTTACTTTTTATTACAGCTAATCTGGGAATCACAGGGGAAGCTGGTGTGCGTCTAAATTCACTGTTACTAAAATGATCATAAAGCAGTTTTGAAATCAACAGTACACTGTATAGATGATTTGTGAAATTAAGAAAAAAATCACACAGTTTTAGACAGCATCATACTCCTAAAAGTTTAAGTATACCTTTCCTCTAGCACCCGCCAGCAAGAGGATGCAATGAAGTAAGAACCTTTAAATATACAAGCCAGCATAGTGCTATGAAGAAGACAGAACAGGTTTCCATTAGTCAATTATACCTAGGTCTGTATTTGGTTTCAAAAGGTAGTAGTGAATCCACGAGGATCAAAAAGAAACTAAAATTAATTTCTCTTTCATCACCCAGAAGGATTGTGGTATATAGCTTGATAAAAATGTTGATGTAGTCTGCTGTAAAAGAGGGGAAAATAGAGAATAGGCATAATTAGAAAAGAAACTGAATCAAAACTGCTAGTATCATACTGTTTTATGCCTATCAATCATGTCATAACTGTTTTGGTCACCTTGCTCAAATGAAATATTATAGGGGTGGGTACGGAAGGGAGGGGTCTTGCCTTTCTAGAAAAGGTACAGAAAAGGCTAACAAAATTATTAAGAGGCTGGAGCACCTCCTCTATGAAAAAGGTTGATAATATTGAGGCCTCCTTGGCTCAGGAGAATGGTCAAGCAAAGGTTATCAATCTATAAAGCTTGCCTTTGACATGTACACCAATTAAGCTTTATTTTTCTTTATTATTAGTGTCAGATGAGTTTGTTCAGGTGCTTGATCAATGATGGCTGGATGGAGGTCAAAAAACTGAAACTGGATCTTGATACAATAAAAATTCTGAGGATTTGTGATTCCTGGTTCCTGGTTCCAGGAACCTTGCCCTGGATTGGGTTGCACTTTCTTTGAAGTATTACTTTGAGAAAAGTCCTAGGATCTCTTCCCACGGTCCTTTTATCACCATTATTTATTTGTTTGTTTGTTTGTTTTTCTCCCACTTTTCTCCCATGAGTGGGATTCAAAGTGGCATACAATGGTTAAACAACCAAAATACATAACATAAAATGCAACCACAACTTCATATAGGCAAAACTAAATTGAAATACACACTACATAAACCAACTTTGATACAATTAATAAATTAAAAACCATTATACCATTAAAATCATTAAAAAGTTCCCTTACCCTCAGGCCATTAAAGGGCCATGCAATTGCACTAGTAATTGCCAATGAAAGGGAAGGTGTGTGGGCTGGCTCATGGTGCCCCACACTCCTCCCCTCATCACACGGTGGGGACAAAAGAGGGTGCTTTAGCACCCTTTCCCTCCCTTTATCAGATGGCAGAAAGGATGGCAACATGTGGCAATGCACGTTGTTCCACTGCCCTTTCTTCCATCACATGGCAAAAAGGGGAGGAAAGCTCGGGTAGCTCCATGAGAACTACCCAAACTACACTTTCCTTCATGTAGTGGAGGAGAAATTGCTTTCAGCACTTCCCCTCCACGTTTGGAAAAATGTGGGTGGGGCCTGCCATGTGTCGTGGGATGGTGTATGATAGATCCCATCTTTGTCACACATAAAAGGGGCAAAACGGGGCAAAAATGCCCTGCATGATGAGGTCCCCAGATCTGTCTCTGTCACTGGAGACTCAGATTGACTCTGCAATTTATTGTATTTATAACCAGCTTTAACTGGTTCAACAATTTCAGCCTTTCCAGTCAAAAACAACTTCACCATTATAGTTTTTGCACTGGTAACATAATTATTAAACTACAACAATGTACTCTGCATGGGGATGCTGCTGAAGACAACTTGAAAGCTACAGCTTGCAGACCAAAATATGTTAGAGAAACAATACAACACTAGTCCTACAGGAATGGCATCAGCTGACAATATCTTCATGGTTTGGGTCACTGTTTAAAATTGACCTGCAACTTATTTATTTATTTAATATATGTCCAGCCTTTTCCCCCAACTTGGGACCCAAGGCAGAATACAGCATTTTAGAACAATATAACTTTTAAAACTCTTAATACAAAATAGAAAACACAATTAAATTCTTTTTTCAATAAAGAAATACAAGTTTAAAACTGCTATAACAACATTAAAACAAGAACATTAAATGATGCTTAAAAACATAATAAAATAAAACACTATGCCTCCCATTAAAAGCTTCATCTTCCGAAACACACTATAGGCTAAAAGCTTCTTTAAATAGAAATAGTCTTTATCTGCTGATTACAAGACTACAGGGTGGCGGCCACCCAAATCTCCTGGGGAAGGGATTTCCGTAACGGGAGCAGCCACCAAGACGGCTTTCTTTTTTGTCCATACAAGATGTGACCGGGGTGGTGGTGACACCAAGAAAAGCCTTCCCCTGCAGAATTGGACCCAAACTGTGTAGGGTCTGGCTCCAAACTGCATAGAGCTTTAAAATTGTAGGAAGCACTTTGAAACAGATTGGCTACCAGTGGAGTTGTTTTAGCAAGGAAGCTATATTATCCCTGTAACCTACCACAGTTTGTGGAAATTTCTGAAGAGCTTCCAAAGACATACAGTGTGTTACAGCAATACAAACAGAATGTAATCAAAGCATGGGTCACTATGGCCAATTTTGATGTCTTAAGGAATAGGTGCAGCTGGAGCACCAGTTTTAAATGCACACCTGGCCACAACTGAAACCTGGACATCCAGGCTGAGATCTGGGTCCAAGATCATGACCAAGCTGCAAATATGAGACTAGGGACGTGTAATCCTAGCCATGATTGGCTGAATTCATATCCCCATATCCATCCTTTGACTAATTCTGAGCATCTCTGCTTTGTCTGGAATAAATTTCAATTTGCTTGCCCTCCTCCTGTCCATGAAAATCAGCAGACATTGGTTTAGTTCAGAGACAGCTTCCTTGGAATTGTATGGTAAGCTGATATGGAGTTGAATATTACCAACATACTGGTAATATCTAACTCCAGACCTCTCCCAGAAGATTCATGTAGTTCAGCTTGCATAACATATGGCCTCCTGGTATTTTGGACATCATATATCAAAATTCCTGATCATTTCACAAGCTGGCTAAGGCTTCTGGAAGTTGGAGTACCAAACATCTGGGGAAGACACAGGTTGTGCAGACCTGATGTAGCTGTTAAATAGCATGGGGAACAAATCTGAGTGGCCCTGGTGCTAAAAAGCAATTCTTTAGCACTACCTTCTGAGTCTGCCTCTCCAAGAAGAACTGGAATCACTGCAGAGCACTGTTTACAAGTCCCATCCAATCTCAAAAGGAAACCAAGGAAGAGTCTCAGGGCAGTTGCCCATCGGATGTGCTGCATGCCCGGCAACCTACATCATGGAGATGGGGAAAGGGAAGGGGAAGAAGAGGAAGAGGAAGAAGGGAAGGAGGGAAGCAGAACACCACCATTGCTGTGCACCTTTACGCTGACCTCAGGAGGAGGAGGAGGAGGAGGAGGAGGAGGAGGAGGAGGAGGAGGAGGAGGGAGGCAACATGGTGCCATCTGACTCAGACCCCCCCCCCCTCACAATCACCTGCAGAGCCCCAAGGACTCTGCGGAGCACACTTTGGGAACCCCTGATCTATATAATTCATTTTATTCTTGTAGTTTACCGTGCACCGGGGTCGCTGGGAGAGAGTCTGCTTAAGCTATTAGATCTTGTTGCGGACTGGGCCCTGAGGTTCCCCAGACTTATTTGTCCTGGGTGACTTCAATGTACATGCCGAGGCACCATCATCCTCATCAGTAACTAAGGACCTAGTACTAACCTTGGAAACTTTGGGGCTCTCATTAATCAAGACTCGCCCCACTCATCGGGCCAGTCATACTTTAGACCTGATTTTCTATATTGGAGTACAGACATCTTTATCGGTGGTAATTGATGTCCCCTGGTCTGACCACGCTGCCCTGAAGGTCCAGATTGAGACTCCATCTCCTCCTTCCCAAGCTGTCAAACCAATCCTCGCCCGCTCCAGAAGACTCATGGAATCTGCCAGGTTCTTGAATGCCCTTAAGGGCCTTGGAACTGTGTGCGTCACTCTCAATGAGCAAGTCAACAACTGGAACACCAGTCTGTTGGCTGCCTTGGATGAGATTACTCCCATGCGCCACTTCTGCCCTCGCCAGAATCGCTCCCCTTGGTACACTAACGAGCTACGGATGATGAAGCAAGCACGAAAGTGGCTGGAACATCGGTGGAGACGAAAACCTGACAAAGTGTCAATGTCTACTTTTAAGGCTTTTCGCAAGTCCTATGAGTCAGCCGTCAAGGATGCTAAAAAATCTTATAATTCTTCCTTAATAGCCTCTGCTAGATCGCGCCCAGCACAGTTATTCGAAATTGTTCGTGCCTTGATTAGTCCGGCTCCTTTAGTCCAGAACCCAACAACTATGCCTATTACAGCTTTGGCATTCCAGGAATTTTTCACTAACAAAATTACCATGCTTCGGCAGGAACTCCCTCCCACAGTCGACACTTTGAGTGAGCTGGAGACCTTGTGGCCGCTTAGTGGGCCTATCTTCGATCAATTTACACCACTTCACACGGAGGATGTCGCCAGAATTCTGGCTACTGCAGAAGCAACCACCTGTTCTCTTGATCCGTGCCCCTCTTGGCTGATCAAGAGCTGCTTGGAAGGTCTATTCGATCCGTTGTGCAGTATAATCAATGGTTCTCTTGAACAGGGTTTTTTTTCTGGACAACCTAAAAGAGGCAAGGGTTCGTCCCTTGTTAAAGAAACCTAGCTTGGATCCTCTTCGAGGAGAAGATGGGGCAATGCTGACAGGGGATAGGGAAAAGGCAGAACTACTTAATGCCTTCTTTGCCTCGGTCTTCTCACAAAAAGAGAGTCTTCAACCTCAGCAAGATGGAGTGGATGAGGGATTGGAGGACATCTAACCCCAAATTGGGAAAGAAGTCGTCCAGGAATACCTGGCCGCTCTTAATGAGTTCAAGTCCCCAGGGCCAGATCAACTACACCCCAGAGTATTGAAGGAACTAGCGGAAGTCATTTCGGAACCATTGGCAACCATCTTTGAGAGTTCTTGGAGAACGGGAGAAGTTCCAGCAGATTGGAGGAGGGCCAATGTGGTCCCAATCTTCAAGAAGGGAAAAAAGGATGACCCAAACAACTACCGTCCGGTCAGCCTCACGTCGATACCGGGCAAGATTCTGGAAAAGATTGTTAAGGAAGCGGTCTGCAAACACTTAGAAACAAATGCAGTCATCGCTAATAGTCAACATGGATTTATCAAAAACAAGTCATGCCAGACTAATCTGATCTCTTTCTTCGATAGAGCTACAAGCTGGGTAGATGCGGGGAATGCCGTGGATGTAGCGTACCTGGATTTCAGTAAGGCCTTCGACAAGGTCCCCTATGACCTTCTGGCAAGGAAACTAGTCCAATGTGGGCTAGGCAAAACTACGGTGAGGTGGATCTGTAATTGGTTAAGTGGACGAACACAGAGAGTGCTCACTAATGCTTCCTCTTCATCTTGGAAAGAAGTGACAAGTGGAGTGCCGCAGGGTTCCCGTCCTGGGCCCGGTCCTGTTCAACATCTTTATTAATGACTTAGATGAAGGGCTAGAAGGCATGATCATCAAGTTTGCAGACGACACCAAATTGTGAGGGATAGCCAATAGTCCAGAGGACAGGAGCAGAATTCAAAACGATCTTGACAGATTAGAGAGATGGGCCAAAACTAACAAAATGAAGTTCAACAGTGACAAATGTAAGATACTCCACTTTGGCAGAAAAAATGAAATGCAAAGATACAGAATGGGTGACGCCTGGCTTGAGAGCAGTATGTGTGAAAAAGATCTTGGAGTCCTCGTGGACAACAAGTTAAACATGAGCCAACAATGTGATGTGGCGGCAAAAAAAGCCAATGGGATTTTGGCCTGCATCAATAGGAGCATAGTGTCTAGATCTAAGGAAGTAATGCTACCCCTCTATTCTGCTTTGGTTAGACCACATCTGGAATATTGTGTCCAATTCTGGGCACCACAATTCAAGAGAGATATTGACAAGCTGGAATGTGTCCAGAGGAGGGCGACTAAAATGATCAAGGGTCTGGAGAACAAGCCCTATGAGGAGCGGCTTAGGGAACTGGGCATGTTTAGCCTGAAGAAGAGAAGGCTGAGAGGAGGTATGATAGCCATGTACAAATATGTGAGAGGAAGCCACAGGGACGAGGGAGCAAGCTTGTTTTCTGCTTCCTTGGAGACTAAGACGCGGAACAATGGCTTCAAACTACAAGAGAGGAGATTCCATCTGAACATGAGGAAGAACTTCCTGACTGTGAGAGCCGTTCAGCAGTGGAACTCTCTGCCCCGGAGTGTGGTGGAGGCTCCTTCTTTGGAAGCTTTTAAGCAGAGGCTGGATGGCCATTTGTCAGGGGTGATTTGAATGCAATATTCCTGCTTCTTGGCAGGGGGTTGGACTGGATGGCCCATGAGGTCTCTTCCAACTCTTTGATTCTATGATTCTATGATTCTATGACCCTTGCCAATTACCGTCCTGTTTCTAATCTGCCATTCTTAGGCAAGGTGATAGAGCGGGCTGTACTGGGACAATTGCAGTAATTCCTGGATGACACAGCTGGCCTGGACCCTTTCCAGTCAGATTTTCGCCCGGGTCATGGGACGGAGACAGTCCTGGGTGCCATTACGGATGAACTCCGTCGCCAGTCTGACAACGGTGGATCCGCGCTACTGGTACTTCTCGACCTTACCGCAGTGTTTGACACCGTCGACTACGATCTAATGATTCACCGTCTTGCCATGTCCGGAGTTCGTGGTCAGGCCCTCAATTGGTTCAACTCATTTCTCTGGAACCGGAGTCAACACATGGGGTACATGGATCAAGTCTCTGATAGATCCCCCCTCCTATGTGGGGTCCCCCAAAGTGCAATTCTCTCTCCTCTTCTCTTCAACATCTACGTTAGACCCCTTGCTAGTTTGGCTCGGAGTTTCGGCCTGGACTGCTACCAATATGCAAATGATACCCAACTCCTTCTGGGCCTGGAGCCTGTAGCAACGTCAATTCCAGACAATTTCACCCTATGTCTGGAAGCTCTGTCAAACTGGCTACGTGCTAGCAGACTGAAGGTGAACCCGGTGAAGACTGAGATTCTCTGGCATGGCCGCCCGGCAGGTCTGACTCCTCCATTACCCACCTTCGATGGTGCCGCCCTATCTCCATCGACCACTGTTAAGAGCTTAGGTGTCATCCTGGATTCACAGCTGACAATGGAAGCTCAGGTCGCTGCTACCAGCAAACAGGCCTTTTTCCATCTACGACAAGCGAGGCAACTGGCACCCTACCTATATGATGAGGCTCTGGCAACTGTCATCCATGCCACGGTCACGTCTAGGCTGGACTGTTGCAACGCCCTGTATGTGGGCCTTCCGATGTCTATGACCCGAAAGCTTTGTATTGTTCAGAATGCGGCAGCCAGGTTACTCACAAGAACGCCCATGAAATGCCATATAACACCAGTGCTGCAACATTTACATTGGTTTCCAACTGAGTACCGTGGCCTGTATAAGATGCTAGTTCTGACCTTTAAACTCTTTACGGCCAGGGTCCATCGTACCTTAGGGACCGCCTCTCCTTCTCCCATCATCGGAGGTCGCAACGACCAGCCCAACATGACTTACTCCGTATTCTGGGTCCTAGAGAAGAGCACTTGGAAAGGACCAGACACAGGGCTTTTTCTATTTCTGCCCCTGCCTTGTGGAATTCCTTGCCGCCCTACATGAGAGCCATGCGTGACTTAGGGCCTTTTACTCTCACACTTAAGACCTGGCTTTTTACTAGAGCATTTGATCTCTGTTAATTTTTAATTTTTGTATGTATGTATTTTATCTTTTATAATTTAGCTGTAAATCGCCTAGAGCATTCTCGGATGGAGGGCGATTAATAAGTTATTAAATGATGATGATGATGATGATGATGATGATGATGATGATGATGATGATTTTATCTAGGAACCCTCTGCCTAGTCCGTCACTGGCTTTTTTTAAAGCCAGGAAGAGCAACTTTCCTGTACATGTGTGGTGGTTCTCATCTCTCTAAGGACTCTTTGATAACTTTGTGACTGCCTTTCTCATATGGACCTACCAAAGGATTAGTGTCTTCTGAAGGGACTCTCTTCTTTCTCCCAACGTATTGCATAATATGCTGTGAAGAGAACATGAGAGAGGGGCTTCTGTTTTGTGGCTGTCCAGTTGTGAAATGACTTCCTCACTGGCTTCTTTCTGGTGTCAGGTTAAAACATGCCCTCTTTTAAATTAAAGGCTTTAATACCTAATAATTATTTTCAAATCTATTTTTTACTGTTTTGTGTTTTGACTTATTTCATATTTTGTTTAAAATGAAGCTGTTTAAAAATTAGCTATTTCTCTTAATTTAAATTATTCTGAATTGTTCTAAATGGTTTTATTCACATGCCATTTTGCGATCTTGTAGGTAGAATACAAATAGCTATATATATAGCTATATATAGCTCTATATAGCTCTCTCTCTCTCTCTCTCTCTCTATATATATATATATATATATATATATATATAAACCCTGGAACAATGAACTCTTTTGACATATCCTTCTATCAAATGCTTATGCTAGGAACCCTTCTCCAGCCAGTTACACTCTTGGGAATGGCAGCAATACCAAGTAGGCTTAACAAGGGTAAAACACTGGCCCAGAGTTTGAATATTTGCCAGAGCATGGAAAGTGCTTTTCTGAGTGAAAGCACTCATGAGTCTGTTCACCCACAACTAAGCCAATGCTGCATTTTTTTCCATCATCAAAATTCAGGTGTACCTTCTTTGTAAAAGGCAATTTAAAAAGTTGATACTTGGCATGAATACACAGACACACTCTTCAGTTGAGTCTCTGACCTCTTTTCACTTCAAAGGTTTCTGAAGAAGTTTCTCTGTTCTGCATTAATTTAAGCAAAGTTCCCAGAGCTGCTACAAGGTTCTGCTGTATGTGAGTAACCCTCCATGTGAAAATCTGAGATATTTGAATAAACAAAGTCAGAAGGCTATGCAGTGACAGATGGGTGTCTATTTAAAAGATATATTAGGATCCAGCAAAAACGGTAAAGGTAACATAAATAATTCCATGCTGACAAAGTCAACTTAGAGTACTGCTTATATGCACCCCATTTCCCAGTACATCAAAATGTTTCAGAGGTGGATTTCAGTGGAACATTTTTCCTTGTGAGTGGAGACTAAAAACCTATGTCAGAATCCTACAAAAAGCTTATGCTGGTGTAACACTGATTTATACTCATGTATAAATCTGGAAATTTTCGTAAAAGTAATAAACCACAAAAAAAATCTATGGGTCAATGTAAATACTGTACTTTAACACTTATTGAAAAGGAACCACCCCCTTCTCTGAGTAGAGGATTAGACTGTCCTGGGGGTAACTTTTAAAAAAAATTCTGGCCTCTTTTAATGCCTGGGTGGTTCTTTCCCTCGCTGTACAATAACCCTTGCCATGGCCTATAAAATCCATAATTTTGGCCCCAAAACCTGACCTTGACTTGTACATGAGGTGTACACGTGAATATACAGTAAATACATATAAGGCTTTGTGGAAGGAGATATTTAATTCAGTGCCAATAACTTAGAACTTTAAAGCAGCCATGTATATCTTCACACAATTTCTGTGGTTTTATAGTTGTTTGAGCTGAGCAGATGGAAGCAGGCAAGCGTTTAGAGAAGAAATACTGCACCTTCAAGCGGTCTCAGATACCCACAATGAGCATAGCATACCCTTGAAGCCCTTCGAAGCTTCTTTCTGCCAACCATGACTCAGATTTCTGTTTCCTGTGCTGGCTATTTTCCAACTAGACGGGCACTCCAATACCTACAATTCTAAGCAAGTTACAGAAGGTGGAAAACTAATATGTATTCAGAAGATTATTGCAGACGGCATTAATAGAGGAGAAGCTAACATCTTCATAAATACTGTTACAATATCAATATTGCATGTTTTTTCCCCACACAAATGTTCCCATGGAGTAACCTTGTAAGCTTCACAGTGGAAAAACTGAGTTCAATTGAAAGAATAATGCTTGCAGACATAAAATATATGAAATTCTACTCTTTTATATATTTTTTCCACACACTAGCTTTGTGAGAATGGTCTGAGTTTCCCCTAGCTTTATACTTACAGAAATTTTCTTTCTGTCCCTAAATGTCTAGCATTACAGAAAGCTAGACATTAAAAGTAATTAGCACCTCTAACTCCTATGTTTTCCATGCTCAGATTCCATTGGTAACTTTGATTTTTACTCCCTTGATTTTGGAAGCCTTAACTGTATTTTTAAATGCTCAATTGACATTTAAGTCAATGCAATGCTAGAAATTTGTGACCTAAAGGAACATTGAATTAGAAGAGCAGAATTCTTATTGGGAGACATTGCCCTAGTTTTGTCCTCCTGTAGCTACACCCCTCGTATGCACAAAGTCCTGAACCATTATGGTGTATGCATAGTTTGAAAGCTGGGTGCTCCCTCATTTTCTTAAAGGCTAGCACTCTGATCCTATGACCCTCCTCTATTTTCTGAACCTAATGAGATGTGACAGTCAGTCGAAATGAGCAGTAGTTTTGAAATGATAATTTATTCCATATGAGTTTGAAATGTCCATTAAGCAGAGAGGTTTAATTGAGGGTCTATGGACCCCTTGGGGGTCCATAGACCCTTGGGGGTCCATAGAAAGTCTTCACAGGATCCATGAGCTTAAGCTTAAAAAATTCTACCTGTTATTTTTATTTTCTCAGACCTCTAACTGAAAGCTAGCATTTCCTAAACTTATGAATGTATGCAATACATTACAACAGTATTCAATTCATATCACATAATTTGAATTTCCAAATGTTTGTAAAAAAAAAAGACCAGTTGAACAGATATTGTACCATGTTAGGTTATCACACATTGTAATTGTGCGAAAGCTGTAGAAAGTAATTTTGAATAATCCTAAAATTTAATTTAAGAACATGTTGATGTTTCATGTCATAAAACTATCTTCAGCTACATTCTGAGTAGGAGTCCATGGCTTTCACCTGACTGCCAAAGGGATCCATGGAACAAAAAAGGTTAAGAACCTCTGCTATAGAGGGATGTGAGAAGGGAATTCAGTTCTTTGAATCTGGCATAGTCTGATCTGGTTTGCACCTGTGGGAGCATTCATCCTAATGCAAATCAGAGCCCAGGCAATATGATCCATATCAAGACACAAGTGGGACAAGGGTAGTGGAAAACTGTAAATAATGTCATGACTTATTTGGCCCTAGCTGTAAAAAATATATATATATAGTTAGACTGGAAGTGAGAAAGCACAGAGGAGGTGAAGGACAATTATGTTCCTTTATACCCTATAGAATGCATCAATATACCATATCTCCAAGAACCTTTTGAAAAATTGAAAATATTTTTCTTGCCAGTTTTTGCCCAGTGCTCCAACAAAATGGCTTAATACATCCCCCTCACATTTTCAAAGCATCCTAGAAGCCATCAAAAGAAAGGAAAAGCTGAAGTTGTAACATGACATGAACAACCCTTCTTCTGTGCTTTTGGTTTAAGCTTAATACTGGCATTAAAACATTTTAAAACAATAGTAAGCTGTGGTTTAGGACTCATCCAGAAGGGGGGAAAGACTCTGGAATTATTGAGAGTTTCCAGTACTTTTTTTGTTTTGAGTTTATTTATATTTACTTATTGCCAGGTTTGCATCCAAACTGTTTCTTTCAAGGTTTCACTCCCTAACCTCCCCGTGTTGTTGTTGTTCTTCTTCCCCATCCCACTCATCCACTTTGTGGCCACAAAGTGGAGTCCACAACATGTGAGTGTGGAGAAGAGCAAACCACAGACCACCTATTTCAATACAGTCTGAACCCTGCCACATGCACAATGGAGGACCTTCTTATAGCAACACCAGAGGCACTCCAAGTGGCCAGCTACAGGTCAAAGGACATTTAATATAATACTAAGCCTCCACACTTTCCTGATACAATAATTAAAATAAATTCCTCTAATCACATGCCACATTTAAATTGATTTCATATTTCAGAAATTATTTTTAAGCTTTAAAATATTTTCACCAAGCTTTCAGGAGTTAAAGAGCTTAAAGTGCTTTAGTAATATTCAGCTACTTATACATTGGAGTCATTTTGTTTTGGGGCAAACATTCTTCTTCCCTTTCTTTGATCACTGTAGAATCTGTGTCCTAGAAAAAATAATATGTTCATTGTCAGCTGCAATCTTAGCTAATTCAAGGATAAGATAATACAAGCAGAGATGCATTTCAATTTGGGAAATAGTGGTTTAATGTAAACTGTAGAAATGTTAAGACTTAGGTAATGCCAGGGTTTCCCATGAACTACTGTGGAATTAAGAAAATCTAATGTGAATTCCCAAAATAAAAATTCTTTGTACAGGAACAAAATCTAGAAGTCTCATCTGGATGGGTTCTTATTTTACAAATCAGAAATCCCATGACACAGAAAAGATGGGACCATCGTGGAGCAGAGATAAATAATCATGCATATTTGATACTTCTTCTTCAGGGAAAAAAAAATCTGTCCATACAAAGGTATCGGATGTTAAGAGGAAAAGTTTGGTTTCTTTGAATCCCTTTCTTTTTACAAGGAGACTTCCTTTGTTTGCTTATTTTATTTTAATATGAGAAGCAGTCAAAGATGCATTTGACCTACCTACAGCTTGAAAAATGCAGATGAGCATAGCTGTAATTATACATAACAATGTAACAACGACATAACATGAATCATTCTGTTCTTTGTTTCATCTATGATCTTCACCTTGTTCTCTAAATAAACCTTTAATCAGTAAGGAGGATATTTAGGTTATTTACTTTTTCAATCTTTCACTCACAAAGTTTTCAAAATTTTACTAATTTAATCAATAGCTTTCTTCAAGAACAGAATAACCACCTCATCAGATGGGCCGATTTGCCCATCATACGCTGCTTCACCTCCCTTTTTGGCATGGAGCCTTTCACATGACGTAAAAGGACTTCCATCGAGGTTCCATGCTGATTATTTCCAGTACATCAGTGAAAGTTTCCAGAAGTCAAAGGTTTGATCTACACTGCCAAATAATGCAGTTTGAATTAAATTACATGGTCAGTGTAGACCCATATAATGCAGTTTCGATTCAGCCTAATAGGATGAAAAATAACTAAACAATATTATCCTTTTCTCCTTCAAAAACAATACAAAACATCATTTGTGGGAAAGAAGCCAATGGGTATTTATTAGGGGTGTGCATTTTTTCGTTAGTTGCTGTAAGTCGTATCAAATTCATTAAATTCACACTTATGTTTAAGAGTGAAGAGTAAAGTTAAAGAGTAAGAATAAGTGAATATTGAAGTTAAAAGTTAAGAAGTTAAGATGTTACAATTATGCAGGCCACATGTATGTATTGAACCACATAGAAAAAAGAGGGGGATTGTCAGGATAGTTGTAGTTATTTCACATATATGTTTTTCAATGTGTTAGTGTTAGTATTGCAATGTGTTAGTAGTGCAGTTCAAAGATGGATTCAGTTATGTTCAGCTGTGTGCTAGAATTGTAGTCACTAGAGGCAGTGAGAGTAAAGTCCTTGAAACTGAGATAACAGAAATTCTTTTGCCCAGAGAACAAAAAGGGAGTTAACCAGCTGGAGGGGCAGGATGTTTTCTTAGCCTGTGTGTTTAGTCCTGTACTGTGTTAGTCGCCATCTTTCATTATCAAAATGTAGTCGCTTGTAAATAGATGCTTCTAGTAAAGCTATCTTGGAACTGAAGAAGAATGCTGTGTGGTAATTGAGTTTGTGTATTTTGGAAACCTCACGCTTGCTGTACCAGACTGGAGGGTCTAACTCTGACAGATGCAATATCTGAAGTGTGGGCATGGCCCACACCAAAAACTTAGCCAATACTTTTTCACTTAATTTTTTTAAATCTTGGAAGCCTCCCAAAGTCAGTTTCGTTTTCAGCACAAGAAAGCAAAGTCAAGTCCAAAAGGTTACCTTTCCTTTTTAAATTAATCACCTCTCATAATTAGGAGAGGAAAGCAGCAAGGAAATTTTATTTATTTATTTATTTTCCATACATGCTCTTCTTACCCAAATGAGGACTCAAGGTGGCCTCACAATCCGAAGCAATTTGATGTGCATCAAAAAAAATTAAAAAACAAACAAACAAACAAAACAGTTACAATTAAAGCCAACAATAAGGCATAAATTATTAAAACAGCATTTAAAATCATGCAAGTTCAAGAAAGCAGAGTTCGCTGCAAAAGAGACTGAGAAAGCACAGAATTCTGAGAAATGTAGTTTGGGAAGGCGAGAAGCCATATGCCAGTGAATTCAAAAGACCCTGCCCTAAGCTACATTTCCCAGAATTCTGTTCAGCATCAGAAAGCCCCAATCAGGATAGGAGAGAGATTTATTCCTCACTAAAATAAATAGATATATGAATATTTCTGAAATTTAGGGGGAATTGTCCCCTGTTACCTTGTGTCATTGAAAAGAAAATTCAAGGAGATAGCTCTTCTGGGTTTTTTTATTTTAAATATTGCTCATAAATTTTTTTGAACATTCTTCAAAAATCCGTGGATAACTGAAATGTTCTGAAACTTGATGGGTTAACAGTGTTAAATGTGTTTTACCATTGTAGAAAGTTTCACCCCAATAGCTGTAAAAATGAGTGGAAAAGGAGCCCCCGAAGTGTTCCCACTTGCACAATTACTATAAATAAGAAGTAACAAAATTTCGTTACACTCATTATAGTAATGAAAGTTTTACTAACTATGCTTTAGAAACACTTTAGAAATGTAACACCAGCACCCCCTAATTTCGTAATGACTTTTGAAACTTTTTATTGATTGCACATACCTAAAAAGGATATTTATAAGCATAATCGTATGGCTTGAGAGCAGTACGTGTGAAAAAGATCTTGGAGTCCTCATGGACAGCAAGTTAAACATGAACCAACAATGTCATGTGGCAACAAAAAAAGCCAATGGGATTTTGGTCTGCATCAATAGGAGTCTAGATCTAGGGAAGTAGTGCTAGCCCTCTATTCTGCCTTGGTTAGACCATACCTGGAATATTGTGTCCAATTCTGGGCACCACAACTGAAGAGAGATATTGACGAACTGGAATATGTCCAGAGGAGGGCGACTAAAATGCATTTTATGGGTCTACACTGGAGAACAAGCCCTATGAAGAGCGGCTTAAAGAGCTAGGCATGTTTAGCCTGAAGAAGAGAAGGCTGAGAGAAGACATGATAACCATGTATAAATATGTGAGCTGAAGTCACAGGGAGGATGGAGCTAGCTTGTTTTCTACTTCCCTCAAGACTAGGAGACGGAACAATGGTTTCAAACTACAAGAAAGGAGATTCCATCTGAACATTAGGAAGAACTTCCTGACTGTGAGAGCTGTTCAGCAGTGGAACTCTCTTCCCTGGAGTGTGGTGGAGGCTCCTTCTTTTGAGGCATAAAGAGACTCAGCACACCACATTTTGACAGTTCAGATGGTGTGAGTGCTTCACATAATTATAGCACTATGATTCCATTTTAACTTCGAGGTCCACACCCTATGATATCTTGTGTTTTGTAATTTGATGAGGCACACTCTGGCAAGACTGTCTAAATGCTCCTCCCTAAACTGCATATCACAGGGTACTATAGGACAGGATCACTGTGCTGTAAAAAGGCTCCAGGCTGAGAGAATGGATAAAACAACTGTTTGGATTGGGGTTTTAGATGTTATAAAATGAGGGATTCTGAGGCTTCATGTAGCCCATGGGGGGACACTTTCCCCAGCCACGATTAAGGCTCTAATTAGAAATGTAGATCAATGGCATTTAACAAGTCTGCAGTTTGTTATACACAATATAACTATTTCCTCTTTTAAAATCTCAGTTGCTATGCACCATATCATTTTTTGGAAAGGATTCAGAATGGTTCCCAATTATAAATAAACTTTATTGCTTGGAAAATGTTCTCTCTTGCTAACTCAGATGAGATTACATGGGGAGCGAAGATGACACTATTTAAAGTTCTAGTGCTCATAATTTAGCTGTTTAGATGCACAGTTAAAACTTTATTGGCATACATCAATTCCAGTGGTGCTATTCAGATACTGTTGAAATATCATTTGAAGCCAAAATAGGACTATTGTGATGATCAAACTGGGACATTAACTTGCCTTGGGCCCCAATCTCTAGTTTGTTGACAAATGCTTTTGCTCCAGCCGTGTTTTCCATTGTAACATCTCCAAAAGCCTCAAGTTAAAATAGGAAAAGATTTATTATGAACAATCTCCTTCCCTATGAACCTTGCTGGTTAGTCTCTTAAGGGCCATGCTGTTTCAGCAGGAATATTCAGACTATCGTTTGCCCTTTGTTTGCAACATGGCTTTGAATTCAAGATGTTAAAAGTAGTGAAAGAGACGTTAAGCATGCAGGGTAACCCTCAAGGAGTTTAAGCAACAAAGGAGAGAGAAAAGATGCTTCATGCGATCTTTGGCTTGAAGAGTCATGAGTGTTTCCCCCCCTTCAATTAAACACATTACTTAATAAATCATGTTATGCACCCACAGCAGAGACTACATTGAATAGAAATATGGGAGACTTTCAAGATCTTCCCTTGCTGATTCAGAAATATTAACATGACATATGTCATGTGGAGAATTAATGCATCTTGAGTAGGATAGATTGGGGCATTCTGTATGATTTTTTATTGAATGCATTATGTAATTGTTATTTGTGGTTTTGAGGAGTTACTGTGTGGGATTCTTTTTTTCATGTCAGGAGCAACTTGAGAAACTGCATGTTGCTTCTGCGTGAGATAGGGATCCGGAAATCCCCTTAATTTGCTCCACATGTCTCCTGGCTCTCTCCCTTCAGCTCTTATCATCTCCACCTTTGCCTGATGATCTGGTCAAACTCTTTCTTTCACCTGTAAATTTTACAGGTGAAAGCAACATGAATTCATTCCCATATTCTTGCAATATAATTTTGAAGTTCTGGCCCAGCTTATTTTTCCAAACGCATCTCCCTCTACGTCTTGCCTCACAGTTTAAGATCATCCGGGGAGGCCCTTCTCTTGCTCCCACCAACATCACAAATACGTCTGGTGGGAACGGGAGACAGAGCCTTCTGGCTGTGGCCCCCCACCAGTGGAACTCGATTCCCACTGAGGTAAGATCAGCTCTGTCCTATTATTTAGGAAGAAATTGAAGTCGTGGTTCTGGGACCAGGCTTCTGGACAACAGACATAGATAACACTTTGGACATGGAATTGGATATGGAATTGACTGGAATGATGTTACGACTATTAATACTGTTTTTTACTGTTTTAATTAATATTTTACTTATTGTTTTAATTGTTATTATATTGCTGTGTTATATGTAGTTGCATCAAATTGCTGCCTAATATAAGCTGTCCTAGGTCCCCCTTCAGGGGTTGAGAAGGAATGGGATAGAAATACTGGAAATAATAATAATAATAATAATAATAATAATAATTGAAGTCACACCAAAAATGGACACTGAGGATAGAGAAGGCACTATAATTTAGAACTACAAAACAAAATGCACGAAGATACTGGGTGACAACATGGATATTTTGTTAAAGACATTTAATTTTGGTAAGAAATAAGTCAATTTGTCACCCATGCCAGGAGGGGGGAGTAGACTGTAAAGGGAGAGGAAGAGGAAGAGGAAGATTTTGGGCCCATCGAGACAGTAACTTTATTCCAGGAACTTCCACTACAAAATGGAGGGTAGCCAAATGACACGTCCAGAAAAAGTGAATTAATTAGCACAAAGCAGGAAAACCCTGTTTTGACCTGAATTAATTAAATAGCCCATTAGATCCATGCCTTTGTGAAAGGCCCGGGTCTAATGGGCTATGGCCCTGTGTGCACAGGCCTATGGGGAGTCCTGGGACTTCCTTGCAGCCTGTCCAAACATCCATCTTGCACCTTCCAGTCTCCTGGAGCCCAGAAGGTGCGAGATTGCACCCACTCTCTTCCCCAAATGCCCCAGAAAAGTCCTAAAAAGTAAAAATACCTTGCCGGCTGCCATCAAGCCTTGGAGCAGATTTCCTATAATGTACAAATTACACAGAGAAAGCTAGGGCCCTCCAAAACGCTCCTCCCTCCCTCCTTGCTTTCTTGCTCATAATAGTACGTTCCAGGAACTGTGCTTCAAGGCCTAATTGCAGCACATAAGTTATTTTTACTTTTTAGGGCTTTTCTGGGGAGTTTTTATTTTGTGCCCGGGTACTCTGACAGCAGATCTGGCAGGGCGTCTGGACACCTGCTGCAAAAAGCTTTCTGGGACATGTATAGACTTGAACTTGGGCAGAACCACCCTTTGGGTCTTTGAGGTGACCCTGTGTGGAGTTTAAAGAAGAATGAAGTTTATTTACCAGAAAGTAAACTAGGACATCATTATGATGGTCTGAGGGATGTGCTCTTTATTCTAGCTGATGAAGGCGGGGGAGGGGGGGGAGCATTGCTACTAAGCAATCTCTGGAAGTGATTCAGCCAAACGGTTTTCCATTATATCTTTGCACTACAAAATTGTCACAATGTTCTGTTCTAAATAGGGGGTACACACACACACAAACACACACTCACACAATCCTTCCATGCTGTGCAAAGAAATTTCTGAGGTTAGAAAGCTTTTAGTGTATGTATGCAAAAATTCAAAAACATCATCAGTTTTTTTAAAAAAATCATGTAACTTTTTGTGACTGCATCAATACATGCTAAATTCATTCACCTTCCAGCAAATTCTACATATCAGGAGCTCTACCACTTACCTTGTATTTGATCAGAACGCTGACAATCCAATATAATAATAATAATAATAATAATAATAATAATAATAATAATAATCTTTATTTATAACCTGCCACCATCTCCCCACCGAGGACTCAGGGTGGCTTACATGGGACCAAGCCCAACAGTGCATTGCAATAAAATAAAGACTAAAACATAAAACAACAATACAATAAAGTAAGATATATATAGTAAACAGTATAAAATAATATAATGAAAAATCATTCACAATCACAATGACACAGGATAACCACATGCACAGTATAAATGCTAAAAACTCAAAGTGATGTAGGAGTTGAGCAAATTATTTGTGGGGGAGCAGCTCATAAAGACAATATCATAGAGACAGGTCTTCAGACTGGCAGGGGGAAGTGTACTATAGAGACAGGCATTGAGGGGGTGCAACAAAAGGAGAAGTATAATTACTCTCCAAAAGCGCAACAGAAAAGCCAGGTTTTAAGATAATTCTTGAAGATTGTTAAGCTGGGGGTTTACTTAATCTCACCGGGCAATGAGTTCCATAGTTGGGGGGCCACAGAGGAGAAGTCTCTCTCCCTTGTTCCCACAAGGCAGGGCTGTGATATCAGCAGAGGTGAAAGGAGAGCCTCCCCTGAAGATCAAAGAGATCAGGCAGGTTCATGGAAGGAGATATGGTCACGAAGGTTGGCGGGTCCCAAACTGTTTAGGGCTTTATAGGTGATAACCTGCACCTTGAATTGGGACTGGAAGATAAACGGCAGCCAGTGGAGCTCCTTGAACAGGGGGGTTGACCACTCCCTGTAATTCATCCCAGTTATTAATCTGGCTGCCGAGCGTTGGACCAGTTGTAGTTTCTGGACCATCTTCAAGGGTAGCCCCACGTAGAGTGCACTGCAGTACTCCAATCTAGAGGTAACTAAGGCGTGGACCACCGTGGTCAAGTCAGACTTCACGAGGCATGGTCGCAGTTGATGCATGAGTTTTAATTGTGCAAAAGCCCTCCCGGCCAGCGCTGACACCTGCGCATCCAGCATCAATGTTGAATCCAGGAGGACCCCCAAACTGCGGAACTGTGACTTCAGGGGGAGTGCAACCACATCCAGCACAGGTTGCCACCCAATACCCTGGTCAGATGAATGACTGACCTGGAGGACCTCTGTCTTGTCGGGATTAATCTTCAGTTTGTTCGTCCTCATCCAGACAGCCACAGCGGCCAGGACTGGTCCAGTATCTGAGGGGCTTCCTTGGACTCAGGTGAAAATGAGTAGTGGAGTTGGGTGTCATCTGCATAGAGAGGGGGTGCTAAATGACATTTGAGGAATGTGTGGGTGACATCAGGTTAACAGCTGAAAAGCACATATTTAAAAACCACAAAACCCAATTCCACTCCAAAAAATACACACCTTCAAATGTCTGTATATCCCTGCAGCCATTCAAAACATGTGACTCCCTTCCCATCTCCCTGTGTGGACTGCTCCAGTACACGTGTTTTAAAAGCCCAAAAAGCTGATTGGGCTGTCAGATAATGGAGTCATGGGGACAAAGGTGGCTAAAGGAAAGCACAATTGGAATGTAATTAGAACTCTATGCAACCACTCCTTTCTTTCTTATAATATTAAACAGAGCTTGAAATAACAGTTGGATGAAGAGAGAAATAAGAAATCTGCTTGTGTGTACATTCAGATTTCTGCTTGTGTGCATATGAGGTCCAGCACAGATAACGGTTTTGTTTGTTTGTTTGTTTGTTTGTTGTTGTTTTGTTTTTATTAAAAAAAACTTCTGTTGGATGTCCCCCATCTGGTCTCAATCTTGATCCACTTCAAAGGGAAGCTGTGAGGATAATGGGGACATTTCTCGGGACTGATGAGTCTGTGTGTGGAACTGCTTTCAGGTTCTAGGATTTTTTTAACCTCAATTTTTACACCCCAATTTTTACACTGAAAATCCCCACAATGTTATGTAGGTTATAAAGGTTCCATCCAAGGGAACCTTTATCACACTAGAATTGTGTTTTATCACCTTCACATTATAAAAGTATATAATAAAGTCCTGCATCTAATGGCATCCTAACAGTTCCATTGTACATGTAGCCCACAGACAAAAGTTAAAGTCAATTTATTTCTTAACTGTAAATTAACTGTAAATTAACTTACGGAAATGTAGATAAACTTTAGAAGGTTTTCAGATAGAACAATAACATTTTAAAGGGACAGGCTGTGGAAAGTCAGCTACAAAGCATTTTGTTTTCACTGCCCAACTGTTAAATTTAGACTAATTGGAGAAGGAGTTTGCCACTTATTAAAGGCCATTTGCCCAAGGTTTCAGTTGAGGAAAGTCAGTGAGTCAGAAGCTGAATTTCTGTGGATTAATGAGAAGATGGAGATAGATACAGAAATTAGTACATGAGCAATATTTTTGGCATAATATTATTTGGCTAGAGAGTGATGATTGATGTTAGTTCTGGAGAGGGGCAGGATGATACAATATACATTTAACAGCAGTATTAAGAAAAAATTAAATACAATTAAGCAGGTAAACTTTTCTATGATGTACAAATATTATGTTGTGAAGAGAAACAGTTGCTGAATGTGTATCTTGTTATAAAAGTATTAAGGGCAAATGAGATCTTTTCAGTTCAAAAATCCAATGTTTGAATGAAGTAAAGATTACCCATGACTTTAACTTTCTATTCTGTTTTTTTTTCTTTTTGACACATCTGTAATCTGTAATCTATATAAATAAAAATGTAATGTTCGTTTGTGGGATTAAGTGAACTCAAAAACCACTGGACGAATTGACACCAAATTTGGACACAAGACACCTAACAACCCAATGTATGTCTGTAGTGAAATTTACCTTTAAGGTGACTAGGCCGAAGCCTGTAGGCCAGTAGCTATCATCTTGGAAGACAGGCAGAAGCAGGAGGAGGAGTCAAGCCAACTCCTGATTGGTGGGAGCAATTAGGGGAGGAGTCGGTTGACAGAGGGAAAGAGGCTGTCAGCTTTTGACAGGGGGAGAAGTGTCTTGACATCAGACACAGAAGGAAGGGATTTTTAGGAGAGGAAGCTAGATAGAGTTCTGACAGGAAAGAAGAGCTTTAAAGTGAGTCTTAAGGATAGGGAATGAGTTACAGACAAGGGCTAGGGTTACTGTATTGAGAGAATCAGTAACAGAGAGACTTGTCTTCTTATACTAAGGGAAAGTATAAGAGAGCTTTTTGCCCTGTGTGTGAGACAGATAGGGGTCTGTTCTCTAAGTGATACTGTTTCTAAGAATAGAGCAGTGTGTTTAAGGAAACTCACAGTTTTAAAAGCTTTAATGTCAGTGGAACTACTTGTCTGAATAACTAAGTCTTATTAACTAAATTACGCTTCTGTACCACTCATTCTATGAGTCGACATTTGTTTAAAGTTCAATAAACCTTTTCTAGTTCACCTTTAACTGGCTTCAGCCTCAGTCTGTTAAACTCTTTTAAAGTCCAGTCAACCAGTAAAGCAGTTACAGAAGAACCAAGGGCAAACACACTTTCCCTACCACACATTCACACCTTTGGTTCCTCAGACTAATAAAGCTGAGGTGGTGGCAGCCATATCTACCAATAACATCGGTCATTGATATATTTAAGCTATGGTCAGTCGCTAATTATTTTACAATGTCCTTCACTAAAAAAAATGATTTTGTCATTTGGGAGTTGTAGGTGCTGGGATTTATAGTTCATCTACAATCAAAGAGCATTCTGAACTCCACCAATGATGGAATTGAACCAATCTTGGCACACAGAATTCCCATGACAGACAAAGAATACTGGAAGAGTTTGGTGGGCATTGACCTTGCGTTTTGGAGTTGTAGTTCACCTACATCCAGAGAGCACTGTGAACTCAAACAATGATGGATCTGGACCAAATTTGACAGGAATACTCAATATGCCCAAATGTGAACACTAGTGGAATTTGGGGAAAATAGACCTTTACATTTGGTAGTTGTAGTTACTGGGATTTATAGTTCACCAACAATCAAAGCGCATGCTGAACCCCACCAAAGACAGAATAGGGGCAAACTTCCCACACAGAACCCCCATGACCAAGAGAAAATACTTAAGGCCATTCAGTCCACCTCCCTTCACCAGGGCAAGAAAATGTAATCAAAGCCCTCCTGACAAAAAGCCTTCCAGCCATAGATATAGATAAATATGATTCACACACAGAGAGAGATATAGTATCATCAATTTGAAAGGGACCCCTAAAGAAGGACAATTATATGTTGAATGTTTCAGAGTAGGCAAACCAGACAATCTCCACATCAACACTGACAAAGAAACAACAAGAAATACTGTTTACACACGGGCATAAAGAAATTACATATATTAGAAATCAACACATTACTTTATTTTCCAGATCACCAGACTGGGCCACAGCAACATGTGGCAGGGGGCGGCTATTAAAGAATATAATGTGAACATGGCTAAAATCAAAAGAAACATTTAATGTATGTGTAGTACAAAATTTGTTATAGTGCTAGTACAAAGCCAAGCTAAGTTCCAGACCAATGTTTCTTATATGAAAGGAATAAGGCTAGACACATTTTTGAAATCCCCACCACAGGTGACACTTAGAATATAAGAGACTTGTATACAAGTGATGGAAATGCAGTCTTGCTGCCACTCACACTTTGTCCATGAATGCCCTCAAACATGAGAGCAATGGAGTGGGAGGATTGGAATGATAATGTTGTATAGAAACCACATTATCTGTGTGGATAAAGTAATAATATATTCAAAGCCAATGCTGGATGTTTTGCATATGGAGGCTCATCATACATTTCCATACTCGAGATGACCCCCTGCATATGTACGTCAGTGTACATGAAGGGACAAGACAAGCCCATGACATTCTCTTGCCAAAGTCAGGATGAGCAAATGGAACCCTGTTGCTATTCTGACCAAAAAATTAAAATCCTTGACATGGAGCATAATCCGCCGCTTGAAAATTATTCTGCCTGACCTCTCTTTAAATTAATGGGAGCTTGAAAGGATTTGAAGATATCTGTCAGCAAGCTACCAACAGACTGTTCATGGGCTCTGTTGGTCTTGCAGAACACAAATAACATTTACCAGGTCCCTGCCAATTGAGAAGGTGGCTTGCAATTCAGTGCTGATACAGAAAATCTAAGCAGGGGGAAAGCACAATGGAGAATAAAGGGAGTGGGAAAAAAGAGAGAACCAAGTGCATAGGCAGGAAGAAGACAATGGTTAGAAGAACCATGGTTAGAAGAACCATGGGGAGACCAAAGGTAAATAGGATCAAGAGACAGGCACTCACCCAAGCTCTTCTCTAGAAAAGGTAATCAAAGGGTGACTGTGCTGAGGAGGACTTACTATCAAATACGTGTGTTTGGATTGCTGTCTAAAGTCTGTGGAACATCATTGGTAAAATAGTGGGGAATTGAATTGTGTTGTACTTAAAATGATATGTCAAAATGAACTCTACACTTATCATTAAAACAGGCTGTAAAATTTAAAAAAGGGGAAAAAGGGAAAGAGCAGAACATGGACTCTCTCTCTCTCTCTCTCTCTCTCTCTATATATATATATATATATATTAGGCTTGGGCGATTTTGTTCGTTAATTTCGTAATTCGTTATTAATTCATATTTAAATTAGCTTACGATCCAATATTGAGCCATGCAGGAATAGTGTGAGGAGTAAATTAGATTCGAAACACTTTTTTCAATTTATTTCGTAATTATTTCGTAATTATTTTGTTATTATTTTAGCATGTCTGGTGCAAGTTTTATAGTTGTTGTTTGTTTTATCACATCAACAGTCAACAACAGAGGGAGAGGGAAACTTCAGAAGTTCCCCCTGTCCCATTTGGAGGTTTTTTTAGCATATTGCGCAATCGCGTCTGCCATTAACGAATCAATTCGTAATTATACAAAATTTCGTAAATTTCGAAAATTTTAAAAGGAAAATTTCGGAATTCTTTAAAAAAAACGAAACGCGATGGACCCCTAAAAACGAAACGAGTTTAGAAACAAATTTTTCCGTTGTTACCCAGGCCTATATATATAATAGGGGAAAATGGCTTCTTGTACAGAAAATGTGAAAAATAAAACTTCTTTTAAGAAAGCAACATTTTGAATGGAGGTGGAAATATCTGAGGATTGTCATGCTTGTAAATACTTGTGTCCTCTATACAGTAAAATTAATGCAGTTTGACATTATTTTAATTGTCATGACTCAATGTTGTGGAATCATGGGAGTTGTAGTTTTACAAGGCCTTTAGTTTTCTCTACTAAAGTGTGCTGGTGCCTCACCAAATTACAAATCTCAAGATTCCATAGCAGTGAGCCAAAGCAGTTAATGTGAGATCAAACTGACTTAATTTTACAGGATGGGTGTTCCCTTAGTGACTTTCCCATTACGGCACAGGAACCAAGAAAAACAGCAGGAGTAGCCTGTACAGCAGGGTCCCAGCCCTTAGCCAGAACGTTTATGTTGCAGAGTGTTGGAGGACTGGTATAGGTTGAGATGTCTGGTGTTGTGATTTGTATGTTGGACTAGAACTCTGAAGACAAGAGTTCAATTCCCTGCAAAGCCATAGAAAGCTGCTAGATGACTTGGGCAACTTTCACTTCCTCAATATAAGGGGGTTGTAAAGTTGAACTTTCTCTGAACAAACTTTGCCAAGAAAACACTTTGATAGGTGTTTTGAAACAACTTGAAAATTAAGTTGTAGAATATGGTATTTGTACATCTGGGACAGTGGGAGATCTTCTGCCAGGACAGCAAAACCATTCTGGATTTTACTACCATCTTCCTCCTGATGTACTAAATTGAGGGGAAAAGCTCTATCAAGTGCTGGCTCTACCAGGAGAAAAATATGTTCATAGGCAAGGGAAGGATATAGCCCTCTATGCTTCCTCTCCAAAGACTGCCTTATTATTTCAGCAGCTCTAATATCCTATATCTTTAGTAGCCACTTCTGAGTCAAAAGTATTCATTTTCTTTGAGCCATATCATAGGATTTAGATTTGGTTGCACTTTGAATATGGGAAATGATATTTCCCATATCCTTGAATTATTAATAGCTTGAGTAAGGAAGATCATTATATCTAGCCAAACAGACATGCTTTTTTGTTTGTGTCAGGAGCGACTTGAGAAACTGCAAGTTGCTTCTGGTGTGAGAGAATAGGCTGTGTGCAAGTATGTTGCCATCTTGTGGAAGGCTTCTCTCATGTCCCTGTATGAGAACCTGAAGCTGACAGATGGGAGCTCACCCCACTCCCCAGATTCAAACTGCTGGCCTTTCAGTCAGCAGTTCTGCTGGCACAAGGGTTTAATCCATTGTGTCACTGGGGTTCCTACAGACATGCTGATAATCTTTGTTATTCTTATTTACTGACATCAAGTTGACCTTGACTCATGGTGAACCTATAGATGAAATACTTCCAAGTTACCTTGCTATCAACTCAGGTCTTGTAAACTCAGATCTATTGCTTACTAGATTGCGTCTATCTGCCCATATATATAGTCCCTGACTTACAAAGCACTCACATTTAAGAATGGGGTGGGACAACAGAAAGTGAGATACATTTACTCCTAAGAAGGGAAATTTACTCTTGAAAGAGTTATCATGGGAAAAGGTGTCTCCACTGAAGCTTTCTCGCCAATCCTTGTTTCCACAACAAGGCATTTTTTTTCAAAATCTACTTATCACAGGGACAGGAAGTGAGATGAAATGTTCTAGATACAATTCCAGTAATTACCAGGATGGTATGTAGCCACCCAACCGGGAAAGCCTTTTTTTTGGGGGGGGGGGGGGTGTGGACATAAACACATACCAAAGTAGGTTTCTTAAACCTGCTTCAGTGTGGGTTTAAGTGTAGTCTGGAAGCTCCCTGAGGTAAAGTTGCCTATAGAGTTGCTGTGGAAGACCCAGGGATTCCTAGCTAGAAGATATTAATCAAATCCATGAATAATCAAATGTACAAAAGTTACACCTGCACATGTGGAGGATCATCTAGAGATTGGAAAAACAACATGACGAGAAATCGAAAATGTTAGCTGATCTTTCTAGATCAGTTTTTAATATGTTGACTGGCAAAAGCTTTCTAGGTTTGGGGGCAGTAAATTATAAGATCTCTGCCTGCAGATTAATGTAAGACCAGCTTGTTGCAATGCACGTGGCTTGTGACTGGGAAACTGGCCTAGAAATGAGATTTTTTTAAAAAAAAAAACTTTGGCCCTCACCTCTCAAAAAGGAGACATGAAAGAAATTTAGTTCATACACACAAACATACACAATAAAAGTTAGTTGGTTCTGTCTCAGAATACATACAAGATACATTAACAGGATCATTGTCATAGTATATCTCGAAAGCAATTGCTTGCTTCATCATTAATTTATCATGCAATAAAATGAGTGTATATATCTTTTTTCCAGCATGTCATGTTCCTTCCTTTTTGGAGGCTGGTGTGACTGACACAGTCAAATGAATCATCGTAGATCAAGTTTTCATAAAAAAATATTCTCTTGAAACTGAAGTACAATCTGCTCCTGATGCTTCAGTCTGCCAGTAATGATTTCCCCCATTCATTTCTAATATTGTTTCTTTGAAAAATAATTTGATAACAGAACATTTCTTTTCCTCCCATCCATGCATATAATATACCAGTTGAGGCCAATGAAGTCATGGAATGCTTTATCTCATTGTTGACGACTTGGATTTTCAAAAAGGGGAAATGATTTATTAGGCGTCTTGATAAAGAAAGTTTAAGAAAGCTATAGATATATCTTATTTATTTAAGAGTACATCAAAATTACATTTTGAATCTTGATGTCTTGGGTTGAGCATATTTGTTTAGCAGTTTAAAATGTTCAAATGTATGTCAAGCATTGTTTCCTTTTCCAAAACAATTTCACAGATGCCTAAAATTTCCTATTCATCAGAAAACGATGGATAATATTAAGAAAAATTATGACATCTCTTCACTGGGGACTCAACATTTTTGCTTATTAAAAGTTACTGCGCAGCAATTGTTCCATGCTGCTTCTTACATTACATTTCTGCTAACTAGTGTTCTTTGGAATGCATTCAAATTACTATCTGAAGTTATTTGGCACTGAAACTCCTTGTCTGATGACTAATGCAGTTTAAAAGGTCAAGAAAAAATGCTACGGGAATACCTTTAGAACTAGAACCTCATTAATATGTAAAGATATGGCATATCTTTCATGTTATATATTAACAGTAACCACTTGTTTGCTGTTTCTGGCACAATATATGAAACTGATCGAAAAGTTAATTGCAAGCGGAAAAATGGAATAACAAACAGAGACTGGTCGGAAATACTTGACAGAAGAATCTGGAAAGAAGAGATTAACCCTGTTGGAGCTGATAAAGCTTATGGAAAATTCTATATATTAATTAGTTGGTATTGTTTCAGGGAGATTGACAATGAGATGAGCCACAGAATCTGTGGTTTAGTTACTGAAGGTGCCTGTTGTTTAAAATGGCACAGAACCTGTGGTTCCAGTCTAGTTTATGAACTCTTCCTGGATGCCTTATTCAGAAGGTAATGGTAGAAGTTTGATTTTGCATTACTTCATACATGGTTACTGAACTTTCCAGAAGCACTTGGCTCACCACAGTGGAAAGCAACAGCTTGGGGCCTTCACCACGAAAGTGAATTGGATGTACACACAAGTAAATGATTGATCTGTTCTGCAGATTGATCCTTTATTATGGGAAATTTAAACAAAGCCCTTTAAAAAAATACTTGTTAGAAAATTTTATTCTGATCACTTAATTCGGGTCACTAGCATATTGAACTGAAATATGCTAGTGATCTGAATTACATTAACCACAAAAAAAAAAAGAAAAGAAAAGAAAAGAAAAAGAGGCTCTAGTTTTTATGCATGTTAGGTAGTCCCCTGACATTAAGTCCAGTCATGTCTGACTCTGGGGTGTGGTGCTCATCTCCATTTCTAAGCCGAAGAGCCAGCATTGTCCGTAGACACCTCCAAGGTCATGTGGCCGGCATGACTGCATGGAGCGCCCTTACCTTCCCGCCGGAGTGGTACCTATTGATCTACTCACATTTGCATGTTTTCAAACTGCTAGGTTGGCAGAAGCTAGGGCTGACAGCGGAAGCTCACGCCGCTCCCTGGAATCGAACCTGCGACCTTTCGATCAACAAGCTCAGCAGCTCAGTGCTTTAACCCACTGTGCCACCGGGGGCGCAGTGGGTTAAAGCACTGCATGTTATGCATGTTAAGGAGAAAGTATTTGCACCCCCTACTAATAATGTATGCGATATTCCTATATGTCTTGAAATCATGCATTTTAAACATATATCCTACTGGTGAAGTCTTTGATTCTCCTTATTGGAATTATGTTTTTGTATTTAAGTACAGATGTGGCTTGTTTAATTCGCTGCACTAACTTAATTTTGCACATTCAGACTTTGGAATATATAAAAAAAAGCTATGGTACAACCCATGTATCCAATCAGGTAGCTGAACTTAGCCAGATTACTAACAGCCAGATTACTAACAGGTGCTGGATACAGGGAGCACACCACTCCGCTGTTACACCAGCTCCACTGGCTGCCAATTAGCTTCCGAGCACAATTCAAAGTGCTGGTGTTAACCTATAAAGCCCTAAACGACTCCGGCCCGGTTTACCTCTCTGAACGTATTCTCCCCTACAAACCATCAAGATTACTCAGATCGTCTGGAGGGGCCCTGCTCTTGGTCCCACCGGCCTCACAAGCGCGGCTGGTGGGGACGAGGAACAGGGCCTTCTCGGTGGTGGCCCCACGACTCTGGAACTCTCTCCCGCCAGAGGTCAGAACTTCCCCAACAATCCTGACATTCAGGAAATAGGTGAAGTCGTGGTTATGGAGACAGGCTTTCGAAGAATGAGACAATGATCTGGATGGAAGATGGTGTATATTCGATATTCGAGTTTAGTATGATGACTGTAGTTTTAAATATATGTGCTTTTTAAATGTTTTATTGTAATGTGTACTTTGATATTTTACCGATTGTATGTGTTTTTATGGTTGGAAACCGGGCTGAGTCCCTCTTATGAGGTGAGAAGCTCAGTATATAAAACTTTGAAATAAATAAAATAAATAAATAAACTTACAGTAGAAATCCTGGATAATAGTGAACCTATTGAAATGACCAACTTCTGCTGGAAGATATCAGAGTTTCATTAGAAGACCTACTACCTCAACACATTGGGGTTTTATTGTCTCTTTGTCCTCTTCTGAATGGGGCCTGCCAAGTGCCATCAAACAGTGCTGGCTTGGCCCTGCCCCCATTCCTCTCAAAGTGGAGGTGAAGTGTTCAGTGGAGCTACCCAAATTTGTTTGCCCTTTCTTCCATCTGATAGGGGAAAGGACAACGCAGCAACACACATTGTCACCTTTTTACCCATATGATGGGGGCAGGGTGCCTTGTTACATCTCCACCATGTGATGGGGGATGGAGGAAGGGCACGTGGGCTGCCATGATCTGCCCTGCACACCTGCCATTTCACCAGCAACTGCTAGCAAAATGACATGGCCACAGGAGCCATGTGAAGATGTCCCTAGAAAATTCCTAGAGATTACATATTTTGTCAGATGCCAATAGATGAAATTGCAGATACTGGTTCTGCCATTTACAGGGATCATCTTGGGTTTTCCTACTAGAGACTAAAACAACTTGCATAACAATATATCTTCATGCACCTATTTTTTTGTTTGTTTTAGAAATCATTATGACAAACAGCATGCCAGACTAATTAGCAACTGGAAATCAGTTTATATGATGAAAGAAATCTATATGAAATTCACAGGATGGATTGATGAATAAAATTGCAGCATTTATATTGGCCACCAGTAAAACCATTAGTTAAAACAGTTAAAACAGTCAAAAATGCCACCTCTGGTTTTAATGACTGAGCAAACATATGAAACAATAGGTTGTCTGCATACGGGAAACTCAGAAGAAATTGAGCTATTTTGAATGCTTTGGGGTGTCAAATGCCTCTATAGTGAAAACTCTGTTTCACATGTGCACCAACCTAGCTATTTTAGATTGTGGGATATGATACAGTTCTGGGATGGCTCATATGGGAAGAGATTGTGTTTCAAATGTCTTGGCCCTAAGTGATTTATCTCAGAAGCAGATTGGAGATCAGTGCAGCTGATACTGTGATGTGTATTGTTTGTTAGCATCCATCAGTTACTAATCTGACCACAGCATTTTGAACTAGCTGTTGTTTACAAACACTTTTCAGTGGCAGCTACATGTAGAGTGTATTACAGTGATCTAATCTATTTTCTATTTATTTCAAATGTGCACTTCCACAGTCATAGGGATTCATAGTTCAGCCATATAATTGTACAAATGACTTTAATGTTTTTATCTGGAGTCCAGAATACAATATTATGTTCAATTCAGAATTTTCAATGCGGAGAAATTTTCATTCCTTTTTAATAAATATTCCTATTTTTTTGGAATATTAATAAAATAACATCCATGTCAAATGATGTTATTGGGCTGATACAAGTTTAATTGTACACAGAAAAAAACATAGTTTGTCATTGCAAAAGTGGCCACATAAGCAATTGTTTATGCATACTGTCTCTTGTATTATTTTTTTATGAAATACAGTATATAGATTCAATATAGCAATGGCATAGATCTTTATTTTATAGCAAAATAAATATTATGGCTACTTTCCACAAGATGTAGTGGAGCTGAGCCACTCCACATGTTTTTCAGTGGGATATTTGTATGAGTACTTCAGAATGGATACTAATGTATGTGTATAATGCGTACTAGCACAGTAATATCTGTGTGTATTCAAGTGTGCTCTTTGATTAATAATTGTTTTAGCTATTATGATTTTACAACTTTACAAGTCACATTACATTCAGTTGCCTTTTAAAAATGTCACCATTATTTTCTTATTTTCTTTTGTGTGTGTGTGTGTCAGGAGCAACTTGAGAAACTCCAAGTCACTTCTGATGTGAGAGAATTGGCTGTCTGCAAGGATGTTGCCCAGGGGATGCCCAGATGTTTTATCATCCTGTGCAAGGCTTCCCTCATGTCCCTGCATAAGAAACTGGAGCTGACAGACGGGAGCTCGCCCACTCCTTGGATTCAAACTGCCAACCTTTCAGTCAGCAGTCCTGCCAGCACAAGGGTTTAACCCACTGCACCTCCAGGGACCCCTTATTTTTCTAATAACATGATAAAAATGTCAATGCTCCATCATAAGCTCATTCATTTTGAACTTCAGTAAATACTTTTCTAGATGGGTATTTCACAATAAGTTAAAAAATGGGATCTTGTACATTGTTCAGGAGTTCAAAATGACTCACATCTTGTCTTATCTTTTTTTTCTCTTACCTCAATTGAGTTATTTTAAGTCTGTCTGCATCTTTTCTATATAAAAGCCAGATGCAGAAGGAGCCATAATGTATGCTTCACAGTGGTCTGATCATTTTTCCTGTTGTATTAGAATAGTTTTTTTAGAATATTTTGGATATATCTGAATTCCAATAGAACACATGTGGCTGATAGAATATTCATTTTATTAATGGTGACATTCCAAATAATTTATAGCTTCGGTGATTAATCATAGATGCTATAGCATGCAAAGTAAACATATTGAAGTCACTGGGCCACTGAAATTATCTATATGAAGAATATTCACATAAGGAGAAAAATGAAGAAGAATACTTTACATTTTTATTTATCAAGGAAATAATATTCATGGAAATTTTTCAAGAAGAGATACTGGTAAGTTTTTTGAACAGAGGCAATAACAGAAGCCCTTGACAGAACTTAAATAGCAGCCCAGTTAATATGAGATATTTAGCTCCTCTGTCATACATAGAAAATTTGAAAAAGCCTTAAACAAAGATTATTTGTAAAGGTTCTGCCATAGTTTTTAGAGTGGAATGGAAACTAAAATGTGAGGAGAAAAAATGGCAAAGTTTGAATTGTCATCAGAAATCAGTTAATTAACAATGGTCTAAATTAAATGAGTTCAAATAGTGCAGACAAGTTGAATCAATGAGTAACCATCACAATTCCAAATACCATTGCTTCAATGGCTCAATTCTAGTTGGAACAGTTGCACTTACAATATCCCTCCTACTCAAACCTCATTTTAAGTGGACTTGTTATATTCGCAGCAATAATTCACAAAATGAACACAGCATTGCTTAAACAGTTTATGCAACCAAGAGTTTTGTGGAGGCTTGAATACTAGAAGCTTACGTGGACTATAGTTTCAGGCTGACATTTTTTTTCTTCGTCAT